>NC_060130.1:187837477-188462477 GCF_021461395.2 Schistocerca americana
CCATGTGAAAAAGCTGCGTGCGTTTGTACCGGTACGTCTGGCAGCTTAACAGTCTTGTTATTTCTGGGACCAAATCCCGTAACTTGGCTCCAGATCAATTCTTTTGGGTTCATATTGTAATGGTACAGTGGCAAATGTGATCATATGAGTCAACTGTACATAATACGTCCCTCGGAGAACTTCAAAGTTTAGGAAAAAATATTAAGAACAACCTGTTTCTCGGCGCTCTTTAACCGTGTTCCACCACGGAACAGGAAGCAGCTTCAACCATTTTCAAACTGCGCATTAACAGCGTAACACTGAGTGCACAACGCTGCAGAGCAAGGGCGTACCCAGGATCTGAACTAGGGGGGGGAGGGGGGGGGGGGCAGGTCATACTAGTCTCAGGAAACAAGGACTCGAGACAACAGACAGCACTTTTTATTAAATAAAACAGTAAACCAGTGAAAAACTGCTTTTAATAAACATTTTAAATACAAGAATGCACTTGTACAATCCGAGAAAACATGCAGCATTTCTTATTAAATAAAACAGTAAACTAGTGAAAAACTGCGAATATCTTCTAGTGGGGTGGGGGGGGGGGGGGCAGCTGCCCCCCCCCCTTCCCCTCGCTGCGTATGCCCATGCTGCAGAGGCCGTGACTGTACACGATTGTTGAACTAAAAACTACATCTACATCTACATCTACATCCATACTCCGCAAGCCACCTGACGGTGTGTGGCGGAGGGTACCTTGAGTACCTCTATCCGTTCTCCCTTCTACTCCAGTCTCGTACTGTTCGTGGAAAGAAGGATTGTCGGTATGCCTCTGTGTGGGCTCTAATCTCTCTGATTCTATCCTCATGGTCTCTTCCCGAGATATACGTAGGAGGGAGCAATATACTGCTTGACTCCTCGGTGAAGGTATGTTCTCGAAACTTCAACAAAAGCCCGTACCGAGCTACTGAGCGTCTCTCCTGCAGTCTTCCACTGGAGTTTATCTATCATCTCCGTAACGCTTTCACGATTAATAAATGATCCTGTAACGAAGCGCGCTGCTCTCCGTTGGATCTCCTCTATCTCTTCTACAACCCTATCTGGCATGGATCCCACACTGCTGAGCAGTATTGAAGCAGTGGGCGAACAAGCGTACTGTAACCTACTTCGTTTTCGGATTGCATTTCCTTAGCTAAAGCGTGATTACGAGAAACGTTGATGGCTGCTAATACATTTGAATATCTTAAAGTTTCATTTAGCATGGCTTAGCAACAATATATCTAATACATAAGTAGGACCTACTTCCAAGACCGTAACAACACCAGTGTACGTGTGTTACGGATTCTGACCAATTATCGTCTTTGTGTTAGGTTAGTATAGGTTAGGATTGACAAGCTTGGAGATTTGATTAACTCAGTTTGACAGTGAGACACAAGTGACTAGCGATGACAAATCTTGTATCTTTTTCATCGATGGACATCGTAGATTTAGAGACTCCGCAACGTGGGACGCTAACTGCGTCGAATGGTTACTGTTAACGGAAGACGGCCTCTTGGGTTCAAAATGGTTCAAATGGCTCTGAGCACTATGGGACTTAACTTCTGAGGTCATCAGTCCCCTAGAACTTAGAACTACTTAAACCTAACTAACCTAAGGACATCACACACATCCATGCCCGGGGCAGGATTCGAACCTGCGACCGTAGCAGTCGCGCGGTTCCAGACTGTAGCGCCTAGAACCGCTCGGCCACTCGGCCGGCACGGCCACTTGGGAAATAACGAGATAATCCCCTTGTAAGTTCCAACACAGTCTTCTCTCGGCCATTGCTGCTGGTCTCTGAGTATGGTACTGGTTCGCTTCACTGCACTTCATCGCCTCGCCGTGCCAGACTCTGAATTTGTCAGCAGCGCTCGACTACAGGCGATAGGTTTGGAAACATTTCGTTTCGATATGTCTGAGGGTAGTCCAAATACTACACACAGTTGTCTGAAAGCTTCCACCGAGGAGGATGATATCACGTTTCCCCCTTTCATTCCTCACACAAACACCAAAATAGACTCAAGATAACTCACCGAGAGACAGAAAATCCCGGAATGTATACACGATTGTACATAGAGAATAAAAGGTAACTTGCTATTCTATTAGCAGCAGTATATCGTAGATAGCCTAAACCGTATTGCTGACGTCATTGCATTTAAGAATTCTGGAGCACGGTTCATGTTCGCGTATTATGACCTTTCCAGATATTGCCAGTCAACTGTATTATTCAGCATGAATTCAGCAAAACAAAAATAAAAAACAAAAAAACACGATTTTTTGAATCATAGCTCGTATATTTTCAAAGAGATGGATACCTGAACTCTGGTTAATGTTATTTTCCCCGACTTTCGAAAGGCATACGGTACAGTACTACACTGTCTTGTATGAAACAAAATACTAGCGTACAGGATATCAGTACCCTATAGTGGTGTTGATGGGTAGCCGCAAGGGATTAGCCGAGCGGTCTCAGGCGCTGCAGTCGTGGACTGTGCGGCTGGTCCCGGCGGAGGTTCGAGTCCTCCCTCGGGCATGGGTGTGTGTGTTTGTCCTTCGGATAATTTAGATTAAGTAGTGTGTAAGCTTAGGGACTGATGACCTTAGCAGTTAAGTCCCGTAAGATTTCACACACATTTGAACTTTTTTGTTGTTGAGGAGTATAAAGGACAAAAAATGTTCAAATGTGTGTGAAATCTTATGGGACTTAACTGCTAAGGTCATCAGTCCCTAAGCTTACACACTACTTACCTTAATTTTCCTAAGGACAAACACACACACCCATGCCCGAGGGAGGACTTGAACCTCCGCTGGGACCAGCCGCACAGTCCATGACTGCAGCGTATAAAGGACATATTTTTTGCTGGATAACGTCTATAGCTCCTGGATAACGTTGATAGCTGCAGCAGGCTGTTACTGTTATGTGTAGACAAGTCTCATATTGCGGCGAATTCAGGAAGACCTCCGGGGACCGACACTTGGGTTGGCAGATATCTTCAGCGTAAATTAATGTAAAGTATTGCGCCGGAAGGACCCGGTCTGTTTTTGATTACACAATTGTCGAACAGTCTCTAGTAAAGCTCACATTCAGTAACTTAGCGGGGTGCATGCAAGACAAAAATGGGACGTCCACATAAAATTAATCACAACAAAGGCAGATGCAAACAGATTCATTCAATGGATTCCTAGTATGTGTGGTCGAACCACGAAGGATCGAATTTACACTGTTCGATCGTTACTTGAATTTTGGACCTCTGTCCGGGACCCGTAACGGGTACGAATGTTCGGGGAAAAAGGCAAAATCGAGTTAAGAGCAGTACACTTCGTCTCGGGTTAGTACGTGCGGAAGCGTCACGGATTTGTTCATGCAGCTCAAGTGTCATATGCTAAATGAAACGTGTTATGCATCGCGCTGTGCTGTAAAGTTAAACATCCGAAACCGTACGTTGCTAGAAGTGTCAATCAACAAATACGTAGCTCGCATTCGGGAGGACGATGGTTCCATCCCGCGTCCGGCCATCCTGATTTAGGCTTCCCGTGATTTCCCTAAATCGCTCCAGGCAAATGCCGGGATGGTTCCTTTGAAAGGGCACGGCCGACTTCCTTCCGCATCCTTCCTTAATCGGCCGAGCGCTTCTAGGCGCTACAGTCTGGAACCGCCCGACCGCTACGGTCGCAGGTTCGAATCCTGCCTTGGGCATGGATGTGTGTGATGTCCTTAGGTTAGTTAGGTTTAAGTAGTTCTAAGTTCTAGGAGACTGATGACCTCAGAAGTTAAGTCCCATAGTGCTCAGAGTCATTTTGAGCCTTCCTTAATCCGATGAGACCGATGACCACGCTGTTTGGTCTCTTCCCTCAAACAACCCAACCCAACAAATAGCTTCCTCCTAGATATATCTCCTGAACAGACTACGGAGGACATATTAGAGAGACTCGAGACCCTTACTGAGGCTTACCTTGACATACATAACATTCAAATCGGCGGCGACGTCATTCAAATAGACCATCGAATGTCCATTCAAGACTTGATAGTGATTCCTGCTTAACTGCAATCCTGTTCGCCTTTGGCATCCACATTTCAGCTATCAATGCCTTCTTCCAAACTTACGCCACATTGTTTATCATGCAAAATTCGCTTTAATACCTTTCACACCAAAATTCCTCGCTTGTTGTACGAACGCTTAGCTGCGTGGTAATGTGTTTGCCTAGCATGCAGCGGGTCCCGGTTCAGTTCTCTGGCTGATTGGTGTTGTGTTGACCGACGCGCAAGGCGGCGTCATCTGAAATAAGACATGCAGCCAGCAGTCGATCTCCCCCGGATGTGGCCTCCCGATTATCAGTACCACTCGATCATTTCATTTTCCTTACTTATTGTTTGTGTTCAAATGTGTGTGAGATCTTACGGGACTTAACTGCTAACTTCATCAGTCCCTAAGCTTACACACTACTTAACCTAAATCATCCTACGGACAAACACACACACCCATGCCCGAGGGAGGACTCGAACCTCCGCCGGGACCAGCAGCACAGTCCTTGACTGCAGCACCATTAGACTGCTCGGCTAATCCAGCGCACTTATTGTTTACATGAACCCCCGCTATCACTGTTACTGCCAACAATGAGATTTAATCTGCGTTCATGCCTCAGTCTGGATCAGTAACGTCTTTTCTAATGTTGCTTACATATGTTGCAACTTATTTGACAAAGATACTCATTTAAGTTATATAATAGGCTAGTAAGGCGAAATATGGATAACTCAATAAACTGATCCCGCAGAACATGCAAAGTATTGCGCTTTTCATTTATAAAATCATCTTGATCAAATCGCTAAAATACTTAGTAGTTTCCAAACGAGGCACTAAATCCCATAACTACTATCCATACCTACATGACCCTCATACAGCTCACCTCATGTCGTCACATACCAATTGCCTTCTATCTCCAAATTCTCCGCATCTTTTCTCAGTGCATTCCCTTGTTGGAAAGTGGTATCGTTCTAAAACTCTACTGTTATTATAACATGTAAACTACTAATCTCAAATGAAAATTTCAGTCTTCCTTTTTCCTGCTTAACTGCAGTCCTGTTCGGCCTTTGAAACCTACATTTCAGCTGCCACTGCCTTCATCCAAACTTACACCATATTCTTTTTCACACAAAAGTTTCTCCAACACCTTTCATACCAAAATTCCTTACTTATTGTTTCCATGAGCCCCTACCATCACTATCGCCATATATCAGGAGAGCCCATATCACAAACATAATGTCATACATGTCATCATCGCTGTTTCGTTTTGTAAAATATTGCGTTTGGTATCCATTTTGTTTGTTACCCAAATGCTCAATGATGGAATGTGAACTGAGTGACCAAAAGTTATGGGAGCGGTTACCGCATTTGAAGATACGGAGTGTATGATACCTGAATGTCATGCGTCTGGTGTGAGGGTAGACAAGATATGTAAGGAGTCTGTTATACGAAGAGTGTTTTTTAAGGAAGTACCGTTTTGGCACACCGCGGCCGCAGCGCTGCGGTCGGCGTTCTGCGCATGCGCACTGGGCACCTACATCTGTTGTCTACGCACTGACGCCATTACAGTCTGATTCTTCTTGTTTACGTTGTGTACTGAGTGTTCAAGATGCCTCCGATAATCGTGAGTCCCGCCGACTGTGAAGTACGGGCTGTTATAAGATTTCTTAGTGCTAAAGGCCTAAAAGCGATCGATATTCACCGTGAGATCTGTGCAATTTACGGAGAAAACATTATGAGTGATGAAATGGTAAGAAAGTGGGTGAGAACATTTAAAGATGGCCGCACAAATGTGCATTATGAACAGCAGAGTGGGCGTCCTTCGGTCGTTAATGAAAGTTTGGTGCAGGAAGTGGACAATAAGTGAGAGGAAACAGACGCTTTACGATTTCCTCCTTGCGGAATGACTTTCCTAATGTTTCTCGTAGTGTTTGGTATGGCATTGTGACCGAGCACTTTAATTACCGAAAATTGTGCGCACATTGGGTACCGAAAATGTTGACGGATGTGCACAAAACCAAACGTTTAGACACTGCATTGACTTCCCTTGAGCAGTACCACAATGACGGTGATGATTTCTTAAGCTAAATTGTTATGGGCGATGAAACATGGGTGGCCTATGTCACACCAGAATCAAAGCAACAGTCCATGGAATGGTGGCATTCAGATTCACCCAGAAAAGTGAAGTTTAAGCAAACAATTTCTGCCCAGAAAATCATGTGTACAGTTTTTTGGGACAGAAAAGGAGTATTCCTAATGCAACAGCTTACTGTAAGACATTGCACAATCTGCGCCGTTCAATTCAGAACAATAGACGTGGGAAGTTAAGCCAGGGCATGGTTGTGCTGCAAGACAATGCTCGTCCGCATGTGGCTAATCAGACCAAAGATCTCATCTCATCTTTTCGATGGGAAACTCTAGATCTTCCTCCGTACAGCCCCAATCTTGCGCCCAGTGACTACCATCTATTCCTGCACTTGAAGAAACACCTGGGCGGTCAGCGTCTTCAAGACGATGATGAAGTCAAAACAGTGGTGATGCAGTGGTTAACAAGTCAGGTAGCAGACTTCTATGAGGAGGGTATTTAAGAACTGCTACAACGTAATGACAAGTGCCTCAATATTGACGGAAATTATGTAGAAAAGTAGATTGAGGTACAGGCTTTCATGTAAAAATAAAATTATTGAGATATCTTAGCACTTCTTTTTTTAATTTCAGAACAGTACTTCCTTAAAGAACATGCCTCGTAGAAGGAGTGTAGGGAACAAATCAGTCATCGCGAGTTAATTGATATTGAACGTGGAATAATAACCAGTGCAAGATGCGTGGCTCGTAACGGAGCGCAGATTACACAAGAATTCAGGCTTCCGAGCTCAGTAGTGTGTAGAACTTCAGTATCGCAGAGATGGTGTCTCCATATGCGCAAAAATCACACAGAAAGACCACAAGAGTTTGACAAACAGAAGTATGGGACATTCAATGGTCTATTTGAATGACGTCGCCGCCGATTAGTATGTTGGACGTAAGGAATCCATTTCTACTAAGACTACGCAGACAAGACAAATGCACCGCTTACGCTTCATCAGCCGATGATCGCTCAGTGTCCAATTGCATTCTCACCAATTTTAGCCACTTAGTGTTAGTAACCGATAAATTTAAAGACAGAAAAAAAAGAAAATAAGTATACAGGGTGGTCCATTGAGCGTGACCAGGAAAATATCTCACGAAATAAGCGTCAAACGAAAAAACTACAGACAACGAAACTTGTCTAGCTTGAAGGGGGAAAGCAGGTGGCGCTATGGTTGGCCCGCTAGATGCCGCTGCCATAGCTCAAACGGATATCAACTGCGTTTTTTTTAAATTAACAACCCC
This sequence comes from Schistocerca americana, assembly GCF_021461395.2. Lineage (NCBI taxonomy): Eukaryota > Metazoa > Arthropoda > Insecta > Orthoptera > Acrididae > Schistocerca > Schistocerca americana. The sequence goes on from NC_060130.1 coordinate 187,844,884, forward strand.
CATTTTTTATTACATATTCGTGTAGTACGTAAAGAAATATGAATGTTTTACTTGGACGACTTTTTCGCTTTGTGATAGATGACGCTATAATAGTCACAAACATTAAGCTCACAATTTTAGACGAACAGTTGGTAACAGGTAGGTTTTTTAATTAATACAGAACGTAGGTACGCTTGAACATTTTATTTCGGTTGTTCCAATGTGATACATGTAGCTTTGTGAATTTATCGTTTCTGAGAACGCATGCTGTTTCAGCGTGATTACCTGTAAATACAACATTAATGCAATCAATGCTCAAAATGATGTCCGTCAACCTCAATGCATTTGGCAATACGTGTAACGACATTCCTCTGAACAGCGAGTAGTTCGCTTTCCGTAACGTTCGCATATGCATTGACAATGTGCTGACGCATGTTGTCAAGCGTTGTCGGTGGATCACGATAGCAAATATCCTTCAACTTTCCCCACAGAAAGAAATCCGGGGACGTCAGATCCGGTGAACGCGCGGGCCAGTCCACCTGTCATGAAATATGCTATTCAATACCGCTTCAACCGCACGCGAGCTATGTGCCGGACATGCATCATGTTGGAAGTACATCGCCATTCTGTCATGCAGTGAAACATCTTGTAGTAACGTCGGTAGAACATTACATAGGAAATCAGCGTGCATTGCACCATTTAGATTGCCATTGTTAAAATGGGGGCCAATTATCCTTCCTCCCATAATGCCGCACCATACATTAACCCGCCAAGTTCCCTGATTTTCCACTTGTCGCAGCCATCGTGGATTTTCCGTTGCCCAATAGTGCATATTATGCCGGTGTACGTTACCGCTGTTAGTGAATGACGCTTCGTCGCTAAATAGAACGCGTGCAAAAAATCTGTCATCGTCCCGTAATTTCTCTTGTGCCCAGTGGCAGAACTGTACACGCCGTTCAAAGTCGCAATTCCTGGTGCGTAGAAATATGGTAAGGGTGCAATCGATGTTAATGTAGCATTCTCAACACCGAAGTTTCTGAGATTCCTGATTCTTGCGCAATTGGTCTGCTACTGATGTGCGGATTAGCCGCGACAGCAACTAAAACACCTACTTGGGCATCATCATTTGTTGCAGGTCGTGGTTGACATTTCACATGTGGCTGAACACTTCCTGTTTCCTTAAATAACGTAACTATCCGGCGAACGGTCCGGACACTTGGATGATGTCGTCCAGGATACCGAGCAGCATACATAGCACACCCCCGTTGGGCAGTTTGATCACAATAGCCATACACCAACGCGATATCGAACTTTTCCGCAATTGGTAAACGGTCCATTTTAACACGGGTAATGTATCCCGAAGCAAATACCGTCCGCACTGACGGAATGTTACGTGATACCACGTACTTATACGTTTGTTACTATTACTGCGCCATCTGTCACAAAACGAAAAAGTGGTCCAACTAAAACATTCATATTTGTATCCAAGGTTCTCGGGTGTCCAGCCGGATCCGATCGTCGAGGTTCCACGATATTTTGGCGAAATATCGTGGAACTTCGACGATCGGATCCGGCTGGACACCCGAGAACCTTGGATACAGCACATTCGCCGGGAAAGCCTCAGATCACATAACATTCATATTTCTTTACGCACTACGCAAATATGTAACAAAAATGGGGGATCCTATTTTAAAAACGCAGTTGATATCCGTTTGACCAATGGCAGCGCCATGTAGCGGGCCAACCATAGCGCCATCTGGTTTCCCCCTTGAAGCTAGACGAGTTTCGTTCTTTGTAGGTTTTTCGTTTGATGCTTATTTCGTGAGATATTTGGCCCGGTCACTATCCATGGACCACCCTGCATTAACAGAAGGGAAGACAGTTTCTTAAAATTAAGAGGTACATTTCACTAAATTTTTCTTTCAAATGCATGCAAAGCGAACTACATTTCGAAACGTTTTATTGTGCCTCAGAGTGGATTAACAACATTCTGAAAGTATTTTATACTGACCTCGATGGTGAGTCAGGGTTTGATTGATGCCAACGAAGTGTTCAGCTATAGAAGAAGAAGGGTAAAAGTACAGTGAACTCCAAGGTACTGAAACACGCTAGGAACTACGCACGGTGAGCAAGACATCAGTTACGCAACTAACATTACATGAGTAATGGAAAACCTGAAGCAACAGCGTATTTACACAGCGAATTTTCCCGGTATGCTGACAGACAGCAGTAGCAGAATTGAGCGGCTTGTCCTGCAGTTGCGTCAGTAAAAGTGATTAATTCGGATATTACTCACAACAGCTTCGGAAACTAGTAAGACGTGGGCGTGCGCAAATCTTTCCCCGACTATTGCAGCATACAGCGCATACTTAGTACTGGTGTATTTCCTTATACTTCCTGTAGTTTGTGTCGTATGCGCTCTTTCAAATGAATGGGCCTTGTATGTACTTCTTTACCTCGTTGCTCCTACTCGTTCGGTGACTTATAAGGAGCATACGTCCCCTCAGAGCTTGTCTGTAGGCTTAAATAACTCTATTGAGAAAATATAACACTGTATTCAGTCATCCGTTTATAAGTTCCGTACTTCAAATTTTCGCTCAGAATGTAAAAATACGCTCGATCTTACAACACACCGACAACAAACTAAGTTTATAACTAATCCATAGCATGACGTGTCCACTAATATGTTTCAATTGGCCTGTATATTGTAGGAGACTAGGTTTTGGATTTCTGCAGACGCATTGTTGCCTATTGCAGCTAGTCCTAACGAAATTGCTACAAAGCGTAATGCCAACATTCAATAAGTTAGTCCCCTTACTCGTCGACGAACTTGAGCCTTTTCAACTCATTAGTCTTGTTCGTGAAAACGCTTTCGCCAGTTCACGAAACCATGAAACTGTGGTCTTCATAACACTCTGAGATTTGTTTTGCGGCGAATTTCTTGTACAGTCCTGAATAACAGCCTTTCCGGTTCGTGACAAACTTAATTCGAGTATTTCTGTTTTCCTTCTTAAATTTTATTTCATGCCGTTTTCCTTCTTGGACGAGAGTGGGCTGTCCGCTCCTCTACCACTCAGTTTTAAAATAGAGTGAAGCAATGCTTTTTTGAAAAATAATAAGTATTGTCAAGTGTATTAAAATTATTAAATCAATTTGCATTGATACAAATGTAGATACAGATACAGCTGTCTTGATTTCGGCTGACGAAGTATCAGAAATTGAGTCCGCCTTGATGCAAAACACCTTGTTGTTCGTTTATTTCTTTATTATCCCAAACTAGTTTCGGCGACAAAAATCACCATCATCAGTGGTTTTTTTTAATCTTATTTATTGTATGTTTCAGCATGTTTTAAGCAATTATTGGCGCTGTTTGCGACATATTTTCTGTGCTCTTTTTTTCTCTTGCCGTCTTTTTACTTAGTGAAATCATGTCACGTTCGTTGGATGGTATGTGGATGCTCTCGCGACACACGCGAACAGCAAGATGGCGCAATATACTGGATCAGAAACAAAGTGCAAAAGTTTTGTTTTTCTGTGTACACAAGCAGCCACATACCATCCAACGAACACGACATGATGTTCGCTAAGTAAAAAGACGGCAACAGAAAAAAAGAGCACAGAAAATTTGTCGCAAACAGCGCCAATAATTGCTTAAAACATGCTGTAACATACAATAAATAAGATTTTTCTTTAATTTCATTTTGTTCGCTTTCGTTCATTGCATCTGCTCGGGACGGACGTCGTAAGACATCCGTTTAAGTTCGTTATTGATCGATTAACTCAGTTTTTTTTTATTACAGAGGTCTGCTAACCCTCTGACCGAACACGCTGAGCTACCGTGCTAACACGCAGAGCTACCTTGCCGCCAGATTAAAAAACCCCACTGATGATGATGATATTTGTCTCCCAAACTACACTGCTGGCCACTGTAAATGCAACACCAAGAAAGACAAGAGGTAGCACAACAAGATTTATTTTGTAGATAACATGTTGAGCAAGTATCAAATGATGACGTTTACAGACGTCTGTGACATGTGGTTCCTGCCAGAATCAGTAGCCAGAGTAGCCGCCATTGTTGGAGATCACCGCTGCCACACGTCTCGGCATTGAGTCAAAGAGACGTTGGATGTGTTCCTGGGGTACAGCAGCCCAAGCAGCTTCCACACGTTGCCAAAGATCATCTGGTGTGGCAGCTGTGGATGTAATCTGGGTCACTCGTTGAGCAACCATGGACCACATGTTTTCTATCGGCGAAAGATCCGGAGAGCGAGCCGGCCAGGGAAGCAATTCAATCTGGTTATTGAAGAAGAACCTTTGGACAATGCGTGCCACGTGTGGTCGCGCATTATCCTGTTGAAATATGGCTGTGGCCGAGCCCTGAAGGTAAGGAAGGACAACTGGCTCCAGCACCTCGGATATGTAGCACCGGCTATTTAAAGTACCGGCAATGCGTACTAGAGGCGTGCGAGAGTAACATCCAATACCGCCCCATACCATAATACCCGGTGCAAGACCAGTGTGGCGGTGCATAATGCAGCTGTCCAGCATCCTCTCTCCACGGTGTCTCCACACTCGAATCCGACCATCGTGGTGCTGCAGACAGAAGCGTGCCTCGTCAGTAAAGACAACGTCATTCCATTCTGCCGTCCACATCCGTCTGTCATCACACAGTTGGCGACGGAGACGTGTGTGGTTCTGCGTCGATGGTAGACGAAGCAATGGACGTCTTGCGGACAGACCACTCTGCTGTAAACGGCGTCGAATGGTACGCGCAGACACTGGATGATGCGTTACAGACGCAATGTGCTGTGCTATGGTTCGGGATGTCACTGAGCGATCCGTCACTGCCATGCGCACAATTTGCCTATCAGCACGTGCAGTGGTGCACCGAGGTAAATGCGATCGACCACGTCGATCCTTCGTACCCTCCTGCATCCAACGGTCACATATCCGCATTACAGTTGTTTGGTTTCGTCCAACACGACTAGCGATTTCTCTGTATGATAATCCACAATCTCGGTAAGCCACTATCCTTCCTCTGTCGAACTCGGATACTTGATCAAAAGATGTTCGCTGAAGCCGGCCGAAGTGGCCGTGCGGTTAAAGGCGCTGCAGTCTGGAACCGCAAGACCGCTACGGTCGCAGGTTCGAATCCTGCCTCGGGCATGGATGTTTGTGATGTCCTTAGGTTAGTTAGGTTTAACTAGTTCTAAGTTCTAGGGGACTAATGACCTCAGCAGTTGAGTCCCATAGTGCTCAGAGCCATTTTTTTGTTCGCTGTTGTCTACGAGGCATAACTGATCGTCTTGTGAAACAACCACAAGGTAAACACATGTGCCGAACGTACACTCGTCGAAATCGCCAAGCCTTAAATGGCGCTATGAGGTGGCGCCACAGGCGCGCGTGATGTGCGTCTGCGCTGAAATTCTAATCAGTTGCGTATCTCATCGCTGCAAACCCATGGTGTAAACTTCACTTGATTCGGATGCTTCCTTCAGGGTGTTGCATTTACGATGGCCAGCAGTGTAGTTTGGAATAATAAAGAAATAAACGAACAACAAGGTGTTTTGCATCAAGGTGGACTCAATTTCTGATGTTACTGTTTTTCTATGCAAACGCGGACCAAATGGAAGAGTCCCAAGATAACATTATTGCTGACGAAGTGCTCTTAAAAGAAGCATTGCACTTCACTATGCAGGAAGAAATTGCAGCAGATAAGAATAAATTAGGAGACGGAAAGTTGATCGATGACGGCGTAGCATCTAAGATCTGCGTGTCCTAATAATTGTGCAATACAGTCTACTCGCCGTTATTTAGTCCAACATTTTTCCTTCGATCCTGGCACTTTCAAATGTTCACAGATGAACTATTGGAGTCTTTCTATCACTTGGAATGCTCAGTGTTGATAGAAGAGATAGAGAAGATCCAATGTAGAGCAGCGCGGTTCGTTACAGGATCATTTAGCAATCGCGAAAGCGTTACGGAGATGATAGATAAACTCCAGTGGAAGACTCTGCAGGAGAGACGCTCAGTAGCTCGGTAAGAGCTTTTGTTGAAGTTTCGAGAAAATACGGATGCCACACTGGAGACAATTTTCAAGCAGTGGGCGAACAAGTGTATTGCAACTTACTTCCTTTGTTTTCGGATTACATTTCCTTAGGATTCTTCCAATGAATCTCAGTCTGGCATCTGCTTTACCGACGATCAACTTTATTTGATCATTCCATTTCAAATCACTCCTAATGCCAACTCCCAGATAATTTATAGAATTAACTGCTTCCAGTTACTGATCTGCTATATTGTAGCTAAATGATAAAGGATATTTCTTTCTATGTATTCGCAGCACATTACACTTGTCTACATTGAGATTCAATTGCCGTTCCCTTCACCATGCGTCAATTCGTTGCAGATCCTCCTGCATTTCAGTACAATTTTCCATTTTTATAACCTCTCGATATACCACAGCATCATCCGCAAAAAGCCTCAGTGAACTTCCGATGTTATCCACAAGGATATTTATGTATATTGTGAATAGAAACGGTCCTACGACACTCCCCTGCGGCACACCTAAAATTACTCTTACCTCGGAAGACTTCTCTCCATTGAGAATGACATGCTGCGTTCTGTTATCTAGGAACTCTTCAATCCAATCACACAATTGGTCTGATAGTCCATATGCTCTTACTTTGTTCATTCACATGTTTAATAAAACTTACGAATCTTAATTGGCAATAGGGGTTTATGAGAGACTGACGTTTTCGTGTATCATGATGTCAGCATTACTGATGACAGGTCATCTTTAATTGTCCCACCATTACGTCGAAGACAATTTCATAATCTGTTATCGTGAAACGGAAGAATGGACGTGAAAATAGTAACGGTAGGGAGTAAAGGTCTTCAGTTACCCACACTGTGGAAAAACTTACACGACTCAGCTACTAGGGACGATATAAAAATCAATACGGATTCTGCAAATAGAGATGTAGCGAAACTCACAAGGGAACCTCCCCATCGCACCCCCCTCAGATTTAGTTATAAGGTGGCACAGGGATAGGCCATGAAGAACTGAACACAGATCAATCGAGAAAACAGGAAGATGTTGTGTGGAACTATGAAAAAATAAGCAAAATATACAAACTGAGTAGTCCATGCGCAACGTAGGCAACATCAAGGACAAAGCCAGCCTACTAGCGCCGTGGTCCAGTGGTTAGCGTGAGCAGCTGCGGATCGAGAGGTCCTCAGTTCAAATCTTCTCTCGAGAGAGAAGTTTAATTTTTTATTTTCAGACAATTATCAAAGTTCAGACTCTCACACATAATCAACTTCGCTCTCCAAAATTCCACGGCATGTTCAGATTTGCTTGGACATATGCACAATTTTACGGTCTACACACGGAAACATTTGAAAACGTAAAAAACATATGTTTTGACAGAGCACAGGGAAAACTGTGCGACTGTGAAACTGTTGCATTCATTTGTTGCAGTTTATGTGACAAACTCTTGTGTTTTCATCACTTTTTTGAGAGTGATTATCACATCCACAAGAAAACCTAAAGCGGGCAAGGTAGAAGAATCATTTTACCCATTCGCCTAGTGTGCAAGTTAGGTGGGTCGACAACATATTCCTGTCATGTGACGCACATGCCGTCACCAGTGTTGTATATAATATATCAGACGTGTTTTCCTGTGGAGGAATCGGTTGACCTATGAACTTGGGATCAAATGTTTTCGGTTCCCATTGGAGAGGCACGTCCTTTCGTCTACTAATCGCACGGTTTTGCGGTGCTGTCGCAAAACACAGACACTAAACTTATTACAGTGAACAGAGACGTCAATGAATGAACGGTCAGATCGTAACTTTGCGAAAATAAAATTTTCGCTTGAGGGAGGACTCGAACCAAAGAATTCTTGTTCCACAGGCGCTCACTCTAACCACGTGACCACGGCGCTCATCAGCTTACATAGCCCGTAATGTTGCATATCTTGCACATGGACTACTCAGTTTGTGTATTTTACTTATTTTTTCTGTAGTTCCACAGAACTTCTTCCTGTTTTCTCGATTGATCTGTGTTCAGTTTTTCAAGGCCTATCCACTGTGTCAATTTATAACTAAATCTGAGGGGGGTGCGATGGGGAGGTTCCCTTGTCAGTGTGCTCTGTTCGATCACAGACGCAGATTTGAGCCGTGCTCCTTGACTTCAAAAACGTGTTCCATACAGTTCTGTACTGTCGCTTAGTGGGACATTTGAGACTGGATTCGAACCGTCCTTGCAGATAGCACTCAACGCGTCGCTTTGAACAGAGCAGAATCGGCAAGTGTAAGGGTAATGTCAGGGCTAGCCAGTGCAAGTACAACAGGGCCGTTACCGTTTACGATAACGTCGGATGCCCGCTGTGGCATGCAGTTGTCTGTATGCAGCTAACAATGCCACAAGGCTGTAGCGAACTTGAGGAAGGCTGACGAGTGTTGCAGAGCTGGCAGTTATAATGTGTTACGCATAAACAGACGCAGAATTGTTCTGCATTCTGCAGACACTATCCGTTACATGTCTTGCAAAGCGGTGCTCTTGTTCCAGTCTACAAACACTAAACGCCGATGTATCAACTGGAGAACGTGAAGAGTTCCTGCGTGCTCGGAGATTGGGCGAGCGACGTCACAGGAGAAGTTGCGTGCCAACCGTTCTCTTAAAAACAGTCAAGTCTGTCAACAGCAGAGTATGACCCATCAAAAGATTCGTATACCGGTGATTCTGTAGGTGCAGTGGCTCTTAGAGTAATGAGTAAGTGAGGGACATTTCAGCGAACAGAGGGAATACCAATATACTCGTATAATTGAGGGGACTTCCAATCACCAAATTTGCTTGACAAACAATGGAAACTTCCCAAAAATCTGGCATGAATTATATTTTTAATTTAATCCCTGGACGATATATCACAGAAAAATAATGGGAAGTATATATGTGAATATGTAATCTTTTTATATGTTTACAGAATACAGTCAATGACTTACTCGACCTGGGAAGTGTACTAACCCCCATTTGTTCACGGTCCGGGCGGCTCCCCACGTGGGAGGTTCGAGTCCCCCCTCGGGCATGGATGTTCAAAATGGTTCAAATGGCCCTCAGCACTATGGGAAATAACTTCTCAGGTCATCAGTCCCCTAGAACTTAGAACTACTTAAACCTAACTAACCTAAGGATATCACACACATCCGTGCCCGAGGCAGGATTCGAACCTGCGACTGTAGCGGTCGCGCGGTTCCAGACTGTAGCTCCTAGAACCGCTCGGCCACACCGGCCGGTGGCATTGACGTGTGTGTCGTCCTTAGTGTAAGTTAGATTAAGTAGTTCGTAAGCTTAGGGACCGATGATCACAGCAGTTTGGTCCCATAAGACCTTACCACAAATTTCCAAATTTTTCCCATTTGCTGCGTATGCTCTGGCAAAAACTTACAAGCAACGAAAACTGTACGGGAAATTATGGTCATATGAGTTCAGACTTCGCTATATTCCGTCCGAACAGGCCTCGGAAGGCCCAACAGTACCGAGTGACTGCCCTGTCATCCTCAGACGATGGACGTCAGTAGACGCGGGGCATGAGAGGAGCACACCGCTCTCCCGGCCGTTATCAGCTTTCGCGACCGGAGCCGTTACTTTTCAGTCAAGTAGCTCACCAGTTGACCACACAAGGTCTGAGTGCACACCAGTTGCTGGTTGGTTGGTTGGTGGTTTTGGGGAAGCAGACCAGACAGCGAGGTCATCGGTCTCATCGGATTAGGGAAGGAAGTCGGCCGTGCCCTTTCAGAGGAACCATCTCGGCATTTACCTGGAGTGATTGAGGGAAATCACGGAAAACCTAAATCAGGATGGCCGGACGCGGGATTGAACCGTCGTCCTCCCGAATGCGAGTCCAGTGTCTAACCACTGCGCCACCTCGCTCTTCACCAGTTGCCAACAGCGCTCGGCAGACGCGGGGCCTCACCCATCCAAGTGACAGCCAAGCCCGAAAGCGCTTAACTTCGGTGATTAGCAGTGCGCCAAGGCAGTTGTCCAGACTTTGCTATGGGATAGACGATAGGATATGTGTGTAGCCTTACTGTGTACACAGGGTGGTCCATTGATAGTGACCGGGCCAAATATCTCACGAAATAAGCATCAAACCAAAAAACTACAAAGAACGAAGCTCATCTAGCTTGAAGGGGGAAACCAGATGGCGCTATGGTTGGCCCGCTAGATGGCGCTACCATAGGTCGAACGGATATCAATTGCGTTTTTTAAAATAGGAACCCCCATTTTTTATTAGATATTCGTATAGTAAGTAAAGAAATATGAATGTATTAGTTGCACCACTTTTTTCACTTCGTGATAGATGCCGCTGTAGTAGTCACAGACGTATAAGTACGTGGTATCACGTAACATTCCGCCAGTGCGGACGGTATTTGCTTCATGATACATTACCCGTGTTAAAATGGACCGTTTACCAATTGCGGAAAAGTTCGATATTGTGTTGATGTATGGCTATTGTGATCAAACTGCCCAACGGGCGTGTGCTATGTACGCTGCTCGGTATCCTGGACGATATCATCCAAGTGTCCGGATCGTTCACCGGATAATTACGTTATTTAAGGAAACAAGAAGTGTTCAGCCACATGTGAAACGTCAACCACGACCTGCAACAAATGATGATGTCCAAGTAGGTGTTTTAGCAGCTGTCGCGGCTAATCCGCACATCAGTAGCAGACAAATTGCGCAAGAATCGGGAATCTCAGAAACTTCGGTGTTGAGAATGCTACATTAACATCGATTGCACCCTTACCATATTTCTACGCACCAGGAATTGCGACTTTGAACGGCGTGTACAGTTCTGCCACTGGGCACAAGAGAAATTACGGGTAGATGACAGATTTTTTGCACGCGTTCTATTTAGCGACGAAGCGTCATTCACTAACAGCGTTAACGTAAACCGGCATAATATGCACTATTGGGCAACGGAAAATCCACGATGGCTGCGACAAGTGGAAAATCAGCGACCTTGGTGGGTAAATGTATAGTGCGGCATTATGGGAGGATGGATAATTGGCCCCCATTTTAACAATGGCAATCTAAATGGTTCAATGCACGCTGATTTCCTATGTAATGTTCTACCGACGTTACTACAAGATGTTTCACTGCATGACAGAATGGCGATGTACTTCCAACATGATGTATGTCCGGCACATAGCTCGCGTGCGGTTGAAGCGGTATTGAATAGCATATTTCATGACAGGTGGACTGGTCGTCGAAGCACCATACCATGGCCCGCGCGTTCACCGGATCTGACGTCCCCGGATTTCTTTCTGTACGGAAAGTTGAAGGATATTTGCTATCGTGATCCACCGACAACGCCTGACAACATGCGTCAGCGCATTGTCAATGGATGTGCGAACATTGCGGAAAGCGAACTACTCGCTGTTCAGAGGAATGTCGTTACACGTATTGCCAAATCCATTGAGGTTGATCGACATCATTTTGAGCAGTTATTGCATTAAAGTAATATTCACAGGTAATCGCGCTGTAACAGCATGCGTTCTCAGAAGTGATAAGTTCACAAAGATACATGTATCACTTTGGAACAACCAAAATAAAATGTTCAACCGTTCCTACGTTCTGTATTTTAATTTAAAAAACCTACTTGTTACCAACTGTAGGTCTAAAATTTTTGAGCAATATATTTGTGACTATTATAGCGCGATCTATCCCAATGCGAAAAAAGTGGTCCAACAAAAACATTCATATTTTTTTACGTACTACACGCATATGTAATAAAAGGGGGGGGGGTTGCAATTTAATAAGAAACGCAGTTGATTTCCGTTTCACCTATAGCAGCGCCATCTAGGGGACCTACCATAGCGCCATCTGGTTTCCCCCATCAAGCTAGACAAGTTTCGTTCTTTGTAGTTTTTTCGTTTGACGCTTATTTCGTGAGATATTTGGCCCTGTCACGATCAATGCACCACCCTGTATAGTCTATACATGTGCGTCGGGGCCTAAAGCGTCGTGAGAGGGGTATGAGAAAACTTTTGGTTCCTTGTACTAGTAAATCAATAAAATTCTGGGGCGAAAAGTTTGTTTGCATATACAGTGTGTAACGATAACTGTTCACAATATACGACATGGAATGGAAACAGGAGAAGAGCGGTTTGTTATAGGACCCTTGTGGCGTAAGAAGCCCAGAATCACCTTGAAACAGGCCGACAAGTATCACCTGAGCTACAGCGCATACGTGCCGAGCGATATTTTGAATATCCTCTCGCCCTCTTACGCCAAGGGCTTAATCGGTTTTAAATAAGTGTAGCGCATTTCTTTTTCTCGCTAAAATCGCCTTCCAATATTAAACACACTTTGCTCTCGCACTTAAAAATTTTACAGTTGGCGTTTGTCTAATTTTTTCCTCATCTTTTTGAGAACTTTAACAGGTTAAAAGTAACAGTTAAATCGTTTAATTTCTCTGGCCTTCGTACTACGTGATTACTGCGACTGTTCAAATGGTTCAAATGGCTCTGAGCACTATGGGACTCAATATCTTAGGTCATAAGTCCCCTAGAACTTAGAACTACTTAAACCTAACTAACCTAAGCACATCACACACACCCATGCCCGAGGCAGGATTCGAACCTGCGACCGTAGCAGTCCCGCGGTTCCAGACTGCAGCGCCAGAGCCGCACGGCCACCGCGGCCGGCTACTGCGATTGTCAATTAAGTTTGAATCGAACTGTAAAGGTAATTTGCTTTTGCATAATTTTTACAAAATTCTTTTCTGTTTCAGTTAGCTCACGTGATACATTAAATTACTAAAGTTAACTAAACAAATGTTTCAAAAATCCGACCGCGTAGGGTAGCCGTGCGGTCTAAGGCGCTTTGCCACGATTCACACGGCTCTCGCCTTCAGAGGTTCGAGTCCTCCCTCGGGCATGGGTGTGTGCGTTGTCCTTAGCGTTAAGTTACTTTAAGTTAGATTAAGTAGTGTGTTAGCCAGTTTGGTCCCATAGGAACTTACCACAAATTTACAAATTTCAAAAATCTGACCGACTAGGGCGGCGGGTTAAGACGGTTACGGAATGTTCAAAATATCGCACTTCACGCATGCACTGTGCTTAGGTGGCTTTTGTAGTCCAATTTGGAGCTTTTCGCTCCTTTATAGATTACAGTTGTCTTCTATCAAATTGTTCCATTCAGCTTGCCCTACACCACGATGGTACGTCGTAAACTACTATCATTTACACCCTGTCATGTCCGACAGATTTTCTCAGGACGATTTAGGTAAGGGATGGATACCGAAATATTGCCTAATGTGAGTGTTGAGCCGGTTGTTGTGTCCGAGCGGGTCTAGGCGCTTCAGTCCGGAACCGCGCTACTGCTACGGTCGCAGGTTCGAATCTTGTCTCGTGCATGGATGTGTGTGATGTCCTTAGGTTAGTTTGGTTAACTAGTTCTAAATCTAGGGGACAGATGACCTCAGATGTTAAGTCCCATAGTGCTTAGAGCCATTTGAACCAATTTTTTTTGTTTTTTTTTTTTGTGAGTGTTGAGAGTATTACGGGGAGTGTTCACTGTATTCCGGAATGCTTTGTTTTGAACTGATTGCAGTGTTTTTCAGCGTCCAGTGACTACACTTCCGAACCATATAAGACAGCCGGAAATACAGGGTGGCTGTAATTTAACTTTCGCTACTTGTGAGAGCATCAATGAAAAACGAGTGATCGAAGACAATAAAACTTTGCGGAATCATTTGTAAGGACATGTGGGAGAGATATAACTAAGACCACCAACAAGGAAAAAATTTTAATTTCCAAATGAGAGGTAACATTTGTTAATTGCGTACCATGTTTGTATCACAAGTTGCAAATGTTGCTGAAATTGACGACCTCGTGCATCCACGACAGCCTGGAAATGCAGCAGAGATTTCCTAATTGTTCGCAGTAGTTTTCTAACAGTGAACCACGGAATGTTTAGCTGTCAGGACACAGTTCATGGGCAGCTTGAAGATCATACATTGATTCCAGCATTCTCAGACATAGCAATTGTAGCTTTTTCGACAGTCTGTGGCGAAACCGGACATCGGCCCCTCCCAGCAGCGATTTCCAAATCGCCAGTTAATTCGGACTGTCATTTTGATAAAACAACTTTACGAATAAAACCCCGCTCATCTTGTCGAAGCTCATGTTGATTCTCTGCAAGTATAAATCACACAGATATTTGTGTTTCAAACCAAAATCGCCGTATTAGTACCGGCACCTAACGGCAAGTCACCACACTAAAACTACTGACAACGTAAATCCTGCAGCGCTCAGTGTGAACATTCCTACACTGCTGGCCATTACAATTGCTACACCAAGAAGAAATACAGATGATAAATGGGTATTCATTGGACAAATATATTATACTAGAACTGACATGTGATTACATTTTCACGCAGTTTGGGTGCATAGATCCTGAGAAATCAGTACCCAGAACAACCACCTCTGGCCGAAATAACGACCTTGATACGCCTGGGCGTTGAGTCAAGCAGAGCTTGGATGGCGCGAACAGATACAGCTGCCCATGCAGCTTCAACACGATACCACAGCTCACCAAGAGTACTGACTGGCGTATTGTGAAGAACCAGTTGCTCGGCCACCACTGAGCAGACATTTTCAATTGGTGAGAGATATGGAGATGGGCTGGCCAGGGCAGCAGTAGAACATTTTCCGTATCCAGAAAGGCCCGCACAGGACCTGCATCATACGGTCGTACGTTATCCTGCTGAAATGTAGGGTTTCCCAGGGATCTAATGAAGGGTAGAGCCACAGGTCGTAATGCATCTGAAATGTAACGTCCACTGTTCAAAGTGCCGTCAATGCGAACAAGAGGTGACCGAGACGTGTAACCAATGGCACCCCACACCATCACGCCGGGTGATACGCCAGTATAGCGATGAGGAATACACGCTTCCAATGTGCGTTCACCGCGATGTCGCCAAACACGGATGCGACCATCGTGATGCTGTAAACAGAACCTGGATTCATCCGAAAAAATGACATTTTGCCACTCGTGCACTCAGGTTCGTCGTTGAGTACACCATCGCAGGCGCACCTGTCTGTGATGCAGCGTCAAGGGTAACCGCAGCCATGGTCTCCGAGCTGTCAGTCCATGCTGCTGCAAACTTCGTGGAACTGTTCGAGCAGGTGGTTGTTGTCTGCAAACGTCCCCATCTCTTCACTCAGGGATCGAGATGCGGCTGCACGATCCGTTACAGTTACGCGGATAAGATGCCTGTCATCTCGACTTCTAGTGATACGAGGCCGTTGGGATCCAGCACGGCGTTCCGTATTACCATCCTGAACCCACCGATGCCATATTCTGCTAACAGTCATTGGATCTCGACCAACGCGAGCAGCAATGTCACGATACGATAAACCGCAATCGCGAATGGCTACAATCCGACCTTTATCAAAGTCGGAAACGTGATGGTACGCATTTCTCCTCCTTACACGAGGTATCACAACAACTTTTCACCAGGCAACGCCGGTCAGCTGCTGTTTGTGTATGAGAAACCGGTTGGAAACTTTCGTCATGTCAGCACGTTGTAGGTGTCGCCACCGGCGCCAACCTTGTGTGAATGCTCTGAAAAGCTAATCATTTGCGTATCACAGCATCTTGTTCCTGTCGGTTAAATTTCGCGTCTGTAGCAAGTCATCTTCATGGTGTAGCAATTTTAATGGCCAGTCGTGTATTAAGTTCAGTACCAGTACGGTAAATAGTTTTCATTCAACACTGGCTCAAGGAGCGGAAATTTAGTTACAGCCATCCCGTATAATAGTGTGCCAAATACGTTGTCTGATAGTGCGTCATTCCGAAGAACTGATGCAATAGGTCACAACGCTTGTTGTGTTATCTGGCTAACGTTGCGGCGGACGTTGTAGGCCAGACGCTTGGCCCAGGGCAGTGGGCGCCTGCAGCCTGTGTCGGGCTCTGCCCCATTCTACTCATACCAATTTCTTCACGCAGCAGTAGCTGAAACAGCCCTGAGTCTTCGTCGTCGCCGCATGAAGATACAACGAAATTCATTTCTGTTCGATTGTGGTGATGGAGACTACTGGAAACAGTAACTATGATAAAATACTTTCAAGGGAACCTCCCCATCGCACCCCCCTCAGATTTAGTTATAAGTTGGCACAGTGGATAGGCCTTGAAAAACTGAACACAGATCAATCGAGAAAACAGGAAGAAGTTTTGTCGAACTATGAAAAAAATAAGCAAAATATACAAATTGAGTACTCGATGTGTAAAATAAGCCACATGAAGGACACTACGATCTGAGGAGCGGCGTAGTCTCGTGGTAAGCGTAAGCAACTGGGGTTCTAGAGGACCTCGGTTCAGGCCTTCCCTCGAGTAAAAATTTTAACTTTTTTGTTTTCTAGCAATTGACGTGTGTCAATTATCAAAGTTCAGGCACTCACACAATCAACTTCGCTCTCGAAAATTCCAGTTCAGATTTGCTTGGACATATGCAGGATTTGACGGTCTACACACGGAAAAAATTGGAAAACGTTAAAAACATATGTTTTGACAGAGCACAGGGAAAACTTTGTGACTGTGAAACTGTTGCATTCGTTTGTTGCAGTTTATGTGACAAACTCTTATGTTTTCATCACTTTTTTGGGAGTTATTATCACATCCACAAGAAAACCTAAATCGGGCAAGGTAGAAGAATCCTTTTACCCATTCGCCAAGTGTACAAGTTAGGTGGGTCGACAACATATTCCTGTCATGTGACGCACATGCCGTCGCCAGTGTCGTATAGAATATATCAGACGTGTTTTCCTGTGGAGGAATCGGTTGACCTATGACCTTGCGATCAAATATTTTCGGTTCCCATTGGAGAGGAACGTACTTTCGTCTACTAATCGCACGGTTTTGCGGTGCGGTCGCAAAACACAGACACTAAAGTTATTACTGTGAACGGAGACGTCAATGAACGAACTGACAGGTCATAACTTTGCGAAAATAAGTAAAGTAAAATCTTTACCCGAGGGAATACTTGAACCAACGACCTCTCGTTTCGCGAATGTTCACGCTAACCACGGGACCACGGCGCTCCTGAGCTGACAGTATGCTCGATGTCGTTTATCTTGCACATGGACTACTCAGTTTGTGTATTTTACTTATTTTTTCTGTAGTTCCACAGAACTTCTTCCTGTTTTCTCGATTGATCTGTGTTCAGTTTTTCAAGGCCTGTCCACTGTGCCAACTTATAACTAAATCTGAGGGGGGTGCGATGGGGAGGTTCCCTTGTTAGGACTAACAGTCCGGAGCGACATGAAATGAACCGACCACATGAAATAGACTGTAGAAAAGCAGATGTCACACTGAGATTCATTGGGAGAGTTAAGGAAATGTAATTCATCCATCAAAGAAATGGTTTACAGACCACTTGTTTGATCGTTTCTTGACAACTGCTCATCAGTATGAGACGCTTTACAGGTGGGGGTAATAGACGATACGGAGAAGGTCCAACGAACAGTGTCGCGTTTCACTGTGGGATTGTTTAGTCGACGCGAGAACTTCATGAAACTCCCGTTGCTGACGATACAAATGGTTCAAATGACTCTGAGCACTATGGGACTTAACATCTGAGGTCATCAGTTCCCTAGAACTTAGAACTAATTAAACCTAACTAACCTAAGGACATCACACACATCCATGCCCCAGGCAGGATTCGAACCTGCGACCGTAGCAGTCGCGCGGTTTCAGACTGAAGCGCCTAGAACCGCTCGGCCACCGCGGCCGGCGCTGACGATACAAGACAGGCTTTGTGCATTCCCAGAGTGGGGCTACAAGTTTCTCCCACACATGAGAAATGAGGGCTATGCAGAGGTCTACCGTCAAGAACACATCCCATGTGCCATTCGCGAATGGAATAGAAAGAGAGGAAAAAAAGATAGTCATAGAAGTAGTATCCTCAAGCCCATGCGGACTATACGTGTACTATCGTACCTAAAAGTACCCGAGCGATATAAATAGCGTTTCGCCAGATTTTCATGTAGCCCACATAACATAGCTGTCTTGTGGATCCTCTATTCGCTTTGCAGTACAGTCGTTTGATTACACGAAATGGATACCACAAGAGACCACTACAGAACACTGTTCTTTAAGGTAATCAGACCAGATGTAGATCAACACCTCGATTTTGAAAATATTAGGAAACGCGTCATTAGAGATGAGCCAGTTCTTAACGTTTGTGAACTCAATTTTATTACAGTAAATGACGTTTCAAAAGTCACTGCCACAGCATTACAATTCGAGTTAATAAACTCTGTCACGTAAGTCATTTCGTCAAACATTAGGCAAAATTAAATAGATTTATGAACAAAAGATTTCGATACAATATCTGGATCCCTGAAGTTCTATCACAATTTGAAGTAATTTTGCTCTATAGAAGGTTTTCCCACACCTGTGAAACGTCGTACCTAAAACGAGTGCTTTGTCGTAAAATGGATTTTGAACTAACCATGATTGAGTGATTATTTGTCCACATGTCTGAACTTTGAACGTCATGACGAAGTTGATTCTTGGGGGACCTGGATTGAAACCAAGCACCTATACCCATTGTAACTAAGGGAAACTTCCGTGCATGCCCGGGACTCTATCACAGCAACATTCATCATTGGTGACTAGGCTGCAAGAGTCGTGAAATATTGAAGTTTTCGCCAGTATCAGTTCACAACTCTGCCTCTGAATATTTTTTTATGCTGCCTGGAATCCTGTCAAGACCCTTATCTTCTCGTTAACTAGCCACGAAAAACGTTTAATACACTTTCAAGTAACAAAGTCTGTACGTTTTCAAAACGAAGTGCCGTGAGTGAAGTTTTGTGACGGGAACTCGAACCCAACATGTAAGTAGATTGTTAACTAAGTAAAATATGATGTCCCATATATAATTTTTTCACCACCAACGAGATGATCGAATTTCAAATTAGGATAAATTTTTTGCCTGATCGCAATCGAACCCGGTACCTACCGCCACTGTTTCCTATCTACGAACTATTTGCTCACCAGTAGTGAGACGTGTGCATGTTTGGTCAGAAATAATGGCACCTATCGTTATATTGATAACACATGAAGAGAAATTAAAAATGAAAATTATTTATCACTAGTAGTCGATGTGCATATGCTAGGACTTGAAATGAAACCCTGAATCTTTATATGCTGGACCAGGCTTCGAACCCACATGTGTCCCTTTCGTGGAGACCTAGAGGAGTATACAATCTTGGGGAAAACAACGAAATGATCGAACTATATCGTTTTCTGTGGGTGAGATACCACGAAATAGGAAGTCTGAATTCGAATCCCAGTCCAGCACCAATTTTTCAGCGTCTCAGCTTCAATTAATATAAGAGCCCTTGACCTTAAATGGCCATTGGCTTATTAAATAAAGTTCCCAGTGTAGGGAATTCCAGTGGCGACAGAGTTCCTGTTAGCAGCGACTTCCATCTCTGCTATGGCCCAACATAAACTGGCACTGACACAGTTGGTAGCGACGGGATATGATGTTTATCAATAAAATGCGGATTCGGAACTATGGTGTAATGTGACATTCTTCACTCGACATTACTAGAGCTAAAGGATATCTGTTAGTATGTGTTTAGAATAGATGCCAGAAGTGGGAATCGAACCAACACCTCGTAATTAAGAAACTAGAATCAATCCACCAGACCACTCCAGCCCACATTTATTAGTTTAGTAAATGTGGAGTAACGCAGGAAGCGCTCAGCTTGCAAATTAGAGACGGTGGAAACAGTTCAGTTCCCTGTAAGCTGGTTCATTAACAGCAGACTTCTGACACGGAAATTATACTGCTCTCATGGCAGCGGGATTGAAAGACGTTTTCAGTCATCATAGCGTCGATCCGAAGCCATTTTGACATTATCACTGTTTCAAGAAATTTCTTAGATCGAGAATTACTTCTGTTATTACTGTCATTATCTCTTTAACTTTTTCATTCTGCTGCTGCTACACGCGTGCTTGATGGAAGCATTTAATGTTTCTGGTCATATTTAGGAGCAGTCACCCAAAAACAAGTAAATATTTACTTCGCAGCAAAGGGTTGCGGCGTTCTGTGTAACTTGACTGTAAGACGTAGTTATTTAGTTCTTTCCATGTCTAGCTAATACTCCTCAAGTTTATATTGGGCACCTCCAGTTATTCGTAGATTACATTAAAACTACATTAACTGATGAATACGTGACTTCATAACAGAAACAGAGCTGCATTATTTCATTTTTTTTTTCCTTAGCTACGACGCTTGTAAAATGCTGAAACTGATGGCTAACGCCGCTTTAAAAGCCACAGGTTGTTCATATCTGCCGGCCGCGGTGGTCTCGCGGTTCTAGGCGCGCAGTCCGGAACCGCGCGACTGCTACGGTCGCAGGTTCGAATCCTGCCTCGGGCATGGATGTGTGTGATGTCTTTAGGTTAGTTAGGTTTAAGTAGTTCTAAGTTCTAGGGGACTGATGACCACAGTAGTTACGTCCCATAGTGCTCAGAGCCATTTGAACCATTTGTTCATATCTTCTGTGAAATGTCACGATAATTCTCTCCAGATGACTTGGTCGACGTCACCTACTTCAAGCAGTACATGGAAGAAAATACTGCGGAAGATCAATTTTTTCCGTTGTAATAAACTCATTCTACGTGGTCCAAGTTCAGATTTTTTCGGAATTACTCGTAACTGTAGTAGCCGCTTAAACTATGTAGAAAAATATTTCAACGTTACAAAACCCATATCCTGATCAGCGGTATTAAACTTAGTCACCTATCAGAAATTCTAACACTATGTAACACCAGTTTCAGTAAAAAGATATAGCGAACACTGTTTATCACTGATCTTCATCACCGAAAAATACGCAGCTGATTTATTGGGCTCCATGACTATACCGCAGCGATAATTTCATAAGCAAGCAATGCATACCAATCGCAGAATTTAATAGTGGCGTGGCTTCCAGTTCTGTATATTCCTGACCTAAACATGCTCAGCTTCATTTCAGGTCCCAAGTACTGCAACTTAATACTGATACCAACTGAGTGCTTGTACTGCCAACTTCATTTTTCGTTTCACTTGATTTTGTAATAACTGAAGTAAAAGTCACATGATCCGTGACATGAGAGGTTTCGTTTCGTTCATCCTTTAATTCTGGGATATTATTTTTCTGTTCCGTAAACTTCTTCCCTTGTAACCAGCGAAATGCCGCAGATGCGGCCAGTAATCGCCTTACAAACCGCTGTTTAATGATGTTAGCAACGTTTTGGTAGGTGAAGCAATTTCGTTTAATCTTAAGACATATTAAACAGCAAGGTTCACAAATTTACCGAATAAGGAAAGCTTACTATCCAGACAGGAAAAGGTTTACAAATTAAGGTTGCTCAGTCTGGGTTAGCTTGAACTTTTCATCCAATAGCAGTGCATTATAGTCTGCATAAGAGGCATCACATGTCGTTTTCCTGTAGCTGTGGAAATTATTAGTTGAAACCGAGTTTAACATCAAAGAGTATGGTACCGCTAAAAATACAAAACTATTAACGAACGAAGGCTGAGTTCATCTTCAAACTGAAGCGTATTTATCACAGGGAAACTAGGGAGACTGTTTGTCCTTCCCTTCCTCCAGCGAGCACTGAATGCCATACACACAGAACTGCGAGTAATTTGTACGTTACAACTGACGTTGTACTCCTAAACTAATAATTCTTTGTTTACAAAGAGTTAAAATTTGTAGGAGCGGCGGGAATCGAACCCGATAAGATTACAAACTCCCTGCATTACCTACTACGCTATCCTATCACTTGTATTTTTTTTTCACTTAAGTATACCGGGTGGTCCATCGATAATGACCGGGCCAAATATCTCACGAAATAAGCATCAAACGAAAAAACTACAAAGAACGAAACTCGTCTAGCTTGAAGGGGAAAACCAGATGGCGCTATGGTTGGCCTGCTAGATGGCGCTTCCATAGGTCAAACGGATATCGACTGCGGTTTTTTAAACAGTAACTCCCATTTTTATTACATATTCGTGTAATACGTAAGGAAATACGAATGTTTTAGTTGGACCACTTGTTTTGCTTTGTGATAGATGGTGCTGTAATAGTCACAATCGTATAAGTACGTGGTATCACGTAACATTCCGCCAGTGCGGACGGTATTTGCTTCGTGATACATTACCCGTGTTAAAATGGACCGTTTACCAATTGCGGAAAAGTTCGATATCGTGTTGATGTATGGCTATTGTGATCAAAATGCCCAACGGGCGTGTGCTATGTATGCTGCTCGGTATCCTAGACGACATCATCCAAGTGTCCGGACCGTTCGCAGGATAGTTACGTTATTTAAGGAAACAGGAAGTGTTCAGCCACATGTGAAACGTCATCCACGACCTGCAACAAATGATGATGTCCAAGTAGGTGTTTTAGCTGCTGTCGCGGCTAATCCGCACATCAGTAGCAGACAAACTGCGCGAGAATCGGGAATATCAAAAACGTCGGTGTTGAGAACGCTTCATCAACATCCACCAGGAATTGCATGGCGACGACTTTGAACGTCGTGTAAAGTTCTGCCACTGGGCCCAAGACAAATTACGGCACGATGACAGATTTTTTGCACGCGTTATATTTAGCGACGAAGCGTCATTCGCCAACAGCGGTAACGTAAACCGGCATAATATGCACTATTGGGCAACGGAAAATCCACGATCGCTGCGACAAGTGGAACATCAGCGACCTTGGCGGGTTAATGTGTGGTGCGGCATTATGGGAGGAAGGATAATTGGCCCCCATTTTATCGATGGCAATCTAAATGCAGCAATGTATGCTGATTTCCTACGTAATGTTCTACCGATGTTACTACAATATGTTTCAGTGTATGACAGAATGGCGATGTACTTCCAACATGATGGATGTCCGGCACATAGCTCGCGTGCGGTTGAATCGGTATTGAATAGCATTTTTCATGATAGGTGGATTGGTCGTCGAAGCACCATATCATGGCCCGCACGTTCACCGGATCTGACGTCCCCTAACTTCTTTCTGTGGGGAAAGTTGAAGGATATTTGCTATCGTGATCCACCGAAAACGCCTGATAACATGCGTCAGCGCATGTGCGAACATTACGGAAGGCGAACTACTCGCTGTTGAGAGGAATGTCGTTACACGTATTGCCAAATGCATTGAGGTTGACGAACATCATTTTGAGCATTTATTGCATTAATGTGGTTTTTACAGGTAATCAAGCTGTAACAGCATGCTTTCTCAGAAATGATAAGTTCAGAAAGGTACATGTATCACATTGGAACAACCGAAATAAAACGTTCAAACGTACCTACGTTCTGTATTTTAATTTAAGAAACCTACCTGTTACCAACTTTTCGTCTAAAATTGTGAGCCGTATGTTTGTGACTATTACAGCGCCATCTATCACAAAGCGAAAAAAGTGGTCCAACTAAAACATACATATTTCTTTACGTACTACACGAATATGTAATAAAAAATGGGGGTTCCTATTCAAGAAACGCAGTTGATATCCGTTTGACCTACGGCAGCGGGCCGGCCAGAGTGGCCGAGCTGTTAAGGGCGCTACAGTCTGGAACCGCACGACCGCTACGGTCGCAGGTTCGAATCCTGCCTCGGGCATGGATGTGTGTGATGTCCTTAGGTTAGTTAGGTTTAAGTAGTTCTAAGTTCTAGGGGACTTATGACCACAGAAGTTGAGTCCCATAGTGCTCAGAGCCATTTGAACCAACCTATGGCAGCGCCATCTAGCGGGCCAACCATTGCGCCATCTGCTTTCCGCCTTCAAGCTGGACAAGTTTCGTTGTTTGTAGTTTTTTCGTTTGACGTTTATTTCGTGAGATATTTCGCCCGGTCACGATCAATGGACCACCCTGTATACAATGATGAGCCAAAACATTATGACCACCTGTTTAAAATCTGGTTTGTCCGTCTTTGGTACGAAATACATCACTGATTCTGCGTAATAGGGATCCGATAGTTTGTTGATAGGTTTTTGGATGTGTGTGGCATTAGATGTCCACCCACAAGTCATGTAGCTTACGTAAAAAAACGGACCGCTGACTTGCGTACGCGGCGATGGCGCCCGATAGCGAGCCAGATGGGTTCCATAGGACTTCGGCACCAAGAGACCAACAAGAGTTCACTATAATGCTTCTCAAACCACTTTAGCATTGTTCTGGGTCGGAGACACAGACAATTATACTCAGACAATTATACTGCTGAAAGACGGCATCGCCGTCGGGGAAGACATCAAGCATGAAGGGATGCAGGTGGTTCGCCGCTTTCAGCGTGTCTTGGATCACAACCACAAGTCCCACGCATGCACAGTAGAATGTGTCCCGTAGCATAATATTTCTTCCACCAGCTTGCGTCCGTGGCGCGCTGCACATTTCGAACTGCTGTGCACCGCGATGACGAAGTTTGTGGAGACGACCATCGACCTAGGGTAGCAAACATGTGATTCATCGGAAGAGCCGACACGTTTCCATCCATCGACTGTCGAATCCCTATGGTCCCGTGCCCACTACAATCCTAGTAGTCGATGCCGTCGGCTCGACATGTAAACTCGTCACGGTTGTCTGCCGCAGAGCTCCATGTTCAACAATGTACGATGAACGATGTACTTTGAAGCACTTGTGTGTGCACCAGCTATGATCTTTTGGTTGAGATGCCACAGATCACTATTATCCCACTTTACAGAGCTGACAAGCCACTGAACTCTACATTGTGTGGAAAGTCGTGGACGTCCAACCATTTAGAGCCTAGTGGTAGTTTCATTGTTGTTCTACTTCATTCTGTAGATACTCACGGCAGTAGCCAGTGTGGCCCCACCCTGTATTGTTGCCAAATTTATTCAAGATGGCGGATCGAAGACGGCGCCCATAGACGTGGCAATGTCGCAGTGGGTCATGGCAGGAAGTCCAAATTTTGGAAGGAATATAGATCAATTAGGCAACCTCCATGAGCCTAACCCCCACCACCTCACCTCCCCCCCCAGCCGGAAATTGGCGGGAAAAGGACTCATCATGTAATGGGTTGTCAGGTAGGATGGACGTACATCTTTATTTTACATGCATTGCTCCCCTCACCTCAGCCATCTGGAAATAGGCGAGAAAAAGACTCAGTCTGTGCTGGCCTGCTGGATAGGGCGGATGTAAGTACGCATTGTCTGTGTAAACAATTCGAGTTGTCAGACGGTAGCTCCATCCATTGTGTTCACCATGATGTCCAGAGTCCAGCTGACCTAGTTCTCAGCACCACCACCAGATGGCGTAGCCAGCCCTGCCCCCTTCTCCCCTCCCATAACGTAATCCGAAACAGCGATCTGGGGAAAAATGACGGGAAAAGGACTCAGCCTGTGTCTAGCTACTGGACTGGGAGAACAGACGTAATTGTTTACTGTGTTCAGTGGAAGAGATGTCTGTGCTGGAGAAGGAGGAGTTTAAAGGGTATATTAGCTGTAATCACGCATCTGAGGACTGTGTCAAATAGCAATGATATTTGATGGAGACGAATACGCTTCACGAAATAATGAAGACGCAGCAGGATGGGGCTAACTTACAATTTGCAACTTATGCTGATAAATGCATGCACTGTAACTGTAGATTATTGGAGAAAAGTCAAGTCAGTCTTCCAAAGCGCAAGAGGCAAGACCTTCACCCCAGAGTCTCCGCACCCCGCTGGAAGAGACGCAACGTCCCGGGCTCCCTGCCTCAAGAGTCTCCATACAGGCTTACAGTATGACCACCCGGTAGCCGCAGACCCGTGCGCTAAGCACTTCCTGTCGCATTGGAAATACTCACAGCCTTCCTCCTTCCCATCCCCGCCGCACAGATACCCTTTTTCATTGAACACGAACTTCTGCAGGAGTTATTGCATCTGGTGTTGTGGAATATTGTCAAAGGGACTAATTGTACCACTGTCTACAGATTAGTAGTATGACCCTTTTATCATAGTGTAAATGATTTTGTGTGTGTGTGTGTGTGTGTGTGTGTGTGTGTGTGTGTGTGTGTGTGTGTGTGTGCATGTGTGTGAGAGGTGTAAATATTTATGTGTACTATGTACACCATGTGTGTGAAAGAAAACAGTTAAAAAGTTAAAAAAGGATAAACAAAAATGTAAAAAAAGCATGAACAGAAAAAGATATTTATATATTTATTTATTCATATGTGACGTATATGCAGGCTGTAAATATACCATGTGATCAAAAATATCCACACACCTGGCTGGAAACGACTTACTAGTTCGTGGCGCCCTCCATTCGTAATGCTGGCATTTAGTATGGTATTGGACCACCCTTAACCTTGATGACAGATTCCACTCTTGCAAGCATATGTTCAGTCAGGTGCTGGATGGTTTCTTGTGGAATGGCACGGAGTGCCGCACTGAGGAGAAGCATCGATTTCAGTCAGTAAAGCCTGACACGAAGTCGGCGTTCCAAACCATCCCAAAGGTGTTCTATAGTATTCAGGTCAGGGCTCTGTGCAGGCCGGTCCATTACAGGGATGTTATTGTCGTGTAACCACTCCGTCCCAGGTCGTGCATTATGAACAGGTGCTCGATCGTGTTGAAAGGTGCAATCGCTATCCCCCAATTGCTCTTCAGCAGTGGGAACCAAGAAGGCGATCAAAACATCAGTGTAGGCCTGTGCTGTGATAGTGCCACGCAAAACAACGAGAGGTGCAAGCCCCCTCCATGAAAAACATGACCACACCATAACACCATCGCCTCCGAATTTTACTGTTGGCACCACACACGCTGGCAGATGACGTTCACTGGGCATTCGCCATACCCACATCCTGCCATCACAACGCCACACCGTGTACCGTGATTCGTCACGCCACACAACGTTTTTCCACTGTTTAATCGTCCAAAGTTTACGTTCGTTACACCAAGCGAGGAGTCGTTTGGCATTTACCGGCATGATGTGTGGCTTATGAACAGTTGCTCACCCATGAGATCCAAGTTTTCTGACCTCCCACCTAACTGTCATAGTACTTGGAGCGGATTCTGATGCAGTTTGGAACTTCTGTGTTATGGTCTGGATAGATGTCTGCCTATTACACATTACGACCCTCTTCAAATGTCGGTGGTCTCTGTCAGTCAACAGACGAGGTCGGCCTGTACACTTTTGTGCTGTACGTGTGCGTTCACGTTTCCATTTCACTATCACATCTGAAACGGTGGACCTAGAGATGTTTAGGAGTGTGGACATCTCGCGTACAGGCGTATGACACAAGTGACACCCAATCACGTGACCATGTTCGAAGTCCGTGAGTTCCACGCCCCCTTCTGCTCTCTCACGACGTCTAATGACTACTGAGGTCGCTGATATGGAGTACCTGGCAGTGGGTGGCAGCACAATGCACCTAATATAAAAAAAGGATGTTTTGTTGCTGTCCGGATACTTTTGATCTGATCACATACTGTACATATCCATGCACCATGTGCGTCTCGAAAGTAGAATAGTTCTAAAGTTTTTCATCTGCCCCTAGCCATCCAAGTCAGAATAATTTCATATATATGTATATATATATATATATATATATATATATATATATATATATATATATTCTCTACCACTGTTACTGTTGTATCGTGTAAGTTAAAAGTATCTCTGCATCAGAATAGCAGAGTCAAATTGTATCTCAAGAACTACACTGTAATCTCAAGAATTATGTTGTAGCCGGCCGTTGTGGCCGAGCGGTTCTAGGCGTTCCACCCTGGAACCGTGCTGCTGTTATGGTCGCAGGTTCGAAGCCTGCCTTGGGCATGGACGTGTCTGATGTCCTTAGGTTAGTTAGGTTTAAGTAGTTCTAAGTCTAGCGGACTGATGACCTAAGATGTTAAGTCACATAGTGCTCAGAGCCATTTGAACCATTTGAATTATATTGTACCTCAACAGCTATATCGTACCTCACAAGCTGAATTGTAGTCTCAAGAACTGAACTGTATTTGTGTGATCTGAATAAACGAAAAAAAATGACAGAGAATAACAAAATATATAGAATGGCTGCATGGAATTATTCCTGTTGTGCAGCACGAATTGGGTTATGGGAGCAGGAGGCGCGTGCCTGCATCTGCTTCAATAAATATATGGCATACATGTCTAAAATTATATCTCCTGTGATTGAAGAAAACCACAGACATCTACGTCTACGTGATTACCGTGCTATTCACAATAAAGTGCCTGGCAGAGGGTGTCTGGGTAAAACTGTACACTGTCAAAACGGGAACAGGGTGAAGAGAATTCATGCAAATATTATGAGGTAAAACTTCATTTATTTCCCATCCAACTTAAAAGTAGTTTTACATTATCAACTATTTTTACACATCTTCTTCTTCTTGAGTCGATGGAGAGAAGGACACCCGTAATAGTCCAGGTCTTGAATAGCAGAAAACTTGAAGTTTCGACGCATCCATGAGATCTTCTCCTCCTCCTTCATGTAGATGATTTTGTCCATGTGGTCGAATAATCGACGTGACGTCACCATATCTTTATAGGGTATGTCAGGATCATCCCAATGAATTCCATGGTAGAAACGTGTAAACCGCGTTGCACTCATCCATGTTTTAGTGCACTTCACATAACTGAAGACCTTGATGAAGCCAAGTTTGCTGAAAATTTCTCTGTTATTCTTGCATCTTCTGTTTACACTATGATTGCAACGTCTTTAAATATGAACTGCCTACGCTCACCATCATAGAAACCCTGAGCGTCTCAATGATGTTCACACCTAGGTATGGCGTTGCTCATATTCATTTATATAGCTCGCTGACCAATACCAGTGAGCGGGCAGCAGTTGATCAAATGGTTCAAATGGCTCTGAGCACTATGGGACTCAACTGCTGAGGTCATTAGTCCCCTAGAACTTAGAACTAGTTAAACCTAACTAACCTAAGGACATCACAAACATCCATGCCCGAGGCAGGATTCGAACCTGCGACCGTAGCGGTCTTGCGGTTCCAGACTGCAGCGCCTTTAACTGCACGGCCACTTCGGCCGGCTCAGCAGTTGATCACACGGTCATGTAGAACTAGAGCATACGCGGCTGTGTGTTGTGGGAAATTTGCTGAAGATTCAAATTCAATTTGTACATGTATAGGTCCAGACTTAATTATCTCATTCTGTTTTGAGCAGTCTGTTACGATAATTGGTGATAGCTCCTTGAATTTCCGTGGACTGAGTAGACACCCTCCTCCTCCTTCTTCTTCAGCACTTTCGTAGTAAGAAGCATGAAACCTCACATCCATGTCATATGCTAGACTGTATACATTTTCATCCCACTGCAGGTGTAAACTGTGATACAGGTAGAATTCTTAATTCAGGTTGACTCTGACATTAGTTAATTTACAGTTGTCGAATACAGTGGAATCGTTTGCTACATTCCCTCTTCTATCAGTCTGAAACGCAAGAATGATGAATCTAGGCATCTCTAGCTGCAAAGAGATTTCTGTGGTGTGCATACTGTAAGACCGTCAGTACACCCACCATCAGATTATTTGACTTGTCGCTCTAACGAAGTAGGCGAGTGTCAGCAATATGTCTCGTGGTCTTATTGTGGCGAATTTATCTTCTGCCGTTTGGTCAGACGATAGAAATGCCACTTGCATGCTTAGGGTAGCAGATTGACGGTGACCAATTTTAAACAGAACTTGATTAATTTTCACACACATTTACTAAAATAATAACAAGTATAAAAATTACTTAACTTGGTTCTGGATGCTATTTACAATTGACAATCTGAAGTTCCTTTGGTATTGGTACGTTAATCTTATTCTCACATATCTCTGATACTTGTCAAAAGTGTCTATACATTTATCTTCATGGCTATGTACAGGAATATGTTAATCTTATTAAGCGCAGACTGAAACTTGACTATAAACTGGTACAGACTGGTGCAGACAAATGCAGACTGACTTATCGGAGGTCTGTACACTCGTTATAATACCTCGCGCTTTCATGTACCACTGCGCGAGGAGAAAAGGTTCTACGTTAGCAGCAATCTCATTGGCTGCGTTACATATTAATACGCGGATCGACGGAAGCAGAACTTGGTCCGTCTCTATGGGAGCGCCATCTCGTAGTGCGCAGACGGACGAGTGCTGCGCCTGCGCTGTTGTGCTTAGCGGGGCGCGCTCTGTTGGGTAAGTTGTGTACGCGCAGACTATGCGGAACTATGTACACAACAGTTTCTCCGCTTGCAGTCGGTAGCCCTGCGTTGTCGAAAACCTCCCAAGAGCGAAATGTTAGTGACAGAAATGTACCGGAATTCAGGACTTTTAAAAACTTCAAACGCTCCTCGTCCGATCCACTGATATGAGGCATTTTTCATATTAGCTTGCTGATTGTGTTCATATTCTCCTCTTGAGCGCCTTGAATGTATGAGTTATTATCCGTCACACTCCATACCAGAATGAGTTCCTGTTTAGCATTCATAATAATATGCCACATGTCCGCAAAGTAGCCCATAAGCATTTTTACAGGTACGCATACAGCAAATCGCTTCTACTCTGCAACTGCTCTATCCACCAGATCGTCTATGAAACATCCCGCAGTTTCTAAACCATTCAGATCCGACATATGTTTTAAGGGTTGATGTTATGCTGGCATTGCGTGTATGGCCGATCTCAGACCCATTGAGTTCATAGCATATCTCTTGAAACAGGAATGCTAAAGTGTTATGTGTGTGCTTGGATCCCACTGTAGTGCAGATATCGTTTTTCTTGAATGAACCCTCCAAATAAATGCAATTCTTGCATTGAAGCCTCAGCGCGTCTTAGTGTTGGATGGCAATCCTAATTTCATCGTTCTTGTTAAATATGGTTGAATCGTAAGGTTTAAGCGAGAAGTACTCCTGACGCTCATCACACTCTACTGGACTGGCTATATTGAGTAAGGAAGTCATTGCGAGGTTTCAGGCGAACTAGTTTAAGAAACTGTCACTGGAAGGTATATTGCATTGGTGGGAGCTCAACAATCTTATACACAGTTGCAACTGACGGGAAGAATCTGTAAACAGTATGAATCGAAATAGGAGTTCGCTGCTATCTTACTCGGACTCGGGTTGTGCTGACGGGAAGTATGTCCACAGTCTGATCTGTCGTGTAAAATTTACTAGGATCCTTCTTGAAAACCTGTAGTTTTGTGAAACCCAGTAGGAGCCCTATTGAACCTTTCTGGTTAAAGTCAATCATTGAATTCACAGTCCTTATTTCAGTTTATTGATGTTTGCACATAGCTCAATACCTTTTCCAGACGGTTTTAAGACTTAGTTTAAACCATCAAAATCTCACGCAGCAAGTTTTATTTCCACAATGACCTTTTCACCATTAATATCCAGATGCAGTTTGTTGTTAGTCTCGGTGATATCTGGGATGTTGTTGTACGCCTCCAGCCCAATCAATGCAATACATCATTCACCAATGCTAAAAACAATTGGCGGGAAGTAATTTGCACGTAATACAGATGAGCGTTATATTAAAGTCAAAGTGTAAGACATTGCATTTGAACCTCAACTGATGAAGGAATGTTTAAAGCTCTTCCTCTTTGTAAACGTCAAGATAAACATGATGCGTAAATATCAGCAGAGGAGTGTATTAAAGTCCTGATAGCGCTGAAAACTATTAAACATACGTCTTCTGCGACTGAAATGTCGTTTTATTTCTTCTGGCGTTTGCAGGTCACCAAATGAGTCGAAATAGTAGACAGTATCTGCATTTTTCATAACATATGACACGCAGTGGGTGCTGGGACCTCCAGCAACACCTAAATTCAGAATACCACTTTCACTGAGTTTTCTACACAGCCGTCGTTAATGTATCCCGTATAAACACACCACGGAATCTTGGAATGTCGAATTTTTTCCTAACAAAAAGATCAGCATTTGTGAGTGGCCGATCCGGTAGGAGTGCTGATGGGCTTTTTTTTTTAATTTATGGATACATCAAGCCATTTCTTGTATGGTTTCAAGTATAGTCCTTTTCCAATGGCTGCGGATTCCATCATGCGATTAAGCCTTCTTGCTTCTTCTACTTGCACTTGGGAGTTTTGCGCATTCTAGACTGATCGAGCAATAGTTGTAGCACCACCAGTAATGGACTCTACCGCCGAGAGAGAGGAGAGGGGTAGGATGAGGGATGGAAGAAAACCACCAGACGTCTTGGGTACTGGTAGAACTCGAGGTGTTTTAAGCGATCCTCTTCTTCTTCTTCCTGCACCCTTCTGCTTCAGAGCGTTTTTAGCTGCATATATCGCTGTCAGGATACAGCTCTTCAAACATTTCTGCTTCCCACCCATCTTCTTCTTGTTTAGTGCACAACGTGCAGCATTCATAACTCGCTTGAAATTCATCACTCCTAAACCCAGCCGGCCGGTGTGGCCGAGCGGTTCTAAGCGCTTCAGTTTGGAACCGCGCTGCTGCTACGGTCGCAGGTTCGAATCCTGCCTCGGGCATGGATGTGTGTGATGTCCTTAGGTTAGTTAGGTTTAAGTAGTTCTAAGTCTAGGGGACTGATGACCTCAGATGTTAAGTCCCATAGTGCTTAGAGCCAATCCTAAACCCAACTTAATTTTTCCACGCATGGGTTTATCAACTGCGAAGTCTGAAATGCGTTGACCTATACCAATATCTTTTCTTCTGTTAATCGCCTTAGCCTTATTAGCTAAAATCCTATCTGCAATGTGACGATTTGGGAGATCTTTATTTGAAGCGTTTGCAATGTCGTGTTCCATACACGCTTCGTCGAGCAGATTAACCCCCTTATCACCTTGTGCCAAGCGTTTCTGAAGCTTTGTTCCACGTCCACAGTAGTTACATCCCGGTATGTGTAATTTCACTGGCAGTTTGTCTAGAATACCACCACCTCCTCTAATGCGTCTCCTAGCACGAATGTTATGCTGTTGAAGTGGTTGTGGACTGCGCACCCTACTATACAGCAAATCGTTAGCATCAATAGAATTGTTTTGCGCTGCGGGAGAACGAAGCCATTTCATTAGTGCTCTATTTCCCCGACGTCTTGTGACTCTCTCCACGAGAAACACATCCGATTCTGAGCTTTTCTGCAACCCCTCAGTGTAGAAGAAACTTGCAGTTTCTTCACCTGTACTATACTTCAAGATGTAAATTCTAGAATTTGTTCTTTCGACTTTGGAAATTGTAAATAGCTCTCTTGACCAGTTCGGTAGGTACGATTTGTCAAACGCTGTCTCGTGTTTTGAGATACGTACCAAATAACCTACATTAAATTTCTGTTTGCGTGGATCCAGCATTTTACTGCGATAGTACACGGTATCCATGAGTCCATTATCACGAACATGGATTGGTCACATTTTTATTGTGATATCTTTAGTTCGATTATCTTGAGCAATTATTTCTGGGAGGATATCTGTTCATTTGTATGAGCCACGAAGATTAAAACGCATCCACATTTGACCTTTTATTGTTCTGTTCAGACGCTCCACGATACTCGCCTTCAGGTGGATGAATGTTGAGTAATGATGTATTCCATACCGCTCCATCACGGTCTTGAAATCCCTGTTGTAAAACACTCCACAGTGATCTGTTTGGAGGTTGTACCGGCATCGATTCGTTCCTGTCTGCAGGAAACGCTGAAACAAATCCGCAACACTTCTATCGGTTTTTGTTTCATCAGATACTGCCCACTCAAATTTGGAGTGTGTGTCATTAATCATTAAATACATTTGAAACCATAATTATCATATGAATATTCCCTGTCATAAGTCATCCAAACATGTCTACAATGGTATGTTTTGCATGCTGGTTTGTGCAATTCTCGAACTATAGTCTCCATAATTATTCGATGATACCTCTCTCTCTAAGCTCAGAGATGATTGAAACAGTCTCATTCGAATGAGCTGTATTACTTGCAGCAGCTGATGCCATGAGCAGCCGTAGTCGCTCTGTTAGCTCCTTGGGGTCGTCGATTGTTCACCGCTTTATGCTCAGTGTCAATACCATTGCCACTGCTGCTGTTGTTGATGTTGTTTTCACCATCAAGTATTGGTTTTATAATGGTTTTGTATTTCTTGTTGCTCAGGCTTTTTGCGATCTTATGTACATCAGTCAAATGCAGTATTTCACGGTACATTTCCCTACCAATAATCGAATAATTTATGGGTTTTTCCTTGGGTGTTAGGAAAACAAGATTCATTAAGCAAGGCGTTCTCTCAAACCGCCTATCACCAATCTGTATTGTGTCATCAGTTATGATCACAGGATGCGTACCCAAGATGTACGGTCTTTTCCGACTAATGCCGAATGTCTTAAAGGTCTGTCTTAATGATTGGTTTCGACCCACATGCCCTAACCTTAGCAGCCGTAACTTCTCTCGAACGGCTTTCCATGCCTGAATGACTTTCTGCTTCATTGACATCTTGGTGTATGCTAATCAGACGTCTCTGCAGCGTGAGGCTTTATATACCCGCTCTTCTTCCCCTTATTATGTGCCTCATCCCCCTTCTTAACAATAAGGACCTCTATATCATTTTCCCCTCAATATTCTCGGTGTTGTCAGTTAAGGCGGTTACTTTCTTGCCGATTTCATTAATAAATCATTTAATGCGTCGATCGTTCTCAGAAGAATCTAGCAATAAGTCTCTAGCTCCCTGCACATACCTCCAACTTTATGCACAATAGCCTGAATTTTCATATTCATGTACAAGTGATTGTTCTGTGTATGTACACCCATTCTCTCGGGCTGAGAGTTAAACATGCGCGCGAATTTTCCCATGGTGCACGGATACTGATGTATTCACCTCTGTTACCGGCCTATATATAAAGAAACTCTTGGAAGTTTCACCTGTACCTACTATCATTCAGTTATTGTTTTATAAATAATGACAGACCCATACTGTGAATGATTCTTTACAAAATCATTGAACGACATGTCAGTTCCTACATGTGCATGGTAAAAGTGTTTTAAATTCAGATTGTCTTGTTTGAATGCTACAGTGTGGTTTGCATTATGCCTAACCAACTGTTCCGGGATTCTCAAATATGTTTGCACCCATATGATGACCGAAACAGAAATATTTTTGGATTTAGTCTTGGTTTTCCACAGCAACATCGTCAAATATGAAGAGAGTGTTTGGTTTTATTTTTAAGGTGGGGGAATATCACCGCTTTTTATGTAACGCCTTTTACACCTCGCAATATCTCGTGTAACAGCTGATACCTGGACTGAAAGAGTTTTTGAGTATACTCAAATATGTTCAAATCAGACTCCATCTACATGTGTTAGCAGCATCATGAGGACATTAGTCTTACCAAAATTGGATGGACCTGCAATAATTGCTCGTGTAATATCAGGAAGAAATACTACAATCTTCTTCTTCTTCTTCTTCTTTTGGATCTTCAAGCCGGCCGGTGTGGCCGTGTGGTTAAAGGCGCTACAGTCTGGACCCGCGTGACCGCTACGGTCGCAGGCTCGAATCCTGCTTCGGGCATGGATGTGTGTGATGTCCTTAGGTTAGTTAGGTTTAAGTAGTTCTAAGTTCTAGGGGACTGATGACCACAGAAGTTAAGTCCCATAGTGCTCAGAGCCCTTTTTTTTGCATCTTCACAGGACCAGTGACCGACAACAAAGTCCTTGTGATGGGGATGTTTCACCCACCCTGCCACGATACCGACTACGTCAGGTACTGACAAGCAGTTGTCATATATAGAAAGATACACTTGTAAGGATGGTAACAGTATGTGTAGCCACTTAACCTATTGAGCTATATTTGCTACACAGAGAATTCAGCTATGTATTTCACCCATGAAGCGTAACTTCATCATTAATTTTGTCAATGACTGGTGAGGAGGTGTTCGAGGCAATTGTCTGCTGCAGCTTGATTATAGGCGCAACACTGCAAATAGTAATATCAATAAGTGTATTACTTGGACTATAATGAGAAAGGTACGAAATAAAACAAAAACACAGTTTGCGATTATATATACACACATTATTTGTTTAAATATCATACATCGTAGACAGTACTTCAAACCGAGCGAGGTGGCGCAGTGGTTAGCACACTGGACTCGCATTCGGGAGGACTATGGTTCAGTCCCGCGTCCGGCCATCCTGATGTAGGTTTTCCGTAATTTCCCTAAATCGCTCCAGGCAAATGCCGGGATGGTTCCTCTAAAATGGCCGTCCTTCCCCGATGCGACGAGACCGATTACCTCGCAGTTTCGTCTCTTCCCACAAACAACCCAACCCCAACCCAGTATTTCAAAAAAACATCAGACTCTTTCTTTATATTCTTCTTCGCACCTGTACAGTATTTCCCAAACGAAGCTTCTTGATATGCAAGAAATTTCGCGCGTATCGCCTTCAAACCAATGAGTGCATCAGAATACTTGGGTTTTTCAAATGCACATTTAACCTGTTTCTCTTTTGGCTCTGCTTTCATAAACAAAGGTGATGCTCCAAATCATCAGCATGTACACTATGCACACGTTGACAGTTTTCAATATCATTGTATGCAGAGTCTATGCTACCCAACCAAAGACTCAGTCTCTCCACTACAAGACATAGCACAGCATCCACACCATATAAATTCAAAACTGAGGTGTGCCATAGATAAACACTCCTGTCAGCCGATTTCACACATAGTGCAGAGTCATCAAACAGTGTTGTAATAAATAGTGTTACACCAGTAAGGCAAATGTCTTGGGGGAGGGGGGGGGACGAGTTGGATAATACTCTATACTCATCTGTATTCAACTGAGTTAAATTGTATGTACAGCTGAAAAGCATGGGTACAACAGATATTTTCTTATCCACAGCATCTGCACTCTGTGCCTGCACTAGCACAGGGATGGTCTGCTGGGATTGGTAGTATGTCAGAGACTAGTACTGTCCTCCAAAAAATGGTTCAAATGGCTCTGGGCACTATGAGACTTAACATCTGAGGTCATCAGTCCCCTAGAACTTAGAACTACTTAAGCCTAACTAACCTAAGGGCATCACAGGCATCCATGCCTGAGGCAGGATCCGAACCTGCGACCGCAGTGGTCGTGCGGTTGCAGACTGGAGCGCCTAGAACCGCTCGGCCACACCGACCAGCTAGTACTGTCCTCCATCTTGCTGTTGTTTAGGACCACCAGAAGCGTTCTAACAGCTCTGTGTCCTGCTCCAGCAAGTGGGCTTTGTGCGCTACAGGATCTTACATGGTCGCTACAGGTTCAGGCATGCTGGAAGTTATTGCTGCCACAGGTCCAGAGGTCAGTGCAGGTCTTGACAAGATGGTGGCAGAGGTTGCTGCAAGTGCAGACATGGCAAAAGTCAACATGTTGGCCCTCGCCCCTGCAAATTTGGACACGTCGAAAGCTACTGCTGAATAAAGAGGATGAAGCATCACATACAGACAAAGATACAAAACCAATAATAATATTAAAGCTAACTACTGACAATGACGTGATATGGGATACCTACTTTTCTGTTTCTTCCTGTTCTGCAGGGCTGTCCTGGATCGTGACAGCTGTTGACACCACATGGATCCTCTTCTTCTTCTTCTTCTTATTCTGGTGCTGCTGCTGCTGCTGGCTGACTCAGTGAGACTGAGACCGCAAAACTGCTGAGCCTGCCCTATATCTTCACCAATGACATCATCATACTGCAATCCTATGGCTTAAGTCTTATCATGTGCCTGGATTTATAGTTCCTATTGGTTCCCACACTTTTTTTCTGAACCGCCATCTACGATTACATCACGGGCGGGAAGTCGTGGAGGGCCAACAGTGCACTCTGGTGCTGGTTTTGTGAACTAGGCCAGTTGGTCTCCAAACCTCAAGTTTGGTTCATTGTGGAATAGGGGAGAGTTGATGTGGTGTGTTAGGTAGTTTCGAAAAGCTAGGCAGTTCCAGTCCAAGCATCTATCTGTCTGCATTTCAGATTCATATTCACACCATCCCATTGCATTGCCATTATTTGTCAAAAAGTATTCGCCACATGCTCGTCCATTATCTTTTCTTCAAACTCATTGTGTAGGAGGCTATGGATACAGTCTTCAGCTGTGTGCTTGCATGTAGTACAAGTATTAAATTCATCCCTGCTCATCACCAGCATTTCCTCAGTTGTACACATGGATACTTGTACCAGACTGGGTGAACTTCTTGCCTCTTGCACTTTGGAAGACTGACTGAACCTTTATCGAATGATCTACAGTTACAGAACATGCATTTATTAGCATTAGTTGAGCAGTGTAACTTACACACACTCTGCTGCATCTTCATTACTTCCTGAAGTGTATTCAAATGGTTCAAATGGCTCCGAGCACTAAGGGACTTAACATCTATGGTCATCAGTCGAAGTGTATTCATCTTCGCTAAATATCATTGCTATCGATGCAGTCCTCAGAGGCACGATTACAGCTAATATACCCATTAAACTCCTTCTCCTGCTCCAGCACAGACATCTCATCCACTGAACACAGTAAACAATTATGTCTGTGCTACCAGTCCAGCAGCTAGAGACATACTGAGTCCTTTTCCCACCATTTTTCCCCAGACCACAATATTGGATTACATCACGGGAGGGGAGAGGGGGTGGCCTGGCAGTGTCCTCTGGTAGTGGTGTTGTGAACTAGGACAGTTGGACTCTGGATCCAGAGTCCAACTGTCCTAATGAACACGCTGGATGGACCTACTTTCTATGACAACTCAAATTGTTTAAATAAACAGAGCATACTTACATCTGTCCTATCCAGCACCTCAGCACAGATTGAGTCCTTTTCCCACCAGTTTCCAGATGGGGGAGGGGATGGGAGCAATGCATGCCAAAGAAAGACTTACGTCTGTCCTATCCAGCAGCCCAGCACAGCCTGAGACCTTTTCCCGCCAATTTCCAGGTGGGGGACAGGAGAAGGGAAGGGAAGGGGTGGTGGTGGAATGGGATTAGGTTAGTGGAGGTAACCCAACTTATCTATTTTCCCGCCAAAATTTAAACTTACTGCCATGATGTCACTGCGATGTTGCCACACATACAGCTGTGATCTTGGATCCGCCATATTGAATAAATTTGGCAACAATACAGAGTGGGGCACACGGCTTTTACCCTACTACTAGCAGCACTTGAACATTCAACCATCTTCGCTGTTTTCGAGATACTCGTTCGCAGGGTCTATGTAATGATAAACTGCCCTATGTCGAAGTCGCTTATTTCACTGGATTTCCCCATTTGGAGCGCATATCTTTGCTAAGGTGGTCCTCTGTCCGTGGCTGCTGCACTTACATACTTTTGTTAACGCGTCACGTGCCCGCAACGCCACAAGGCGGCATCCAGAGTCACGGTAGGCAATGGTCATAATGTTCTGGCTTACTAGCGTATCGGTTAATGTCAAGGCAGTTAATGTCCCAGGGCAGCATCCTTCACCGTCAAATAATACACCAGCAGCTGAGCACTTTTGCCGATACACAAAACAATCTACTGTATGAACTGTTACAGACTTCTGTCGTGTAATACGTGAGGATAAAAAGCTGACTAAAATACGATAGCCGTGAATCTAAATTTTGCCTTTAAGCCACGCGGGATAGACGTGTGGTCTTAGGCGTCTTGTTACGGTTCGTGTGGCTTCCCCCGTCGGAGGTTCGAGTCCTCCCTCTAGCATGGGTGGGTGTGTTGACCTTAGCGTAAGTTAGTTTAAGTTAGATTAAGTAGTGTGTAAGCCTAGAGACCGATGACCTCAGCAGTTTGGTGCCATAGTCCTTACCATAAATTTCCAATTTTTTTTTACTTTCAATCTCTGAAAAAGTTGTCATTATTATTACTAACAAGGGAACCTCCCCATCGCACCCCCCTCAGATTTAGTTATAAGTTGGCACAGTGGATAGGCCTTGAAAAACTGAACACAGGTCAATCGAGAAAGCAGGAAGAAGTTGTGTGGAACTATGAAAAAAAAAGCAAAATATATAAACTGAGTAGTCCATGCGCAAGATAGGCAACATCAAGGAGAGTGTGAGCTCAGGAGCGCCGTGGTCCCGTGGTTATCGTGAGCTCGAAGGGAACGATAGGTCCTTGGTTCAAGTCTACCCTTGGGTGTAAAGTTTAATTTTTTGTTTTCAGACAATTATCAAAGTTCAGGCACTCACACATAATTAACTTCGCTCTCCAAAATTCCAGGACATGTTTAGATTTGCTTGGACATATGCAGGATTTGACGGTCTACACACGGAAAAATTTGAAAACGTTAAAACATATGTTTTGACAGAGCACGGGGAAAACTGTACGACTGTGAAACTGTTGCATTCATTTGTTGCAGTTTATGTGACAAACTCTTATGTTTTCATCACTTTTTTGGGAGTGATTATCACATCCACAAGAAAACCTAAATCGGGCAAGGTAGAAGAATCTTTTTACCCATTCGCCAAGTGTACAAGTTAGGTGGGTCGACAACATATTTCTGTCATGTGAAGCACATGCCGTCACCAGTGTCGTATAGAATACATCAGACGTGTTTTCCTGTGGAGGAATCGGTTGATTTATGGCCTTGTGATCAAATGTTTTCGGTTCCCATTGGAGAGGCACGTCCTTTCGTCTACTAATCGCACGGTTTTGCGGTGTGGTCGCAAAACACAGACGCTAAACTTATTACAGTGAACAGAGACGTCAATGAACGAACGGACAGATCATAACTTTGCGAAAATAAAGAAATTAAAATTTTCACTTGAGGGAAGACTTGAACCAAGGACCTCTCGTTCCGAAGGTGCTCACGCTAACCACTTTATTTTATTTGTTTATTTTTTTTAATCTCAATTTGTTCTAGATTGTTCGTTGAATTTGTTCGTGGCGGACGTCCGATGACGCCTGTTCAGGTTGATCGTTGATCCGTTCACTCAGTTTTTTTGTTACAGAGGGTAGCTAAAACCCTCTGACCGAACACGCTTAGCTACCGTGCCGGGCGCCATTTGACTACGGCACTCCTGAGCTATAATTGTCTTTGATGTTGCCTATCTTGCGCATGGACTACTCAGTTTGTATATTTTGCTTTTTTTTCTCATAGTTCCACACAACTTCTTCCTGCTTTCTCGATTGACCTGTGTTCAGTTTTTCAAAGCCTATCCACTGTGCCAACTTATAACTAAATCTGAGGGGGGTGCGATGGGGAGGTTCCCTTGAAAGTATGATGTTTAGAGAAAACATACATTTACACGATACTCTAAACAATACCCACACGGAAATAATTTATTAAATCTTTTTTCAAAGCATGTAATCGCGAAGTAATTTGACTTCTGATGACAAGGGAGTGCCCTCTTTCCACCTTGTATTGCTCTTCGCTCCCTCCTGCCTTGTCAGTAGGTCCTCATCTGAGAAATGTCGCAGCTCAAGGAACTTGATAAAGGTCGCATTTTTGCGCTTTATGAGTATGGATACTTTATCAGCGCCATTTCCTGTGCCCTAGAATACAGCAAATCCACGAGACATCTCTGCGTGAAGAGGTTGACGGAGGAAGGCCACGTCAATCTTCGTAATTGCCGAAGATGTCAACGGACTACCATGGAGGACAGAGACAGAGGTACACTCCACTACAGAGATGAAGATCCTATTAGAACTAGCACAGAAATTAGGAACATCCTCCATATAAGAGTGAGCA
This sequence comes from Schistocerca americana, assembly GCF_021461395.2. Taxonomy (NCBI): domain Eukaryota; kingdom Metazoa; phylum Arthropoda; class Insecta; order Orthoptera; family Acrididae; genus Schistocerca; species Schistocerca americana. Next base: position 187,886,540 of record NC_060130.1, read on the forward strand.
GATCGATCGTTCATCATCGTCTCAACGAGAAATGAAGGTATGGAAGAAAATCTGTGGTAAAGGAAATGTTGTAGGAGCAACATAAGACTGCCAGATTAAATTTCGGACAGGAGTACAGAAGGAAACCGCTTCCGTGTTGGAAGTAAGTTATATAAACTGAGGAGAAGGTGTTTTCTACACAACCATATACTTCAGTCCATGTATATCGATCAAGTGGAGCAAAATTTGACAGCAAATATGTCGATTGGACGCAGTGTGGACAAACCGCTATCACAGTTTGGGGATGGATATTAGCAAGTGGTTGCGTTTTCTAATCTTTACTACTGTTGGTCAGAAAGGAGGCAGAATAATCTTCCAGCATGACTGTTCGCTTGTTCCAATTCCGAACTGTGTAAAGGACAGGTTTCAACTAAACGTAGACGTTGACCTGTTGGACTGGCCTCCCAAAGGCGCTGACCGCTGTCCCATAGAACACACATGGACAGAGATGGAAAATTATTAGGTCTAGAAAACCAGCACCGATAACCAAGCCACCGCCGTCCGAAGCACTTCATGACGCATGACGTCAGTGCTGACGAAGGCATCAGATGTAATCTATTTAGGTTTTTTTTTTTACTTCGAGATAAGGCATCACATTAAGCTGCGTTCTTTTATGTACATGCAGGCAGGACGTCAATACAGATGAAAGCATGAAACCGCAAAGGAGGTATCCTCTTCTTGGAATGTTAAGTAGAAATCACAAAACATAAAGAGAAAAAGTTATGCAAGACCAGCGGTGTAGACATAATATCGTGCGTTTGAGTCCACTACATCCTCAATTATATACTTAGGAATTCTTTGAAATTATGAATACTTAATAACTCGCGTTGTCCTCGTAAACCAATAATTCTTACCAAGAATTAAAATTCATGGAAGTAACAGAGTTCGAACCCCCCCCTTCCTCCCTATATGCGGATTACAAGTTGACCGTCTTAACTACTACGCCAATTGCATACGGTACACTTACAAAGTGGTATGATGTGTTTTCTGATGCCACACCTTTTCCATGAAAAAGATATGATACGTTGAGTGAAATCGGCGCAGTGCGGAAATGCAGACTGTCGATCTGACTTCGAGTTCCATGAACAGAGTTGTGAAAAACATCCGCTAATTGAAAGTGAGGCAGTAAGTAATGTGCTAGGTTTTATCAGATCTGCTTGTTTTGGAGAAGCCGTGAGTTGGAGAGAGTGAGAACTTAATAGCTACTTCCACAAGTGTGATAAATTTCCGGTACAGAGATGGCATGGTATTATTTTTGATGCAAATACGAACAATTTTTTACTTCTGCTATTCATTGCATTTTTCACCTGCAGATTTACTTCAGTAAGTTCATTGCTTCCATAACGTATATCTTGGGTTACGATACCATAAATGACAAGCAACACAGAAATTACTGTCAATAATGGTCCTATGTAGCCTTTTTTGGGCGTGTCCTGTGGAGCAGACGCTTCTGCTCACTCATACCATGGATTGAATAAAGATAGTGATATGGCTCGCAATGTAGAACTTGTGTTATGATATAGTCACTGAATTTCGTTCAGGCCGTTTTCGGATGGAATAAAGAAAACGAGGAAAGGACTTTCTGTGGTGTGCGTACTGTAAGACCTTCGGTACACACACCATCAGATTATTTGACTTGTCGCTCTAACGAAGTAGGCGAGTGTCAGCAATATGTCTCGTGGTCTTATCGTGGCGTGTTTATCTTCTGCCGTTAGGTCAGACGATAGAAATGCCACTTGCACGCTTAGAGTAGCAGATTGACGGTGACCAACTTTAAACAGAACTTGATTAATTTTCACGCACATTTATTAAAATAATAAAAAGCATAGATCTTACGTAACTTGATTCTGGATGCTGTTTACAATTGACAATCTGAAGTTCCTTTGGTCTTGGTACGTTAATCTTATTCTCACATACCTCTGATACTTGACAAAGTGTCTATACATTTCTCTTCATGGCTATGTGCTGGAATATGGTAATCTTATTAGGCGCAGACTGAAACTTGACTATAGACTAATGCAGACTGACTAATCGGAGGTCTGTACACTCGTTATAATACCTCGAGCGTTCAGGTATCACTGCGTGAGTGTGATCTGCGAAGAGAAAAGGTTCTACATTGGCAGCAATCTCATTGGCTGCGTTACATATTAATGCGCGGATCGGCGGAAGCAGAATTTGGTCCGTCTCTAAGACAGCTCCATCTCGTAGTGCAGAGACGGACGACCGCTGCGCCTGCGCTGTTGTGCTTAGTGGGGCGCGCTCTAGTGGGAAAGTTGTGTAAGCGCTGACTACGCGGAACTATGTACACAACACTTTCAAACCGCAGTGTTTCGCCAGCGAATTCCGAACCGCTTTTTATTCCACGCAACGCATTATAAATCGAACGTGTTACCGCGAAGCCTAATAAGATATTATTTCATAATGCAGATTACTCAGAATGTAACATTAGAGAGCAATCATAGCTTAGGAGATAAATTTCAAATTTGGGGGCAAAAAATGAATTTTCCTTACTCAGTGTCACATCTGAAACGGACGTTAAATTTGAGTTCAAACAATGGGTTTTACTTACACAATGTCACATCTTAAATGGAAACCATTCACCGAGATGACATGAAAGTACAGCATTAGACATAAAACGTGGTCACCGGCCAGTAGCCCCAGCTACGCGGTCTGAGTCGTTAACTTAAGGCGGCCAGTATTCCCGACCACCCCTCAGAAGTTCAAGTCCAGCCATATGCACGATCTGGCAAAACTGTAGGATGCGAAGGTCTACAGAGGAAGTTCTGTGAGTCTTCCCGACCTCTTATGGTGGCGTATCTGCTCGTGGTCTAGTGGTAAGCAGGCTGGGGTGGCCGAGCGGTTGTAGGCACTACAGTCTGGAACCACGCGACCGCTACGGTCGCAGGTTCGAATCCTGCCTCGGATGTCCTTAGGCTAGTTAGGTATAAAGGGGGGTAGGACGTCAAACGGGACGACTTGGAGCAGGAGAGGCACCACAGGACATTTTCATTTCCACTGTCTATACTTTTAAAAATAAATTCATAAAACTTTGTCAGAATGACCAGATAGGATTCAGGATTTACACCTATAGTGGTGGAAGTTCAAAAATATAAGCAAATAATTTATTTTTTTACATTTGTATTTCACCTTTTTTTCACTTACCATTGGCTGCATTTGTTGCTATAGGTACACTTTTCTTCATAAGTAAGGGAGATTCTTAGATGAATTTTGCACAGCCTACAAACCATACTTACAGGTGTATGAAACTTTAGAATTTTCCAAATCTATTAAGAACTGTAGCAAAAATCGAGATAATTAACTATAAAATTGAGTTTTTTCTAAACATGAAGTTTAAAACATAACAGCACATTCATTTTTCATAAATTAAATAATTTCTAGAGTTTCAGTATGGTTTGTATGCTGTGCTAAATTCATCGAAGAATCTCTCTTACTTATGAAGAAACGTGAACCTATAGCAACAAACGCAGCCAATAGAAGTGAAAAAATGATGAACTTTCAGATGTAAAAAAAAATATTTTGTTATGTTTTTGAACTTCCACTGCTATGATTGTGAAACCTGAATCCTTCCTCGCGATGCTGACAAAGTTTTATGAATTTCAAATGGCTCAGAGCACTATGGGACTTAACTTCTGAGGTCATCAGTCCCCTAGAACTTAGAACTACTTAAACCCAACTAACCTAGGGACATCACACATAACCATGCCCGAGGCAAGAGACGAACCTGCGACCGTAGCGGTCGCGCGGTTCCAGACTGTAGTGCCTAGAACCGCTCGGCCACCACGGCCGGCTTTATGAATTTATTCGTAAAAGTATAGACAGTGGAAATTAAAATTTCCTGTGGTGTCTCTCCTGCTCCAAGACGGCCCGTTTGACGTCCTACCCCCTTAAGTAGTTCTAAGTTCAAGGGGACTGATGACCTCAGAAGTTAAGTCCTATAGTGCTCAGAGCCATTTGAACCATCTAGTGAGCTTCGTTCTTGAAAAAATAATGACGTGCATTCCAGTCCATCTCATTCCCTAGTTTCTGCCGAAGTTAGCACTCTGGTGAACCTCACACATAATCCATCTGCAGTAGCAATAAGTTCCAGAAATATTTCTCCCAAACAACTCGTGACTGCATCAAGAATAGAACTGTTTACGCTCGACAGTTCCCTCGGCCCAAAGCAGCTAACGACTACCAGCCATACGCCGCACGCAGCCAAAGCCACACGCCTCCCAATGTTGACGTTGCGCTGCGCTGTGAGTGTATTTATAAATGGCCATTTCCGTACTGGAAGTTTTCGTATTTGTCTCGCAGTTACAATTTGGATTTTGCATGCCTTAAACTTATGAACTCTGCTCAAGTGTTGGTAAAATATAGCCCCAACTGGAAAAATGTCTAACATTTGCGACCTACACTGAAACGCCAAAGAAACTGGTGCACGCATGTGTATTCAAATATAGAGATATGTGTGGTATCAACGATCGATACCACACTTGTTTGGGGTTGCAGGTATCGACCGCGGTCCGTACCAGCATCGTTGGATCCGCGAGTCGCGACCAGTGCCGCTAGCGCCTCTCCGCGGCTTGTATCAAGTTTCTAGCGAGCTCTCGTCCACTCTTGCTCGGTACGTCAAGTAGTTAAGCAGCATAGCCTTCAGCTGATAGGAAGCAACCTCTAACAAGGCGCTTAGTAACGTATGGCGTAAGTGAGGCCTCAACAGCTATCTGTTTATAATTGTATGTATGCAGCCAAGAAGAATCCTGTACAACCAGTTAAGTACAATATACAGGGAGTGTCAAAAAAATGTATACATACTTTGAAGCGTCATAGAAAATTTATTTCCCGTTCTACAATGTTAAATTTCTGGAAATGGAAAGCTTTGAGTCCAACTGGGAAAATAAATGTACTTTGCAAATGTTCAAACTGATGGCCTTCAGCATCAATACATTTCTGAGTGTCCAAGTGTCCAATGGGATTTCTGTGCACACCGCCTGAATCTCATTCCAAAGTGTGTCCGGGTTACGTGGTTTACGTTTGTACACCTCATCTTCTACTGTGCCCCATAAGAAGAAATCCAGCGGCGTGAGGTCTGGAGAGCGTGCAGGTAACTCGATTGGTCCCCTGTGTCCTATCCACTGGCCTGGCACATTGTGATCCAGGTATACTGGTACGTAGCTATGATAGTGCGGCGGGGCGCCATCTTGTTGGAAACAAAACTCATCTTTACCGTATAATGTACGAATGGTAGGGAATATGGAGTCAGCAAGCATTGTTAGGCACGTTTCTCCAGTAACAGTACCTTCAAAGCGGAAAGCCCCAGTGAGTCCGCTTGCAGACAAACCACACCACACATTTACACCAGGCAAATTCACAGCCTTTTCAGCTGTAATGTGAGGATTATCTTCAGCCCAGTACACACAATTGTGCCTATTGACAGTTCCATTGAGTTTGAATTGGGCTTCATCCGACCAAATTATGCTACCCATAAATCCCGGTCCACGTCTCACCATCTCCTGAACCCATTCACAAAATTCTAACCTTCGATCTGGATCGTCGTCACTTAGCTGTTGCACCAGCCTTGGAATGTACACACGAAACTTGCCTTTCTTCAGAATGCGTAGCACACTACTAGCACTTACATTACTCTCACATGCCGCTTGCCGTGAAGATTTTCGAGGCGAACGCTGAAACAGTTCCAAGACCGCAGTTGTGGAATCATCACTTGTAGCTGTGCGAGGTCGCCCTGATCGACCTTTAAGCACATCACACACTGTTCCACGAATTTCGAATTTGTCTCGTAGACGTGTAATTGTTAACCTTGAAGGTGGTTCTGTGCCATACTCACTTCCCCACTGTCTTCGAAACGCAGCTCCATTCTCAAACTTCCAGTACCACTTAATTGTCTTCTTCCGCGATTCAAAGCTCAAACGCACGTCCGACATGTTGCAGTTACTTCCTTGCCACTGCTGCCACCTGTTGAAGAAACATAACATTACTTTCTCACAGATATTTAACCTTGTAGAACGGGAAATAAATTGTCTATGAGAGTTCAAAGTGTGTATACATTTTTTTGATGCACCCTGTATATTACTTTTTACCAACGACTTCTAATTATTTTAGTCGTTGCAGATCCAGACTATGCAGCCAGCGCCTTATCGACATTACTGACGAACCTGCTGTGATGTGTATGTTTCTATTTAGCGTTGTCCAGCAGTCAACATTGGCGACGACTCTTTCGTCTTCATCATAACAATATGTAAACAGGCAGAATACGCCGCTGAGGTCAGCAACACCTATATAAGACGACTAGTGTCTGGCGCAGTTATTAGATCAGTTACTGCTGCTACAATGTCAGGTTATTAACATTTAAGTGAGTTTGAACGTGATGTTACAGTGATGGGACACAGCGTCTCCAAGGTAGCGATCAAGTGGGGATTTTCCTGTACGACCAATTCACGAGTGTACCGTAAATATCAGGAATCTGATAAAACATCAAAAAATCAAATTGCTGCTGATATCAATGCTGGACCATCAACAAGTGTCAGCGTGCGAACCATTCAACGAAACATCATCGATATGGGCTTTTTGAACCGAACACCCACTCGTGTACTCTTGATGACTGCACGACACAAAGCTTTACACCTCACCTGGGCCCGTCAACACCGACGTTGGACTGTTGATGACTGGAAATGTGTTGCCTGATAGGACGAGTATCGTTTAAATTGTATCGAGCGGATGGACGTCCACGGATATGGAGACAACCTCATGAATCCATGGACACTGCATATCAGCAGCGGACTGTTCAAGCTGGTGGAGGCTCTGTAATGGTATGGGGCATGTGTACCTAGTGTGATATGAAATGGTTCAAATGGCCCTGAGCACTATGGGACTTAACTTTTGAGGTCATCAGTCCCCTAAAACTTAGAACTACTTAAATCTAACTAACATAAGGACATCACACACATCCATGCCCAAGGCAGGATTCGAACCTGCGACCGTAGCGGTCGTGCGGTTCCAGACTGAAGCGCCTAGAACCGCTCGGCCACTACGGCCGGCGTGTGATATGAGATTCCTGATACGTCTAGATACGACTCTGACAGGTGACACGCACGTAAGCATCCTGCCTGATCACCTGCAACCACTCATGTCCATTGTGCATTCCGCCGGACTTGGGCGATTCCAGCAGGACAATGCGACACCCCACACGCCCAAAATTGCTACAGAGTGCCTCCAGGAACACTGTTCTGGGTTTAAACACATTCGATGGTCACCAAATTCCCTAGACATGAACGTTATTTATCATATCTGGGATGCTTTGCAACGTGCTGTTCAAGAGAGATCTCCACCCCGTCGTACTCTTACGAATTTATGGACAGCCCTGCGTTATTTATGGTGTCAGTCCCCTCCAGCACTACTTCAGACAATAGTCGAGTCCATACTACGTCGTGTTGCGGCACTGCTTTCGAATGCCCTGCACGATATTAGGCAGGTGTACCAGTTTCTTTGGCTCTTCAGCGTATTACTCCCTTTGTGCTAAGTAGAGGGATGAAGCTAGCAGAGGCAGCTCGGAACCTTTTGTGCTGTGCGTGGGGCGAGTGCTTTTGGGAAAATCGCGTTAAAAAATTCTAATGGTACGAGAAAGCTCGTTCTGGCATATATGACTTTGCCCATTCAGGAAACCACGATAACGGACGTATGTGATTACGTGCGACCATTTAACAATTGAGTGACATTTGCATTCAAGAGGCAAGGTTCAGAAGTCGGAAGCAGTGGTACTGCATTCTCAAATTTCAAACAACAAAAGTCATGCGGGTGACTATTAATGGATATTAACTTGACCGACACCAGCTGGCTAATTGATAACTTCAATGCAGTAGTCCTAATGGTGACTAGTTTTGCTGTCTTTATATTAATATCTTAAAAAGAATTAATGGATAGCCCCAATACAAGACATATATTCGGGCAAAGGGCAGTGTGAATATAAAATTTTGCCTCTGGTGGCTCCAGAAGTGCATTGCGCTTTATTAAAAGCGCCCTAGCAGAGTGTATACCGCAGCTAGTATTGCTGGCAGTGTTAGAAACAGACCTACGAAACTTCGTCATGTCTTGATACTACACGATAACACACTTCACCGCCGACCGGGGTGGCCGAGTGGTTCTAGGCGCTACAGTCTGGAATCGCACGACCGCTACGGTCGCAGGTTCGAATCCTGCTTCGGGCATGGATGTGTGTGATGTCCTTAGGTTAGTTAGGTATAAAGTTCTAAGGGACTGATGACCTCAGAAGTTAGGTCCCATAGTGCTCAGAGCCATTTGAACCATTTGAACCAACACACTTCGCCGATTTCACTATCAAAACTATCCAGGAGTCTGAAAAGTCACTCCTCATGCATTTATTCTTTCGATCTTATGCCCTCACATGTTTACTTTTCAAGTTGCTTAGTGAAAAACAGTCACAAAAATTCCTCCCTGTACGAAAATGCGCATCGAACCTAGTTTGACGAGATCTTTAACTTGGAGCCAGTAGGTTTCGCCAAGCATCGAATAAATAAATTCTTTGAACGTTGTCAGGCTGTTTTAGATATTGTGAGAGAATATGCTGTTGATGATTAATTTCTCTTCGATGTTCACTGTTCTGTTCAGTAAAATAGTGGACATCCTATTAAAATATGCGCTGCACTAATTCGAATGAAATTCAGATTACCGGGATATTGTTACGATGAATATCTATTTTAAAAAAGCATATGCCTATATCAATATGAATCAGTAAGATATTGCTCATTCTGGACTTCGAAACGGTCTGTATTCACTTGCAGTCCTACGGCACAATGAAGAAGTATAGAAATGTGACATTTCATAAATGAAATAAATAAAATATCCTTACTGATTTTCGATCTCATTGCTTGTATCTCTGTCCTGAAACTGCTAAAAGACTGTATCATTCAGTGAGCATGGAATAGGGAACCAAAGCAGCCAACACTTTACAGGCGACCACATTACCTCGTAACCAGCAGAATACTGCAGCATTGTGTTCTCCCTTATTGCTCCAGTGCCAGCTACAACAGATAAGCTAACAGCATAAAATGCGAGATTAATTGCAATTTCCACCTCGAATGACTTTCCTGGACTCAAAACTATAAATTGATGATTTCATTTCACACCTTATGCGAAAATCGCTCAGATTATGTAATGAAGATCATATGAATATATCAAGTGAATCTTGTAGGCTAATTCTGTGTAATCCAGGAAGTAACTCGTCATTCACAGAGTTACCAAACATATTCTGCTTCGTTTACAAGATTCAGTTATGTTTCCAGCAGGAAGAATACCAGGCTTTGTGGTCTAGGAAGTACCCCGAAATACTCAAAGTATATGTCAGTGAGTCTTATTTGCGTTCCTGTTACTAGTTTTAGGGACTAAAACGTCGTGAGCAATAATACTCAGATGAGCCGACTGCAAACTAAACAACACAAATCGTTAACTGTCGCAATTATTTGTGTTATTCTGTCTTAAGCGTGCTGAAACTAAAAAGCTCATCTTCAGACATGTTTTACATTTTTAGAACACCTCCAGCAGTTATATAGTAAACGTTATGAGTTTATGGGTAGGAGCGGGTTTGGAGCCCTATGAATTTTATTTTGTGGTAAGAGATATGAGTTTAAGAGGGCGACGAGAATTATTAGGTATTCAAAATTTCAAAGAATTCTTGAATATATAACTGAGGATGTAGTGGACTCAAACGTTCTACATTACGCCTACACCGCCGGTTTGGCATCTTTTCTCTATATGCTTTGTGATTTCTGCTTAGTATTAAAAGACAATGATATATACATCCCTTGTGCTTTCGCCGGTATTATCGTCCTGCCTGCGTGTAAATGAAGGAAACACAAATTAATGTGATGCTTTTACTCGACATAAAAGAGTGAAATAGTTTGTCTTTGATGCCTACATCGCCACTGACATAACGTGCCATGTGACAAAAATAAAAAGTACCTGCATGTTGTCTCAGTGTTTTTGATCAAGGCTCGTAAAATAATTTAATATAAAGAGTCTACTGAAAGACTGAAAAGAGTGAAATAGACGTCCTAATTTACATGTATACTCTTCTCCTCCTTTAAAAAAATAATAAAAAATAAAAAAGACGTAAGACAATAGAGTTTTCCTCTTCTTCAAGGGAAAACAAACCGTTGGTTTGTCATAAACTACATTTTTTCCCTTGTAACACAATAATTCACAACAGTGTCCAGTTCCCGTCGTCCTACACAACAGGATTTAGCCGCCGGGGAATAGATGCAACAGGTTTCCAGATGAGTCTGTTACTCTGTGACAAGGTCTTCTATGAGACTGCGGTCAGCACCTTTGGGACGCCATTCCAACCGGTCAACATCTACGTTCATTTGAAAGCAATGTTTTACACAGTTCGTAATGTGGACAGACGAACGGTCATGTCGGAAAATTATTCTGGCTCCAAAAAATCTTAGACGAACAGAATTGCATCTGCAAACGGCCTGAACGAAATTCAGTGACTATATCACAACACAAGTTCTGCATTATAAGCCATTTCACTACCTCCGTTCAGTACGTGGTAGGAGTGAGCAGAAGCGTGTGCTTCACAGGACATTTAGCCGCCGGGGAATAGATGCAACAGGTTTCCAGATGAGTCTGTTACTCTGTGACAAGGTCTTCTATGAGACTGCGGTCAGCACCTTTGGGACGCCATTCCAACCGGTCAACATCTACGTTCATTTGAAAGCAATGTTTTACACAGTTCGTAATGTGGACAGACGAACGGTCATGTCGGAAAATTATTCTGGCTCCAGAAAATCTTAGACGAACAGAATTGCATCTGCAAACGGCCTGAACGAAATTCAGTGACTATATCATAACACAAGTTCTGCATTATAAGCCATTTCACTACCTCCGTTCAGTACGTGGTAGGAGTGAGCAGAAGCGTGTGCTTCACAGGACACTCTCAGAAAGAGCTCCATGGGACCATTATTGACAGTAATTTGTATGTTGCTTGTCATTTATGGCACCATAACACGAGATATACGTTACAGAAGCAATGGACATACTGAAGTAAATCTGGAGGTGAAATATGCATTGAATAGCAGAAATGCAGACTTGTTCATGTCTTTCTTTTTGTATTTGCATCATAAGAAATACACTTTTTTTGTAAATACGCATTTTGAATTCTGTGTGATATGCTTGAATAATTTCACAATAGTGACTGAAATAAACAGTATTCTTTCATTACATGAAACTTTCGTCGTAACATAGATATGATTAGCGTATAAGTCAACAGCATCTTCTGATACATTTCAGTCAGGGTGACAGAACATGTGCTTCAATGATTCTAAAATCCTTCTCTCATTAGCATTGTCACATGAGTAACTATGTGATCACTGTGACGAAATTTTATAACTAAATGTTAGCAGCTATTAAGTTCTCACATTCTCTAACACATGGCCTCTCCACAAAAAGCATATCTGATAAAAAAAGTCGATTAAGCATGAAATTGTAGAAATAAAAGCAACATACTGTTTAAAAATTCTGTAAAAGACTTTATGAAAATAAAATTAAAAATCAGTCCTCATAATTTTTAAATAAATGACATATATACCAAAACAGGTAAAGAAGAATTGGGTATTAACTTACATCCTGATTGCACTAAAGAAAACGCAGGAAAACGAGCTGTTGCTAAGATATATCTAAATTATTTATGGGGAAAATTTGCACACTGTCAAAATGAGTAAAACTATGTGATAGATTTACAACAATTTTATGATATATTATTGGATGGTAGATCGTATAATACAGATATAAATTTCATTAATGAGCATTTGACAGAGAAAAAGTATAATTTCAAAGATTATTATGTAGGAAATAATACAGTTAAAACTATTTTTGTAGCAGCTCTCACCAGATCAAATGCAAGGCATACATTGTATGATAGGTCAGCTAAGCTAGGAAAAAGTAGTTATATACTTTGATACATACAGTTTAGTGCACCTTAATGTTGGTAAAAACACTCTAGAAAAAGGATGTATGGACTAATGAGTTAGGAAATAAATGGATTACGAATTGGGCTTCAACTGAACCTAAAGGTTACTATTTTGAGAAAAATGATTAAAGCACAGCAATGAAGGTAAAGGCCTTCACTTTAAATTATAAAAATATTCAAAACTGAATGATGTTTCTATGATAAGACTAACTGAGAGTGAAGGGAAAGAAAAGATACAATTAGAGTACAATGAGTTAACAAGAGATGTAGGCATTAAAAATTTAATAAACAAATGATTTAAGAAACAGTTCTCAGTTCAGTATGATAAAAGAGTAATTCTAGGAAGTTATAAAAAAGTGCCTAAAGTATATTAAAACTAATTTAACTTATTATTTAATAAAATTTTATATATAATAACTAAAATAAATTTCTATATCTTCTAACATAAAAATAAAATCTGTATTAGCTATTTCATTATTACGATGAATAAATTTACTAGTTGCTTTTTGTTGTATTCTCTATTCTCTACATTTCTAGATTTAGATTTTTTGGCTGTTGAGTGAGACACCTTTAAAAATAATATATAAACTTTAATATAATTTTTAAATATTTTTGGTAAATTATTTATTGCTAAATTATAATCAAGTTGATAATTTGCTATTTTTTTACAGTTATAAAAAATAGAGAATTTGGGTTTCCTATTTCTTCCCATATTTCTGTGTCAGTTTCCTTAAATGTCTCTTGCTCTCCATAAGCATTATGTTTCATACTTCTCAAATGTTCTATGATTAAAGGTGGCTTAAAATAATATTTACAAATATTACAGTTAAGTTGTTTCTCTTTCGCTTTAATATTTGTTTCAATGAAAGTATTTTGGTCAAATTTAAATTTTTTCCACACATTAGTCATATTCGTCCTCATTTAAAGATTAATAATTTTTAACTTAATAAACTTTTAATCTATATAAATGGAAGGTGTGCTGAAGAAGCTCAATACCACAGACAGTTCTAATTTCTGTAAAAACGTTACTGAGTTAGAAGTAAATAATATATATCACATTAATGGCTGTGAATAATTAAAAAGTAGACATGGCGAAAAATTTTGTATGCAGCTTGATAACCAATTTAAAATTTTTTTGCCAAACAGATACTTGTAATCAATTATTGATTGGGATGAGTAAACTTAAAAATAGTGAGAATTAATTTCATGATACTGAGTTTTTAGTTTATCTTTCAGATTTTTTGTGTATATTTTCAGTTTTTTTTTCGTTTATGGTTGTTCTAGTGATGTGGTTCACGAAATGACCCCCACATATGTTGAACAGGCCCATGTAGTAGAGGTAACTTATTTCTGATTTGATGAGGATGCATTTAAACGGATTTGTGTGAAAGACCGTTTTTCGATTATGAAGCTAAGTAAGTCACGATTACGTGGGAACTGGTGCGAAACTCTGAAATTGTGTGTGTCTCTCTGTGTGCTGATTGTTTGTACCAGATAAAGATTTTTGTGGCGGTGTTCGTAGCGACAAACAATTCGCTGTAGAAACGGCTTACGAAGTCACCGCCACACTTTTAATAGCGGGCCGACCGGTCCGCTGGAACAGTGAACAGAAAGATGAAAACCCAAACACTCTGATTAAATAGAAGTTGGTACTTATCTTTATTAACGAAGATACAGTAACACAGTAGTGAACTCCGTCTCTACAGAAATCTGTCTAGTTCGAGTCGGAGCGGCTAGGTCAGCGTCGGCTGACGACAAACAACAACTCGGCTGCGATGAACACACAACTGACTAGCCAGTACACAATTCGGTGGCGAGTATACAACTGAGCGGCGAATACAGAACTCCTAGCGCTCGCGACTCCAGCGCTTAAGAAACCAGAAGCCAGCGGTGGCGCGCGCAGACTTGCGGCGATTTCCTGTCTCGCTGGCGCTGCTTATGCGGACGGCGTCCGGACTTTGATGCTGCCAACCTTTTTGGCAGCGGGCTCGGGTGGCATTACTGGCTAGGATATAACAAAGATCATATCTTCATTACGTCTAAAATAATTAATTCTGAAAATTCCTTAACTGTGATTGTGTTGTTGAGACTTGTGAAATATACAACCAAGTGGTATGCAGTGCGAGTACACTGCCGTTTAAATACGGCATGTTTGCAGCTTGCCGCTCCTTCCCCTCCTAGCGCTCGACAGCATCACGTGTGGCCATAGGGGAAACGTGCAGTGATGCTAAGTGCTCTGGCACTCATGCCGAAACCTTTGCCACCCCTGATATAGAACCTATCAATATGCTTTGAACCATGATTTCATCAACATGGTGGACATAAAGTACTCACAAAAGTACAATATGAATAAGCAAATCCCTTTACAAGAATTATAGTCTACTGACATCACATTCGATAGGCTTGCCAATTCACAACTGTCATCTTAGAACCTAGCGTCAACAAAGGCCTACGCTAGATATTAGTTTGTCACAGCAAAACACACTCCAAAAAATGGTAGTGAAACAAAATATATATCGTTGAAGTTCTATTTAATATCTATTTGCGCATGTGTGGTGTCATACGCCATACCACCACTAGCTTACGGTTCAAAGTTGACGTTTGATCTCGGAAGATTCAACCCATCTGTGTTTTTTACAGTGCATTTTAAGCTATAAGGTAGTCTATTCAGTTAAAGACATTTTCAAAGAAATACCTAAAATGGACCAACTTCTTTGTCATTTTTCTCTTCCTGTCATATTGCGACTCGAGGCATATTTTCTTTTTCTCTTTTTTTTAACAGTCGTACGTGAACTTGAAAAACTGCTGCATTACTAGTGTTTTAATTATGTCGAACTGAAACTATTACGCACTGAGACATTTACAACGAAAGGATAATGTTTTCCTATTTGTATATCTGAGTCTACTGTTACCCCATTTTATGTGTAAATGTGTGACAAACTCTTTAAAAATGGAGACAAGGGGGGAAATTAACAAATAATATCTTAAACTGGTTGATTATTTCTTCAGTGGTTCTCAATTCTGAATGTTACCACTGTGTACAGCATTCGTACTAGTTACTCAGTTTTCCTTTTAAGTCCTGATACGTTAAAAAGTGTACAACGCCAACAGTATTATGCTCTACATAAAAAAGTTTCATACACATTAAGCATTCCGTAATCACGTATTTAAATGCACAAATATTTCTGAATTGTTAATGTCAGATCATGCACACATGCAGTGATTTAGGAAAATTTGTGGCAAGAAAGAAACTTGAACAGCGTTCATTTTAAATGGAATATCACTTTACACCTCTAATATTTTCGTTTGTTTCATTATATGTACACTACTGGCCATTCAAATTGTTACACCACGAAGATGACGTGCTACAGACGCGAAATTTAACCGACAGGCAGAAGATGCTGTGATATGCAAATGATTAGCTTTTCAGAGCATTCACACAAGGTTGACGCCGGTGGCGACGCCTACAACGTGCTGACATGAGGAAAGTTTCCAACCGTTTCTCATACACAAACAGCAGTTGACCGGCGTTGCCTGGTGAATAGTTGTTGTGATACCTCGTGTAAGGAGACGAAATGAGTACCATCACGTTTCCGATTTCGATAAAGGTCGGATTGTAGCCTATCGCAATTGCGGTTTATCGTATCGCGACATTGCTGCTCGCGTTGGCCGACATCCAATGACTGTTAGCAGAATATGGAATCGGTGGGTTCAGGAGTGTAAAACGGAACTCCTTCCAACGACCTCGTATCACTAGCAGTCGAGATGACAGGCATCTTATCCGCATGACTGTAACTGATCGTGCAGCCACGTCTCGATCCCTGAGTCTACAGATGCGGACGTTTGTAAGACAAAAACCATCTGCACGAACAGTTCGACGACGTTTGCAGCAGCATGGACTATCAGCTTGGAGACCATGGCTGCGGTTACCCTTGACGCTGCATCACAGACAAGAGCGCTTGCGACGGTGTACTCAACGGTGAACCTGGGTGCACGAATGGCAAAACGTCATTTTTTCGGATGAATCCGGGTTCTGTTTACAGCATCATGATGGTCGCATCCGTGTTTGGCGACATCGCGGTGAACGCACATTGGAAGCGTGTATTCGTCATTGCCATACTGGCGTAATGGTATGGGGTGCCATTGGTTACACGTCTCGGTCACCTCTTGTTGGCATGAGGGCACTTTGAACAGTGAACGTTACATTTCAGATGTGTTACGACCCGTGGCTCTACCCTTCATTCGATCCCTGCGAAACCCTACATTTCAGCAGGATAATGGACGACCGCATGTTGCAGGTCCTGTACGGGCCTTTCTGGATACAGAAAATGTTCGACTGCTGCCCTGGCCAGCACATTCTCCAGATATCTCAACAACTGAAAACGTCTGGTCAATGGTGGCCGAGCAACTGTCTCGTCACAATGCGCCAGTCACTACTCTTGATGAACTGTGACATCGTGATGAAGCTGCATGGGCAGCTGTACCTGCTAACGCCATCCAAGCTCTGTTTGACTCAATGCCCAGGCGTATAAAGGCCGTTATGACGGCCAGAGGTGGTTGTTCTGGGTACTGATTTCTCGGGATCTATGCACCCAAATTGCGTGAAAATGTAATCACATGTCAGTTCTAGTATGATATATTTGTCCAATGAATACCCGTTTATCATCTGCATTTCTTCTTGGTGTAGCAATTCTAATGGCCAGTAGTGTAGGTGGTTATTAATTGTCTTTTTGTAAGGTTATGCCAGATTTAAGGGAACCTCATCGTCTTCTGATCGCATCCACTCACTGCATGGTTCTTCTGTTCTATGCACTCTCTGCTTGACATTATACCTAGTTTTCCACATCTGTTTTGCGGAAACAGACTTTTCAGTGTCAGCTGCGGTGACTGATAATTTGACATGTATAAGCATGACCGCAAGGAACGCACGTGATATATGTATGACTAAGAAATACGGAACGTGTATATTTAATAATTATCTAGCTTCTGTGGGCACAGTAAGAGCAGACGTATGCCAAAAACAGCCAGATGCACATGGACTGATTGGTATACGTCAAACGATGAACATAATTAAATGGAAGATGGACAAATCGGAAATGAAACTAGTTTGTATCGTAGCTGAGTGCAGTAGGTTTGGTCGTTTAGGATCAGTCCAGTCCATTTACTTGAAACTGCCGTAAGCCGGACGGTGTGAACCAGCTTAATTTTGCACTCCGGGCTTTCCATTAACTTTGGCAGTGTATGGATATTGTTTCCTTCAGCAGCTATGATAACACTAGGTGTGGTGCAGATACTACTTACTTTTTCCTTCAGTTGCCGACTGCCTGCCTTTATACGTAACAGACACTTACGCTATTGCCTTAAATTGAATGTCATTATATTAAGAAAAAGTCAAAGATTACGGTACTTTAGGTCAATAATATGAAATCAATTATTTTAGGATATGGTTTACAAAATAGTGTATTCCATAACTATAACAGTGTTTCACGCAGGCCCTCGGCCTAGAGTTACGTTAATCCAAAATGAAAACTAATGTAAAGGAACCAACGCGTCCATGGCGAAAGGCAAGCCTGTTGAAGGAGCAGTGTCACGGCATTTCCGTTAATCGTTACACGAGTGGTCAACGCCTGCGGAAATCTGAGGCTACTCAGCAACTGCGTGACTGTGCGTGTGTAGCTGTTTCACGAGATTATGGAAGCATCTGTGACGTCAGCAGGCGGACAGTGTGTCACGAGCAGCTTGCCGCCGACGTCAGCCGCCGATATCAATGGCACATTTACCGCCATTGCCAAGAAGGCACTTCCTGCTTGCTGTTGCCACTCAATGCCCCTCTTTTGCGTTACCAATCTCCTTCATTCCTCACCAGTGGTTCCGTAGAGAGCCGCTATACACTAAACGAGCGAGCTTCACTCATGGGTTTAACTTTTTCATTCCGCAGGGCAAATATCTTTCCTGTCGTTACAAATTCAATCCATTATTAAGTGGCTTAGTGGGCAGGACACTTCAGCACTGTCCAGTGATCACAGGCTCTTAAGAGAACGCGCTGTCGTAACAAGTTACCTCCAGCCGTTTCGCGCTAATCCCGACTTATCGTAGTGTGGTTGGGTTAGGACGTTCTCCAACTCATCGCACCGTCTTGGCTTATCAAGTAGATTCCTTTTCTACAGCTTCTTCTCCATCACGAGTATTGGTACAGAAGCCAGACGATCGGCTGTTTTATCAAGATGTTTACAGCCAAACCTCTGAGTAACCGGAAGTCAACCGTTGGGATTTTTTGTGATCTCTCAAAGGCTTTTGATTGTGTAAATCATGGAATACTTCTAGATAAGCTCAAGTACTGTGGTATGAATGGGACAGTGCTCAAATGGTTTAAATCATACCTAACTGGATGAGTGCTGGAAGTTGAAATAAGCAGTTCACATAATATGCAAAAAACTGGTGATTTCTCACACTGGGGAACAATCAGGAATGGGGTGCTGCAAGGTTTGGTCTTGGGTTCTCTGCTGTTCTTAATATATATTAATGACTTGGCATTCTATATTCACGAAGATGCAAAGGTGGTACTTTTTGTCGATGATACAAGTATAGCTATCACACCCAACAGACAAGAATTAACTGGTGAAACTGTAAACGATGTTTTTCAGAAAATCATTAAGTGGTTCTCTGCAAATGGGCTCTCATTAAACTTTGACATAACACAGTATATACAGTTCCACACAGTAAATGGAATAACACCATTAACAAATATAGAATTCGATCAGAAATCGGTAGCTAAGGTAGAATATTCAAAATTTCTAGGTGTATGCAGTGATGAGGGGTTAAACTGGAAAAAACACACTGAGAATCTGCTGAAACGTTTGAGTTCAGCTACTTATGCTATTAGGGTCATTGCAAATTTTGGCGATATACATCTGAGTAAATTAGCTTACCACGCCTATTTTCATTGTCTGCTTTCGTATGGCACCATATTCTGGGGTAACTCATCATTGAGTAAAAGAGTGTTCATTGCACAAAAGCGTGTAATCAGAATAATTGCTGGAGCTCATCCAAGGTCATCCTGCAGACACTTATTTAAAGAGCTAGAGATCTTCACTGTAGCCTCACAATATATATATATATATATATATATATATATATATATATATATATATATATATATATATATATATATATATTCACTTATGAAATTATTTATTAACAATCCGAACGAATTCAAAAGCAATAGCAGTTTACATGACTACAGCACTAGGAGAAAGGATGATCTTCACTACTCAAGGTTAAATCTAACTTTGGCTCAGAAGGGGGTAAATTATGTTGCCACAAAAGTCTTTGGTCACTTACCTAATAGCATCAAAAGTCTGACAGATAACTATATAGCATTTAAAAGGAAATTAAAAGAATTTCTTAATGGCAACTCCTTCTACTCATTAGATGAATTTGTGGATACAGTAAGCGGGTAATTTCCCCAACCCGCACAAAAAAATTTAAAATATTAAGTGTCATGTGATATTTTGTGTAATGTAATATCTTGTATAGACACCTTTTATTAACCTGACACGTTCCACATCATTACGAAGTGTCGTATTCATGATCTATGGAACAAGTACTAATCTAATCTAATCTAATCCACCAGTCATGCCAAATAATTCCTCTTTTGTGCCTCTTGAAGTTTTCTCTGTATATCGAATATTCCGTCATTTTTGGGGAGTGCATCCATGATATTATTGACATTTGCGCCGACATATCGGCTTACAACGTTTCAGCAATTCTCAAGGTGAGTAGCTTGCAAGATTTTTAAGGCATTTCCACGGTGGAGTACACTGAGGTGATAAAAGTCGTGGGATCGCGGTATGCACATGTACAGATGGTTGTTGTATCGTGTACACAAGGTGTAAAAGGACACTGCGTTGGCGGAGCTGTCATTTGTACTAATGTTGATTCATGCGGAAAGGTGACTTGATTATGGCCCCACAACGGGAGTTAACAGACTTTGAGGGCAGAATCGTAGTTAGAGCTAGACCTATGGGACATTCCATTTCCGAAACCATTACGGAATTCAGTTCCACAGTGTCATGAGTATGCCGGTAATACTACATTTCAGGCATTACCTTTTGTAATGGATCTGGGAGATGTGTTATTTTCTACCGAATTTGTTGATACGACATTGTAAATGTTTTCTTATATTTTTGTCAGAATTTTTTTTATTGTAATTTGCCTTACGTTAATTTACTTATATCTTTGAGAGTGACAGCATATTGATTACTATTAGTAGATGTGACGACGAATACCAAAGAGACTGGTTACAAGTGGAAGCTTGTGTGTTGTGTAAAATGTCTTTGACGCTGGAGTCGTCTTTGACTGTAGTCAGTCAGCAGATAACTCTTGGTGTGTGTTGATGGTAGAACAATGTGCAGGTCGTCGTCATAAATAATTTGCTAGTGAATAGAAAAAAATGAATTATGTTACTATTTTTATATAAACTTTAAGAAGAAACCACATTCGAAGAAATGGTATTTGAAGCACCAAAAATGAGGCAAACGCATTGAACCAGGTCATTTCTGCAGCCAGCAAAGATGCATTGTGGAATCATACTTCCACTAGACAACTGAAGCCAAGACCAATATCGCCTTGTAAACATCTAACGGAAAAGGTACTGTCACGAAATATGCCAAATTTAACTAAATAAAAATAGTGAGCATATTTCACTCTCACTGTGGACAACGCGGTGGCCGACGGCCTTCACTTAACGACCGAGAGCAGCAGTGTTTTCGTAGAGTTGTTAGTGACAACAGACAAGCAACACTGCACGAAATAACCTCAATGTGGGACGTACGACGAACATATACGTTAGAACAGTGGCCGACATTTGGCGTTGCTGGGCTATGGCAGCAGACAACCGTCACGAGTGCTTCTGTTAACAGCACAACACCACCCTCAGCGACTCTCCTGGGCTCGTGACCATATCGGTTGGACCTTAGACGACTCGAAACCCGTAGCCTGGTCACATAAGTTCCGATTTCAGTTGGTAAGAGGTGATGGTAGGGCCCAATTGTGACGCAGACCAATTGAAGCCATGTCCGAAAACCGTCAACAAGGCACTGTGAAAGTTGGTGGTGGCTCCATAATGGTGTGGGCTATGTTTACATGGAATGAACGGAGTCCTCTGGTCAAACTGAACAGATCATTGACTGGAAATGTTTATGTTCTTCTAGTTGTTACTTTGCGTCAGGAGGGGCTCTCAACAATGGAAGTGTCCAGGCGTCTGCCGGCCGAAGTGGCCGAGCGGTTCTAGGCGCTACAGTCAGGAGCCACGCGACCGCTACGGTCGCAGGTTCGAATCCTGCCTCGGGCATGGATGTGTGTGATGTCCTTAGGTTAGTTAGGTTTAAGTAGTTCTAAGTTCTAGGGAACTGATGACCTCAGAAGTTAAGTCCCATAGTGCTCAGAGCCATTTTTGTCCAGGCGTCTCGGAGTGAACCAAAGCGATGTGATCGGACATGGAAGCGATAAAGAGAGACAGGAACTGTCGATGACATGCCTTGCTCAGGCCGCCACAAGGGCTACTACTGCAGTGGATGACCGCTATCTGTGGATTATGGCTCGGAGGAGCCCTGACAGCAACGCCACCATGTTGAATAATGCTTTTCGTACAGCCACAGGAGGTCGTGTTGCAACTCAAACTGTGCGCAATAGGCTGCATGATGCGAAACTTCACTCCCGGCGTCCATGGCGAAGTCCATCTTTGCAACCACGACACCACGCAGCGCGGAACAGACGGCCCAACAACATGTCGAATGGAGCGCTCAGGATTGGCATCCCGTTCTCTTCACAGATGAGTGTCACATATGCCTGCAACCAGACAATCGTCGGAGACGTGTTTGGAGGCAACCAGGTCAGTTTGAACGCCTTGGACACACTGTGCAGCGACTGCAGCAAGGTGGAGGTTCCCTGCTGTTTTTGGGTGGCATTATATGGGGCCGACGTACGCAGCTGGTGGTTATGGAAGGCGCCGTAACGGCTGTACGATACGTGAATGCCATACTCCGACAGATAGCGCAACCATATCGGCGGCATATTGGCGAGGCATTCGTCTTCATGGACGACAATTTGCGCCCCCATCGTGCACATCTTGTGAATGACTTCCTTCAGGATAACGCCATCGCTCGACTAGAGTGGCCAGCGTGTTCTCCAGACATGAACCCTACCGAACATACCTGGGACAGATTGAAAAGTGCTGTTTATGGACGACGTGACCCACCAACAACTCTGAGGGATCTACGCCGAATCGCCGTTGAGGAATGGGACAATGTGGACGAAGAGTACCTTAATGAACTTGTGGATAGGATGCCACGTCGAATGCAGGGATGCATCTATGCAAGAGGACGTGCTACTGTCTATTAGAGCTACCGATGTTTACAGCAGTCTGGACCACCACCTCTGAAGGTCTCGCTGTATGGTGGTACATCATGCAATGTGTGGTTTACATGAGCAATAAAAAGGGCTGAAATGATGCTTATGTTGATCTCTGTTCCAATTTTCTGTACGGTTCCAGAACTCTCGGAACCGAGGTGATACAAAACTTCTTTTGATGTGTGTATAAGAACAACCAGTATGGAAACAATTAAAGTTTCACGTAGACATCAGGCTATGTGTCACTTCTGCCACCAGTCAAGTAGGCAGATTATTTTATTTCGTACTACAAGTTGTATGAATTGTTGTATATATTATACTGCATTGTATTTTCTTCAGCGATAACATTGTCTCAAAAACTATTATCCTGTGTTTACAAAGCCACAACTGACATCTAGAGATTGGCTTTTGTTCTTAAATTATGTATGGTATTTGCAGGGAGTCTTCTTTTTTTTCGATATGTGGGTTATGGTACCTTTTATAAATTTAAGATCAATGTATGCCTTTCTAGTTGGTTTGTCATTGGCTACATAAGATAATCGCACTTTAGGGTTACTCCTTCTGTTGAGTTTCCTAATTTGACAGTTATTTTACTCTATGTGCCTTAATATAGACAAGTTCTGTGTGTAATTAATACTGTTCAAACCATTTTATTTAGAATGACGAATTGTAGCTGAGTGTTATGCGTATTACGTCACATCCCTGACAACAATATTAGATGAATAACATTGTCATTTAGTTGTAAAGCCACTATTATGCATACGAGTTGTTTCTCCTGCATGTCATATTGTACACCAGAGTTCTGTGTATGGTCACTTAGCGTCTGTATAAGTAAAAGGTAGTGTTTATGAAATGAAGAATGCAAAGAATAAAATACAATCACTGTCAATTCTCTCTACGTGATATTATTAGTTTTTTGTAGTATTACATCGTTAGTAGGCGTCTTCTGTCTGTGCAGCTTCAGTTATATTACAAAAATTACAGTAATTTTATGAATACGACTGCTGGTTGTATTACTTGTTTTTTAATTACTGTGTACTATTTTCCCCTTGTAATCAGTTCGTTACTTTATGTTTCCACTTAATTAAACATTATGCCACCTGGTGACATCCTCACTAACCTGTAAACCCATGTACACAGTACCAGTCGACTATTTTTTTTTATTGTCATTCCATTCCGCTGCCCCATATGGGCGGGGGAGGGCTGGCAGAGGTACAATCCGCTGCTCTTTATCCGAATGGCATTACAATGAATAAAAATGGGAACTTATACATAAAAAAGGGCGGAAAAGTGGGGATATAAAACACAGTAAAGGAAGACAATGGAAGTTAAAATATACACTAACGTGGGGACGTTCATCAGGGGACAGTTAAAAAAGTTGACATAAAGTTAAAATAACACAGTTGGCGATTGGTGGGGCACTTAAAATACACTGGAGTCACACACAGAAGTTAAATATCGGCCACAGTACAAAAACACACAGAATGAGAGAGACTTAAAAAACCTCTGGAAGTGACAGAGCACACACGAAGAATAAAGACCACTGGTAGGGACCTGGCGAGGGAGTGTGAGGCCTGAGATGAGGGAAAAAGATGGCAGGAATGTGTACTAGGGTGGAGGGGGGGCTAGGCCTGAGGGGGTGGGAGGGAAAGAAAAAGGGTGCAGAGGGTGCACCAAGAGGCAGGAGACAGGTGGGGCAGGAGATGAAGAGGGGAGATGAAGAGGGGAGGCAAATCAGGAGGGAGCGCAAGGAACCAAAAGGTAAGCACAAGAAACGCAGGGGGCTGTAGGAGGGAGGAAAATCGCTCAGGGGAATGGAAGAGGAGGGGAGAGGGAGCCCTGAGAAGTAGGACGGGGAAGGTGGGGTTAGACTTGGTAGGAGGGTTAGAGACCAGGTTCAAGTTCATCATCTGGGAGGAGTAGGTGCTGCAAGTTGAGTTGGGAAAGGAGGTGGAGGATGTGAAGATGGAGACAGGGCAGGACACAATGGTAAAAGTGCGGCAATGGGCTGGGAGTGGAGGGGAGAAAGACTCCAGGGGGTGGGGGGGATCAAGTCAGAAGACGATGTACAGGGTGCAGATGTTTTTGAGGAAAAGAAGAAGATGGAGGAAAGAGATGCGGTCGCATAGGATTCTGGTGTGAGATGGAAGGTGGATACAGAGGGCGAGGTGGAGTGCAGGTCGTTCTAGGATTTGGAGGGCTTGATAGAATATGGGAAGGGTGGAAATCCGAGTGACGCTGGCATAACATAGGATAGGGCGGATCAAGGATTTGCAGGTGTGAAGGATGGTGGAAGGATGCAGTCTCCACGTCCAGCCGCACAGGAGTTTCAGGAGGCAAAATCTGTTGTGGGCTTCCTGTTGGATCATAAGGAGATGGGGAGTCCAGGTGAGGTGACAGTTGAGGATGGGGCAAAGATATTTCAAGACTGAAGTGGATAGGATGACCAAAATGCTGAGCTAAAAACCGTGGAGCCAGAAGGAGCAGGTGGTATGACCTATGATGACTGCCTGGGTCTTGGAAGGGTTGGTGGAAGGAGCCACTGGTTGCACCATATGGTGCACTGGTCAAGGTAGGTTTGAAGGGCAAAGGGCCAGCAAGGTGGTGTCATCAGCAAATTGGAGGAGATCAACAGGCGGGGGAGGTTTAGGCATATCAACAGTATACAGGAGATGGAGGAGTGGTGAAACGAAGGAGCGGAGCCTTGGGGCATGCTGGCGCTGGCGTAGAAGGCACAGGAGTTGTGCGAAGGGAAGGGGGATGTTAGAGCGGTGAAAGAGACAGGGAGAGGTGCAGACAACACACTGAGGTGTGAGGAAGGTTTCATTAAGGATGAAGGAGTCGACCTAGTGTTGGGACATGGTATGCAGGAACAGGTATTTGTTGGCAGGGAGGGACCTGCTACCATGACGGCTCGGATAACACCTTGTGTGCCTACCTTCTTGGCGGCGTGTGATGCTGGTCAACAGCGCCTAGCGTCTTATGCCAAGTGAAGTGGACACAGTGAAATGTGTGAAATATGTTTCTTATGACCCAGTCTGCCAGCCCTCTCATTTTCTTCATTCGTTTCAAATACACCCTGTATAATTAAGTGAGATGGCCAATGACCACTTGAGTGAAGATGCACACCCGGCCCGAAATCTTACGGGAATCAGCAAAATTCCGCGCGTAATGATGCTAATCATGTGTGGATAAGTTTTTGGGTCTGACGCGAGACGTGCCAAGGTAGACCGTGCAGTTGCAACAACCACTTTATCCCGATGGTTCATTGGTCATAGCATCTGCCTAGTAAGGAGAAGACCCGGGTTTAAATCCCAGTCCAGCACAAATTTTCAACTTTCCCTATTGATTTCAATCAATTCTCGCTCGTAGTGAGTGTTTATAATTCCTTTGTACATTAATTCATAATGGCCGCTGGATCAAAAATGCTGCCTGTTCTTTCGCACATGTCTGAAAGAACATAAACCACATACATAAACATAAAATCAAGTATTGGTTGCAAGTAAGTAATTTCCTGTAACAAAAAAAGCAGATATTAATAAATGACACTAATGTATAAGGTTGTTTGAAGTACTAAAAGGTGTTATGTTTTAACATACAAGTAGTGTCGACTATTGTTTTTAGTGTAGTGTTACATTTGCATATTTAATAAAATCGAAATTATTTTACTGTTAGTGATAGATCGGTACATTACTTAGTCGGTCGCTAAACTCATTTTAACTAATTTTCAATGGATTGCAGCACCTCGACGTATTTTGCAAAGCCCGCTTCTTCTCGTATAGATGCCGTAAAACAAAACCATTGTACCGTTTTGAATAAAGCATTTTAAAAATCCGGAGGTCTTATTAAAGGGAAAATTTATATATCGCTTACATAGTTCAGGAAACTGTTATGTACTTTTCTCTGTAAGGTTGTTTCTGAAGAGCTGAAGTTAACGTTGGAATGCTTTTATTTTGCCGACCATATCGTTGATGAGATTATTTTTCTTTTTGGAGTTTCACACTTCGATCACCCGCGGGGTAGCTGCGCGGTCTCTGGCGCATTGCCACTGTCCGTGCGGCTCCCCCCGATGGAGGTTCGAGTCTTCCCTCGGGCATGGGTGTGTGTGTTGTCCATAGTGTAAGTCAATTTAAATTAGATTAAGTAGTGTGTAGGTTTAGGGACCGATGGCCTCTGCAGTTTGGTCCCATAAGACCTTACCACCAAACTTCGATCATTTAGGAAAGTCATAATGTCTGCCTAAAATTCTGAATCAGTTACCCATTCAAGGTCATGCAAAAGTGGCTCCAGACGTCCTTTGTCCTCCAAACCCTGAGCCATCCCACGGCATAGTCGAAAAACTCGGGAAATCACTTTCTGTTTGCTCAACCAGCCAACTCCAACATGGTGAGGGACATCTGGATACTTTCTTCAAATGAAATAAAAAATTCTTTGAACTGACGAAGAATGAACCAGTCAGAACAAATATAAACTGTTGTCCAAAATTAAAGCAACAAACGGAAATTTTCCAAGGTTGCGTTCATTTTGCCACAAAACAGTATAAACAGGTGATACTGAAGCAGAAACAATGTAAAGAATACAGAATGCAATGAACTGCAACATTCATAACGGCAGACAAAAATGTTCTTCGTTTTTTTCCAACTTAACGGATTTGCACACACATTCTGACAACCGGTTAACGTGCTCAGGCACCAATAGAGGACTGCAACGACTGTGAACGATGTCATCAATCTAATTTTGAGGCAATACCGCCCATTCTTCCTGCAGAGCTGCTCACAGGCCTTGGAGAGTGGTTGGTGGATGCTGAGATGATGCAAACCGTCTCCCTAGTGCATCCCAGACATGTTCTATCGGATTCAAACCGAGAGAGCGAGCAGGCCACGCCATGCATGCAATATCTTTCGTTTCCAAAAAAAACATCAAGCACCCGTGCTCTATGAGGTCGAGCAGTATCGTCTATCACTACGAAGGCTGGGCCCACAGCACCTGGCAACAACGGTGAATGAGATACCAAGATCTCCTTACAGTACCTGACAGCAGTTAAACCATGCTGATCCACTTAGACAATTTCATGAAGAGGTGTTCGAGTGCTCAACATAATCTACATCTACATACAAGGTGCATTCAAGCTCTAAGGCCTCCGATTTTTTTTTCCGGACTGGAAAGAGATAGAAACATGCACATTGTTTTAAAATGAGGCCGCGTTCATTGTCAATACGTCCCAGAGACGGCAGCACCATACGGCAGATGGAATTTTACCCCCAGCGGCGAGAATGAGAACCGTTTTAAATACTTAAAATGGCGACGTTTTCCTTACTTGAACAGCGTGCAATCATTCGTTTTCTGAATTTGCGTGGTGTGAAACCAATTGAAATTTATCGACAGTTGAAGGAGACATGTGGTGATGGAGTTATGGATGTGTCGAAAGTGCGTTCATGGGTGCGACAGTTTAATGGAGGCAGAACATCGTGCGACAACAAACCGAAACAATCTCCGGCTCGCACAAGCCGGTCTGACGACATGATCGAGAAAGTGGAGAGAATTGGTTTGAGGGATCGCCGAATGACTGTTGAACAGATCGCCTCCAGAGTTGGCATTTCTGTGGGTTCTGTGCACACAATCCTGCATGACGACCTGAAAATGCGAAAAGTGTCATCCAGGTGGGTGCCACGAATGCTGACGGACGACCACATGGCTGCCCGAGTGGCATGTTGCCGAGCAATGTTGACGCGCAATGACAGCATGAATGGGACTTTCTTTTCGTCGGTTGTGACAATGGATGAGACGTGGATGCCATTTTTCAATCTAGAAACAAAGCGCCAGTCAGCTCAATGGAAGCACACAGATTCACCGCCACCAAAAAAATTTCGGGTAACCGCCAGTGCTGAAAAAATGATGGTGTCCGTGTTCTGGGACAGCGAGGGCGTAATTCTTACCCATTGCGTTTCGAAGGGCACTACGGTAACAGGTGCATCCTACGAAAATGTTTTGAAGAACAAATTCCTTCTTGCACTGCAACAAAAACGTCCGGGAAGGGCTGCGCGTGTGCTGTTTCACCAAGACAATGCACCCGCACACCGAGCTAACGTTAGGCAACAGTTTCTTCGTGATAACAACTTTGAAGTGATTCCTCATGCTCCCTACTCACCTGACCTGGCTCCTAGTGACTTTTGGCTTTTTCCAACAATGAAAGACACTCTCCGTGGCCGCACATTCACCAGCCGTGCTGCTATTGCGTCAGCTATTTTCCAGTGGTCAAAACAGACTCCTAAAGAAGCCTTCGCCGCTGCCATGGAATCATGGCGTCAGCGTTGTGAAAAATGTGTACGTCTGCAGGGCGATTACGTCGAGAAGTAACGCCAGTTTCATCGATTTCGGGTGAGTAGTTAAATAGAAAAAAAATCGGAGGCCTTAGAACTTGAATGCACCTCGTACATACTCCGCAATCCACCATACGGTGCGTGGCGGAGGGTACCTCGTACCACAACTAGCATCTTCTCCCCCTGTTCCACTCCCAAACAGAACGAGGGAAAAATGACTGCCTATATGCCTCTGTACGAGCCCTAATCTCTCTTATCTTATCTTTGTGGTCCTTCCACGAAATATAAGTTAGTGGCAGTAAAATTGTACTGCAGTCAGCCTCAAATATTGGTTCTCTAAATTTCCTCAGTAGCGATTCACGAAAAGAACGCCTCCTTTCCACCAGGGACTCCCACCCGAGTTCCTGAAGCATTTCCGTAACACTCTCGTGATGATCAAACCTACCAGTAACAAATCTAGCAGCCCGACTCTGAATTGCTTCTATGTCCTCACTCAATCCGACCTGATAGGGATCCCAAACGCTAGAGCAGTGCTCAAGAATAGGTCGTATTAGTGTTTTTTAAGCGGTCTCCTTTACAGAAGAACAACATCTTCCCAAAATTCTACCAATGAACCGAAGACGACTATCCGCCATCCCCACAACTGCCATTAGATGCTTGTCCCACTTCATATTGCTCTGCAATGTTACGCCCAAATATTTAATCGACGTGACTGTGTCAAGCGCTTCACTACTAATGGAGCATTCAAACATTACGGGATTCTTTCCCCTATTCATCTGCATTAATTTACATTTATCTATATTTAGAGTTAGCTGCCATTCTATACACCAATCACAAATCCTGTCCAAGTCATCTTGTATCCTCCTACAGTCACTCAACGACCACACCTTCCCGTACACCACAGCATCAGCAGTAAACAGCCGCACATTGCTATCCACCCTATCCAAAAGATCATTTATGTAGATAGTAAACAACAGCGGACCTGCCACACTTCCCTAGGGCACTCTAGATGATACCCTCACCTCCGATGACCACTCACCATCGAGGACAACGTACTGGGTTCTATTACTTAAGAAGTCTTCGAGGCACTCACATATTTGGGAACCAATCCCATATGCTCGTACCTTAGTTAGGAGTCTGCAGTGGGGCACCGAGTCAAACGCTTTTCCGGAAGTCCTGCATCGAAATCATATCCAGGAGCTCTTTGCCGGCCGCGGTGGTCTAGCGGTTCTAGGCGCGCAGTCCGGAACCGCGCGACTGCTATGGTCGCAGGTTCGAATCCTGCCTCGGGCATGGATGTGTGTGATGTCCTTAGGTTAGTTAGGTTTAAGTAGTTCTAAGTTCTAGGGGACTGATGAACACAGATGTTAAGTCCCATAGTGCTCAGAGCCATTTGAACCATTTTTTTGAGCTCTTCCGTTACATGCAGGTCGTCGTCCATGCCACTGACCCACGTCGCTAATATCCGTGGACTCATCTTGTGCTGTGGAGTACACTAGGAAGTTTTCAGTTTAGGCTCCCAATTGTTGATACAAATTTCCATCAATGTAACTGATTCTCAGAGATATGCCATACTGGAAAGTGGTATTCTGCTGTATGCGAAAGGTAATGTGTGCTTGAGTGAATCGACTATGTCCAACGAAATAGTCCTTATTAATAGCTCTTACTTAAAAGACTTCCCATATTTTTACAAACGTAGAGCAACTTTATAACTAGCTCTAAGCGTCCTTTCGCAGCACCTTTCATATTCTTCGTCTTAAATTAGTGAGAAAAGTTTGCGTTAGGAATAATATAAGCGAAAACGAAAACGAATACACACTTGAGAGGAATGAATGGTGGGCTCCATTTGGTTCCCAAGTCGTGCAGTGACCGTAAACCATAAAATTACCAAATACGCAGTAACCAGTCGCAAAATTATGTTTTATTTATTCACTTTTGCAAATCGATTTCAACTGATTAACAGCCATCATTGGTGCTTTCAACCAATAAGTGCCCCCAGTAGTAATACTGTCTTAAGCAGAAGTCAAACATAAAGTCAACTGGTTTGCGACTGGTTGCTGCATAATTGGTAATTTTAGTTGAGAGGAAGGTAAACAGACTTCTCTTCCTCTAGTAAGACGATTAACCAAAATAAACTTGCTAAAGTGCTAGTAGGAACCTCATTTGTGGATACAGAATTCTCTTCTGCAGGCGCTTGTAACTTCCCTGATTCATCCTCTCTGGCGTACCCTATGATTTCACTGTCCTTTTCTAAATGCAATTTGCTGTAGCGTGTTTCAGTAGACGGTTTTCTTACACACATAATTACAAATCTGCAGCTTAGACAATTGGCTTTACCGTGATAACTAACAAAAGAATAAGGAAGTTCCTATTCCGATTTAAATGACAGTTCGGATATCTTTGCGTTTCGGAGCAGGTAATTACATTATTCTAGTACACTACTGGTCATTAAAATTGCTAAACCAAGAAGAAATGCAAATGATAAACGAATATTCATTGGAGAAATACATTAGACTAGAACTGATTTGTGATTACATTTTCACGCAATTTGGGTGCATAGATCCTGAGAAATCAGTACCCAGAACAACCACCTCTGGCCGTAATAACGGCCTTGATACGCCTGGGCATTGAATCAAACAAAGCTTGGATGGCGTGTACAGGTACAGCTGCCCATGCATCTTAAACACGATACCACAGTTCATCAAGAGTAGTGACTGGCGTATTGTGACGAGACAGTTGCTCGGCCACCATTGACGAAACGTTTTCAATTGGTGAGAGATCTGGAGAATGTGCTGGCCAGGGCAGCAGTCGAACATTTTCTGTATCCGGAAAAGGCCCGTACAGGACCTGCAACATGCGGTCGTGCGTTATCCTGCTGAAATGTAGGGTTTCGCTGGGATCGAATGAAGGGTAGAGCCACGGGTTGTAACACATCTGAAATGTAACATCCACTGTTCAAAGTGCCGTCAATGCGAACAAGAGGTGACCGAGACGTGTAACCAATGGCACCCCATACCATCACGCCGGGTGATACGCCAGTATGGCGATGACGAATACACGCTTCCAATGTGAGTTCACCGCGATGTCGCCAAACACGTATGCGACCATCATGATGCTGTAAACAGAACCTGGATTCATCCGAAAAAATGACGTTTTGCCATTCGTGCACGCAGGGTCGTCGTTGAGTACACCATCGCAGGCGCTGCTGTCTGTGATGCAGCGTCAAGGGTAACCGCAGCCACGGTCTCCGAGCTCATAGTCCATGCTGCTGCAAACGTCGTCGAACTGTTCGTGCAGATGGTTGTTTTCTTGCAAACGTCCCCATCTGTTGACTCAGGGATTGAGACGTGGCTGCACGATCCGCTACAGCCATGCGGATAAGATGCCTGTCATCTCGACTGCTAATGATACGAGGCCCTTGGGATCCAGCACGGCGTTCCGTATTACCCTCCTGAACCCACAGACTCCATATTCTGCCAACAGTCATTGGATCTCGGCCAACGCGAGCAGCAATGTCGTGATACGATAAACCTCAATCGCGATAGGCTACAATCCGACCTTTATCAAAGTCGGAAACGTGATGGTACGCATTTCTCCTCCTTACACGAGGCATCACAACGACGTTTCACCAGGCAACACCGGTCAACTGCTGTTTGTGTATGAGAAATCGGTTGGAAACCTTCCTCACGTTAGCACGTTGTAGGTGTCGTCACCGGCGCCAACCTTGTGTGAATGCTCTGAAATGCTAATCATTTGCATATCGCACCATCTTCTTCCTGTCGGTTAAATTTCGGGTCTGTAGCACGTCGTCTTCATGGTATAGCAATTTTAATGGCCAGTAGTGTAACTGTCTTGCTCCTATCTGTTTCAGTGTTGAATAAGCCGTCTATCAACGTACTCGGCTTACCATGCAAGCCGAGTTGGGGCGAATTAGCCGAATTGGACCAGCGGACCATGCAAATACTCTCTGCACCTCACTTTGCACGAGCGCGATTTTCCATGAGTGAGAAGACTTACTCTCGGAATTAGGTGCCTGAAGTGATGTAGCTCTTTGGGAGCTGCATGTTTCAGCCAACAATGTGCCAGCAATGCTTTCAAGACTGTTTTAGATCTAGAAAAGTAAAACGTTGTCAAAGCTGTTCTGTTTCCTTTATTTCATTATTTCAGTTTTTTGGCTTTCGATTCGCGTCCATGCACCGACCCAAATAGTAAAAAGACGATACGGCAATGTGTTTGCGGCGACTTTCTTGACATTAATAACCACTCCGTCTACAGGCCACAAGTGGTCCATCGGGACCATCCGACCGCCGTGTCATCCATAGTGGAGGATGCGGATAGGACGGGCGTGGGGTCATCACACCGCTCTCCCGGTCGTTATGATGATATTCTTGACTGAAGCCGCCACTATTCGGTCGAGTAGCTCCTCAATTGGCATCACGAGGCTGAGTGCACTCCGAAAAAATGGCAACAGCGCATGGCGGCCTGGATGGTCACCCATCCAAGTGCCGTCCACGCCCGACAGCGCTTAACTTCGGTGATCTCACGGGAACCGGTGAATCCACTGCGGCAAGGCCGTTACCCTTCTGGTCATTAATGACGATAAAAATGTGCGAACAACATAACGCACAATTGCCGAGCAGAGTAGATCTCCGGCCTACCTGGAAATGGATCCCGGGCCCCTGCAGTTAGTAATTTGCCACACTGACGTCACAGCTATCGTTGCGGACACACTCATTCCTCGATTAGCAACATACTGATACTTAAGAGCTTGTCAGTCTGGGATTTTTTTCTCAATACTTGTGGCACGAGCCGCCTTATTGTTGACATGTACCAGCGGCACACCCACCCTCTCAGAGTTGCTAAAGATAAGTTCGAATACTGCATACTGTCCAATGTGTAGCTTATAACACTGAAGTTCTATCCAGCCAGGGCTCCGTTTCCCCGAATAAGCATTATATCTGGACAGACATGCTGAGAAGTACCCGAACGAACTGAATTGCATTTAGCCCAATTTGTGTGCAACCCATACAACGTAACTGTCTTGCAGGTTCTCTGCTCTCTGCTCGGTGCTGTCGTTTGACTACACTACTGGCCATTAAAATTGCTACGCCACGAAGATGATATGCTACAGACGCGAAGTTTAACCGACAGGAAGAAGATGCTGTGATATGTAAATGATTAGCCGTGCTGGATCCCAACGGCCTCGTATCACTAGCAGTCGAGATGATAGGTATCTTATCCGCATGGCTGTAAAGGATCGTGCAGCCACGTGTCGGTCCCTGAGTCAACAGATGGGGACGTTTGCAAGACAACCACCATCTGCACGAACAGTTTGACGACGTTCGCAGCAGCATGGACTATCAGCTCGTAGACCATGGCTGCGATTACCCTTGACGCTGCATCACAGACAGGAGCGCTGCCCTGGTCAGCACATTCTCCAGATCTCTCACCAACTGAAAACGTCTGGTCAATGGTGGCCGAGCAACTGGCTCGTCACAATACGCCAGTCACTAACCTTGATGAACTGTGGTATCGTGTTGAAGCTGCATGGCCAGCTGTACCTGTACACGCCACCCAAGCTCTGTTTGAGTCAATGCCCAGACGTATCACGGCTGTTATTACGGCCAGAGGTGGTTGTTCCGGGTACTGATTTCTAAGGATTCATGCACGCAAATTGCGTGAAAATATAATCACATGTCAGTTCTAATATAATATATTTGTCCAATGAATACGCGTTTATCATTTGCATTTCTTCTTGGTGTAGATATTTTAATGGCCAGTAGTGTATGTAAAATGGTTACTACGAGTGGCCGGAAGAGATAACTGCTCTGGATTTCTGTCAGACCTGATGTATATTCATATCACGATTATGCAATTATCAGAAGAGAGGGTATTAGGGATGGAACAGAAATTACTCTTTAAACTCAAAAAATTACAGTAAATAATGTTTCAAAAAGCCAATTTCAGCTTCATCTATGTAGTAGACAGGGATCCATGACTCCAATCCAGCTACTATTGTTCCCGTTAACTAACCACTAAACACACTTCCCAAACCTGCATCTAATTGGACTGATAATTCAGCACAATCAAATGTCACAAATCGTAATTTTCGCCAACAACGAGATGACTGGAAGTGAAATAACGAGGCCGGCTGGAGTGGCCAAGATGTTCTAGGCGCTACAGTCTGGAACCGCGTGACCGCTACGGTCGCAGCTTCGAATCCTGCCTCGGGCGTCCCATAGTGCTCAGAGCCATTTGAACCATTTGAAATAACGAGACGAAAAAGTATTCCCTTAGTGGGATTCGGACCCAACAACTATCGTCGTTGACTTCTAGTCACGAATAAATGTTAAAAATCAGTTCATTTTATCAGTAACGAGATGTGCATATGTCTGAACTAGAAGAAACATGACGTAAAATTTTGTGCTGATTGGGAGTAGTACCGTGCACATATCATCGTTGTTGACTATACGCGGCCGGCCGCTGTTGGCCGAGCGGTTCTGGCGCTACAGTCTGGAACCGCGCGACCGCTACGGTCGCAGGTTCGAATCCTGCCTCGGGCATGGATGTGTGTGTTGTCCTTAGGTTAGTTAGGTTTAAGTAGTTCTAAGTTCTAGGGGACTTATGACCTCAGCAGTTGAGTCCCATAGTGCTCAGAGCCATTTGAACCATTTTTTTGACTATACGCGAAGAAGCGTTGGCTACAGATTTCTTTTACACCAGTAACTAAGAGAGGCATATTTGAACATGAAATGATATGACGAGAAGTTCTGTGTCTGACTGGGAGTCGAAACCGGTACTAATCGTCATTGTTAAAAATGCACGGATTGATGAGAAAAATCTTAACCATTTGTCACCTATAGCTTGGTGTGCACATACTACAACTTGAAATGACACGATAGGAACTTTTGTGGCAAACGAGGATTCGAACAGAGACTAGCACTCTTCAAAAAAAATGGCTCTGAGCACTATGGGATTTAACTTTTGAGGTCATCAGTCCCCTAGAACTTAGAACTACTTAAACCTAACTAACCTAAGGACATCACACACATCCATGCCCGAGGCAGGATTCGCACCTGCGACCGTAGCGGTCGCACGGTTCCAGACTGTAGAGCACTCTTCGTCGAGACTTTGAGGAATCTTGCGGAAACATTGAAATGACGGAACTGCATCGTCTCAAAGAGATTAAACCCAGAAAAGGAGAGATCTGAGTCGAATCGCAGTCCAGCACCAATATTTTCACCATCTCAAGTCCCGATTCAATAAGAAACAAGTGCGCTGTAGCCTCCCATGGCGAATGAGTCATGAATAAAAAAAATCTCGTGTAATAAAGGAAACTTGTGACAGAGTTTCTACCTGGCGTGACTTCTGCTGCTGTCACGGCGCAACATACACCGACTTTCCTGAAGTAGGTAGTGAAGGGACGTCAAGTTTAAGGTGACTTTGAAACTACGGTACAACCCGGCGTTCTTCAATTTGCGTTACCAGAGGTAAAGAATGTCTGTTTGTGCTTTGTTGTCTAATGCGTGAATCGAACTCATAGCACAAACTTACTTAACTGTTCATTTCAACAGACCACTAACATGCATAGAGCATTGGTTCATAGCCGTGCTGTAAAGAATTGTACTCCACACTGCAAGAGAATTTTGATTCCGTATTCGATATTTTCATTTCCTTGTTCATCCACATCGATGGTCGGACTGGCAACATTCTAGGATGCGGAAATTTCTGCTGGGAGTATTGCTTTCCACTTGTGATTCTGTGCTTATGTATGTGTTTGAACCGTGATTTATTTTCAAAGAATATTCTTAAGAATTTATTTTATTTACTAGCGATTCATCAAGAAAATTAACACATTTAATCATACTATGTAAGCATGGAAGCAGTTGCCAGGGAGTAACTGATGAAATCATAACCAAATTCCTTTCAACAAATAGGAATTTTATTCGCTTTAATAGTGCATAAAAGCATTTTTTAAAAGAAACAGATTAAAAATTATAATCAGAAAGCGCCCTCTAAATATCAAAGCTACTATTTATTCAGAGGCAGAAAGAAACAAGTTCGGACTGTATGAGCTTTCGGGCAGAGAACCTTGCCGGCCGTACTTACGAATGCTCACAACAGCCTCTGAAAGACTACACTGGTGCAAATCTGCAACACACCAGATAACTTTAAACTAAGAGTTTTAACAATTTACACAAGTACACAAACTATGCACCCCCCGTAGGAGGGATGGAAATGGTACAAAACACTAACAATTAAAATATTAACCTTGCCACCGAAGGTGCAACTTGATTTTCACTTCTAAGATAAGTCTTACGGTGAAAGGGTGGCAAATTTATATACTAAAATAATCATTTAAATAAAAGCCCAGGAATGCAATCTTATATAAAATTCTACAAGGTTGGCCAAATAATAGTTAAGATGCTCTAAAGTACACAGATACTGCCTGTCAAGATCGTAGGCAATACTATCAAAGTTTACAAAGATAAAAATATTTCAGGTATTTGGCCGTTACACTTCAAATAATAAATTCGTTAACACACCAAATCCAATCAACATGACAGAGGCAGCTAATAACGTAGTCGATTACCGAACAACCCGAATCGCAGGTTGCTCTAACCCACCCCTACTCCACAAGGGAAAAACGGACCTCCCAATTTATAAACAACCACCTTCCCGCGGGTGGGCAAACGGAGAAGAATGGTGGGACGACCCCAAAGCAAAACGGCTGGTGACCTCACCAAGAAAACAAGTAGAATTTAACAAGAATAAATTAAACAACGTATCACCAATCACGTAACTTCTAATAAACTGCGATTTCTCGAGAAGACCTGGCGCAGCACCCTCAAATCGCTCTCCCGAACCGTCCGCTGCCAGCCGCTTCAACGGACGCAGGAAGGCGCGCCGATCTCCCGTCTCACGGCGTCGCAGCTCGCACCGGCCAGACTGATGACGTGGGTTGAGTCCTGTTGCTCTCGTGTCGACCGCGAAGTCACTACCCCTCGCTATACACCGTGGCCCACTGGACTCACGTGGCGGCCTCACATGCGCCGACGCTCAAGACGGACAAGTCATCTTGTATCTCAGTGCGCGACCGACCAACCGAACGATCCAACCGCCAATGACCATTGCCTGAGCAAACTCGAGCAGACTGGCGGCCTAACGCACAGAATCAGATGCAGCAACTAAGCCCCGACCGGGCGACCACTCGCTGAGTTCTCTTACTGGCGGAGTGGAAAGACTCACATTTTGCCAGCTTTAAAGATTGATCCGAACGACAGACATACTAGCACTCCGAACGACAGACAGACACTAACTGCCTAACAAATGCGGACGAGAGACAGACTAGCAAGCTGGAGACGAGAGACTGACCCAGACTGACCAACTGGCGAGCTCACAGCGCCCCTTAAATGCACGTGAACACCCAAACTTTCCCCTTTCTCACCAGAGGGAGACACCAAAGCTGCGATTGACACAGCGGCGCCACCGCCAGAAACGGAGGGCGCGCTCATCAAAACAGCAATTTTTACCACGGCTCAGTGTTTATGGTCTACTCATAAAAAAGGTGCAGTGTAAACAGAAAGGCCAGTTATCGAGCTCGCTCTTATCTTTACGTTTTTAAACCGCATTTGGTCTCATATAATCCAGTAGATACAGCTTATGAACTTTCCTCGTGCAGCATATTATGCGGAGAGTATTGTTGTACGTCGTCCGCCAAGGAAAGTTCACCTAAAAAACCGGACAAGTGCGAGTAAGATTAGCGCTCTGATGGTTCCGTAAAACTTAATTATTCTTACAGATAATAACAATAATAATAATTCCATGAGGCTCAATACTCTAGTGCAAATCTTTCTATTTTGAGCTACTTCGGCGACTTGTGTGTCCATAACCTACCTCAATTATCCAGGCAGGGAAAGGGGACTTACACTTTAATGTGGAAATTGAACCACGTGTTATTTATGGCGGCTTCTGATATCATTGAGATGTGAAGGCTAGGTTAAAACGAAGACCGAAAAATCAGTGATTTGATCGAGAATCGGTACAGAGACATTTTGGTTTCCAGGCACGCTCTTTACCGGCTATGTACAACAAGTGGCTGCAATTTTTACGATGTATACCTAAGATCCCGATCTCGAAAAACCTTGAAAATTTTCTTCATATCTTCTGAGATACAAAGGTTGAACTTTACCAAAACGTTGTTTATAAAGGGAAGCAGCACGGAGAAATATGCTGTAAAGTGTCTCCGTTATCATCTGGGAACCTCATGTTGTATACCGAAGAGTCAAAGAAACTGGTGAACTTGCTTAATATCGTGCAGGGCCCCCGCGAGCAAACAGAAGTGCCGCAACACGACGTGGCGTGGACTCGACTAACGTCTGAAGTATTGCTGGAGAGAATTGAGACCATGACTCACGCTGCGCTGTCCACAAATCCTTAAGAGTACAACGGGGTGGCGATCTCTTCTGAACGGTACGTTGCAAGAAATCCCAGATAAATGTTCATGCCTGGGGAGTTTTGGTGGCCAGCGGAAGTCTTGGAACTCAGTACAGTGTTTCTGGAGCCACTGTGTAGCAATTCTGGACATGTGGGGTGTCGCATTGTCCTGCTGGAATTGCCCAAGTCCGTCGGAATGCACAATGGACATGAATGGATACAGGTGATCAGACAGGACACGCCTCACGCCATTATAGAGCCTCCACCAGCTTGAACAGTCCCCTGCTGACATGAAGGGTCCATGGATTCATGAGGCTGTCTCCATACTCGTAGACATCCATTCGCTCCATACAGCTTGAAACAAGACTCGTCCGACCATGCAACATGTTTCGTTGTTGACGAGCCCAGGCAAGGCGTAAAGCTTTGTGTCGTGTAGTCATTAAGGTTACAGCCTCGCGGGATTAGCCGAGCGGTCTAGGGCGCTGCAGTCATGGACTGTGCGGCTGGTCCCGGCGGAGGCTCGAGTCCTCCCTCGGGCATGGTTGTGTGTGTTTGTCCTTAGAATAATTTAGGTTAAGTAATGTGTAAGCTAGGGGACTGATGACCTTAGCAGTTAAGTCTCATAAGATTTCACACACATTTGAATATTTTTGAACATTAAGGTTACACAAATGGGTCTTCGGCTCTGAAAGCTCATATCGGTGATGTTTCCTTGAATAATTCGCACGCTGACACTTGTTGATGGTCCAGCACTGAAACTGCAGCAATTTACGAAAGGGTTGCACCTCTGTCACGTTGAACGATTCTCTTTAGTCGTCGTTGGAGCCGTTCCTACAGGATCTTTTTCAGGCCGGAGCGATGTCGGAGATTTGATGTCTTACCCGATTCCTGATATTCACGGTACACTTGTGAAATGGTCGTACGGGAAAATCCCGACTTCATCGCTACCTCGGGGATTCTGTGTCTCATCCCTCGTGCACTGACTATAACACCACGTTCAGACTCACTTAAATCTTGATAACTTGTCATTGTAGCAGCAGTAACTGACCTAACAACTGCGCCAGACACTTGTTGCCTTATATATATTTGAATACCCATGTCTATACCAATTTCTTTGCCGCTTCGGTGTAGTAGTGAAGCACATGCAAAATTTTTGTGCACGTGAAATCCGATCTGAGGTGTAAAATTAGTTCTGCGTTATTTCAGTTTCACGTAAATAAACTGTCTAAGTTTTATTGACCAAGGCATTTCTTTTCATATCCGCTACATGCCCTGCTGCTTCAGGGAAAAAAGGAAATCAGTGAAAAGATGCTCCTATCGGAACACAAAATATACGAATATGAACCTGCTTTATTCGAAAGAGTCTGACTGAAATGTGGGGTTCCACCTGCCCCATTCTACCTTCTTCAGCACCTTTAAAAATTTCCCCAAAAATTTTTAACTGAATGGACTGGATGGGAGAGTGAGAAAGGGCAACTGGCAGTGGGTACCCATGAACGACTTACAGCGACGGACTTGTGGGTATGAGTGTGTTACAGTTAGGGAAGCTTCTGGGAGTTTGAGGCGAGCTGCCAGTTAAAAACAGCGCGAATTCATTCGTATGCCAAAATTATTGAGAAAATTTGTTAAGGTGCTGGGGAAGGTACAATGCGGCAGTTCGTACTCCACATTTCGGTAAGAGTCTTTTAAGTTAACACGAACATATCTGCATTTTTTGTGCTCCGATACGAGTACCTTTTCGCTGGTTACAATTTACCAGGAAACCATTATCACAAAAGTGGAATTTAATA
Organism: Schistocerca americana; assembly: GCF_021461395.2. Classification (NCBI taxonomy): domain Eukaryota; kingdom Metazoa; phylum Arthropoda; class Insecta; order Orthoptera; family Acrididae; genus Schistocerca; species Schistocerca americana. The sequence goes on from NC_060130.1 coordinate 187,927,543, forward strand.
AAACGAAATGGTTCAAATGGCTCTGAGCACCATGGGACTTAACTACTGAGGTCATCAGTCCCCTAGAACTTAGAACTACTTAAACCTAACTAACCTAAGGACATCACACACATCCATGCCCGAGGCAGGATTCGAACCTGCGACCGTAGCAGTCGCGCGGATGCGGACTGAAGCGCTTAGAACCGCTCGGCCACAACGGCCGCCTGAATAAAACAAATATTATCTCCACCAGAAGTTTGCCCAAAACATCACGCATTTTTAAGATATTACACACTTCTGAGCCCGATATGGTCTGCGTCTACGTGAAATCTCTTGCTCTACCAAGAAAGCATTTCGGGATTACCATGAAAAAAAATATCGCAGTGAGATTAGAGAAAAAGAAACCCAGTTAAACAATGATTCAATGCCAAAATAATCAGCTGAATTGTGTATTCACAGAAACCAAGATCTGTGTTGGTATCATCAAAAAACAGTGAGTTTTAACAAGGAGGCTAGATCACAATTTATTAAATTTTTCGCCTTTCAGTACTAAATCGATATTGCGATGAAATTGCGGATGGTGAAGTTCAGATTTGCTTCATTCTTTTCGATCGGGAAGCCTATAGCCCGGTAAGAGAAGACCTAAAATGCAGACGAAGTGTTTACGCCTCTATCCAGATTGGAACAGAGAACTAACGCAGCGTTCCTTACACAAAGCGCCCTTATTTCACTTAGCTAGCGAGCCGGTAATGCTAGGGGTACGCTCTCACTGTGGTATTGTTGATTAAAAGAGATAATTAATAATGTTAAGCATGAGATTAGTTATAGATTCTGTGTGGAATTACCTTCCTGGTATCAGATGATAAATAATTGACACAACTGAGAATTATTTATTGTATTTCACGGAAATGAAAACGAAATTTCCAGTGAATTTAGCAGGACGGTTCTAAACCACTTCAGGAACTAAATCGATAGTCACGTAGTCCCCAATCACATTCTACAATGTTGCCGATCCTCCATTAGAGTAGCGTCAGGAGGAATACATTCGCTCAGCCGACATGGTAAGCTGGCTACCAATTAGGAAGCTCCCTGTTGAAGACGCGGCGAAGTAAGCTGCTACTGCGTTGGCTGGAAGTCCACATATCGGGAGTATTGGCTAATGATTTGGATCCAAGGCGTGGCTAAAAATAACATCCAGCGTCACTGATTGTAATTCATACATGATGAATAAAGAGCAGGTGAATTATTTAGACGGTCATGGCCTTCAGTAGTCATTGTAATTATTTTTTTCCGTAAAACTAAGAAACTCATTCGCCAGTCGCGATTCATTTCCTTAAATTCTCCAGCATCGCCCGTGCTGATACTGAAAACAATTACGTAGGTTGGAACTTAAACAGTGGCAATACTGTTGTGGAGTCACTATGCAATGGAATCTACTATTGTCGCTGATAGCACACGTTGTTGACATACCTACCTTACCTCCGAGCAAATGGATTCGCCCGTCCCCCGTCACCGGCGTGTGCACAATCGAGGGAAACACAGACACTTGTGAGCGAGCGGTCTAATGTAGCGGTGTCACCATGTTTTCAAAATAGGAACGACGGAGTCGTATCGAGATTGAATGTGCCAGAGGTCGTACAGCACGACAGTATCATGAAGGTCTTAAAAAGGGGTGCTGGGGATCGGCATTGCCGTGCAGAACAGTGGCACGTTGGGTAAAAGCCTTCAACGAAGGTCTGCAGACTGTGGCAGACATGCATCGGGCACGTCGTCCCAGCGTCTCTGAAGAAGAAGTGCACGCTGTTGCCGCGTTAGTGGACAGTGATCGACGCCATACGATTCGTGAGCTCGCCCACGAAACCGGATTAGCGCATGCGACTGTGCTTCGCATCCTGAAGGAACGCCTGGGCACGCGAGAAATTGCATCACGATGGGTTCCGCATTAACTGACAGAAATGCAGAAATGGATGCGTTACGACGCTGCTCAGACGCGCTTGGAGCGCTATGAGCGCGAAGGAGAGGCTTTCTTACACTGTATCGTAACACTGGATGACACATGGGCCACTTCGTACGAGCCTAAACTGAAACGCCAATCCAACGAATGGCGTCATTATGGGTCGCCTCGAAAGTCGAAAGTGCGTCGGAGCCCCAGTATGGTGATTCTTGTGTACGACTGGGATAGTGTTATCCTAACGCATTACGTTCCTCCACGGCAAACCGTCAGTGCACAGTATTACTATTCGTTTTTGGAGCATCACCTGCAACCAGCTTTGCGAAAGAAGCGGCGACACTTTCTGCGCAAGCCACCCATCATTTTGCACGACAATGCGTGGGCTCGTACAGCGCAAGCTGTGGCTCCTCTGTTCGGTCGATGGGACTGTGAAATACTGTACCATCCACCATACTTCACGGACTTAAGTCCTTGTGACTTTGATTCCTAAGATGAAGGAACCACTTCGTGGCATTCGCTTCGCAACTGTTCCAGAGATTCGACAGGCAGTAGATCGCTCCATTCGCACCATCGACAGTACAGGCTCTGCTAACGGTATACTACGCCTTCCACATCACTGGCAACGTGTTCTACACAACGCTTGTGATTACTTTGAAGGACAGTAACAGGTGCAAACATGTAACTCTTTTGCATCGGTTGTGAATAAATAGTTGCCACTATTTAACTGCCAACCTTCGTATGAAGGAATGGCACTATTTATTCTTATGATCAATATGAATTTAAAAACAATTTATCTTAAGAATCCTTCCACTGACATGACATAAGGTTTCAAATCAAGGAAGCAAAGTGGTCTAAGAACTCCCAAAGAAATGAACGCGGCGAGAGCGTGCAGCGAAAAGTCGTGCTTCTCTTAACACGAACGGAGAACCAGCTGTTATCAACCCACCCTAAAATGTGCATAAAACGCTCACAGTACCGTCTGTATTCTCTGGAATATGTCTTCATGAAGCGAAACTGCCATTCAGTCTACAATAATCAATATAACGAATAGTATCATATATGTGTAGTAGTTACAGTATAATCGCTGATATTGCTTCGTCACTGACAGTGAAATGCACCTGATGAATGGTTGTGTCAACATGCAGTGTACTTCAGACGGAGGGAAACCAAAACTCAGTAAGAGGACCATCAACCTGAGTGTAGGGTAAAGTTTCTACGTAGCGCTGAACAGTTGGCGATGTTTACTTGCTTCCTCGTTTTTTACATCCGGAAAGCCTATAGCGTGTCAGAAACTTCATAAGAGAATTATTACAGTGTTACTGTTAAAACAACTACTACGTTAAATAGTATTTGACTTCTGGCTGAATATGATTCAGTCGGTGACCGTAATTTTAATTTCATTTCGTCTTCAGATGACATGCAGAATGAGTCCGAATTGCTCTGAAAGTAGTATTACCTGCCTTGTAAAAGCTCAGAGACAATGCTGTATCGGCTGACAATCATAACTGGTTGCAGGCATGCGCCAAATTCTTCATTGTTGACGCAGTTATCTCTTCTTAGTAACTTCTTGCTCACTGCCGTAACTAGTCGCTTGCGACAGTTATAGTGGAGTTTCGAGAACATTTTTTAGCACTAGACACCTATCATTCCTATCCCCCCATCCTCACTTTTTCCATTCACATTCTCACCCGTGTTAAGATATGCTACACTACTGGCCATTAAAATTGCTACACCACGAAGATGACGTGCTACAGACGCGAAATTTAACCGACAGGAAGAAGATGCTGTGATATGCAAATGATTAGCGTTTCAGAGCATTCACACAAGGTTGGCACCGGTGGCGACACCTACAACGTGCTGACATGAGGAAAGTTTCCAACCGATTTCTCATACGCAAACAGGATTTGACCGGCGTTGCCTGGTGAAACGTTATTATGATGATGCCTCATGTAAGGAGGAGAAATGCGCACCATCACGTTTCCGACTTTGATAAAGATCGGATTGTAGCCTATCGCGATTGCTACATGGCTGCACGCGTTGGTCGAGATCCAGTGACTGTTAGCAGAATATGGAATCAGTGGGTTCAAGTGGGTAATATGGAACGCCGTGCTGGATCCCAGCGGCCTCGTATCACTAGCAGTCGAGATGACAGGTATCTTATCCGCATTGCTGTAACGGATCATGCAGCCACGTCTCGATCCCTGAGTCAACAGATGGGGACGTTTGCAAGACAACAACCATCTGCACGAACAGTTCGACGACGTTTGCAGCAGTATGGACTATCAGCTCGGAGATCATAGCTGCGGTTATCCTTGACGCTGCATCACAGACAGGAGCGCCTGCGATGGTGCACTCAACCACGAACCTGGGTGCACGAATGACAAAACGTCATTTTATCGAATGAATCCAGGTTCTGTTTACAGCATCATGATAGTCGCATCCGTGTTTGGCGACATCTTGGTGAACGCACATTGGAAGCGTGTATTTGTCATCGCCATAATGGCGTACCAGCCGGCGTGATGGTATGGGGTGCCATTGGTTACACGTCTCGGTCACCTCTTGTTCCTATTGACGGCACTTTGAACAGTGGACGTTACATTTCAGATGTGTTATGACCCGTGGCTCTAACCTTAACTCGATCTCTGCGAAACCCCACATTTCAGCAGGATAATGCACGACCGCATGTTGCAGGTCCTGTACGGGCCTTTCCGGATAGAGAAAATGTTCGACTACTGCCCTGGCCAGCACATTCTCCAGAAGTCTCACCAATTAAAAACGTCTGGTCAATGGTGGCCGAGCAACTGGCTCGTCACAATACGCCAGTCACTACTCTTGATGAACTGTGGTATCGTGTTGAAGCTGCATGGGCAGCTGTACCTGTACACGCCATCCAAGCTCTGTTTGACTCAATGCCCAGGGGTATCAAGGCCGTTATTACGGCCAGAGTTGGTTGTTCTGGGTACTGATTTCTCAGGATGTATGCACCCAAACTGCGTGAAAATGTAATCACATGTCAGTTGTAGTATAATATATTTGTCCAATGAATACCCGTTTATCATCTGCATTTCTTCTTGGTGTAGCAATTTTAATGGTCAGTAGTCTACTAATTCTGGTGTGCACAGTATACAAATGTTGCAGTTGGGCGCCATTGTCGTCGCAAGCGGCCGCTACTGACAGTGATACGTCCTGTATAGGAATCTTACAGCTGTGATGCCTTTCGCACCCCACTCCGCTAGGAGCCCCATGTGCGGTGTCTTGAGTCTTTTGGACCTAAAACCGCCCCTGTTACTTCCATAGATAATTTGCATTACAAATCTTATAGTCTGGTACAAAAGCGGAATGATGGTCATTGCACATGTTCTGCGTGTTACAATTTGGTAAACAGTCAGTTCATTTCCACCTGTCATTCAATTTCAAGAATTTTAGTGAAAGTTGGCACGTCCTGCATGAAAGTTGCCAGTAGTGTAATACATTTTCGTAGGCTTATTCCCGCCTACACCTCATTTTAAATGCATTACCTCCACTTCACACGTTAGCGTTACTTTACACATGCTCAAAACAATTACCGAAAAGCGAGATATTTACTGTTCCTCAATGTCTTATCTTAGAAAATAGATTAAGGAAAGGTAAACCTACGTTTCTAGCATTTGTAGACTTAGAAAAAACTTTTGACAATGTTGACTGGAATACTCTCATTCAAATTCTGAAGGTGGCAGGGCTAAAATACAGAGAGCGAAAGGCTACTTACAATTTGTACAGAAACCAGATGGCAGTTATAAGAGTCGAGGGGCATGAAAGGTAAGCAGTGGTTGGGAAGGGAGTGAGACAGGGTTGTTGCCTATCCCCGATGTTGTTCAATCTGCATATTAAGCAAGCGGTAAAGGAAACAAAAGAAAAATTCGAAGTAGGAATTAAAATCCATGGAGAAGAAATAAAAACTTTGAGGTTCGCCGATGACATTGTAATTCTGTCAGAGACAGCAAAGGACTTGAAAGAGCAGTTGAACGGAATGGACAGTGTCTTGAAAGGAGGATATAAGATGAATATCAACCAAAGCAAAACTAGGATGATGAAAAGTAGTCGAATTAAATCGGGTGATGCTGGAGGTATTAGATTAGGAAATGAGAGGCTTACATTAGTAACTGAGTTTTGCTATTTGGGGAGCAAAATAACTGATGATGGTCGAAGTAGAGAGGATATAAAATGTAGACTGGCGATGGCAAGGAAAGCGTTTCTGAAGAACAGAAGTTTGTTAACATCGGGTATAGATTTAAGTGTCACGAAGTCGTTTCTGAAAGTATTTGTATGGAGTGTGGCCATGCATGGAAGTGAAACGTAGACAATAAATAGTTTATACAAGAAGAGAATAGAAGCTTTCGAAATGTGGTGCTACAGAAGAATGCTGAATATTAGATGGGTAGATCACATAACTAATGAGGACGTATTGAATAGAATTAGGGAGAAGAGAAATTTGTGGACCAACTTGATTAGAAGAAGGGATTGGTTGGTAGGACATGTTCTGAGGCAACAATGGATCACCAATTTAGCATTGGAGGGCAGTGTGGAGGGTAAAAATCGTAGAGGGAGACCAAGAGATGAATACACTAAGCAGATTCAGAAGGATGTAGGTTGCAGTAGGTACTGCCAGATGAAGAAGCTTGCACAGGATAGAGTAGCATGGAGAGCTGCATCAAACCAGTCTTTGGACTGAAGACGACAACAACAACAACAATGTTTTATGATACTAGACAAATGCATGATGTATTATAACTATTGTAATGGCTTAGTCTACAACATTTACACAGAAACTTTCACCTTTGACAATTTTTTTGACACAATCATATTTTAATTTGAAAACCGGAGAAGAGAATAGATCCATTTGAGGCATGGCTTTACAGAAGATTGATCAAAATTACGTGTCTGGTAAGATAATAAATGGGGTGCTTCCCTGCTGAAACGACGACGAAAGGAGTACATAGAAAGTGTTAATTAAAACAGGATGACAGAACACTTATTAAGACAGCAGAAGAAGATACGCATAGTATTAGAGAGAGTCATAAAGAGCAAAAGCTGTGAGGGTAGACAGATATTAAAATACATGCGTCATGTAACTGAAAACGTTTAATGCAAATGGAGAAGTTGACACAGGAGAGGAAGTCGTGACGAGTTTTATTAAATCATTCAGGAAACTAGAGGAAAAAAAACCAAACCCTTCATTTGAGAATTATGTATGTGTTGTTACGGGTGTTGAAGTTGTGGTCTTCAGTCCAAAGTTTGGTTTCATGCAGCTCTCTGCGCTAGTCTATCATGTGCGTTATCTCCACGTAACTACTGCAACCTATTTCCACTTGGACCTTCACAAACCCTGGTCTTTCTCAACTGCTCTTACCCCCACCCTCCTTACATACACCTCCACCCATTACCTTTTCACGATTCCTTGATACCTCTGGACGTGTTCTATGAACCGATCCCTACTTTTAGTCAAGTTTTAAAATAAATATTCTTCCTTCGAAATTAGATTCAGTACCTCCTCAGAGCCCAATATATCTTTCTAATCTTCAGTATTCTTCTGAAGAACCACATTTCAAAATCTTCTATTTCTTCTTGGTTGGTTGGTTGGTTTGGGGAAGAAGACCAGACAGCGTGGTCATCGGTCTCAACGGAATAGGGAAGGAAGGGGAAGGAAGTCGGCCGTGCCCTTTCAGAAGAATCATCCCGGCATTTGCCTGGAGTGATTTAGGGAAATCACGGAAAACCTAAATCAGGATGGCCGGACGCGGGATTGAACCGTCGTCCTTCCGAATGCGAGTCCAGTGTCTAACCACTGCGCCACCTCTGTTTTCTTCTTGTCTTAGCTGTTTATAGCCCACGTTTCAATTCTGTTCGGGGTTGCACTCGAGACAAACAGCTCACGAGAAGACTTTCCAACACTTAAATTGGATGTGAACTAACTTCTCATTTTCAGAAATTTATTTCTTGCTGTTCCACTCTGTTTTTCTGTCCTCTTTGCATTGGCCGTCTTGTTTTTTTTCTGTCTAATTAACAAAACTCATTTAATACTTTTAAGGACCTATTTCCTAATCTAATTGCCTCAGCGTCACCTGGCTTAATTCGACTACATTTCGTTATCCGTGTTCTACTTTTGTTGGTATTTATCATATCACCTCTTTTCTCGATATTATCCGTTCTGTTCAGCTGCACCTTTAACATTTCATGGAAAAAAACTCAAAGGACCGAGCGAGGTGGCGCAGTGGTTAGCACACTGGACTCGCATTCGGGAGGACGACGGTTCAAACCCGTGTCCGGTCATCCTGATTTAGGTTTTCCGTGACTTCCCTAAATCGTTTCAGGCAAATGCCATGATGGTTCCTGTGAAAGGGGACGGTCGATTTCCTTGCCCATCCTTCCCTAATCCGAGTTCGTGCTCCATCTCTAATGACCTCAAAAATGGTTCAGATGGCTCTGAGCACTATGGGACTTAACATATATGGTCATCAGTCCCCTAGAACTTAGAACTACTTAAACCTAACTAACCTAAGGACATCACACAACAACCAGTCATCACGAGGCCTAATGACCTCGATGTTGACGGGACGTTAAACACTAATATCCTCGTCCTCCAAAAACTCAAAGGTTTGTTTTTCGTCTGAATTTTAATTTCCTTTGAAAATTTCTCCTTAGTATCCTTGAATGGTTACTTAATGCACATGTTGAATAGCATCGGGAATTCATAACACCACTGTCTCACTGACTTCTCAACAACGGTTACCCTTGTTGTTCTTCAACCACAGTCTTGGTTTTATGCAAGTTGTAAACAACCTTTCGCTCCCTGCACTTTATCCCTGCTTACCTTCAGAGTTTCAGTGTGTCCTCCAGTTAACATTGTCAAACGTTTTTCAGAATAGATGAATGCTAGACACGTAAGCTTGCCATTCTTCAGTCTATTTTCTATGACATGGCCAGTATTGTCATTTCTCCGTAATGCAAAATGATCTTTCCTCAGCCTGACTTCCACTATACTTTTTTCTTCGATACTTCTGTAAACAATTTCTGCCAGTATTTTGCAAACACGACTTTTGACACCAATGGTTCGGTAATAGTCTCATGTGTCAGCTACTGCTACCGTTGGCATTGGACTTATTACGTTCTTCTTGAAATCTGAGGACATCTTTCCTATTTCTTTCATACCCGACGGAACAGTTTTGCTATGGTACTTACTCAACAGGATCTCAACAATTTTGAGGGAATTTTGTCTACTCCAAATACCTTGTTTCGACTTATGAAATCCAGTGTTTTGTCAATGCAGTTCAGAATCTCATATGCTATTCAAGCACCTTGTTTATAAATCACTAAAGCTGCTGTCTGTATGAAGCCTTGCAGCAATAATTCTTAACCAGAGTAATTTAGGTCCAACAGGAATTTACATTCAGATAAACGAACACAGTGTAAATATTTTATTTACCAAGCATGATGGGGTGTCTGTGTAGTGTGTGGGGTCATGGTGTATCGATGCAATTAACATATACTTTAGCAACATTTTCCGTGTGAACGATTATGTTTGAGTTATAATGATGCAACACAGAGCTTCTCTTGAATTGTGTACAGCGAATCTGCTTCACAGTTTGCAGTACACATAAGACATAAAAAATACTTACAACAGCTACTGAAGAGTTGGGTCACTCAAATAATTTCCTTTACTATTAATTTATGGTGTCTAAGCTGCAGTCAGTTATTCTGAAAACTATTCATAACTACGATTTATCTTTGACCCCTAGTTACAGAAATGCACATAGAATTCGTTGGCCTGTTTATTTCGTTAACTAGGCAGCTGTCTAGTCGATGCAGAAGCAAGAAGGAGACGCACAAGATACAATTTGGCTTTGGAGAATTTTTGCTGCCACTAGCTAGAGACGTGACAACATCCCGGAATACATTTGGCAACACTATTTACTTCGGTTTAAATTTTCTGAATGATTCTCGCTTAAAGGATGACATAGAGTTAGAAAATTTATGTTTTTCAGTCCACGAAGCTCGTTCGAAACTGGAGCTACAACGCTCTTGTCTTTTACATTGGTAACTAACCGTCGTGGCCCTCAATGGGGCTCCAGGTGTCCACTAGCTCAATAGTAAAGTGTTCGCCCTGTACTAACTGTCAGTAGAAATCCCGCTGAAAACAAGATGTTTGCTTCTGCTGTGACAAGTTACATTCAGGCAGATCGACAAACAGTAAAAAAAACGTTAGAAAATTTCTCCCTCGTACATTTTCTTTTTGTTTTTTTTTGCTACTTTGATTCAAAGTCCTGTAGATCTAAAAGTGAAAAACATTCAGATTTGCACACTTCTTATTCCTACTTTTTCTGATTCTGCAGATATTTTTTGTTTTTATGAAGAAACAGTTGTAATGACGTAATTGGGGCACTAAGTGCTCTGTTAAAGGGATTTCGTTATGTGTCTGCCTGCACTGCTACATTTCCCTACTTTCGTGACAGTCCCGTGACACCACTTCAGCATGACCATGGGCTGCACGTAGTCACAGATGGTATATATGCCAAAAGTGCATACCATTTTGTTAATTTGCGTCGATTCTGGGACGTTTGCGTTACGGATAGTTTGTTTCATTAAAGGAGACTTTTGGAGTAATGTTACCATGGGAAATTGCAATTCATTTGCATTAGTGCAGTGTATACTTTATAACGTTTTTTTGCTGGTTTATTGAACACGGCAGATAACCATGAGAGAAGTTAATGATCAGCAATATACTCTCCCTTATTATTTAACGTTATTGTACTTGAACTGTACTCATTAACTTGTTTCCTTTTCTTCATGGCCTTTTGACTCCTGTTTTTTGACCATTGCAAAAGATTTCCTTCAACTGTTTGGTGGCTGATTTTAAAATGAGTGTTATTCACAGCTTATAAAATTTCTTTGAGGATGTATGTGTTTTGTAATCAGTGTTATGTTGTCTCCTAATTTGTGTTAGAGGTGATGCCTACTCTTAAAAACAAAGACTTTAAATGAAATATATCAAAAAGAATGTTATTTACTCCTACTGTTAATTGCGTTAGGTGATGCTAAAAAAGAGAATCACTTCTGGTGAATGGCCGCGCGGGATTAGCAGAGCGGTCTAAGGCGCTGCATCGTGGACTGTGCGGCTGGTCCCGGCGGAGATTCGAGTCCTCCCTCGGGCATGGGTGTCTGTGTTTCCTTAGGATAATTTAGGTTAAGTAGTGTGTAAGCTTAGGGACTGATGACCTTAGCAGCTAAGTCCCATACGATTTCACACACTTTTGAACATTTTTTTCTGGTGAATGAGCATCATGTTGGCAGTACACATAATACATAAAAAAACAAAAATAGCTACGACAGCTACTGAAGAGCAATCACACAAGGTTGGCGCCGGTGGCGACACCTACAACGTGCAGACATGAGGAAAGTTTCCAAGCGATTTCTCATACACAAACAGCAGTTGACTAGCGTTGCCTGGCGAAACGTTGTTGTGATGCCTCGTGTAAGGAGGAGAAATGCGTACCATCACGTTTTAGACTTTGATAAAGGTCGGAATGTAGCCCATCGCGAATGTGGTGTATCGTACCGCGCCATTGCTGCTCGCGTTGGTCAAGATCCAATGACTGTTAGCGGAATATGGAATCGGTGGGTTCAAGAGGGTAATACGGAACACCGTGCCGGATCCCAACGGCCTCGTATCACTAGCAGTCGAGATGACAGGCATCTTATCCGCACGGCTGTAATGGATCGTGCAGCCACGTCTCGATCCCTGAGTCAACAGATGGGGACGTTTGCAAGACAACAACCATCTGCACGAACAGTTCGATGACGTTTGCAGAAGCATGGACTATCAGCTCGGAGGCCATGGCTGCGGTGATCCTTGACGCTGCAGCACCGACAGGAGCGCCTCCGATGGTGTACTCAACGACGAACCTAGGTGCACGAATGGCAAAACGTCACTTTTTCGGATGAATCCAGGTTCTGTTTACAGCATCATGATGGTTGCATCCGTGTTTGGCGATATTGCGGTGTACACACATTGGACGTGTGTATTCGTCATCGCCATACTGACGTATCCCAACACGTGATGGTATGGGGTGCCATTGGTTACACGTCTCGGTCAACTCTTGTTCGCATTGACAGCACTTTGAACAGTGGACGTTACATTTCAGATGTGTTATGACCTGTGACTCTACACTTCATTCGATCCGTGCAAAACCCTATTTTAGTAGGATAATGCACGATCGCATGTTGCAGGTCCTGTACGAGCCTTCCTGGATACAGAAAATGTTCGATTGCTGCCCTGGCCAGCACATTCTCCAGATATCTCATCAACTGAAAACGTCTGGTCAATGGTGGCCGAGCAACTGGATCGTCACAATACACCAGTCACGACTCTTGATGAACTGTGGTATCGTGTTGAAGCTGCACGGGCAGCTGTACCTGTACACGCCATCCAAGCTCTGTTTGACTTGTAATCCCCGCGTGACACAGTACTCGTTAAAGCCTGTGCTATGATAAGTGAGCGGTATTCACCTTATGAGAAAGGATTTTCGCATATATATCGACCGTGTGTGCCTGAATGGTGGCAAATCAGACTTGCATCCACTCTGTAATAACAATGATCCGTCAAGTAAGTTCGAAATGCAATTACACGTCAGGATGGATCAAAAGCAACCCAGAAGATGCTACCAATGTGACAATAATACGGTCGCCAGCCTAATTAGGCATTAACTGAGTTTCTTCCCTGTACAAGTTGGCATATATTCATGCGAAACAACAAGTTGTAACACTGCATAATATAGTAGAATTTTAGAACCAAAAAATCTATTGGACTGATAGTTTCACGATCTGTACTGATATGGAAAACCATGAATACATAACACTACACTATAATGTTTACTACAAAACTTTATACTGTCTATCAATCTGACTAAAATCGGACATAGGTTACCCTAGAAATTGTACTTTCATGCCACACACAAAATGTCAACTTTGATAAAGATAAACACTGATAAATTTTGACTTTTATATTGACTTTAACTTTTGATGGTCAAACCAATTTAGAACACTTCAAAATTCAAGTGAATTAGGGGGGGGGGGGGGGGACCCTGAAACTGTTATGATCGCTGTACTTAAAAAAATGATTACTGAATCTATTATTCGTTCAAGATTTCCAGTATATAAGTTACTACTCTTTTCATCTTATTTACTGCTCATTGAAATGCCTTTAAATCTGTCTCGAAGTAATAAACTTCATTACTATATCAATACTAAAGTTATCTTTCGACTTCGTTAGACCTTTGCTATTGATTTACTGGTTCATTAACAAAACATTTCTTTAAACACCATTCTAAAATAGCTAGGTCTGCAAATAATTATTATTAATACAATTTTTGATTTTCATTTCGGGACACTCGGATTGCACAACGTTTGGAAAGGACCCTGTCTAGGTTAGTTGTGAGGATAATTAAATGATGGAAAAGTTCTGGTAAAATTTAGGTTATTATTGCACCAAACAAACACAGTTCACTCTCTGATCCATACGAATACAGTACTAAAAGTTTCAACCTGTTAGTATCGATGCGGCGGTTGGCGGGCGGCAAGGTGGCGAGGCACAGAACACACATACAACCACAGCTATGGCTCTTGACGTATCGGCATTTCAATTCTTCTTAGTGTCGCAATACTTTTCCATTTAGTGCCTATGGAATTTTGCCATACTGTGTGGGCGTTGGAACGGCATACCCGAGGCTCAGTGAAGCTATGTCTTCCAGGAGAGCCTGCTCGCTCCAGAAGGTGTTGCTCAAACCAGTGCCAAACTCCAACTACTACTACTGAGCCCGTTGTGCCGTGCAGCGCCCGCGCTCGCCTGCCATCCACCTTTTACCGCTCCCTGACAGACCGGGTATTCACCCGAGGTTTTGCATTCCACATATCCTAACACATTGCCTACATATGGACCAGATGCACAGTTACAATTTTAATCGTCTTACAACTGTTACATTTGTTACATTTCAGTTCTATTACAATATTACTTGACATTTGACATAAACATTAATATTCACATTGAAACTTATTTACAGTTTTCTCAACATAATGGCATGAAACAAAAAGAAATGAAATCAGAACATCAGTGACACAGGTTTATCGTAAAATCAGATGAACGGAATTACTTATATGTACAATAGTACAGAGTCGTTGTTGTTACACATGCCCCTGTTTCCAGAAAATTTCACTGAGTGCAAATTTGATGGGAACACTAAACTTTATTTTTATATAGGGGTTCTGAATCATTGTTTGAATGTGCCATCATAAAATTTTATATCACAAAACTTCCTTTCACCCACATTATATAGGTCAATACCTTTTAATATATCGCGAAAATTTACCTATCATTTACTTAAGTGCCTTTGGCACAGTCCAACCTCCTATCGCAGCATTATTTAAGTAGCAAATTACTTATTATTATTAAATTTCTCAGATAAATAAAATCAAAATTTGGAACACTAACACTTAACTACAAAGCATATACAAATACCTATATACACTATAAAACAATTTGTTGCTGCTTGCATTGAATGGCAGTCCATTTCCTTATTTACTAATAAACACAAAATACTGTTTAGAAAAATCACTACATATATTTGCTGCCTATTATTCAGATTTGGGCAGTCCATTTCGCATCATTTTATCACATCACCTGTACCACACTTACAATTCTCCTTTGACTACTTATCTGCCCTCTTTCGTGTTTGGCAGTTCTTTATATCACTACTGACATACTGCCGACTTTGATTTTTGGCAGTCCCATCTTATATTTGGCTTGCAGCATTTGCTTTTTCTTTTCAGCCCTTTTTTCCATACACCTTTACATTTATGGTACATTTGGTAATCTGAAACTTACATAAGTACATTAGCACACTGACATTAGAATACTTACATGTACAAAGATTTGTTACATTTAGAATAAAATAGTTTCATCATAAAATACAGCACATTTACTGCAGATTGCTTTCTGAGTGTACTTGGGGCACTCACTCCTAGGAACATACAGTTGCAGGTCCACAACGTTTCTTACACCTAAAGGTCTCTTGGATTTTGGGTAGACCAGGTAGTGTGGAATGTTCTGTATTATATACGGTCCATTATAAATATATATAAATTTGGAAATTTCATGGTTCTGTTCACTAGATTTTTCGTGGGTTTTTAAAAGAACTTAATCCCCAATTTTAAATTTTGAAACTTTCAGGTTTTTATCATGTCTTTTAGATCTAGATTCAGCTTTTTGCTTTGCCCTTTTTCTGACTAATTCTTTCTTTTGACTCAACCCCAACCTTGTACAAGGCGGAAACTCCAGTTTTTCCTCAACGAAACTTTTACTTCTGCTGGCTAACAAGATTTCTTCCGGTGGGAACCCAGTAGACTCATGATGTAAGGTGTTCATGAAATTCTCAAAGTCCGATATAAATCTGCCCCAGGCTCTAAATCATGCCCCTTCCTGTTTTTTCTACAACGCACCTTGGTCGACTGTGACATCGTCCCAAGATACGTTCCTGTCCTGTGAACCATTTATATCTGCTGACTTTCTCGATTTCTGGAGTTCAAAGTCTTTACTTATTTGAACTCTTTGCAAAATAGACTCTGAGTCATCAGGTGGCTCTTTCTTTCTGTGTTCAGTCTCAACATCTTGGTTTTGCTTTGAAGCTTTGTCATCAGTAGGTACAATATTGCAGTTAGTCGTATTTCCATTGCTTTTACTAGTACCGAAATACTCGTAATCAGAACTATCGTCAGAATCCGACCATTCTGGATCACTTTCAGGTTCTAACATAAAAGCTTTTCTGAGACAGGCTCTAAGTTCTTCCTCTGCATTTTCGTCAGGCTTTGATTTTAACTCAATATCCTCTTTTGGCAAAACGGCCTCATTATCAGCTTTACTCACATCCACTGTTACTTCATATTTAGTGTAATCCTCATGGACTCCAGTTACTCGGAGGTAATTACCTGCCCCTTCCCCACGGTGCCTTTCGGTAACAGCTTGTACTGTTGGCGGATCGTTAACAGAAGTTACTTCCTTGTCAATGCTTTGGATTTCATCCTCCAATTCCTTCCTATCTTTAACCATCGTCCTATCGGCAGCACGCGTACTTTGTACGGCGCTATTTACTCTCTCCTTCTTAAATTCGGGCCACGTCACCTTATTGACGTCCCTACTATTTCTTTTTTCACTAGTTAACATCCTTGCCTCATATTCCTTCTTAAAATCCTCCCACTCACATTGCTTGAGGCCCTTGTACAGATCGTCGATCTGCACACGCCTATCAGTTACTTCTGCTAGTTACTCCTCGCCATTTACTTCATTGCTAACACTGCTAACCGCACCTCTCTGTGTATCCACTGTTCCGTCCACTATTTCCTTCTCCACGGAATTACCGAGCGAGGTGGCGCAGTGGTTAGCACACTGGACTCGCATTCGGAAGGACGACGGTTCAATCCCGTCTCCAGCCATCCTGATTTAGGTTTTCCGTGATTTCCCTAAATCGCTTCAGGCAAATGCCGGGATGGTTCCTTTGAAAGGGCACGGCCGATTTCCTTCCCAATCCTTCCCTAACCCGAGCATGAGCTCCGTCTCTAATGACCTCGTTGTCGACGGGACGTTAAACACTAACCACCACCACCACCACCATCTCCACGGAATTACCACTCGTAATGTATTCTCCAGCTCTTACGGCAATGTTCATACATAATTCTGCCACCTTTCTAACAGCTTCTCTCTGAACAGCTGATCTGCTAGGCTGGGCCATTGCTCTCTGATGCTCCACTCGCCTGTTAACATGTAGCGCACAGCGCGGCGAAGTTGAATTATCTGCGCACGCACCTGATGCTTGTTTCGCAACAACACGCTGCGTCGTTCCATGCCTGTCCCTAACCTGTCTCATAACTTTACTGTCAGTCGGCCGGCCGAAGTGGCCGTGCGGTTAAAGGCGCTGCAGTCTGGAACCGCAAGACCGCTACCACCGCAGGTTCGAATCCTGCCTCGGGCATGGATGTTTGTGATGTCCTTAGGTTAGTTAGGTTTAACTAGTTCTAAGTTCTAGGGGACTAATGACCTCAGCAGTTGAGTCCCATAGTGCTCAGAGCCATTTTTTTTTTTTTTTACTGTCAGTCCGGTATTGTTTCTTAAATCGGGGCCGGTATGTTCTGTCCGCTCCCGTTTGGCCGGCAACGTTCGCGGAAATCAGTTTCCCGCGTCCTTATTAAATGGTTCAAATGGCTCTGAGCACTATGGGACTCAACTGCTGAGGTCATTAGTCCCCTAGAACTTAGAACTAGTTAAACCTAACTAACCTAAGGACATCACAAACATCCATGCCCGAGGCAGGATTCGAACCTGCGACCGTAGCGGTCTTGCGGTTCCAGACTGCAGCGCCTTTAACCGCACGGCCACTTCGGCCGGCCGTCCTTATTAATTTGCGCGGTGTACCCTCTACCGCTACCTGGATAACCCCCTCTTCCTCTTCCTCTTCGTCTGCTTCTACCTCTCTGTATCATATTGACGCGAAAACCACTGCCGTCATTCCTCTCGTCATTATTGCGGTTATTCCTGTTATTAAAATTCTGATAATTGGCACGACTTTCGCGCCAGTGGTCTTCACCTTCAACCCTTTCGAGAAACGCTTGGAAACTGCGATGATTGCTTCCCACATATTTCTTCAAATCTTCTGGAAGCTTTTTATATAGCTCCCATATAGGGTTGCCATACGCCACGGATTTCACGGGCAGTCCGCGATTTTAGGGTAAATGAAAAAGTCCGGTCCGAAAAAAGGCAAATGTCCGCGATATTTGCTGGATTTGAAGTCAACTTCCGGTAATTTCAAAAATTGCTGTCAAAGAAGCATCAATATGTTATCTCTTTGCCTTCACATTACATAAAACCCACACAGAACAGAACAGCTTTCGAGATATGGAAACAATGGGCAGTCAGGTTCAGGCATACGGTACATCCTCTTCGATTTGCGAGATTGCGAGTTGTCGATACAGTGGGCGGTCATTCATCTCTGGCAATGAAGAGTATTATACACTTTGATTAGCTTGTTGAATGTTCGCATGGTTTGTTGTGCTTGCGATTTCGTTGTGTTATATTGTATTAAATAGTTGTTATTATTTGCCTGGTGGTTTAATAATGTCGGCTAGACGGAAGGTTAAGTACAGGGAGGAATATACTGAACAGTTTCCAAGTATAAAGCGAGGAAGAACTGAATACGAAGCTTTCTGCAAAATTTGCGGGTGAGTAACATTACGATTATACACAGACCCATTGAAATCGTTGTTTTCCTAGAAAAATTATTCTATTATACGTTTTTCCTCTTCACAGTTCCTACATTTCACTCAGTAGTGGAGGTAGACGTGATATTAACGACCACGTGCAATTGAAAAAGCATAAGACGGCAGTGGGTTCATCATCTTCCAAACAGCTCACCAGCTTTTTCAAAACACAGACAGATGGTAATAAAGTAGCTGCAGCAGAAGCTGCATTTGCATTTCACTGTGTCAAGCACCATCATTCATACAATTCAAGTTCTTGCACATCAAAAATTATCTCTCACGTTTGCAGTGACTCGAAAGTTGCAGTAAACTTCTCCAGCGGCAAAACTAAAACAGAAGCCATCGTTAATAAAGTGATATCACCATTCATTGAAGACAGAACAAGGAACAGTCTATCGAAGGCCACTTATGTTAGTATTAGCACTGATGCTAGCAACCACAAATATTTGAAAATATTTCCTGTTCTTGTGCGGTATTTTGATTATGACGAAGGTGTCCAAAGTAGATTGTTAAATTTAAATGAATGTGACAGTGAGGATTCTAGTACAATAACTGAGTGTGTATACAGTGCCATTTTACAACATGGGCTTAGTGATAAGGTATCTGCTTTTGGTGGAGATAACACAAATACTAACTTTGGGGGTGTTGCGAGAAAAGGTGAAAACAATGTGTACAAGAAACTTCAGAAGAAACTGAATAGGGAAATTTTAGGAGTAGGTTGTCCAGCTCATATTTTGCATAATGCAATTCATACTGGTGCAGATGTCCTCTCTTATGATATTGAGAGCATTATCATAAAGGTTTTTAATTATTTCTCCATATATACTGTTCGTGTAGCATCACTAAAAGAATTTTCAGAATTCGTTGATGTGACACATAAGGACCTACTTAGACATGTAACAACCAGGTGGCTCACCATGTTTCCTGCTATAGAGAGGTTCATCCACATGTTTAAGGCACTTAAATCTTGCTTTCTTTCACTTGATACATGTCCTTCCCTTCTCAAGAAATTCTTTTCTGGTTCTGTTGGTGAAATGTATCTGCTCTTCTTGTATGCACAAATGAATCCTTTCCAGAGAGCAGTTAGCAGCATTGAGAGGGAAGACATATCAGTGAATGAGGTAAGACTTGAGCTAGAAAATATACTGCAAATTTTAGGAGAGAGAAAACAGTGTGTTTTCGTTACGTCAAAAGTTAAAGAATTAATGTCTGACCTCACACAATATCAGCAGTCTACATTTCTAGGGGAAGTCTCTCTTTTCTATCAAACTGTTATTGATTACTTGATAAAATGGAGTAAGCCCTTGTCTGATATTAAACATTTTGACTGGATTTCATGGGAAAATGTTGAAAAGTCATTCAAGTGGATGCATGAAAACACAAGCTGTAAATTGAATGAATACCTTCTCTTTGACCAAGTACTGAAATTAAAGTGTGTTTTGGGGGAGGTCAAAGATGAAAGTTTTGAGAATATGATGTCACATAAGAAATGGGTGTTCTTCATTCATAATTGTAGTTCTAGTGAGCAGTATTCAGAGTTGCTGAAAATTGTGGAATTTTATTTCTCCATTCCCAGTCATAACGCCAATGTAGAGAGAGTCTTTTCCCTCATGAATTCTCAGTGGACAGAAGAAAGGAATAGGTTAACAGTAAAATCAGTTAATGCAATGATGCAAATACAGTACAACATGAAAAATGTAAGTTGCAGTGAATTTCATAAACTGATTGAGAACCAGGTTAAGTTCCTTTCATCTATTCAAGGTTCTGAGAAATACGATTGGTATAAGAAAAGCTCAAATGATGACAATAGAACTTCGTGTACTGAATAATGTAATGCATATTCGTATTTTTTGTAATAAATGCTTTCTTAATGAAGCAGTCCTTCCTAAACTCTGGATCATTAATTAATGCGCATTTCCCTTAGCTTATGGGCATGAGGACTCTTTATTCCTCTTATTTCCCTCGATCGGCTACGGTGACCGTAAGTTTTCTCCAGGTTTTGGATTCCGAGATTATGGCAACCCTACTCCCATACGATTTCAGAATCGGATCTTCTCCCTCTTAAGTGTGTCAACTTTCGGTACCAATATTCGCAGAAATCTTTCAAAGAATTCCTGCCCATGTTATCATGAAGTTTGGCCATGATAAACTCGCGCCACAAATGATCTTGTTTTTGTTCGGACCAGTATTCTTCCGTAAACTTTTGTTTAAACTCTTTGAACGTCATTGGTTCGGTATTCAAGTTAATTACCCACCGCTTAGCGTCACCTGCTAAGGCGCTAATTACTACGTTTATCTTCTCCTGACCAGATAAGTGTTTAGGGAATATCCTCTAGCAATTTTTGATGAAATCCAACGGATGCCATCCGTTATGTTTCTTGGCGGGATCGAAGCGTTCCTCACCTTCCAACAGCTTCGTAAGTGGGTGCCATTACAGACAACACCAGGCCTATCTTTCATTTTACTCTCGGGATCGAAAATTTTGCCTTGAATTTTCGATGTATTTTATTCACACTTTTGTACACATCCGGTAACTTTTTCGTCTAAATTTCTTTCAGTATCTGAAACTGCCTTTTTCAACTGTGAGATTCCCTGTTGGCATTCGTTTACAATCTCAGTTTTAAGACCGAAAACTTTTTCGTCTACTTTTGTTTCAACTAGAGACGCTACTTTCTCTTGGATGTTGAGAATTTCAACATCAAACCTACTGTTAATGTCGTCAATTTCCCCCTGCATAGAATTCATATTTTTATTAATTGTTTCAATTTCAGATTTCATAGTATTTATTGCAGAACATAAAATTACCCACTTTTTGTTCTACCTGTTCAATTTGTTTACTAATTTTAATTCCTTGTTCTTCGACCTCTGCTTTAAGCTGACAAACTTCTGTTATGAGCTGAACATCGACATGTGTTCTGAGCTGATTACTTTGTGTTGCAATTTGTTTGGTTAATCGTTCAAATAAGTCGTTCATGCTTAAAATTTTCACACTGTCTTGTTCTACGGAATCGGTTTGTTCCGATCCTACTTCAAAATTTTCTTTTTTTTTTTTTTTTTACTTTATTGTTATTTTAAAACCTGTACAACAGGCAGGCTGTCAGCAGCACACTACGCTGCTCTTCAGCCATAGAAGACACAAGCAGCAAAAACAGTGAGAAGACACATAAGTCACAGAGCGGTGGGCAATAAAACAGGAGACACATAGAGACAATCACGGAGCCGTTCACACTCGTCGATAATCCACACTGCTAGCTGATGAGACGACGCACAACCACTGAAGATGATGAGGGCACTGGTGAACGATGGAGGGGACGGTGAACACTAAACACTAAACACTAAACACACAAAACACTGATGGCGGCGACCTGCGGCGCGCGAATGTCCACGTAACGTGTGCGAGTCTGGGGACCTGCCAAGAGGGGTAGAAGGTGGAGGTGGGGGAGAGGGGAGAAAAAGGATGCCAATGGCTGAGGAGTCGGGGGCAGGAGGAGAGGAACAGGGGAGGGGAGGCCCGGGGGAGGAGGGAGGGAGAAAAGGAGGAGGGAGGGAAAAGGGAGAGGAGGGAGGGAGGGTGCACGGAGGAATAAGTACAGGAGGAGGGCGGGAGGATCAAAGTTGGTAGGAGGGGTAGATGGAAGGGAGGAGGGCATCATCAGGGAGGGGGAGCTGGCGGAACCCACCTTGGGAGAGGGTAAGGAGGGTGGAGAGGTGGAGACCGGGTGGGACGTGCGAGTACAGGCGCGGCAGCGGGCGGGGGTGGGAGAGGATCGGGGAGACGAGCGGGTGAGGAGGATCGAGTTTGCGGGAGGTGTACAGGATCCGTATCCTTTCAAGGAAAAGGAGGAGGTGGGGGGAGGGGATGAGATCGTAGAGGATCCGCGTGGGGGAGGGGAGACGGATGCGATAGGCGAGGCGGAGAGCATGGCGTTCAAGGATTTGGAGGGATTTATAAAAGGTAGGGGGAGTGGAGATCCATGCTGGATGGGCATAACAAAGGATAGGGCGGATGAGGGATTTATAGGTGTGGAGGATGGTGGAGGGGTCCAGACCCCACGTACGGCCGGAAAGGAGCTTGAGGAGACGGAGGCGGGAACGTGCCTTGGCTTGGATTGTCTGGAGATGGGGAGTCCAGGAGAGGCGACGATCGAGGGTGACGCCAAGGTACTTAAGGGTGGGAGTGAGGGCGATGGGACGGCCATAGACGGTGAGATAGAAATCAAGGAGGCGGAAGGAAGGGGTGGTTTTGCCTACAATGATCGCCTGGGTTTTGGAAGGATTGACCTTGAGCAACCACTGGTTGCACCAAGCGGTGAACCGGTCAAGATGGGATTGGAGAAGGCGTTGGGAGCGCTGTAGGGTGGGGGCAGGGGCAAGGAAGGCGGTGTCATCGGCAAACTGGAGAAGGTGGACGGGGGGTGACGGCGGCGGCATGTCCGCCGTGTACAACAGGGACAGAAGGGGGGAGAGGACGGAGCCTTGGGGCACACCGGCGGAGGGGAAAAAGGTGTAGGAATCGGTGTTATGGATGGTGACATGGGAAGGACGGCGGGAGAGAAAGGAACCGATCAGACGGACGTAGTTAATGGGAAGGGCGAAGGTTTGGAGCTTGAAGAGGAGACCGGAATGCCATACGCGGTCATATGCACGTTCGAGGTCCAGGGAGAGGAAGATTGCGGAGCGACGGGAATTAAGCTGTTCGGAAAGGAGATGAGTGAGGTGAAGGAGAAGGTCGTCGGAAGAGAAGGACGGCCGAAAGCCACACTGGGTGACGGGAAGGAGGCGGTGCTGGCGGAGATGCTGGTGGATTCAAAATTTTCTTTCGATTCTTTCTTTATATGTGGTGAATCAAACATGTCAGTGGATTCGTTCACGTACCCACCATCCTCTACAAAGTCATCCTTTACTTCCAGTTTTATTCCTTACTGTGTTCTCATCCTCTACTTCCAGTTTTATTCCTTACTGTGTTCGAGGCGATCTCGACATTCCAATCTGTTCATTAACATGTTCATGGTATTGTACGTACACCAATTGTCTACCGCTAACGCCATCTGTTATCTGGCCGCGTAAACTCCTGTCATTCCCAGCTGCATCTTCCATTACGTTCGGCGCATCTACTGTGTTTACGTTCTTGTCCATACTGAACGTAAATTACACCCCACCACCGTACTTGACGTTCACTGCTATTTACTTTACTGAATACTATTGCAATTCGTGCCACTGAACATCCACTGTTCGGTATTCACGTTAATTTGTGACCGAAAACAGCTGGATGTCCAGTCACCGGGAAGCCACTTGTAATCCCCGCGTGACACAGTATTCGTTAAAACGTGTGCTATGGTAAGTGATCGGGATTCACCTTATGAGAAAGGATTTTCGCATATATATCGACCGTGTGTGCCTGAATGGTGGGAAATCAGACCTGCATCCACTCTGTAATAACAATGATCCGTCAAGTAAGTTCGAAATGCAATTACACGTCAGGATGGATCAAAAGCAACCCAGAAGATGCTACCAATGTGATAATAATACGGTCGCCAGCCTAATTAGGCATTAACTGAGTTTCTTCCCTGTACAAGTTGGCATATATTCATGCGAAACAACAAGTTGTAACACTGCATAATATGGTAGAATTTTAGAACCAAAAAATCTATTGGACTGATAGTTTCACGATCTGTACTGATATGGAAAACCATGAATACATAACACTACACTATAATGTTTACTACAAAACTTTATACTGTCTATCAATCTGACTAAAATCGGACATAGGTTACCCTAGAAATTGTGCTTTCATGCCACACACAAAATGTCAACTTTGATAAAGATAAACACTGATAAATTTTGACTTTTATATTGACTTTAACTTTTGCTGGTCAAACCAATTTAGAACACTTCAAAGTTCAAGTGAATTAGGGGGGGGGGGGGGACCTGAAACTGTTATGATCGCTGTACTTAAAAAAATGATTACTGAATCTATTATTCGTTCAAGATTTCCAGTATATAAGTTACTACTCTTTTCATCTTATTTACTGCTCATTTAAATGCCTTTAAATCTGTCTCGAAATAATAAACTTCATTACTATATCAATACTAAAGTTATCTTTCGACTTCGTTAGACCTTCGCTATTGATTTACTGGTTCATTAACAAAACATTTCTTTAAACACCATTCTAAAATAGCTAGGTCTGCAAATAATTATTATTAATACAATTTTTAATTTTCATTTCGGGACACTCGGATTGCACAACGTTTGGAAAGGACCCTGTCTAGGTTAGTTGTGAGGATAATTAAATGATGGAAAAGTTCTGGTAAAATTTAGGTTATTATTGCACCAAACAAACACAGTTCACTCTCTGATCCATACGAATACAGTACTAAAAGTTTCACCCTGTTAGTACCGATGCGGCGGTTGGCGGGCGGCAAGGTGGCGAGGCACAGAGCACACATACAACCACAGCTATGGCTCTTGACGTATCGGCATTTCAATTCTTCTTAGTGTCGCAATACTTTTCCATTTAGTGCCTATGGAATTTTGCCATACTGTGTGGGCGTTGGAACGGCATACCCGAGGCTCAGTGAAGCTATGTCTTCCAGAAGAGCCTGCTCGCTCCAGAAGGTGTTGCTCAAACCAGTGCCAAACTCCAACTACTACTACTGAGCCCGTTGTGCCGTGCAGCGCCCGCGCTCGCCTGCCATCCACCTTTTACCGCTCCCTGACAGACCGGGTATTCACCCGAGGTTTTGCATTCCACATATCCTAACACATTGCCTACATATGGACCAGACGCACAGTTACAATTTTAATGGTCTTACAACTGTTACATTTGTTACATTTCAGTTCTATTACAATATTACTTGACATTTGACATAAACGTTAATATTCACATTGAAACTTATTTACAGTTTTCTTAACATAACGACATGAAACCAAAAGAAATGAAATCGGAACATCAATGACACAGGTTTATCGTAAAATCAGATGAACAGAATTATTTATATGTACAATAGTACAGAGTCGTTGTTGTTACAGACTCAATGCCCAGGCGTATCAAGGTCGTTGTTACGGCCAGAGGTGGTTGTTCTGGGTACAGATTTCTCAGGATATATGCACCCAAATTGCGTGAAAATGTAATCACATGTCAGTTCTAGTATAATATATTTGTCCAATGAATACCCGTTTATCATCTGCATTTCTTCTTGGTGTAGCAATTGTAATGGCCAGCTGTGACGTACCCACTAGATCTAAAGGTGAAAAATTTAAGAAATTTCTGACCTTGAATCCATGTTAAAACATTTTTTTGCTTATATGGACAAACACTCTATTTTTTTGTTAATACAGAATTCAGTTGATCATGTGTGGCATTTGATAATTTGTTACCTGGATTTCTTTTTAGATCTACTCTCACTGCGAGGTTTAAACATTTTTGTGGTAATCCTGAAACGCTTCTCGTGCAGGGCAAGGGACTTCACGCAAGCACATATCATAGAGGCCGCAAAAGTGTGTAATATGCACATGTTGGTCCTGGTGACCCAGTGGCGCCGGGACGGTAGCTCAGCGTGTTCGGTCAGAGAACTGTTCGCCCTCTGTAATAAAAAAAAAAAAATAAAAATAAATAAACTGAGTAAAGGAATCAACGATCAGCTTGTAGGGATGCTCTGTGACATCCGCCCAGACCAAACGCAATGAACTGTATCGAACAAAATGAAAGAAAAAAAAGCGGTACAGTGCATGTATGGAAACCGAAAGGTTTCGGGATCGACTCGCTGTAGGACCACAGGTTTTTCGTTTTAACCTAGGTTTAACATTTTAGCGATGTGAGGTGTCGCCAAAAATAGCACGTGGTTCGGATCCCACGTTAAATTCTTAAGTCCACTTTCCTCGTCTGCATAACTGGGGCAGGTTAGGCCCACCGAAGTCGCAGGAGTGGCGTCCAATAGAAAGTTTTGCATCAGAGCATTCAGCCACACGAAATTACTACTATTATTACCTATAAAAATAATTAATTTTGTACAGAACCCTCAGGTCACAGTTCACTGAATTCGAGATGTTGAAAATATTGATGATGAGCTGAGATTCTATCTCCTAGATCTGATCTACTTCAGACGATGCAGTTTCATCGATTCGTTTCTTCTCTAACAAGGGAACCTCCCCATCGCACCCCCCCCCCCCCCCCCCTCACAGTGACACAGTGGATAGACCTTGAAAAACTGAACACAGATCAATCGAGAAAACAGGAAGAAGTTGTGTGGAACTATGAAAAAAATTAGTAAAATATACAAACTGAGTAGTCCAAGCGAAGATAGGCAACATCAGGGAGACTGGATGACAAGCTGCTCCGTGGTCCCGTGGTCAGCGAGAGCAGCTACAGAACAAGAGATCCTAGGTTCAAGTCTTACTTCGAGTGAAAATTTTAATTTTTTATTTTCAGTTTATATGACAAACTCTTACGTTTTCATCACTATTTTGGGAGTGATTATCACATCTACAAGAAAACCTAAATCGGGCAAGGTAGAAGAATTCTTTTACCCATTCGCCAAGTGTACAAGTTAGGTGGGTCGACAACATATTCCTGTCATGTGACGCACATGCCGTCACCAGAGTCGTGTAGCATGTATCAGATGTGTTTTCCCCTGGAGGAATCGGTTGACCTATGACCTTGCGATCAAATGTTTTCGGTTCCCATTGGAGAGGCACGTCCTTTCGTCTACTAATCGCACGGCTTTGCGGTGCGGTCGCAAAACACAGACGCTAAACTTATTGCAGTGAACAGAAACGTCAATGAACGAACGGACAGATCATAACTTTGCGAAAATAAAGCAAGTAAAATTTTCTGTCGAGGGAAGATTTGAACCAAGGACCTCTGGGTCTGCAGCTACTCACGCAAACCACGCGACCATGGCGCTGCTGAGCTCGCACTTTCTTTGATGTTGCCTATCTTGCCTATGGACTACTCAGTTTGTATATTTCACTAATTTTTTTCACGGTTCCACATAACTTCTTCCTGTTTTCTCGATTGATCTGTGTTCAGTTTTTCAAGGCCTATCCACTGTGCCAACTTACAACTAAATCTGAGGGGGGTGCGATGGGGAGGTTCCCTTGTAAGGTATCGAAGTCCTCAAAGTGACGACGAGGAGTGCTTACCTCGGTTCGAATCCTGGTTTGTTACAGAAGTTATCATCGTGTCATTTCACGTTGTAGGATGCGCACACCAAGCTAGAGGTGACAAATGGTTACGACTTTTCTCACCGCTCCTTGCGTTTTCAGTGATAACGATTCGTACCGGTAGAAAAATGTTCGTAGCGTAATTACAAGTTGAAATATACTTTCGGAAATGTCATTTATTGCAGTAAATTTGAGTTTACATGTCTAATATCTGTGTCGTCTCTAATAATGTGTTTTCTGATACAGTATTTACATTATCACGATATTAATTTGCATCTGAGTTGTAGGCATACAAAGCAGTTATCTCTTGTGGCCTTTTCTAGTAACCATTTTGGTATAGTCAAACGACATGCACCTCTACTCTCTGCAATACATTCAATGTTATGCCATCTGCCATTTCGATGAAGGCAGAGTCTGACTGGCAGGCGGTATAGAAGTATCGGTCGAAGGATGGTTTTGGAAACTAACTCCTTCGTGGGTGGACTGCACTTTCTGAGGAGTCTTTCAATGAATCTGTGTCTTGCATTTACCCTTTCCTTCTACAATTACTTTAAAGTGGTTGTTCCACTATAAGTCGTTTGTACGCATACTCCCAGATATTTAACGGATTTTACAGCTTCCAGTTATTGTTAATCGACCATGCAATAATACAATATCGGGCTTTCGGCATATGCATATCAACCATGTTATATTTATTTATACTGAAGGACAACTGCCAATACTTGTAATACAACTGAGGTTTCGCAGTTGCCCCCCGCAGTCCACCCTCCATCACATTACCCTCTCCTGTGCAGCGCGGGGTAGCCGTGCGGTGTGAGGTGTCTTGTCACGGTTCGCGTAGCTTCCTCCGTCGGAGCTTCGAGTCCTCCCTCGGGCATGGGTGTGTGTGTGTTGTTCTAATCGCAAGTTAGTTTAAGTTAGATTAAGTAGTGTGTAAGCTTAGTGACTGATGACCTCAGCAATTTGGTCCCATAAAGCCTTACCACAAACTTACCCTCTCCTGTTATTCTCGGAGTGGTAATTCTTTTATGTATTCCACTCTGTGTCTTGCTTCAAAATTTACAGCCATCTGCGGTTCCTTCTAGTGCTGTAGTCACCCTTCCCTGATTTCTTCACACAGGTTCCAACTTGATTCATCTTGGTAGTGTTTTCTTATAATTGGGGAGCAAAATAACTGATGATGGTCGAAGTTGAGAGGATGTAAAATGTAGACTGGCAATGGCAAGGAAAGCGTTTCTGAAGAAGAAAAATTTGTTAACGTCGAGTATAGACTTAAGTGTCAGGAAGTCGTTTCTGAAAGTGTTTGTATGGAGTGTAGCCATGTATGGAAGTGAAACATGGACGATAAATAGTTTGGACAAGAAGAGAATAGAAGCTTTCGAAATGTGATGCTACAGAAGAATGCTGAAGATTAGATGGGTAGATCACATAACTAATGAGGACGTATTGAATAGGAATGGGGAGAAGAGGAGTTTGTGGCACAACTTGACAAGAAGAAGGGATCGCTTGGTAAGACATATTCTGAGGCATTAAGGGATCGCAAATTTAGCATTGGAAGCCAGCGTGGCGGGTAAAAATCGTAGAGAGAGACCAAGAGATGAATACACTAAGCAGATTCAGAAGGATGAAGGCTGCAGTAGGTACTGGGAGATGAAGCTTGCACAGGATAGAGTAGCATGGAGAGTTGCATCAAACCAGTCTCTGGACTGAAGACAACATATCAGCATCCACATGTAACAATACGTCTCAAATACTTCGAAGTTCTTTGGCAATTTTCCCTCAGTACATGTCTCACTTTCATAGAATTTTGCAACTGTTTTAACTGAAGCTAAAGTTAATAATGACTTTTTAGACGGGAATAGAATCTCTTTGGGTCGGCAGACAGTAATGCAACTTCGTCTTGCCATAATTCATCGTGTTTTTTCGGATTTTAGATATTCTTCGTAATGACAGCATGGTCTCTATGTCGATATCAGTATTTTGGGCTCTCGTTAATCCTTGAACTTAGAATAAGTGCCTGGCAGAGGGTTCATCGAATCACTTTGACGATAATTCTCTAGTATTACATTCTCCAACAACCCACAGAGAAACAGAACATCTGTATCTTTACATGCGAGATCTGATTTCCATTATTTTATTGCGATGAGCGTTTCTTCCTATGTAGGTCGACGTCAAAAAAATATTGTCGCATTCTTAGGAGAAAGTTGGTGATTGAAATTTGGTGAGAAGATCCCGCTGCAAAGAGCAACGTCCTTTTCTAATGATTTTCTCCCAAATCCTGTAATATGTGCGTAACAATCTCTTCCCTGTTGCCCTTCTTTGAACTATCTCGGTGTACTCCGTTAATCCTGTCTGGTAAGGATCCCAAATCGCGCAGCAGTACTCCGAAACAGGACGGACAAGAGTGGTGTAGGCACTCGTAATAGACTTATTTTGGCATGAGAAGATCTCGTTTACTGTGCTAGTCCTTGCTTATTCTATGATGTGCTATCTTGCTGCAAAGGTGGCTACTACCTGAAATGGTGCCAGTCAATCAAGGAATATGTAAGCATTAATACAAAATTTTATTTCAAACTTCGTGTTCAATAGGGTCTGTCAAGTTTTCTCCCAGTATAACTCAGCATTGCCCACGTGCCATCCCAGTCTGCCTTTAGGAGCAGAATGAGGTCAGTCCAGTATAAGTTGTTGAATACCACATCACGCCTGAGTCCCTGCTGAAGAAACTGTCATACCAACCAATAGGAGACGTGAGACATACGTAACTTGCATGGTCGCAGGTACTCTTGGAGCGTGGAGCACAGTTGCTTCTGTCTGTTGTTTGTGTACTTTCAGCCATAGCATACGGCTCCTGCCATATAACTTTGTGTCTAATCTCCCATTATCTGGCAGTCAATCTTCACCACTGCCCCCAGGGCGAGCCTGTTCCTATTCACTCACTGACAATATATCCTAAATTCTCTTAGTTAACTCTCTTATTTTGTCGCCTCCGCAGCCTGTGCGAATTCGTCAAAATCCACCGTTCGACCTGAAGGTCGGCCGCAAAATTATGTCTCACATTCAACACTGTGTGCGTGCGCACCTTCCTTTAGGTCGGTATTACACTATCAAATTTCTTTGTCAAAGATTTGATCAAAGATGTGATCAAATATTCCGTCAGATATATTTGACAACGATCTTTGACGTAGCGCTAGAAGGGATATTGCACTGTCATCATATTTTTCGTCAAATTTCAAGATGGCTGACAACAAAAACTTGTTGTTAACTGCAGCAGTTGCATGTACCACAATTGCACTGTGTTCACATGCGGAAGAGAAGCGAGAGAAAAAAAGGAAACATACCTGGGTGAAGCCAGGGGTTTTACGATGACATGATAAAAGCATTCAACAAAACTTGTTACGTGAGCTTATAGTGGAGGACGTCAAGTCGTACATCAATTACCTAAGAATGGATGAGCATACATTTCCGTATGTGCTCAGTGAAGTGTATCCTCATATCACAAAGCACAATATTCACTTGCTACATCTACAGAAGACAGATTCACTGTAACACTCCGATTCCTTGCTACAGGAGAGGGTTAGGTTAGGTTAGGTTAGGTTAGATCTCCAATCTTCTTAATCTATTTTTGTATTCAGGGTGCCTCACATTGTAAAGCACCTCATCAGCTTCACACATCTCTATTAATTTTGTAGTTGTCGGCACACACCAATTGTATTTACCGGCGATGTTTATAAAAACACTACAGACGACAGAACGCTGCAGCGATGCTAGCGCTCCATGTGGTAACATGTCACATTGCAGTGAACAGAAGACAAGCGACTTCTTTGATCAAATCTACAGCGAGGCCCTAGATTTGATCAAATGTTGGATGACATTTGACAAAGTTCCCTATTACACCATCAAATATCTTTGACAAAGATTTTTGACAAAGAAATTTGATAGTGTAATACCGGCCTTAAGCGCCCATCGATGCCTGCCCGTCAGTGCGGGCTGTGCACCAGTCCACGCCTTGCGCGCTTTGCACGTGCGTCTGCGTGCTTGCCTGCCCCAGTTGACTGTCACATCCCACCAGACAGCGCAAGCTCGAGTTTCTCGGTCGCTGCCTTCCGCTTGCGCAGCCTTGTCAACACGTGAGTATGATGTAAGCAGTCGGCGTGGCTCACCTGCCCAAGGACAGCGCATGTCAGCCACCTGCGTAGTCCGCCTGTCGGTTACCATGTGGCTGGTCTCTCACAGGTCACTTTCGTCAACGAAATTATGTGAATTACACAATAAGCAACATATAAGTTAGATTACGTACTTACGTGCATGTTATATTGTGACAGACGTTTACATGCACGTGATATGCAACGTTGGCCTGCGTCCGAAACCTTTCGGGGAAAACAAATGGCGTCCTATGCAGTTTGGTCTAAGACATCCTCTTTGTGTTCGTCGTTTTCTTGCTCACTCTGAGAATCTGGAGCCTTCAAGTCGTGTTGCCTAAATGGAACATGTGTTCTCAAAGAGTTTCAGGCCGTTCATTAAATTTTTTTTGCAAAAGATTCTAATTCTTTTGATACCCATTCTCGATCGACATTTTCAGTTGACGTGAATGACTTAAATGAGTCATCAGGAATCGCATTTCTGTTAATTCCATTGATTTTTTTTTTCGGGTCCAGACAAGCGTCATCCTTCATTAAATGTCTGTTGCAACTGAAATTTGACACTGTTTTAACTAAAACTAAAGTTAATAATAACTTTTTAAACGGGAATAGAATCTCTTTGGGTCGGCAGAGAATAATGCAACTTCGTCTTGCCATAATTCATAGTGTTTTTTTCGGCTTTTAGATATTCTTCGTAATGGCAGCGTGGTCTCTATGTCGATATCGGTATTTTCGGCTCCCGTTAATCCTTGAACTTGGAATAAAAACGAAGTTGCACTTCGGAAAACGTCGTCAAAGTTAGCTAACTGTTTTGGTAAATTTGTCTCCAAACTTTTTATAAGCCCCCAAGTTTTAAGGTAGTCTAATGTAGGAGTTTGGAGACCCTGGGTTCATAGGTGAAGCATTTTCTTGAATGCGGAGGTCGTCAGGATAGTTTCGAATTTCAAAAAGAAATCCATCAATGTCTTCACTTGAAACGAAACCTTTTGCTCGAACTCCATACTCGAAGATAAGGCAGCTAAAGTTTTTATCAACCCGATGTATCGAGTTTTCTCCACAACAGTGGTCAAGGCTCTGTCTTTAGCCCACCATTTCGTTTTTCTGATGTTCTGTAATCGTTCCGACTTGTCTTGACCAGCCGTTATTTGCGAAATTTTGTCCACGCTTAAAGATGTGAGCTTGAATGATTCGTGAATAAGTGCAGTGGTAGACACCAATGGGCCACACAAATTCTTTGCATCAGTACAGCTTGACAATGCTCCTGCGCGGCAGTTAATTTTGGTACCTCTTCCTTCATTGCTACTTGAAGACAATGATTCGATAACGGGACAACTAAATTTAGAGTTTTCGTGAGTTTGGTTTTGTCCGTCAGCGATATCCGTCAGTGAGTACAAGGCTTCACTTTTTCCACGATAAGCGATGTCTTGTTTAGATATAAATATTAGTATGTCGATGATTCTTTTCAGAAAAAGACGCCTATTGGAAATCTCTCGAATATTTTTCTCCTTTTAGATGTTGTTCGACGTTCGACATTTCCCTTTTTTTCCCAAGGCGATCGCGGCTAATTGATGACTGTGGCTTTCGTGTTTGACGAATTCTTCATAATTTTTTTTTTTGTTTGCCGAATTAACACTGTCAATAAACGGGCTTCTTCCTCCTCCTTGTTTTCTGGTATCACCAGGTGCAAAACACATGCAAGTAGTACCGAGTATCCCATTACGTTCTTGAGAATGAGAGACAGGTTCTGGCCGAATTAAAGCACCCGTTGAAAATTTTCGGGATAAACTCGACGTTTATTTCCCGAAGGCCGGATAGGGTGAATAGATACGTAACTCAATTTATTTGTAGTGTTCGTATTTTTCTTGGTGGAGCAAAGTCAGAAAGTTGTTTAATTTCGCTATAACCGTCGTCTATCAATGCAAGTGGCGCTGGTGTGACGCTGTCGATATTTGCACTGGTTCCGGGATTGCTAGAAACTGAGAGAACTGTTTCTTTAGGATTATAAATACAGGGCTATTACAAATGATTGAAGCGATTTCATAAATTCACTGTAGCTCCATTCATTGACATATGGTCATGACATACTACAGATACGTAGAAAAACTCATAAAGTTTTGTTCGGCTGAAGCCGCACTTCAGGTTTCTGCCGCCAGAGCGCTCGGGAGCGCAGTGCGACAAAATGGCGACAGGAGCCGAGAAAGAGTATGTCGTGCTTGAAATGCACTCACATCAGTCAGTCATAACAGTGCAACGACACTTCAGGACGAAGTTCAACAAAGATCCACCAACTGCTAACTCCATTCGGCGATGGTATGCGCAGTTTAAAGCTTCTGGATGCCTCTGTAAGGGGAAATCAACGGGTCGGCCTGCAGTGAGCGAAGAAACGGTTGAACGCGTGCGGGCAAGTTTCACGCGTAGCCCGCGGAAGTCGACGAATAAAGCAAGCAGGGAGCTAAACGTACCACAGCTGACGGTTTGGAAAATCTTACGGAAAAGGCTAAAGCAGAAGCCTTACCGTTTACAATTGCTACAAGCCCTGACACCCGATGACAAATTCAAACGCTTTGAATTTTCGGTGCGGTTGCAACAGCTCATGGAAGAGGATACGTTCAGTGCGAAACTTGTTTTCAGTGGTGAAGCAACATTTTTTCTTAATGGTGAAGTGAACAGACACAATGTGCGAATTTGGGCGGTAGAGAATCCTCACGCATTCGTGCAGCAAATTCGCAATTCACCAAAAGTTAACGTGTTTTGTGCAATCTCACGGTTTAAAGTTTATGGCCCCTTTTTCTTCTGCGAAAAAAACGTTAGAGGACGCGTGTATCTGGACATGCTGGAAAATTGGCTCATGCCACAACTGGAGACCGACAGCGCCGACTTCATCTTTCAACAGGATGGTGCTCCACTGCACTTCCATCATGATGTTCGACATTTCTTAAACAGGAGATTGGAAAACCGATGGATCGTTCGTGGTGGAGATCATGATCAGCAATTCATGTCATGGCCTCCACGCTCTCCCGACTTAACCCCATGTGATTTCTTTCTGTGGGGTTATGTAAAAGATTCAGTGTTTAAACCTCCTCTTTCAAGAAACGTGCCAGAACTGCAAGCTCGCATCAATGATGCTTTCGAACTCATTGATGGGGACATGCTGCACTGAGTGTGGGAGGAACTTGTTTATCGGCTTGATGTCTGCCGAATCACTAAAGGGGCACATATCGAACATTTGTGAATGCCTAAAAAAACTTTTTGAGTTTTTGTATGTGTGTGCAAAGCATTGTGAAAATATCTCAAATAATAAAGTTATTGTAGAGCTGTGAAATCGCTTCAATCATTTGTAATAACCCTGTACATGCATTTGATTCTTGTACTGTGTCATGACTGATTTATACAGCAGCCACCGATTCCATATATACATACACATAATTTTAGTCATATCACACAGTATTTTTCAATACAATATTGAGAAAAAGATAGCGCGCACTTCAGGGTTAAAGAAATTACAAAAACTCCTATTGTTAGACTAATGATGTTCAGGAACTAGAATTTATGTTATATTATGTCCCATAAACTTTATATAAAGAAGAAATACTCAAAATGTCGACTTATATTGTTTTTGTAAGCTAATAGAATTAATACGAAAAAAATTATTTTCATATTAATTCTGTCAGCCTACAAAAACAATATCAATCGGGATTTTTAGCATTTATTGTTTATATACGGTTTATAGGACATAAAATAACATAAATTCCATTAACCGAATAGTCTACTTTTAGGTAGACATAACTTTGGTCTAAAACAGATAATTTTAACAGATTCCAATCGACTTAATTTTGAAGAGAAAAAGGAATCAGAAAGTGGAAACACAGGTAAATCTTCTTGCTAGCAACCTATTACCTGGACTTGTTAAATTAGAAAAATAAACTATATTAAAAATCTCATTTATTAACCTGGTTGTGTTTCGTTCCGATTTTGAGAATATTCGAGCTCTTGAGATAAGACGTGAAAGAAAAAGCATAGGGCGCTTTGGATTCGAAGCCGCTGTTTGTAATTCGATCTTTCTTTTATTTTTCCGTTTTTCGGAACTAGATTTATGTTTTCTTGATGGACCAATATTTTTGAAGAAACATTATTTCTTGTATTAAAAACAGCACTCAGTGCCACATATTAGTTAATCGCTCGCTAAATATTGTTTCTTAAAAACATATAAAAGCTCGTACTATCTTCCGAGCTCAAGGAGCTTTA
This sequence comes from Schistocerca americana, assembly GCF_021461395.2. Classification (NCBI taxonomy): domain Eukaryota; kingdom Metazoa; phylum Arthropoda; class Insecta; order Orthoptera; family Acrididae; genus Schistocerca; species Schistocerca americana. Next base: position 187,963,355 of record NC_060130.1, read on the forward strand.
AAATGAACAAAAGGTCCCATTTTTTAGCTCAAAGCGTAGTGGGCCATCGCAGGTTAGGTGCCGGCTATCAAACGCCACCTCGACTATATGGCCAGTCCCAGGCTGCCGGCACATTGAGTTTTTTGTGACACTATCATTAGGAAGAAGTTAATTCGGACTCATTTATAGTTTTGTATACAGAACGTTTAATTTTTTCATGTAACAAGTTAGTGTAAGGAACAGTGAGACACTCACTGTCATTCAACACCATCGTTTACAGATGTCTGCTTTTAAGTTGATTTCTAGCATCCACTTTTCAAGCTTAGTTGACGACTGACATGTGAAATATGAGGAAAATATCTGTAGATATACATATTTTTGGATGTTACTTGTTAAGGTAATCATAAGAGAGAGCCTTCAGCTAGTCTCCAGGATCCTGCAGCTGCCAAGATGTGGCTTGGCGATCACAGACAGTCCGAACTGGGGCCCAGTCTTTTGTTCAGTTCACTTTTGTGTCATGATTCATCCAATTATCGTTCTTCTTTCCTGCCCTGATGAGTGTAGATTGTGCCTCCTTTTCAACACACGTGAGGGCTTAGAGTCTGATGGTTCCTTCTTCCCGCTATAACACGTCTAGAGTGAGATCAAATCCGTGTCTATGGCAAGGAACTAACAGACTCAATTTTTTAAATCCCGGTGGCAGTGAGTTTCTGTTTTAGTATCAGGTACAGATGCGACATCTAGTGTTTGGCTCTGAAAGGAAAGTCACAAACCATAAAGTTTCTCCATCTCGGTTGTGACTGTTATATTACTGGCAGCATTAGGTGTCATTAGACCTGTGGATGCCTATACCGTGGTTAAATGCGATTAGCATCTGCTGTCTCTGAATGCTGTATGACCTGGCAGATTGCAGAACAAAAGGATTATAATTTCTTTCCTCTGACTATCCTGGCTCTTTCTCTGCTTTCCCCGTTCTGTGTTCAGTGTAATGTCTCTTGTTTGACACAAGTTATTTCACGGTGTGCCACTGCTGCCGTATAAAGAACAGGCGTCGCCACGCAAGAACATATCAGGCGCATCCCCTCAATGTTCTACGTTTTGTTTACTCTCTGCATTTCTCTCTTTTATTCCTAAGTGGTAGTAGCCTATCAAAATTGGAACATGTGATGATAATGTGCCACAACACCCGAATCAAATTATATTATTAGTAAATATGGTGGTGAGCTGCACTTGTATGGATTTGCCACTGTTACCTCAACAAAATTTCATACAAATATTTTAGTTTCAGACGACAAAAGGTATTATCATAGTTTGACAGAGGGGCTTATCTGTTACATATACACAAACTTTTTAATAAATTACATTAAAACACCACGTATCAGAACAAGCTTGTGGATTGATGATACATTAATTAATGCTACTGGCTTAGAAGACTATCAAATGTCGTAAGGATTTTAAACATGAATTATTCTTTTGAAAAGGGTTTCACATGTGTATATCTATACACTTATACTGTGACTAAGTTTTAAGTGGTTACAAGAATTCATGATCCTTGTGGGAAGAAATTTGTATGTTACATGTGCTTTAAATTGTAATTTTTCCCTAACTAAGAATGCGTATAGATCGGTGTACTTGGTCAGCTAACTCTCATCCTTTGGATAGGTTTAGGAGGCCATAGACATTAATAAGCTCTCTGGGAAAGAAAGCAGTTTTCTTTGAAGGATCGGTCACAGGCATGAAACCGCAGCTTTTTAGGCGCTGGAAGGGGCACTCACACATTTGTTGAGCTAATATGACGAAAATTTTCAATTAATCCTTTGTAATTATTGTTACACTGTTTACAGATGAGGTACGTTTGTCTTCTGTTTGGAAGCATTTATTTCTGTTCTTTTCTCTCAAAGTGTCATTCATAAGAGTTAAAAATAATTGTGCATTACGGTACTGATATGTATTACTTTGGGACCGATAATGACAACTGAATAAAACACAGTTTTTTAACCATATGTGTTTAGCCTTTATTCTTTACAAGGCATCTTTAGTGGTATGGAATATGTCTGTAATTTTGTTTATACTACTTAGTTTACATTTAGGAGGTTGTATATATAGCTTATAAACAGGTCTGGAACTTTTTGCTTTTCTATGATGTGGTAATAATTTAAAGTTCTATTTACAGATTCCTCGAAGTTGATCTATATGTTATGTTATTGTTTCTTTGTTATAGCTAATCTTCGTCTGATAAGTGCCATTTGAAAATTCGTTTTCAATCTTCACAGCACTAAGAACTGAACACTTGATTTGATCTTATGTTTTTGATGGTGTTGTCAACTATCATATATATATATATATATATATATATATATATATATATATATATATATATATATGGAATGTTGTTTATCGTATCATTTCTTCTATTAAGTTTAGTATGGAATTTGTATTGATATGTGTCTGGTCATTTATCACATGTTAGTTCTCAGCCTCAGCAATGGGTTTCTGGATGTGGTAGTTTTCTTGCATTACATTTGTTTAAGGTGTTGGTTGTGGTTGTTGATTCGGATTATTTTCATATCTTGCTCCAGATTTGCTGGATCGTGGTTGAGGTGTTCTAGTTCAATCTAGCTGTGGAGTGGTTTGTTTCATACTTGCAACACATCATGTGTTCTTTGTACCGCGTTATGTATACTGCTTCACGACTCTGACATTTACGTTTCTGTATTCCTGAGCCCTGCAATTTGTCCCACTTGCTTGTTGGATTCCTTAAGTTTTTTGAGGGTTTTCGCAGTTTTACATGCTATTTGTAAGCCCTGTTTCTTTAGTATATACGTCTCTCTGTGTGATAATTTATGTATATTATTCATACTATACCATCTGTCTCTTTTCTGTATGATGTTCTTATTGCGTATGTGTGTTGTGTCTGTTTGTGGGTTGGGGATTGCGAGTTGTCCTGCATTCTTGATATGTTGCATGTCTTGGGTTGTTATTTACTTGTTTCTGACTTTTTACTGAGTCTGTGTACTACACGTGTGTCATACCCATTGTTTCTAGCTATTTGTACGATTGCACTAATTTCTTTTTGATAGTTTCTCTTGTTAGTCGGAATCCTCTTTATTTTACGGATTGTTCTATTTATCTGGTGACCGCACACATCGTGCAGTACGTGGAGAGCAGTGAGCGTTCCTTTGCCCAGCGAACCATGTGCTGTGTCGCAAGTCTACTGCGGCAGCACTAAATTTAAAATATATACAAATAGATTTTGTACTCATCCATGTCATGCACGGAGTAGATGGAATTGCTTGATATTCTTTTTCCACGCATTTCTGACACCTGCTCAAGAAATTATTCATCACACGATGTAATTATCTTCGAGAAATTGAATTAATTGACTCGCAGATACTATCCTTGAGTTCCTGTAATGGGTGCGGATTTGTTGTGCACCCTTCATCCTTTAGTGTTCCCCACAAATAGAAACCGAACTTCGAGCGTGCACAGATATTGTAGTTAATAACTCTGCCATGCCACATATCGTGAATTTCGTCCAAAGAAACATTGGCTGTATGAGCCCTTGCCGAATTCTGTAGAAAAAACACGAAACTTCGTTCTCTTTTCAGTTGATTGAAAAACAGGTTGCAAAATATTTTGCATAAGTGAACTGTGTCATTAGAGAAACTGGGCACATTATTCCGTCATCGTCAACTGCGCAACATACTTTTATTTTCTGATCGTGAAGGAGTTGCTCATGAAGCAGAAAAGTCGCTCCAATGTCGATGGTTTCGGGAATTAAAATAATGTGTAAATGGAACCAAGCCGCCTCTGAAAACACGATGAGGTAAAGAACCATTTCACGTTCATAAACGTGTTCCAAAACTCATTCGTAAAACCTAACCCTATGCGAGGGATTACCAGTTTTAAATTATTGCACTGTTGTTGCTTTAGAGGGCCCCAGCCTAAGAAACTTAGCAGCTCTTTGGACAGAAGTACAAGCAATTTGCATCTGATGTGAAAGACTTGTAACAGACATTTTTTGACGCACCCTGTATATTGCACACCACACAGTCAGCCATTGAGGGTAAAGAGAGTTCTAGATCACAAAATGCGAGTTCTAAGTCCCCCAAACGCGCCAATTTTGCTTATTGACGAACCCATCCAAATGAAAGGGGGCTTCGTCGCTAACGAAACGATATTCACATCGAAGTCCTGTTCGCCAGTTCTGTGGACAATAGTGTTAACGAAACACAGCCGCTGTTCCATCGTCCTGGGGCTTAATGGCTGATGGGTTTGAATTTTGTATGGGAAGAGATGCAGGTCTTCAACAACAATTTGTCACAGTATCTCCCAGTTGGTTCCCACCTGTTGTACAGCTCGTCTGATCGATTTCCTGGGGCTGGTTTGAAACACAGCTCATGTCTTCTCGATGTTTTCAGGCGTTTTCACCCTGATTGGACTACCGACATTGCCAACACTATCGCCACGAACACTACGCGTTCTCTCAAACTAGCGAATCAAATTCTTGATTGTTAGCAGATTCGGAGCGGTTGTCCTCAGATTGAACTCGGTCGCGAACTTTCTGTGAGTAGCAGGTGGGACGTTATTGCTTGCACAGCAGGCCTTCACAAGCGCTAGACACTCAGACACGTTGCACCGCAAACATTTTCACATGCAAATGGCCGACAACAACAAAGAGCCTGCGCATGCGCTTGCTAATTCCCATCATGCCCCGCGGCCAACCGTGTAGTTTGTACGTCCTAACACAAACCGTTCAGAACTTGTGACGCTTTTATTTCATATACACTACTGGCCATTAAAATTGCTACACCAAGAAGAAATGCAGATGATAAACGGGTATTCATTGGACAAATATATTATACAATAACTGACATATGATTACATTTTCAAGCAGTTTGGGTACATAGATCCTGAGAAATCAGTACCCACAACAACCACATCTGGCCGTAATAACGGCCTTCATACGCCTGGGCCTTGAGTCAAACAGAGCTTGGATGGCGTGTACAGATACAGCTGTCAATGCAGCTTCAACACGATGCCACAGTTCATCAAGATTAGTGACTGGCGTATTGTGACGAGCCAGTTGCTCGGCCACCATTGACCAGACGTTTTCAATTGGTGGGAGATCTGGAGAATGAGCTGGCCAGGGCAGCAGTCGAACGTTTTCTGTATCCAGAAAGGCCCGTACAGGACCTGCAACATGCGGTCGTGCATTATCCTGCTGAAATGTAGGGTTTCGCAGGGATCGAATGACGGGTAGAGCCACGGGTCGTAACACATCTGAAATGTAACGTTCACTGTTCAAAGTGCCCTCATGCCAACAAGAGGTGACCGAGACGTGTAACCAATGACCCCATACCATCACGCCGGGTGATGCGCCAGTATGGCGATGACGAATACACGCTTCCAATGTGCGTTCACCGCGATGTCACCAAACACGGATGCGACCATCATGATGCTGTAAATAGAACCCGGATTCATCCGAAAAAATGACGTTTTGCCATTCGTGCACCCAGGTTCGTGGTTGAGTACACCATCGCAGGCGCTCCTGTCTGCAATGCAGCGTCAAGGGTAACCGCAGCCATAGTGATAGCTGATAGTCCATGCTGCTGCAAACGTCGCCGAAGTGTTCGTGCAGATGGTTGTTGTCTTGCAAACGTCCCCATCTGTTGACTCAGGGATCGAGACGTGGCTGCACGATCCGTTACAGCCATGCGGATAAGATGTCTGTCATCTCGGCTGCTAGTGATACGAGGCCCTTGGGATCCAGCACGGCGTTCCGTATTACCCTCCTGAACCCACCGATTCCATATTCTGCTAACAGTCATTGGATCTCGGCCATCGCGAGCAGCAATGTCGCGATACGATAAACCGCAATCGCGATAGACTACAATCCGACCTTTATCAAAGTCGGAAACGTGATGGTACGCATTTCTCCTCCTTACACGAGGCATCGCAACAACGTTTCACCAGGCAACGCCGGTCAACTGCTGTTTGTGTGAGAAATCGGTTGGATACTTTCCTCGTGTCAGCACGTTGTAGGTGTCGCCACCGGCGGCAACCTTGTATGAATGCTCTGAAAAGCTAATTACTTGCATATCACAGCATCTTCTTCCTGTCGGTTAAATTTCGCGTCTGTAGTACGTCATCTGCGTGGTGTAGCAATTTTAATGACCAGTAGTGTATGTGGACACTGGTTTAAACTCAAGAGCTCCCTGCAATCGATCACTGAGCAGATACTCCTGAGCTTTTGTGAAGACGTTTAATAAGCAAATAGGTATATAGGTTTTCTCTGATGGCGGGTCATTATGCTTTTCGGTTTTAATCACTACTGTTCTAGCTGTTTCCATATCGCCGGTATCCTACCTATCCGCAACGCGTAGTTTAGTATTGCTGTCAAATATGGCACTATTAGTGGGCTTACTCTCCGCACGACCTCTGCATTGACGTCATCCGGACTAGATACCTTCCGAGTTTTGGGCTTCGAAACTGTGACAGTAACTTCTTCATGAGCGACAGGTATCACCAGCATCTGACTGTCGTATCATCATCTAGTTGACTTCTAAGTTGTGCGTGTATTTCAGCATCTGTGTCTGTGTTATCATCAGGAAATATGGTGGTTAGCAGATGTTCTGCTGATTTCCTCCATCCAGCCGTCATTGAGCCATCCTCTTCACGAACTGTGGACACGACAGTAGGTTAAAAAATGGTTCAAAGGGCTCTGAGCACTATGGGACTTAACGTCTGAGGTCATCAGTCCCCTAGAACTTATAACTACTTAAACCTAACTAACCTAAGGACATCACACACATCCATGCCCGAGGCAGGATTCAAACCTGCGTCCGTGGCGGTCGCGCGGTTCCAGACTGAAGCGCCTAGAACCGCTCGGCCACTCCGGCCGGCCGACAGTAGATCCCTTTACCTTTCAGTCAATAGCTTATACGGTCACGTCAGATTGCAATTACCTTCGTAGAGACTACTTCCAGTGTAGTTCTTCAGTATTCAGAGGCAATGGTTTGTAGGGTATCTTAATTGTCTTCTATTCACGGAGCCTCTAAGTGTGCTTTGATTGCCCTAAAGCACGTTGATATACTTTTCTTTTTGATCTTACCCTTCATCTCAGCGAGGAAAGTTCTGGGCACCAAGGGATTGTAGCCTGACTGCTTTAGGCATATAAATGTGTTCTTCTTTTTGCAAGAGTTCGGTTAGTAGGTGCGCACCCTGATTCATTTGGGAATGCTGCAATGTAGGCAACTAAGCCATCCCAATTCGATTTCCTGATGTCGAACCCAATCATGATTTCCTCCGCAATCCTCCCTCTATTATTGCCACTTTCTGCTTCGATGACAAGTGCATTATAGTCAGTGGATGTTATGTACTGGAACACTTGTCATCTAGTAACCTCAGTTGTTGCCATGCGGTTTGCTGAAGTGACGTCTATGTGGTGTCACCGCCAGACACCACACTCGCTAGGTGGTAGCCTTTAAATCGGCCGCGGTCCGTTAGTATACGTCGGACCCTCGTGTCGCCACTATCAGTGATTGCAGATCGAGCGCCGCCACACGGCAGGTCTAGAGAGACTTCCTAGCACTCGCCCCAGTTGTACAGCCGACTTTGCTAGCGATGGTTCACTGACAAATTACGCTCTCATTTGCCGAGACGATAGTTAGCATAGCCTTCAGCTACGTCATTTGCTACGACCTAGCAAGGCGCCATTATCATTTGCTATTTATCTTGTGATGCATGTACCGTCAGACCGATGTTCACCAATTATGGATTAAAGTTAAGTATTCAAGAAGCTACGTACTTTACTTGCTAGTCTCAATCACTTTACCTGTTCCAGACCTCACGCCAGCCTGCGTGAGCTTAAACGCGTGCCCTTCGGCCTCCCGTCCTAGTGGATTGGCTGTTCTGCCAGTCCACAACAGTCTATGTTAGTAGTTACTTATGTTGGTCCCTCGAATGTACGTGTCTGGCCTTCTAGATTTAAAACAATGAGGTCTAGTTCCTGCATTGCTTCCTGTAGTATCTCGCCTCGTTCGTAAGTTTCTCTACTGTCCCACAGAGAGGATTTTGCATTCGCATCCGTATAGAGTAACAGCCCGGTGTTTATCTACATAAGGTACGGTAGGATGGGAACACGGCGTGTATGCACTTACTACAACCCACTCTGTCTGCATGTCCTCCACTACTACCGCGACCATGTGCTTGTCACATAGCTGTGTCACCTTAGTCAAAGTGAATTTTCTACTTGTAATTACGATGGCAGACATGCCTCATCGTGGCCAGGTAAATGTGGGAGGTTATCGTTTCTACGATAAGGTTCCTGAAAACAGGCTATATCAACACTCAGCTCGTCAGTCAGTTTTCGTATTTCAGTCATAGACAGTTTACTTCGAGCAGCGATTTTCTGTAGTACCATTATCCTTTTACATGTTTAGAGTACGAACAAGGCATTTTGGAGAGGGCAGGGATGGATCGAAGAAAACGCGTCCAATGGCGAACGATTCAGTTCTTCTCGTGAACGCTTGCCGAATGAGGTCACATAATAATTTAAACTCTGTTGGCAAATTATTTACTCTCAAAAGTACCCTGTCTTAGGCACCAGTTGTACGATATGTACTATACTTCCCTTCGGGACGCCCAACTCTCGCAAAATGCAGGTCAGCAACTGGAAGCATTTAATTCCATAAATTATCTGGGAGTAGGCATTAGGAGTGATTTAAAATGGAATGACCATATAAAATTAATCGTCGGTAAAGCAGATGCCAGACTGAGATTCATTGGAAGAATCCTAAGGAAATGTAGTCCGTAAACAAAGGAAGTAGGTTACAGTACACTTTTTCGCCCACTGCTTGAATACTGCTCACCGGTGTGGGATCCGTATCAGATAGGGTTGATAGAAGAGATAGAGAAGATCCAACGGAGAGCAGCGCGCTTCGTTACAGGATCATTTAGTAATCGCGTAAGCGTTACGGAGATGATAGATAAATCCAGTGGAAGATTCTGCAAGAGAGACGCTCAGTAGCTCGGTACGGGCTTTTGTTGAAGTTTCGAGAACATACCTTCACCGAGGAGTCAAGCAATATATTGCTCCCTCCTACGTATATCTCATGAAGAGACCATGAGGATAAAATCAGAGAGATTAGAGGCCACACAGAGGCATACCAACAATCTTTCTGTCCACGAACAATACGAGACTGGAATAGAAGGGACAACTGATAGAGGTACTCAAGGTACCCTCCGCCACACACCGTCAGGTGGCTTGCGGAGCACGGATGTAGATGGATGTAGATGTAGAATGTCTAAGAACAACCTGCAGTGCACTGGAATCCTCCAAATGACTTAGCTGGACATCACCTTCTAAATTATTACAAATTTTTTGTGCATGTAGTTGGATTTAATTTTTGGTAGGGCTAGGAATGCTAGAAATATTTTTTTTGTATTTGGCAGAAAGACCAGATTTTCAGTGTTTTGCAATTCTTACACTCATCAGTATTATCACGGTCATCACATTCCACTTGGCGCGGAAACAGAGGACGATCTGCGGGTGCGTGGGTGTCTCATGCTACTGCAGGTGTGGTATCAGCGTTATCATGATCATGCGCTTTGGCAGGAGCTCCATGTAGATGCGGCATCGGGTTGGACAGCTGACGAGTCGGGAAGTCTTCCTCCCGTTGCAGGCGTTGCTGCACCAGGATGTGGAGCACAAATGGATAAAAACCAGAGGCATTGCACAATACACCTTAGGCCTGTACGTGTCCAGCAAGGTTGTGAGAGATAGGAAAGAAATGTCGATGTTTAATAGCCATTTAGAGCGTTGCTACGAACGCAAAGGGAGCCTTATTGAGAGTTTAAGTGAAGTAACAGCATTATTGACGAACAAAAGGGGCATGGAGCCAAAATGGACAAAGGGAGAAATGCAATTAGCGCTCAGTTAATTCCAACCTAAAATTTAGCTGTCCAAAACGTTTTGGTCTTACGTAAAACCAATAAGCGGATCGAAAGTGCGCTCGCTCAGTGATCATACCTGTACCGGAGAGGAAGATAACAGAGAGCAGGCCAAATAGCGAATTAGGTCTTCCGATTTTGTTTCACTGCGGAAAATCGTATTCGGATCCTCCTTTTAATCATCGCTCGAGGACAGAAATGGCAGATAATTAGGTAACTGATCGCGGAGTAAAAAATCAACTGCAATCGTTTCACAGTGCAAAGGCAATGGATTAGACGGATGTTGCCGTGAACATCTGTACGTATTGTGAGAAGAGGTTTGCTTCCCTTCAGCACTTTCTGGTAAGTAACTAGAGCAACGACGCGTTCTTAGTGACTGGAGAAAAGCGCAGGTCATTACACCTTTCAAGAAGCGTAGTTTCAGAGATAAAACAAAATTATAGACTTATATCACTGATGTCAATACATTATAGGATTATGGAACATGTTACACGATCATGCATTATGAGTTTTTTGAAGAACGAAAATCGGCTCTATAATAACACATGATTCTACAAAAAGGGACTTGCGAATCTCAATTCCTTCTGGTCGTCCATGTAATACAGCTCGTCGTAGACGACAGCGCCGAACTCTATGGCGTGTTCCTTCACCTTAGGAAGGCATCCAATACAATTCCACAGTGCCGTTTAGTGGACAAAATACAAGCTTACCAAGCATCGAACCAGAATTTTGATTGGATTTAGGACTTCGTTGCAGGTAGAACTCAATACGTCGTTATTAATGGGATTTGGTCGACAGATGCAAACTTATTTTTATATTTTCCAGTATCCGTCACAGTTGTGATAATAGTCATCTCCTTGTGGCGACTTGTATCGGACCATGACGTACATTTTCAAACCATAGCCTACAAAAGATTATATGTTGTTAACAATGGTAAAATTACCATGTACTTCAGCACATGTATATATAAATTGACGTTACATAAATAATTACAAAATATTTCATCTGTGCAATACATGTTTTACGTACCTTAAACGTAAGTGTAATCATACAGTCCACCAGAGTACATATGAGTAACAAATGTTCGTATTCATCGTTAGAAACCATTACACAAATGGAAAATGTTAAACTTCATGCGATTATATAGTATGCTTTCCTTCCAATGCAGCGCACCATGCTGAAACGCTGCGCTAGCCTTGTCGCTTCGTAATCTCTGCAGAGGTCGCTAGTAGGGATATGCGGCAGCCACATACGTACTGAAACGTTAATTGCATTTTTAGTTAGTGCTATTAGACCATGTTTAACAGCACAAACCTCTGTTAGAATAAAAAAACAGGGAGGGAGTAACCGTAAAATAAATAAATAAAAATAATAATAATAATAATAATAATAATAAGGGGGGAAGGGTAATTATATGTGGCTATGTCGATCGAGAGTGACAGACGTTGGTTTTGGGCACAACGTATTGTGGAATTGCTTTAATTTTACTATAATGCATGATGTACTACAATTATGCATGTAAAAATAGCGTAGCGTATCAGTTTGTTGCGTTGCGTTGGAAGGAAACCATACTGTAGAGTCACATGAAGTCCAACATCTTCCATTCGATCAATAGTTTCTAACGATGAATACAAACATTTGTTCCTGATATGGCACTGGTGGACTCTATTATTGCACTTACGTTTAAGATATGTAAAACATGTATTGCACGGTTGAAATATTTTGTAATGCTTCATGTAACGTTCAATTTATATGCAAAAGTGCGGAAGTAAATCGTAAGTTTACCTTTGTTAACACCATATAATCCTTAGTAGGCTATGGTTTGAAAATGGACGTCGTGGTCTGAAACCAGTCGCCACAGAGAGATGGCTATTATAGCAACTCTTAAGGTTGCTGGAAAAGATAAAGATATTTCATAGGCAAGTTGCTGCTCCTAGCTTCCATTATGTTGGAACTTCATAAAAATAAAAATGTAGTCTCAGAGGTACATAAAGGGAGTGTTACCGAGACGTTATGTACACTATTGGCCATTAAAACTGCTACTCCAAGAAGAGATGCAGATGACAAACGGGTATTCATTGGAAAAATATGTTATACTAGAACTGACATGTGATCACATTTTCACGCAATTTGGGTGCATAGATCCTGAGAAATCATAACCCAGAACAACCACCTCTGGCCGTAATAACGGCTTTGATACGCCTGCGCATTGAGTCAAATAGGGCTTGGATGGCGTGTACAGGTACAGCTGCCCATGCAGCTTCAACACGATACCACAGTTCATCAACAGAATTAACTGGCGTATTGTGATGAGCCAGTTGCTCGGCCACCATTGAGCAGACGTTTTCAATTGGTGAGAGATGAGGAGAATGTGCAAGCCAGGGCAGCAGTCGAATATTTTCTGTATCCAGAAAGGCCCGTACAGTACCTGCAACATGCGGCCGTGCATTATCCTGATGAAATGTAGGGTTTCGCAGGGATCGAATCAAGGGTAGAGCCACGGGTCGTAACACCTCTGAAATGCAACGTCCACTGTTCAAAGTACCGTCAGTGCGAACAAGAAATGACCGAGACGTGTAACCAGTGACCCCATACCATCACGCCGGGTGATACGCCAGTATGGCGATGACGAATACACGCTTCCAATGAGCGTTCACCGCGATGACGCCAGACACGGATCCGACCATCATGATGCTGTAAACAGAACCTGGATTCATACGAGAAAATGAAGTTTTCCCATTCGTGCACCCAGGTTCGTCGTTGAGTACACCATCCCAGGCGCTCCTGTCTGTGATGCAGCGCCAAGGGTTACCGCAGCCACGGTCCCCGAGCTGATAGTCCATGCTGCTGCAAACGTCGTCGAACTGTTCGTGCAGATGGCTGTCGTCTTGCAAAAGTCCCCATCTGTTGACGCAGGGATCCAGACGTGGCTGCACGGTCAACAGAGCCATGCGGATAAGATGATTGTCATCTCGACTGCTAGTGATACGAGGCCGTTGGGATCCAACACGGCATTCCGTATTACCCTCCTGAACCCACCGATTCCATATTCTGCTAATAGTCATTGGATCTAGACCAACGCGAGCAGCAATGCGATACGATAAACCGGAATCACGATAGGCCACAATCCGACCTTTATCAAAGTCGGAAGCGTGATGGTACGCATTGTTCCTTATTACAGGAAGCATCACAACAATGTTTCACCTGGCAACGCCGGTCAACTGCTGTTTGTGTATGAGAGATCGGCTGGAAACCTTCGTCAAGTCAGCACGTTGTAGGTGTCGCCACCGGCCCCAACCTTGTGTGAATGCTCTGAAAAGCTAATCATTTGCATATCACAACATCTTCTTCCTGTTGGTTACATTTCGCGTCTGTAGCACGTCATCTTCGTGGTGTAGCAATTTTAATGGTCAGCAGTGTTAATGACCTAGTGGATATTGTATGAAGCTCAGATAGAAAGGCAGAAGACGTAACCTAGAGGAAAGCTGCAACGCCAGAAACAGCAATAAAATGAAGGAAGACTTGCAGAGAACCGACGACTGGGAGAACCACCAGCTGCTGCGCATGGACATAAATAAAATTAACGTATTTCGTAGAAATGGGCGATGAACGGTAAGAACTTTAAAACATCTAGGAGTAAATGTCTATAGCGTACTAAAGTGGAATCATAAAATAAAACTAATTGTACGAAAAGCACATGTCACGCTGAGATTCACTGGAAGACTGAAGGAAATGTACAGGTAGCCTACAAAATACTTGTTCGACGCTTGAGTGTTGCTTAGTGTGGCACTGTTGTAAGTTCTATAAATAAAAGCGGTGTAGAAGATGCCACCAGAAGCTACACGTTTCGTCACAGACTCGTGTAGTGAGGTCGAGAGCGTACTGGAGGTGCCCAATAAACTCCAGTGGCAGATGCGACAGGAACGGCCAATTGTAAACCAGAGGTTTTCTGTTCAGATTCGGAGAGCATACGTTCCAAGAAGAGTAAAGCACTATACTGAGTCCTTGCACATACGTCTCGCCAAATGACCGTGACCAGTGTGGTGTCACCGCCAGACACCACACTTGCTAGGTGGTAGCCTTTAAATCGGCCGCGGTCCATTAGTATACGTCGGACCCTCATGTCACCACTGTCAGTGATCGCAGACCGAACGCCACCACACGGCAGGTCTAGAGAGACGTCCTGGCACTCGCCCAGTTGTACAGCCGACGTTCATAGCAATGGTTCACTGACAAATACGCTCTCATTTGCCGAGACGATGGTTAGCATAGCCTTCAGCTACATGAAGCATGTACCGTAACGAGAGATGTTCTACAATTGTGGATTAAAGTTAAGTATTACATCAACTACGTACTTTATTTGCAATTCTCAAGATATTGTCCTGTTCCAGACCTCACGCCAGTCAGCGTGTAATTAAACGCGTGCATTTCGGCCTCCTCTAGAAAAACAGTGTCGGCGCTTCTGCCAACACTACAACCAGAAAATCCGACTAACGCTTATAGGGAGGTTTATCTATAGGCACTCTTCCCAAGCATCATTCGCGACTGGAACGGGGAAGGAGAGAACTAATACTAACCTCCGCCGCACACCGTATCGTGTACAGATGCAGGTCCTGCGCTGGGCACGTATTACGCAAGAACAGCACTCAAATCCCTGCCTTGACTTTCCGATTTATCTTTCCTAACGCACGTCAACTGATTTTTTCCTGAAACCGAGACGTGTCCAAGTTCTTTTTGCTTCCTTATTCGTATGCGCATGTGCTCCGTCTCTGTAGATATGCACATTTACGGGATTGTAATCTTTAACGTACCCTCTTTTCGAACCGCAAACCTGGATGTTATCCTCATAGTGGCGGTACTAGCGCCACACTTACGTGACTGACGCGAAAACTGAATAGGCCTCATCCTTCAGATACAGAAACACACCTACCAACTTTCGTTTACGTCACACAACCCTTTCTTGCTGTTGAGAATTTTTTCTGCCATTGTATTTAAGGCAGTGAATCATATTTAGCCTAGAATTCCCCATTTGTGAAGCTTTCCAGCGTGGAACGTTCTGTTAAAGCCGTTGTTGTACAATTTCAGCCAATGGATTGAAAAGCAAGTGATATTAATTCTCCTCATGCAAAATACATCATGGGGGTTACTGAGATCTATAATTGTCTAACTGCATTACAATTTTCCAAAAATACAGACGAATAAAACACTTACTTTCATAGTTTGCGACGAAAACTTATGGAATAAAAAGCAACAGGATATAAATCTTGCACCTCAAAAAACAGTATGATTTCATGCACTTTGCACCACGAAATCTAATGTGTCTACTGCACTCTTGTGCAACATACTTATAGAATTTGACAAGTACAGCGGAGACGTACACTACTGACCACTAAAATTCCTACACCACAAAGATGACCTGCTACAGACGCGAAATTTAACCGACAGGAAGAAGACGCTGTGATATGCAAATGATTAGCTTTTCAGAGCATTCACACAAGGTTGGTGCGGGTGGCGACACCTACAGCGTGCTTACATGAGGAAAGTTTCCAACCGATTTCTCATACGCAAACAGCAGTTGACCGGCGTTGCCTGGTGAAACGTTGTGATGCCTCGTGTAAGGAGACAAAATGCGAACATCACGTTTCCGACTTTGTTAAAGGTCGGATTGTAGCCTATCGCGATTGCGGTTTATCGTATCGCGACATTGCTGCTCGCATTGGTCTAGATACAATGACTATTAGCAGAATATGGAATCGGTGGGTTCAGGATGGTAATACGGAACGCCGTGCTGGATCCCAACGGCATCGTATCACTAGTGGTCGAGATGGCAGGCATCTTATCTGTAAGGCTGTAATGGACCGTGCAGCAACGCCTCGATCCCTGCGTCAGCAGATGGGGACGTTTGCAAGACAACAACCATCTGCACGAACACTTCGACGAAGTTTACAGCAGCATGGACTATCAGCTCGGAGACCATGGCTGCGGTTACCCTTGACGCTGCATCACAGACAGGAGCGCCTGCGATGGTGTACTCAACGACGAACCTGGGTGCACGAATGGCAAATCGTTAATTTTTCGGATGAATCCAGGTTCTGTTTACAGCATCACGATGGTCGCATCCGTGTTTGGCGACATCGCGGTGAACGCACATTAGAAGCGTGTATTCGTCATCGCCATGCTGGCGTATCACGCAGCGTGATAGTATGGGGTGCCATTGGTTACACGTCTCGGTCACCTCTAGTTCGTATTGACGGCACTTTGAACAGTGGACGTTACATTTCAGATGTGTTACGACTCGTGGCTCTATCATTCGATCCCTGCGAAACCCTACATTTCATCAGGATAATGCACGACCGCATGTTGAAGGTCCTGTCCGGGCCTTTCTGGATACAGAAAACGTTCGACTGCTGCCCTGGCCAGTACATTCTCCAGATCTCTCACCAGTTGGAAACGTCTGGTCGATGTTGGCCGAGCAACTGGCTCGTCACAATACGCCAGTCACTACTCTTCATGAACTGTGGTATCGCGTTGAAGCTGCATGGGCAGCTATACCTGTACACGCTATCCGGGCTCTGTTTGACTCAATGTCCAGGCATATCAAGGCCGTTATTACGGTCATAGATGGTTGTTGTGGGTAGTGATTTCTCAGGATCCATGCACCCAAATTGCGTGAAAATGTAATCACATATCAGTTCTAGTATAATATATTTGTCTAATGAGTACCAGTTTATCATCTGCATTTCTTCTTGGTGTAGCAGTTTTAATGGCCAGTAGCGTATTTATAACACAAAGTTAACAAGAGTACGTCGTCAGTTATTTCATCGTTATTGTTTAGCGTTTACATACGTTTTCGTGAAAACATGGTGCATCCCGATTTTGCAGACACAACAAGATGGTTATCGGACAAAGATAATCATTGTGAGTACTGCCTCGACTCAGATTTCAACCGAAGATTTATTCGAGCAGAAGAGTAGAAAATAATTTTAGCCGTCTGCGGGGGTGATGGCTTTGCAGGCTGTACCCCAAGGAAATATTTATTCCGTATTCACAGCCACTCGTTCGACTTCTCGGATGTTACAAGTAGTAGCGTTGCACTTATGTCATATTTGGGTTTAAATATTAAACAACTCGCCTTAAGAGGACAGAAGTTCATCTGCATGGAAGACACCGAAAAGCACACCACCGAGTGATGAAAAGTAATGCTTCCGAATTTTTCATGTGGAAACTATTAAATCATATTAAATAAAACAAGCGTTATTAACCTTTAAACTTTTATTCTTCATGTATACATTTCTGCCGCAAGAGTGCTCTGAATTGTCGCATACACACTGAAGAGCCAAACAAACTGGTACACCTGCCTAATACCGTGTAGGGCGCCGGAGAGCACGCAGAAGTGCCGCAGCACGACGTGGCTTTCGACTAATGTCTGAAGTTGTGCTGGAGGGAATTGACACCACGAATCGTGCAGGGCGGTCCATTAATCTGTAAGAGTACGAAGCGGTGGAGATCTCTTCTGAACGACAACTTGCAAAGCATCCCAGATATGCCCAATAATGTTCATGTCTTAAAAGTTTGGTGGCCAGCTGAAGTGTTTAAAATCAGAAGAATGTTCCTGGAGTCACTCTGTAGCAATTCTGGACGTCTGGGGTCAGCATTGTTCTGTTAGAACTGCCCAAGTCCGTCGAAATGCACAGTGGGCATGAATGAATGCGGGTGATCAGACAGGATGCTTACGTGTCACCTGTCAGAGTCGTATCTAGACGTATCAGAGGTTCCATATTATTCCAGCTCCACACGCCCCATGCCATTGTAAGGCCGCCACCAGCTTGAACAGTCCCCTGCTGACATACGGGGTCCGTGGGTTCCTGTGGTTGCCTCCGTACCCGTACGCGTTCATCCACTAGATACAATTTTAAACGAGACTCGTCCGACCAGACAACATGTTTCCAGTCATCAACAGCCCAATGTCGGTGTTGGCGGGCTCAGGTGAGGCGTAAGCTTAGTGTCGTGCAGTCACCAAGGGTACACGAAAGCCCATATCGATGATTTTTCGCTGAATGATTCGCACGCTGACACTTGTTAATGGCCCAGCATTGAAATCTGCAGCAATTTGCGGAGAGGTTGCACTTCTGCCACGTTGAACGATTCTCTTCTGTCGTAGTTGGTCTCGTTCTTGCAGGATGTTTTTCCGGCGGCAGCGATGTTGCAGATTTGATGTTTCACCGGATTCCTGATATTCTCGGTACACTCGTGAAATGGTCGTACGGGAAAATCCCCACTTCATCGCTACCTCGGAGATACTGTGCCCCATCGCTCGTGCGCCGATTGTAACACCATGTTCAAACTTACTTAATTCTTGATAACATGTCATTGTAGCAGTAGTGACCGATCTAATAACTGCGCCAGACACCTGTCTTACATAGGCGTTGCCGACCGAAGCGCCGTATTCTGCCTTTTTACATATCTCTGTATGTGAATTCGCATTCCGTTAGCAGTTTCTGTGGAGCGTCAGTGTAACATGGCACTGTGTAACTTTACTACACTGACGGCAAAAATGGCAATACCAAGAAGGGGTTGTGAGACGTAACCGAAGTTGGTGGGCGTGTTTCCACATCTAAAGGATGATATCTGCTAATTTCGCGGCAGTCACATAAGCCTAGCGCTAGTAGCGCCACTTTCTTCTCTTTATTTCTTTTGCTGGTGCCTTGTCCTGCAGTTTCGCAGGGTAGGCACGGTTAGGAACGGATTTGGCCATGTTAGTTTTAAGGGGCGGCCGGAAGCCCTTCCTGCCGCCACCCGTACCCCCAGGACGGAATTAGTTTACTCAAGCTGTCTGCGTCTAGTGTAATCCAAGGAAGAGTGAGAATGCTTTCAAATGTCTGCGAGTCGTGTAATTGAGGCGGAACGTGGGGACCAGCCCGGTATTCACCTAGCGGGATGTACAAAACCGGCTAAAAACCACATCCAGGCTGGCCGACACACCGGCCGCCGTCTGTAATCCGCCGGACGGATTCGATCCGGCGCCAGCGCGCCTACCAGAGTTCAGGAAGCAGCGCATTAGCTCTCTTTTTTTTTTTAATTTTCATTTTGTTCGCTGTAGTTCGTTGCGTCTGCTCGGGGCGGACGTCGTAAGACATCGAGTTAAGTTCGTTGTTAATTTGTTGACTCAGTTTTTTTTATTACAGAGGGCACACTACCCTCTGACCGAACACGCTGAGCTACCGTGCCGGCAGCGCTCTCTGCTAAGCTGGCGGGTCCACTAATAGCGCCACTGTGAGGATACAAATAAGGTTCGCTTTAAGTACACGACGTAACGATCATGAGCGTTAGTTACCTTTGAGACTGGACGTGGTGAGTTGATGTTAGTCAAGAATGCCTTTACGGCGGCAAAGCAGCCATTATCAACACCTTACTGAATTTGAACGAAGTCGTGTAATAGTGCTACAAAGAGCTGGATGTGCCTCTGCGATATCGAAAAAAATGGCAGGAATGTAGCCACTGTATGTGAACTGGCAGTGGTGATAACGAGAATGTACAGTGGCAAGAAGATGGTGCTCTCGACGGCAACGTGGCACTATCGAGAGGGTAGTCCACAAACAGTATTAACCGTCCCTGTATCGTGTTCGGCATATGGCTCTGGCGCATCGTAATGCATCTGCAGCAGCAATCTGAGCAGCAGTTGGCACCTCAGTGACACAACGAAACGTCAAAAATCGGTTTGTTCAAGGACAGCTTCGAGGCAAACGCCCTGTAGTGTGCATTCCACTGACGTCGCTTGAGACTTCTATGGCGCCAAGCGAGAGATTATTGGAGGACAGGGTAGAGGACTGTGGCGTTTTCTGATAAAATCTGGTCCTGGCTTGGTGCGAGTGATGGCCATGTTTTGGTGGTCAGTTGAGTACCTGCAATCAACCTGTCCCTGTGTTATACAGTGGACCTACAATTGGAGTTACGGTGTCGGGGGATTTCATATGACAGCACGAATAGTGTCGGGAGTTCCATCTGGCTTTTCGCGGATGATGCTGTAGTACACAGAGTAGTTGCAGCATTAGAAAATTGCAGCGAAATGCAGGATGATCTGCAGCGGATAGGCACTTGGTGCAGGGAGTGGCAACTGACCCTTAACATAGACAAATGTAATGTATTGCGAATACACAGAAAGAAGGATCCTTTATTGTATGATTATATGATAGCGGAGCAAACACTGGTAGCAGTTACTTCTGTAAAATATCTGGGAGTATGCGTACGGAACGATTTGAAGTGGAATGATCATATAAAATTAATTATTGGTAAGGTGGGTGCCAGGTTGAGATTCATTGGGAGAGTCCTTAGAAAATATAGTCCATCAACAAAGGAGGTGGCTTACAAAACACTCGTTCGACCTATACTTGAGTATTGCTCATCAGTGTGGGATCCGTACCAAGCCGGGTTGACAGGGGAGATAGAGAAGATCGAAAGAAGAGCGGCGCGTTTTGTCACAGGGTTATTTGGTAAGCGTGATAGCGTTACGGAGATGTTTAGCGAACTCAAGTCGCAGACTCTGCAAGAGAGGCGATCTGCATCGCGGTGTAGCTTGCTGTCCAGGTTTCGAGAGGGTGCATTTCTGGAAGAGGTATGGAATATATTGCTTCCCCCTACTTATACCTCCCGAGGAGATCACGTATGTAAAATTAGAGAGATTCGAGTGCGCACAGAGGCTTTCCGGCAGTCGTTCTTCCCGCGAACCATACGCGACTGGAACAGGAAAGGGAGGTAAGGACAGTGGCACGTAGAGTGCTCTCCGTCACACACCGTTGGGTTTCTTGCGGAGTATAAATGTAGATGTAGATGTAGAACACTTTCATGGTTATCTCATTCACCCTGACTGCAAACTTGTACGTCAATCTGGTGACTCGACCTATTGACCTAACATTCATGAACAGCTTTCCAGGGATATTTTCCGACAGGATACGCTAGACCCCATACTGCTGTTGTAACCCAACATGCTGTACAGACTGTCAACATGTTGCCTTAGCCTGCGTGATCACCAGATCTGTCTCCAATGGAGCATGTATGGCGTATCATAGAACGACAACACCAGCGTAATCCACAAACAGTGTTAACCGTCCCTGTATTGCCCGACCATGTGCACCAGGCATGAAACTCCATCCCAGAAACTGGAACCGACATTTGTACAACACAATGCATGCACGTTTGCATGCTTGCAATCAAACATTTTGACGGTTATACCGGTTATTAATGTACCAGCATTTCACAAAAGCAATGGCTTATCTCGCGCTTACTTTAACCTGTGATCTTCCAATGTTAATCACTTAAATATGTTACCTAGACAATTGTATTCCCGAAATTTCATTACTGTACATTAACTATTTTTTGGTGTTGCGATTGCGAAAACTTACATAAGGAGACCTCCCGGCTACTGTGCACTATGGGCATTCGATGGGTAAAGTACAAATGTAAGACCTTAGGTGACTTGTATTTGAAACGCCAATACCAAAAGTTGCACATAGCCTTACAAGCTCTTTATTCGCCCATTAGTGATAATCTAACGATCAGTGCGAACCGTTCTGAAAACATTGGCACTAACGAGAAACACTGTATCACTAAAATTTTTGCGCCCGTTCAATACTTCGCCTAACTGCAATTTATTACAACACCAAAATTATATTCTTGTGTATGCTAATAGTTGGGCAACGGGCTTGCCGCAGTGGATACACCGGCTCCCGTGAGATTACCGAAGCTAAGCGCTGTTGGGCGTGGCCGGTGCTTGTATGGGTGACCATCCAGCCGCCATGCGCTGTTGGCATTTTTCGGGGTGCACTTAGCCTCGTGATGCCAATTGAGGAGCTACTCGACCGAATAGTAACGGCTTCGGTCAAGAATACCATCGCGACGACCGGGAGAGCGGTGTGCTGACCCTACGCCCCTCCTATCCGCATCCTCCACTGAGGATGACACGGCGGTCGAATGCTCCCAGTTGGCCACTCGTGGCCTGAAGACGGAGTATGCTAATAGTAACAGAATTTTTTTTTCACTCTCCTGCCTTGGGCATGGATGTGTGTGATGTCCTTAGGTTAGTTAGGTTTAAGTAGTTCTAAGTTCTAGGGGACTGATGACCACAGCTGTTAAGTCCCATAGTGCTCAGAGCCATTTGAACCATTTTTGTTCACTCACGGGATAGCTATAATTTATTCAAATGTGGTTATATACTGTTTATTTCAAATTACATTTACTACTCACACTTGTCGCATTTTCATCCTAAGAGCAGATATCATTCTGTCTTCCTCCCTCCAGTTGAAAAATCGAATTTCTATTTCTATTTCTTGCGATGTTGTTAGTTGGCACTGAAATCGTTTGATATGGAATCTCGAGAAAGGCGTCCGACAGTCTGTTAATTTTGCAACGTCATACAGACGGGCTGCAAAAAACTAGCGGCTCCGCCACGGTTCCCAGACGTCGCGCCAGCCGTTCCAACAGCTGGGATCTTCCCCACGTGGTGCCATCCTTTTTCTGCCTCGTGTTGCGGGATTAGCAAGTCATGTTAAGAGATGTCATCTTCGTTGTGAAATCACACGAGAATTTGTTCGGGCTGACATCAGCAAATTAAGCCGTGTTGACTGGATAATTTTTCCAATACATCTGTGTAAGATCACTAGACCAGGAGATTGAGCTTTGCAATATCTTGCACAAGAGAACAGCTTGGCAAAGCAACCTGTAATGAAACAAACGACCAGTTGATGCGTCAATGTGTCAGCCACCGGCATCGAGACACCGTGTCTTGGACGATGATTAGAGTTCTATTTCATTGTAGATAAAGCACTATTTCTATAGGATAGGCCATTGCAAAAGAATCAGTTGTGACTTTTTAAATGAATGATAACGGTATTCATTCGAAGTCCGAACGATAGGTCAGGTAGCTTTATATGAATAAGTCAGCTTTGTGTCACTGAAACCTTCCCGTCTCCTCTATATCTCTTTTGTTACGCAACCTTCCCTTCTACAATAACCTATGAAACCTTCCCTTAGGATTTCTATCTCTTGCTTAATCATAACAAATGAAATCTTCCCTTTGAAATTCTCTTTCTCAATCTTCGCATACAAATTTAAATGCTGATTGTTAAAAGTGATTTTCTGATTATTTCGACGAAACATAGAATGTGTCGTCGTCGTGGCCCTCAGTCGTTACCTGCAATAACCCAAAACTGTTCCTTACCTTTTTTTACTGTTACTGGATCACCATCTGACTGCTACATCGAACTGCTACATGAATATACTTACTCTGTTTTAATATACTTCATTAGCTACTGGTGGGCTGTCATAATAAGTGGCTGTATTTATTACCAAAGCTGACGTTATTCTTTAATAGCAAAGCTGACGTTATTCTTTAATTAATTTGACTGAAGTTACGTAATTCATAGTTAAACTTTTTCTTGACAACAATATTGCAAAGTTTTAGGTTGATGGTTTTTGGGATGGATCATAATCAGTAATGCCATATTGCTGGCAAAAATTAATTATATTCTGAATAAAATGATTTTACAAACATTCAAATGGGACTTACTTTTTACAATAATCTTACAACTGGCATTGCGCAACATACCTTCAGTAGTCTTGAATTTCTCAAAAAAATAATTCAATAATATTAGTTCCTCTTATGATAACAGTTAGCTGATGTCTCCGTACATCCGTTTACAATCTCTTGTAAATCATAGCTGGTGACTGGCAGGCACACCGCTCCTCTCAACCTCTCGCTTCAGACCTGCTAGCGACTCGCTTCACATCTCACTTACTGCTGACTTCCTACGAACGCTAAAGCGCGGTCTCTCCCGTCAACAACGCTTTCTGGTGCAGACAATCCCTGCTACCATTTCAAAATGTATCAATGCGCGGTCTTTCCCGCTCTTTTATTAAAATGTATCCATACGCGGTCTCTCCCGCCCTTTTTAAAATTATATCAATGCGCGGTCTCTCCTGCCAACAAAACTTTGGTGCAGACATTCCCTGCTACCAAAATTATTTCCAACGAGACAAATATTAATTATTCCTACTTAATCCTATTAATAAAATACAGACATCTTCCATAAATGGTGGTTTGACTATAGACAATAGAAATATACACGTCTCACCACTGGTAAAAGTGAAAATCAACAATTTTTTCGTTATTTGTGCACTAAATTATAAGGACAGTGACTTTTTTAAATGAATGATAACGGTATTCGTTTGAAGGCCGAACGATAGGTCAGGTAGCTTTATACGAATAAGTCAGCCTTGTCTCACTGGTAAAAGTGAAAAATCAACAATTTTTTCGTTATTTGTGCACTAAATTATAACAACAGTGCAGTACATAAATGTACTCTGAAATAAAAGTTCCTGTGTGCGATAATAGCGATCGATAACCCCAGTTCCCAGCCAGAACGTTCCTTTTCCTTATTTTCCTATTCCCTCATTATATCTTTAACATTTTTATTAGATTATTTTACTAACAGTAACTGAACCAATGAAATATTTGTTGTAGCGTACAACTAAAAATTAAGGAACAAAAGAACTACCTGTCGCAAGCCCAGCTGTTCACATATAAGGTGTTTTGTTCAATTGACGTGAATGAAATACTGAAACGAAAACTTTTTAAACATCTTAAATCATGCATTTGTTACCTCTACTCGTGCTATTAGGAGATACCCCATTCGAAACACCTTTTAATCAACGAGAACTATTCGTTTAAACCTCACCGGAAAGTTTCATTTCCTATCCTTAGGTTGTCTAAACGATCAATGGACAGTCAGTTATGCTGTGTTTTTCTTTAACTTCACGTGCCGGCTGACTTGTTCCCACGGATTCTCGTGGGCACACGTGATGTTGCAAAAAGCTAGAAAACAGATTTCGTCGAAGCGTTAGAATCACGCACGCAGCTGTCGCATACTTCCTGTTGACTGAAGTTACGCTGTGTTACGTACCTTTCTGCTAAGTCATCGTAAGATAGCCAGTATCTGTGCTCCACACGCAGATGACGCAACTCTTGTGAAAACAGGAGCCTGTTTGATCCCGTTGGAGCAGAAAGAAACATATACAGGAAAAGTAGCAAGCGCGGCGTAAGATGAGAAGGCTGGAAGAGAAAATGATCAAACTAGTTTTCACCAATTTTACAGCAAGGCCCTACGCTCTGCGACGAGGATAATTGCTTGCTTCATTACAGTGAGGCGCTTTGAGGAAGGAAGAAAGGAAGATTAGCGTTTGACGTGCTGTTGATATCGAGGTCATTTGAGACGGTTGTCACTTTAATAGACATTCAAGTACTACTCAACAGCTATGTCGGCGATTGTTGCGCGCCGGCCGCGGTGGTCTCGCGGTTCTAGGCGCTCAGTCCGGAGCCGCGCGACTGCTACGGTCGCAGGTTCGAATCCTGCCTCGGGCATGGATGTGTGTGATGTCCTTAGGTTAGTTAGGTTTAAGTAGTTCTAAGTTCTAGGGGACTGCTGACCACAGCTGTTAAGTCCCATAGTGCTCAGAGCCATTGATTGTTGCGCAGACAGTGTATCCACGTACGAGTACACCACAATTGCTCTACCACGCAAACATTTGGGGTTACACTCGTCTGGTATGAGATGTTCCCGGAGTGTGTGTGTGTGGGGGGGGGGGGGGGGGGGTTCACGGGGGGCCGAGCCGCACAATAACCCTGGGTTTCGGTGTGGGGCGGCGGTGGGGTTGGTGGACTGCTGTGGCCTGTTGTGGGGTTGTGAACCACTGGGGACTACGGCGGGACGAAGCCTCTCCGTCGTTTACAGGTCTCCGGCTCAATACACACACACACACACACACACACACACACACACACACACACACAATACACACTGCTCACCAGTCGGATAGTGTAAGCTTATTGACAACGATTCCTCTATGCAAACATTATCTCCCTTTGAAACTTCCTGGCAGATTAAACCTGTTTGCCGGACCGAGACTCGAACTCGGGACCTTTGCCTTTCGCAGGAAAGTGCTCTACCAACTGAGCACCCAAGCACGACTCACGCCCCGTCCTCACAGCTTTACTTCTGCCAGTACCTCGTCTCCTACCTTCCAAACTTTACAGAAGCTCTCCTGCGAACCTTGAAGAACTAGCACTCCTGAAAGAAAGGATATTGCGGAGACATGGCTTAGCCACAGCCCGGGGGAAGTTTCCAGTGTGAGATTGCGTGTGTGTGTGTTTGGGGGGGGGGGGGGGGATGGGGGACGAGGTACTGGCAGAAGTAAAGCTATGAGGACGGGGCGTGAGTCGTGCTTGGGTATCTCAGTTGGTAGAGCACTTGCTCGTGAAAGGCAAAGGTCCCAAGTTCGAGTCGCGGTCCGGCACACAGTTTTAATCTGCCAGGAAGTTTCATACCAGCGCACACTCCGCTGCAGAGTGAAAATCTCATTCTGGATTATCTCCTTTTTTCACAAATCCCGTATCTAAAAATTTCAAACGAGTCATAAATTGATAATGCCAAACATTATGATGACTGCCTACAGCGAGATTGAATGACATCTGGTGCTGTTGCGGGCACGTGACCGTTAAGGGAAGTATACGGGTGTATGAAAAAGAATCATCCGATTTTTAAAAAATCATAACGATTATGTTATTTGAGATACGTGCGTGAACAATGTACCGTTGGAAAGAGAAAACTCTCAATTTTTACATGGTACAACATGCAATTTAATTTTTTTATGCAGTTTCACGGGAAAAGGTGCATGGTCCATTTTTCTTAGCCGAATACACTGTTACAGGAAGCACGTATCTCGATATGCTTGAGAACTTTCGTTTCCCACAGTTAGAGACTGACTAGAATGACTTCATTTACCAACAATATGGGGTACCGCCAGGCTGGCATTTGGAAGTGCGGGAATTTTTTAATCAAAGGATTACTGAGCGATGGATCGGCCGCACTTTACCAAATGATTCAACCTTACATTACTGGCCTCTAATGTTACCGGACCTGACTGTATGTGATTATTTCTTGTGGGGGGGTTGTAAAAGACACTGTTTATGTGCCTCCGTTACCAGCAACGATGAATGAACTGAGACATCGCATAACAGCAGCCGTGGAAGCTGTAACTCAAGACATGCTCGCTGCAGTATGGGAACAATTTTAATGCCGCATTGAAATATGCCTTGGATCTCAAGGAGGCATACTGAACACCTATAAAAAGGTATGAAAAAAACTTTTTGAGTTTCCCGTTCATCAAAAAACAAAATTCATTGTATATGTTTATTAGTTTCAGAAATACGGGGTGAAAAGTATTTAAACCGGCAAACTCTAGCAGGTTGTAGGCGACCTCAAAATAAATATTTTTCCCTGATGTCATTTTTTTCTGATGAGGAGTATTTAAACCGGTAGAGGAAGATTTCGCTGGCGGCAAATTAATTAAACCAACAAACACTTCTCCATTTTTTTATGACCGAGAGACATCAAATTTAAACACAACCCAATTCCAATTGCAGTAGAGTTTCAAAAATTCCTCCATTGACACGTAAACAAAGGCTACACCGTCGGATCATGTTCTGTCTCACACGGGCAAAAACCCCGGGAGTATCCTGAATTGTTTTTGCTGCTACTACTATCCGGGCAGCCATATCTTCTTCTGATGCAACAGGAGTTGCGTAAACAAGGTTGCGCATCTTTCCCCACACAAAAAAGTTCAGAGGGGACATATCTGGGGATCTAGCAGGCTATGGTACAGGACCACCTCTGCCAATCCACGTTTCTGGGAACCGTCGGTCCAGGAATCTGCGCACACGACGACTGAAATATGCCGGCGTCCCGTCATGTTGGAAACACATGCGTTGTCTTGTAGAGAGTGGGACGTCTTCCAGCAATTCTGGCAATGCTCTGGCGAGGAAATTGTAATAGTGCCTGCCATTTAATGGCCTAGGTAGCAGATACGGCCCAATTAAACAGTCCCCAACAACACCGACCCACACATTAACGAAGAACCGCACTTGATGAGCGCTAATAACTGTGGCATGTGGGTTATCCTCACTCCAAACATGCGAATTGTGCATGTTGAAGACTCCATCACGCCCGAGCGTTGCTTTATCGGTAAACAACACAGAGGATGGAAATGGAGGATGCATTTCACCCTGTTCCAGGTACCACTGCGAAAACTGTGCTCTGGGTGGATAATCAAGTGGTTCCAGGTTGTGGACACGCTGTAAGTGAAATGGACGTAGCAAATGCTCTCGAAGGACTGTTCTTACATTCGTCCCCATGGCACGTGCAATTGCACGAGTGCTGACTTAAGGTTCCCGCTCTACATGATGCAAGGCAGCTTCCTCAAATTGCAGCGTTCTTACCGTGCGACGGCGTCCCTGTCCAGGTAATCTGCTAAATGACCCGGTCTCACGCAGACGTTGTTACACAGCAGCAAAGGTCGTATGATGCGGGATACGGCGATTAGGATATTGTTGTTGATAAACCCGCTGTGCAGCTCGTCTGTTGTGGTGCGCTACGTAGTACGCACCAACCATATCAGTGTACTCACTCCAGTTGTATCGCTCCATTAGTAAACAGAGACAATGCACTACTACACTGGTGGACAGCAATTGCTTACAACTGAAGAGCGTAATACAGCCTCCACCGGTTTAAATAATCCTCATAGGAAAAAGTGACATTAGGAAAAAATATTTGTTTTGATGTCCCCTACAACCTCCCAGAGCTTGTCGGTTTAAATACTTTTCACCCTGTATAGACGTGCCATATCGGATGATTCTTATTGACACATTCCGTATAAGCAGAGAACAGACGAACGAGCACTCATTCTAGGGACGATACGGGTCGCAAATGGTGAAATACACTGGCGTAAGTGACTTGGACAAACAGCACTTTTATGACCCGACGGGTGGGAACCCGCAGTGAAGCTGGTAGGCTGGTAGCGAGCTACTGGCGTAAGCGCCTGAAGAACGCTGAAACCACGGGTAGGTGACATCACAGAACGTGCAGGTCTGAGGGTTGCCCGCTTAGTAAAGCCGTGTAGGTAGCGATCTGTGGAAGATCTGAGGACAGTGTACTATGCTGGTGCAACCACAAGTGTTACGGAAAACACAGTTCAGCGCGCGTAGTTGTGTGTGAAATCTTACGGGACTTAACTGCTAAGGTCATCAGTCCCTAAGCTTACACACTAATTAACCTAAGTTATCCTAAGGACAAACACATACACCCATGCCCGAGGGAGGACTCGAACCTCCGCCGGGACAGCGCACATAGTTGAACATGGAACTACGCAGCTGAAGACCCCTACTAGTTTTCATATTGGACCGACGCCATCGTCAAAAATGGTTCAAATGGCTCTGAGCACTATGGGACTCAACTGCTGAGGTCATTAGTCCCCTAGAACTTAGAACTAGTTAAACCTAACTAACCTAAGGACATCACAAACATCCATGCCCGAGGCAGGATTCGAACCTGCGACCGTAGCGGTCTTGCGGTTCCAGACTGCAGCGCCTTTAACCGCACGGCCACTTCGGCCGGCGACGCCATCGTCAGTTAAGCTTGTACTAGGTGCGGGATCGCAGAGATTGGACCGTGAATCAATATTAACGTGTCATCTGGTCGTATGTATAACGTTTCGTGTTACGCCTTGTCGATGGTTGTGTACAGATACTCCGTCATCCACGTGAATGCCTGCTCGGAACATAGACTTCCATGGGATATATGGTAGTAATCCAAGGCACCGTGACAGCTGTGGACCACGTGAAGGTTACTGAGGACCTCCTGCATGCCTTCGTGCTTTGTATCTTCCCCGACGACGCTGACATTTTTCTTTAGACTAGCTGTCGGTGTCACAATGCCAGAACTGTGCTTCGGTGGTTTTCAGGAGCGTGGTAGTGAATCCACGTTGATGGCTTGACGACCAGATTCGCCTGATCTGAACCAAATGGAACACATGTGGAACGCAATCGAGACCCAGCTCAGCCCCCACAAACCACGCCTGCGTAATTTACTTTGCCTAGTAGAGTGAAGTAACCTCTTTCACCCCCTAGGACGGCAATGACAGCTATATGGGTGGGCTTCAGGAGATATTGAAAGTGTTCAGAAACCTTCCTGCACCACGGCAGCTCATTTACAATCAGAACGTTATGGAAAGTGGTCGAAGCCACCGAGAGGTGTACAATGGTTTACCACTGGACTCTATACAACACCCCAACGACCCCCTTAAAGTCAATTAAGACAGAATATCATAATATGAAGTAGGGAAGAGTTAGCTTGGCAAATACGACATCTTTGCCGATAAGCTAACACCAATGAGTTTTGATAACAACATTATACATCACTGAGAGTTTTTGTTACGAAAAGAGGAGGAAGAAATATCAGATTTAATCAATGGACAGATATACAAGTGATAATTGTACTTAATATCTTGAAAGCTAAGTACAAGGTGATGTTAGTCAGAGATAACTTTTATGTGGAAGAGAGTTGTAAGCGCAACGAAGAAATTCAATGCGCCTACAATACTCTTTCACAGAAGAAGTCGCTTGCTGGCTCTCGTCCTGTAAAGACGTGCGAGAACAATTATTGTCTTAGTTATTGAGAGTACGGAACGCGACGAGATTTTTTTTGTGTTCAGAAGTGTTTCTTGCGTGACATGATTCACGAACTTCGGAAACTGATTTTCTAAACAGAGACAGGAACTGATAGACGCGTTTGACCGTGCATGACGGGTTAATTGAACTTTATTGACGAAAGTAGTGAATATTGGACTTGAGTTTCAAATACTTGGATCTAAACGAAGAGTGGATAGTATATCAAAGGACTACACTCAATTAGTCTGGAGAAGGACACAATTACAAGACTTCACGAAGCTAGTACAATTACGCTGAAGAGTCAAGTTGTCGTAATTGTCAAGAAACTTAATTTTAATAGAACTGACTTTACCAACCAACTGCGTGTGCGTGTGGTGCGAAAGTTATAAAGTATTTAGTGGCCAAGGAACAATAAACTGTTCGTTCCAAGTAAAATATCAAGCGTGGACTACATTATTAGGTGATTTAATCCGTGATAGTTAACCAACGACTGTTGAGCAGGGACAATTTAATCTGAATATCAAGATACCTACCTCAGATGGTAGAGCACTTGCCCGCGAAAGGCAATGGTCCCGAGTTCGAGTCTCGGTCGGGTACACAGTTTTAATCTGCCAGGAAGTTTCACCTACTTCATTAATTGAAAAGAGAACTTTTGAACATTTTTTTAACATTACGGCGTAGGTACACTCAGACGTGGTCAAAGAGTATCTGTGGATCTCGCTTCACACAGGTTCAACAACTCCATAGCTACGAGCCAACAACGTACGAGAAGACTGATAATTACAATTTTTCGCCGGCCGGAGTGGCCGAGCGGTTAAAGGCGCTACAGTCTGGAACCGCACTGCTGCTACGGTCGCAGGTTCGAATCCTGCCTCGGGCATGGATGTGTGTGATGTCCTTAGGTTAGTTAGGTTTAAGTAGTTCTAAGTTCTAGGGGACTGATGACCATAGCAGTTAAGTCACATAGTGCTCAGAGCCATTTTTTACAGTTTTTCCTCGCAATTGGTGGTGTGTACGATGCGGATGGGATAAGATTTAACAACTACTGCATATCCGGGCAATGATCATTCAATCTTAAATCAGAAGAAGCATCCATCGTACGAGTTCGCATTTCCGTTTCCCGTTCACCAACGGGGACCTACGTCACCGCGCATCGTGTCTCAACTCCTCTGCGAGAGCTGTGGGCACTAGCAACTCTACGGCGTCGACAAAATCAGCACGCGGTTGGAGTACAGGGACGCCACAACTCGCATACGTGAAGAGCAGGGATCCAGTCACCTACCAGCCATCAAGATTTAGGTGTTTAGTATTTTCCCTGGGAATCCTAAAGGACACCACCAATTTCCTTCTTCACCCTTGATCTCCGTATTTAATGAGCTCATCGTCAGCGGGATGTTAAATCATAACTTACTTTATTTTTTATCTGAAATGTGTCCAAGGCCCACAGATCTCACTCCATGTCGTTTAATATGTGCGAAAGGGCTCTGAGGTCAGGTGACTTGTGGGGCTGGGATGGTACAATTGTAACAAAAAAAAGGTTCAAATGGCTCTGAGCACTATGGGACTTAACATCTGTGGTCATCAGTCCCCTAGAACTTAGAACTACTTAAACCTAACTAACCTAAGGACATCACAAACATCCATGCCCGAGGCAGGATTCGAACCTGCGACCGTAGCAGTCGCGCGGTTCCGGACTGAGCGCCTAGAACCGCTAGACCACCGCGGCCGGCTACAACTGTAACAAAAATGGCTCTGAGCACTATGGGACTCATCTTCTGAGGTCATTAGTCCCCTAGAACTTAGAACTAGTTAAACCTAACTATTCTAAGAACATCACACACGTCCATGCCCGAGGCAGGATTCGAACCCTCGACCGTAGCAGTCTCGCGGTTCCAGACTGCAGCGCCTAGAACGACACGGCCACTACGGCCGGCACAATTGTAACATATTGGACTCGTATTCTGCAGAACAACAGTTCAGGTCCCCCTCCAGACATTCAGATTTAGGTTTTCAGTCGTTTCCCAACCTCGCTTAAAACAAATGCCGGATGATTCCTTTAATAGGTCAGACGATTTCCTTCCCCATAACGAGCCTGTGATTCATCTCTAATAAAGTTACATTAAAAGTCAGTCTTCCTTCCGCAGCGTTTATCACTAAATAGCATATATGTCCCATACTGAAGAGATGATTTTGGATTGTACAGCTGCTCACCTACTGTGGTTGTGCTACACTGAACTGACAATGGAGTTCGTGCACTGTGACCCGTCTATTCCTTGTTATGACCAGAGGTGATACATGTCATCAAAACCGGCGGAGGTGGTTTTACTCGAACTGTGGTACTCGCGATGACTCGAGAGGAGATGTAGAAGACAAATATAACGCAGCGCTTCTTGAACTGGAAGGATGGTCTCAAAGTGTCATATTGTCACTAGAACCTCACAAAAGGAAGTACCTCCTGCTGGAAGGGAACCTAGCAGGGGATCCTACCTAAAATAAAATTAAACGATGAGATGATTAGAAGAAGCGTAAAAACAATATGTTTAGAGACATTCCTTGACGAGCATAGTAATTTTGCACATCATATAGAGGAGCAGCTGTATGAATGGTAAGAGTTGAGATGGAAAACAAGTTCTAATCCAATAAAGGAAAGCTGAAAGGTGGAGGGAGTAATACAAGGTCTTTACAAGAGATGAACTTGAAAGCGGTATTATAGAAAGATAAGAGCACGTAGATGAGGATGAGATGGGAGATATATACTGCGAAAAGAATTTTACAGAGCGGTGAAAGACCTAAGTCGAAACAAGGCCCCGGGAGTAGACGGAATTCCGTCGGAGCTACAGATATGCTTGTGAGAACCAACCACGACAAAACCCTTCCATCTGGTGTGCAAAGTGTAGGAAACATGCAAACCTACGTTTATAGCATTTGTACACTTAGAGAAAGCTTTTGACAACGTTGACTGGAAAACACTCTTTAAAATTCTAAAGGTAGCAGGGTTAAAATACAGGGAGCGAAAGTGTTTTTGCAACTTGTACAAAAACCAGATGCAGTTACAAAAGTCGAGGGGCATGAACGGGAAGCAGTGGCTGAGAAGGGAATGAGACTGGGTTGTAGCCTATCACCGATATTGTCCTGTCTGTACAAGGAGCAAGCATTACAGGAAACCAAAATTTGGGGTACGAATTAAAGTTCAGGGAGAAAGAAATACTTTGAGGTCTACCGATGACATTGTAATTCCGTCAGAGGCAGCAAAGGTCTTGAAAGAGCATTTAAACGGAATGGACAGTGTCTTGAAAGGAGAATACAATATGAAAATCAACAAAAGCAAGACAAGAGTAATGGAATGTAGTGGAATTAAATCTGGTGATGCTGAGGGAATTAGATTGGGAAATGAGACACTTAAAGTAGTGGATGTAGTAGATGAGTTTTGCTGTTTGGGCAGCAAAATAACTGCTGATGGTCGAAGTAGAGATGATATAAAATGTGGACTGGCAATGGGAAGAAAAACGTTTCCGAAGAAGAGAAATTTGTTAAGATGAACATAAATTTAAGTGTAAGGAAGTCTTTTCTGAAATTATTTGTCTGGAGTGAAGGCATGCATGGAAGTGAAACATGGATTATAAACAGTTTAGACAAGAAGAGAATAGAAGCTTTTGAAATGTGGTAATACAGAAGAATGCTCAAGAATAGATTGGTAGATCACGTAATTAATGAGGAAGATCTGAACAGAACTGATGAGAAAAGAAATTTTGCGTACAACCTGACTAGAGGAAGGGGTCGGTTAATAGGACTCAGTCTGAGACGTGAAGGCTTCACGAATTTAGAATTGGAGCGAAGCGTGTGGGGTAAAATTAGTAGAGGAAGACCAAGAGATGACTATAGTAAGCAGTTTCAGAAGGATGTAGGTTGCAGTAGTTATTTGGAGATGAAAAGGCTTGCAGAGGATAAAGTAGCACGGAGAAGCTGCAAAAAGCCAGTCTTCGGACTGAAGACCACAACAACAACAAGAGAGGAAGGAGGCAGAAAAGTAGAAACATGATGAACAAAATTCTAATCATCATAAATAATCAATTTAGAATTCCCTTGAAAACAATCTAAATTAGCACCATTCGTAGGATATGCTGCGTGAGTTTGGGCTCATGCGTGGATTGCTGCTTAAGTCAGAAGAGGTCAACGGGTAGTGCTACTAAAAGTAACTGGCACCTACTGCATTACTAACGATGTATTGTTAGTAATTCTACCAGTGTTCCCATTGGAATCGAAAATCAGGAAAAGGGGAGCGCTTTATGAGCTAAAGAAAGACAAATGGAAGAACGAAGGATGCTTGAAACTGAAGCCGATACTTGGACTTTAATACGAGTTCGCTCATTACAGGCAGGTGAAGATACGAGTTTCTCCCCAAAACCACTGAGAGACTAAAAATGATACTTCTTAACCCGTCGAGTGGGATGATGCATTACCTGACCGCTCACGGCCCATATGCTAGAAGTTTCTACACAATTGAAAGACAAATGAATGATAGTACACATTATGGGACTGCGCGCTCTAAGAAGACGCAGCGGGTAACGGCCGTCAGATATTAAGAGTGTAGGATCCCAAAGCAGCACTGCGAAACGAAAAGGTGCTGCAGCCACAGTATCCAGGAAGACCAAGAAATATTTCACGAGGCATACAAGCACACGTCTGCTTGCTGTCATCCCGGCTAGACAACATACTAAACCGAGCGAGGTGGCGCAGTGGTTAGCACGCTGGACTCGCACTCGAAAGGACGACGGTTCAAACCCGCGTCCAGCAATCCTGATTTACCTTTTTCGTGATTTCCCTAAATCGCTTCAGGGAAATGTCGGGATGGTTCCTTCGAAAGGGCACGGCCGATTTCCTTCTCCATCCTCCCCTTATCCGAGCTTGTGCTGCGTCTCTAATGACCTCGTTATCGACGGGACGTTAAAACACTAATCTCCTCTTCCTCCAACATACTAAATATATGGAGAGAAAACAGTTGATCTCGTCAATCACTGACTGAAATGGTTTTCACAAATTCATTTTGCGTTAGTGTAAGTAACCAAGTAAGTGTGAAATACAAGACGTTACAATAAATTGTGAAATCAGCTGTTACGCTGGAAACGCTGCTGACGTGCTGCCCTGTACCCAGTCAAACCAACGGACAATGGCTGTTGACCACGGGAGTATAAGGGCGTATCCAGTTTAGATGCACCCCTGAACAAGAACGGAACGGAATCTGTGGTACTAACGGTCTTATTAATAGTTATGTAATGATTAAGGGACTTTGCTCTTGTTTTGTAGGGGCACAAAGTAGTTGTTGCATTAGCATTTTTGCAGTATGTGCATTTATAATATGCACCAGGAATAAATATTTAATAAAACTACTCATTGTTATCCACGAAAATGTCACTTGTATGGCCTACTTTTTGCTAATCAGATAATAGGCTGTAATGGGTAAGAATAAATAAACATACACTCCTGGCCATTAAAATTGCTACACCACGAAGATGACGTGCTACAGACGCGAAATTTAACGGACAGGAAGAAGATGCTGTGATATGCAAATGATTAGCTTTTCAGAGCATTCACACAAGGTTGGCGCTGGTGGCGACACCTACAACGTGCTGACATGAGGAAAGTTTCCAACCGATTTCTCATACACAAACAGCAGTTGACCGGCGTTGCCTAGTGAAACGTTGTTGTGATGCCTCGTGTAAGGAGGAGAAATGTGTACCATCATGTTTCCGACTTTGATAAAGGTCGGGATGTGGCCTATCGCGATTGCGGTTTACCGTATCGCGACATTGCTGCTCGCGTTGGTCGAGATCCAATGACTGTTAGCAGAATATAGAATCGGTGGGTTCAGGAGGGTAATACGGAACGCCGTGCTGGATCCCAACGGCCTCGTACCACTAGCAGTCGAGATGATAGGCATCTT
Source organism: Schistocerca americana (assembly GCF_021461395.2). Classification (NCBI taxonomy): domain Eukaryota; kingdom Metazoa; phylum Arthropoda; class Insecta; order Orthoptera; family Acrididae; genus Schistocerca; species Schistocerca americana. The sequence continues at coordinate 187,999,780 of NC_060130.1, forward strand.
ATCCGCACGGCTGTAACGGATCGTGCAGCCACGTCTCGGTCCCTGAGTGAACAGATGTGGACGTTTGCAAGACAACAACCAATGGGGTGACATTTGTTACTTGTCTCGGTCACCTCTTGTTCGCATTGACGGCACTTTGTACAGTGGATGCTACATTTCAGATGTGTTACGACCCGTGGCTCTACCCTTCATTCGATCCCTGCAAAACCCTACATTTCAGCAGGATAATGCACGACGGCATGTTGCAGGTCCTGTACGGGCCATTCTGGATACAGAAAATGTTCGACTGCTGCCCTGGCCAGCACATTCTCCAGATCTCTCACCAATTGAAAACGTCTGGTCAATGGTGGCCGAGCAACTGGTTCGTCACAATACGACAGTCACTACTCTTGATGAATTGTATCGTGTTGAAGCTGCATGGGCAGCTGTACCTGTACACGCCATGCAAGCTCTGTTTGACTCAATGCTCAGGCGTATCAAGGCCGTTATTACAGCCAGAGGTGGTTGTTGTGGGTACTGATTTCTCAGGATTTATGCACCCAAATTGCGTGAAAATGTAATCACATGTCATTTCTAGTAGAATATATTTGTCCAATAAATACCCGTTTATCATCTGCATTTCTTCTTGGTGTAGCAATTTTAATGGCCAGTAGTGTAGAAATAAATACTCGCGATATATCGATGGTGCAAAAACCTGTGCCTGCACGACCTCTGAAAAGCAGTGACTCATGCGTCGGACGTTCATGATCTAGATGCAGTCAGTTGCACTGATGTCGCGTTTATTGCCCATCCAGCACTCAATGGCGCGTACAAGGCCTAACATCCCACAGATCGCACATCCCCCTGCAACTCTCGAACTGATGACAGGAGCACTGCACACACACACACACACACACACACACACACACACACACACACAAACGCGCACTCGGTCACCTTGAAACCAGTTTTTGAAGTAGGTCGCATGAAGTAATTCTACATTTAAAACATGCACCCACTTCTGAGGCGAAACACGAACGTAAAACGTCTGCTGTAAGAGGCGGAAGTGCTCCCTCAAGATCACAGAGAGTTTTACCCTGTTCAGTCCTCAGATCAGTTAATACGAATGAGAAATTTACGTTGGTGGTTAATGTATTGTTATGGAACAGAATAAGATTAAAATATTAAATTTGCAGAATTGGTGTGACAGTGAAAATTTCAGACCGTGTTGACAATTAACATAATTTACGATAGAAAATGATTCAAAAAATCATCATTTTGTTTTGCTGCTCTTGCACTGGCTGTGTGTTGCAGATAAGATTACTGTATATAAGGTCCGACTGCTATGATAACTCTGTTTTTTTTTTTTTTTTCACATGGATCCCAACATGTTTCAGCATCTTTTGTTGTACGGAGATCTTCACGACGATATTTGCTTTTACTTGCATTTGGGTTTCGTAAATCCTTTTCCTTCATATCCTGTATCGCATTTCAAGTCCCTGTTTCTTTAAACTGTTGCCTATTCTATGAACTAATTTAGTACCATCTTGTTTTGCGTACCATCTTGTTTTGTGTGTGGGCTATAGCTTTCTTTTGCCTTGCATGTGATCATCGTCTATGTGTGTTGCATTTTCTGTGTTTGTGGCCGTTTAAAACACGTCATGGGCTTGTTTTTGATAGTAGTACTAATTAAGCAAATGTACTGTCGTACCCCAAAGTATCCGAACGACCGGAATTGCGTTTCTCCTGGTTTGCATGCAGCCCACATAATGTAGCTGTGTTGTGGATCCTCTAATCTCTTTGCAGTACAGCCCGCTTGACTGCGCAAAATGGATGCATCTACAGCTATTTAGATAGTCCGCTAGGCACCGTACGGTATGTGGCAGAGGGTACCCTATACCACTACTTCTCATTTCCTTTCCTGTTCCACTCGCAAATAGAGCGAAAAAAAACGACTGTCTGCATGCTCCGTATGAGCCCTAACTTCTCGTATCATATCTTCGTGGTCTTCACGCGCAATTGTATGTTGGCCACAGTAGAATCGTTCAGCAATCAGCTTCAAACGCCGGTTCTCTAAATTTTCTCAATAGTGTTCCTCGAAAAGCACGTCGCCTTGTCTCCAAGGATAACCATCTGAGTTCCCGACGCATCTCCGTAACACGTGTTGCTCGAATCTACTGGTAACAAATCTAGCAGCCCGCCTTTGAATTGCTTCGATGTCTTCCTTCAATCGGACTTGGTCCGGATCCCAAACACTCGAGCAGTACTCAAGAATAGGTCGCACTAGCGTCCTATATGCGGTCTCCTTTGCAGGTGAACCACTCTTTCCAAAAATTCTACCAATTCGCCTTCCCTACCACATTTCTCACATGGTCGTTCCACCTCATATCGCTTTACAACGTTAAGCCCCGATATTTAAACGACTTGACTGTGTCAAGCACAACACTAGTAATACTGAACCCGAATATTACAGGTCTGATTTTCCAACTCATCCGTATTAACTTTCATTTTTCCACACTTAGGGTTAGCTGCCATTCATCACACTAACTGGAAATTCTGTCTAATTCGTCTTGTATCTTCCTACATTCACTCAACTTCGGCATCGTACCGTACACCACGGCATCATCAGCAAACAACCGCAGATTTCTGCCCACCCTGTCCGCCAGATCATTCATGTAGATAGAGGACAACAGTGGTCCTATCACACTTCTCTAAACCACTCGTGGCAATACCCGTGTGTCTGATGTATACTCGGCGTCGAGGACAACATACTGTGTTCTATTATTTAAGAAGTCTTCGAGACTTATTCCATATGCCCGGTCCTTCGTTAACAGCGTGAAATGGGGCACCGTGTCCAACGCTTTCCGGAAATCTAGAAATATTGAATCAGTCTGTTGCCCTTCATACATAGTTCTCAGTCTATCGTGTAAAAACAGGGCAAGCTGAGTTTCGCATGAGCGATGCTTTCTAAAATGGTGCTGATTTGTGGACATAAGCTTCTCAGTCTCAAGAAAGTTTATTATACTCTAACTGAGAATATGTTCACGGATTCTGAAGCAAACAGAACTCAGCATGTCATTCTCAATGGAGAGAAGTCTTCTGAAGTAAGACTGATTTTAGGTGTGCCGCAGGGGAGTGTCGTAGGACCGTTGCTATTCACAATATACATAAATGACCTTGTGGATAACATCGGAAGTTCACTGAGGCTTTTTGCGGACGATGCTGTAGTATATAGAGAGGTTGTAACAATGGAAAATTGTACTGAAATGCAGGTGTATCTGCAGCGAACTGACGCATGGTGCAGGGAATGGCAATTGAATCTCAATGTAGAAAAGTGCAATGTGCTGCGAATACATTGAGAGAAAGATCCCTTATCATTTAGGTACAATATAGCAGGTCAGCAACTGGAAGCAGTTAATTCCATAAATTATCTGGGAGTAGGCATTAGGAGTGATCTGAAATGGAATGACCATATAAAATTAATCGTCGGTAAAGCAGATGCCAGACTGAGATTCATTGGAAGAATCCTAAGGAAACGCAGTCCAAAAACAAAGGAAGTAGGTTACAGTACACTTTCTCGCCCACTGCTTGAATACTGCTCAACGGTGTCGGATCCGTATCAGATAGGGCTGATAGAAGAGATAGAGAAGATCCAACGGAGAGCAGCGCGCTTCGTTACAGGATCATGTAGCAATCGCGAAAGCGTTACGGAGATGATAGATAAACTCCAGTGGAAGACTCTGCAGGAGAGACGCTCAGTAGCTCGGTACGGGCTTTTGTTGAAGTTTCGAGAACATACCTTCACCGAGGAGTCAAGCAGTATATTGCTCCCTCGTACGTATATCTCGCGAAGAGACCATGAGGATAAAATCAGAGACATTAGAGCCTAGGCATACTGACAATCTTTCTTTCCACGAACAATACGAGGGTGGAGTAGAAGGGAGAACCGATAGAGCTACTCAAAGTACCCTCCGCCACACACCGTCAGGTGGCTTGCGGAGTATGGATGTAGATGTAGAAACAGAAGTTCCGGATATTGGTCTGTAATTTAGCGGGTCCGTTCTTTTACCCTTCTTATGTACTGGAGTCACCTGTTGCTTTTTCCAGACGTTTGGGACTTCGTGCTGAGCGAGAGATTCATGATAAATGGAAGCAATGTAAACGGCCAATGCCGCAGAGTACCCTTGTAAAATCGAACTGGGATTCCATCCGCACTTGGTGATTTATTTGCTTTCAAATCTTTCGGTTGTTTCTCTACATCAGGTATGCTTATTACTTTGTCGTCCATATGGGAGTCTGTCCGATGGTCAAATGACGGAATGTTTGCAGAAGAATTTTCAGAAGAATTTTAGGTGATCTATAAAGATCCTACCTGACTGTACCACCCTCATACTGTGTGCAAATTCGACGAAAACATGTCTGTTTCAAAACATAAACCCACTTACCTTGCTGTACATTGAGAGGATACTTCCACATCATCAACTCTGTGAGAGACTTGTAACCTGACAGGATCAGCAGTGGGCTGAGGGTCCAAAGACTGACTTGCCACGCCACCATGACAGATCTCAAACAAGTGTTGAACCAATCTTCACTTACTAAACTTCACACAAACTGTAGCTTCCATCCCCTTACACAAATGAAGAAGAAAGTGTGTTGTGAAATCTGAATCAGTGCACGACTCTTGATAAAAAAAAGTGTATAATTTCATGACTACTGAACAATTACACCCACAAACTAACAGCTTCTGATATATTAATCATTTCTGTAAACATCTTGTACTCATTTTTGGGATAGTCTTAAGAAAATATTTGCGTATTTATTTATGTAAAATTATTCTTTGTCATTTTCTTTGATAATGATGCTATGGGTTTTAATGTATTATGTTTTTATACACTGTGAACAAGAACATTAGTTAAAATTGGTATTCGATCCGAACTCTTATTACAAAAAAATAGTTGTCGCAGTAAATGTAAATGCACTCTGTCTAAGGACGCTTTAGAGCATAAGATTTGTGAAATGTTTAAAGAGTATACACGTTAGGGAAACACTAGACTTGGACAATAAGTTTGTGAAAAGATTTTTTTAATGCAAGCCAAGAGCACAAATATGACCACGTAAAATGTATGCCGGATGTTTCACAGAAATTTATAAAATTGTATAACAACCAAGAGATAACCTCCAGAATAATTGATGTAACTACTTGTTATGCACATTAATGGCTAAATGAAGCACATGTAATTTATTGGACGACCACCTTGAAAAGCTTAGGATACTTCAATAAATGTTGCCTCAACTTATGTCTTAGGGATGGATGAATGACAGAGAGCACGGACCTCAAGTCTAAAAAAAGATGGGAACTGCCATTTTTGATACAACATAAAAATTGTAATATTAGGTAAATTTCTTTTGATAAAATGGGTTATTGTGTGTGTTATTGTATATTCCATTTGTCATGTCTCGAAAAATTGTTCCAAACATAAGGAGCAGACAGATTAAAATAAACATGTAGTTAATAAATTTATGGCATAAACCTATGAATGAACGCAGAATGACTGCAGAAGAGCATATCATGATTCAGTTGTTCCTCTGCCCTAATATTCTTATTAGTTCACTTGTAGAGACAATTGATGTCTATATTATTTTGTACTGAATGAGATAATACTATAAGAATTACCCCATCCTAGTACAAAATTGTTTATTAGGTGGGGGTATTGGAAGGTGGCTATTATTTCTCACATTACAAGCACTTATCTACATACTTTGCCGTGATTTACAACTGGAACTTCAATATTTAAAGAAGACAGTCATTGTCATGTACATCTTGTAAATAGTTGTTGACGCTTAGTGCATGAGAGGTGATGGATTGTCTTTATTATCAAAATGGCGTAATGAATGATTTTCTGTTCTAGTAGAGGTTGGAAAGCCAGTGGAAATGAAACAGCAGGCGTAATTCAAGCCCTGGCTGGAAAAGCCTGCACAGGTGTGCTAGTCCTGCTTAAACACGGGAATTAGCCAAGATGAAGCACAATACAGTTGCGGCCGGTCAGGGTGTAGCAGGGCCAGAAGGATAACCGAATAATATTTCCTAAACTCTGAAAATCTTGGACGCAGCAGAGAGGAATGAGGAAGCGTTACCTCGGGAATCACGCAGGCTGGGTTATTTCCGAGGATTTTTAGTCTGAGAAGCGTAGCATTGTATGAATTCCTAATTAGCGGGTAGAGGTATTTCCTCGCAAACTTTCCGCGATGATCGACAAAAAACTAAAATATCGTTGGTTAGCGTTCGGAAGAATCTGTGGAGAATATGATTCGCCTTCTGGAGTTACGAGGGGGGGAGCCAATCTTTGTTGAGAAGCCAGCGGCGGAGGGCAATGGTCTTCCGTTTTGAGCGCCCATGTCTGACGGTCGCTCAGTATCAGATTTGTTGCTACAGACAGACTTGCTGTCTTTGCTCTCAGGAGATTTTATAGTTAAGACGGGTAGGCACTGTACTGTTGCGAACATTCTGGCCTCCGGGTAGGGAGTCGTCGTTGAGTACGCAGCGTTCAGTGATTGAGAGCACTTCTTCTGCCTACACTCACGTTGAGACGTTATCTGAACTCCGTCCTTGTGGCTGGGAGTTCGTGTTTCTCGTCTGTAGAACGCAAAGAGGAGAAGACAGCATTAGATTATACTAGTCAGAGGACCGTCTTCTGCCGTCCTGAATGTTTGAATGAATTGTTTTTTATATTCTGTGGCTGGAGTTCTTCCGTCGTCGCAGACGTGTACGAGAACCATACTCCGACGCACCGGAGAAGGTGATATTGCTAATTGTTTCGGCTTATTAGGGCTATAAAGCTAAACAGCTGTGATCACGTAACTTTTATTTCCACCGATGTTGCACACCACTCTAGAACATCTTTAAAAAATAGTGTCTTCTAGTGTTTGGTAAGTAGATGAAGTCAGTCATCTCTCGTTATTTATATTAGATCGCATAGCCATAGAAAGGGGCAGAGTTGGGCAATTATCAATCATATTAATTAGGAAATTCATTTGTATCTCTTTATGCCCATTGGACAACGATATGTAAATATTTGTAATATATAAAGGGGTTTTAATCTACAATAAATGTATAAGGAGAAACAGTATTTATCATTTTGTAGTTACTAGTTCCCTTACTCATTCATTTATGTTAATATTGTAATTTATATATTAAAGAGCAAGCTTGAGGAGATAATATCACCATTAAGAGATCCCAAGATCTGCTTCAGCGAGTAGTCAGAGAGGGCTAAATCTTTATTTTCGCGTTCAGTATTTTCCATTGCACACATCAATTTTTACACCCAGCTGAAGTGGCATCTTTCAAAACAACATTGCGCCAACTGAACGACTAGCCTGTTCTCATTTATTTGATTTTCAATCGTTAATCTTCTATTTTCATGCAGTAAACTTCACTCATTATTAGCTTTTTAATTGTTACTATTATTATTATTGTTCGTTCACTCGCAAGAGCTCTCCTATCTCTATTTGGTAACGATGCATGTGACCAGGCAGTGTGGAAGAATGGACTGTTGGATGACTAGACACACCGAATACGCCCATTTATCTCGGCGTCTCATTTCCAGGACAATAGAAAAAGCCCAATAAGAAAAGACGACAACGGGAGGCTGGTGACGCAGGCAGAACTCTACAACAATTTCTGTCGATTTAACGCAGCTACGACAGATAAATTCCTGCCGTGGTACGTTACTCACAACAGAATGTATAGTATAGACTCTGGCACTGCTTCAGATAGCTACGAATCTGTGACCACGACCATGGTTTAGCATTGCATCAGCTTCTGGTAATGGAGTAACAATTGTAAATGGAAGACTGTGTTTGATAATTTCGTTCTGCTGCTGTTCGAATGAGTTATGCCGACGAATAAATTAAGGTTTCTTCTTACTTTTATCTACACGGCTGAGAAAACTAAAATAAGAATTCTAAGTAATGAAGTGCAAGTTTCCCTTGCGACAATCGATTTCCATTAAATACTAGGTGCATTCAAGTTCTAAGGCCTCCGATTTTTTTTCGCCGGACTGGAAAGAGATAGAAACATGCGCATTGTTTTAAAATGAGGCCGCGTTCATTGTCAATATATCCCAGAGATGGCAGCACCGTACGGCAGATGGAATTTTGCCACCAGCGGCGAGAATGAGAACTGTTTTAAATACTTAATATGGCGACGTTTTCCTTACTTGAACAGCGTGCAATCATTCGTTTTCTGAATTTGCGTGGTGTGAAACCAATTGAAATTCATCGACAGTTGAAGGAGACATGTGGTGATGGAGTTATGGATGTGTCGAAAGTGCGTTCGTGGGTGCGACAGTTTAATGAAGGCAGAACAACGTGTGACAACAAACCGAAACAACCTCGGGCTCGCACAAGCCGGTCTGACGACATGATTGAGAAAGTGGAGAGAATTGTTTTGGGGGATCGCCGAATGACTGTTGAACAGATCGCCTCCAGAGTTGGCATTTCTGTGGGTTCTGTGCACACAATCCTGCATGACGACCTGAAAATGCGAAAAGTGTCATCCAGGTGGGTGCCACGAATGCTGACGGACGACCACATGGCTGCCGGTGTGGCATGTTGCCAAGCAATGTTGATGTGCAACGACAGCATGAATGGGACTTTCTTTTCGTCGGTTGTGACAATGGATGAGACGTGGATGCCATTTTTCAATCCAGAAACAAAGCGCCAGTCAGCTCAATGGAAGCACACAGATTCACCGCCACGAAAAAAATTTCGGGTAACTGCCAGTGCTGAAAAAATGGTGGTGTCCATGTTCTGGGACAGCGAGGGCGTAATCCCTACCCATTGCGTTCAAAAGGGCACTACGGTAACAGGTGCATCCTACGAAAATGTTTTGAAGGACAAATTCCTTCCTGCACTGCAACAAAAAGGTCCGGGAAGGGCTGCGCGTGTGCTGTTTCACCAAGACAACGCACCCGCACATCGAGCTAACGTTAGGCAACAGTTTCTTCGTGAAAACAACTTTGAAGTGATTCCTCATGCTCCCTACTCACCTGACCTGGCTCCTAGTGACTTTTGGCTTTTTCCAACAATGAAAGACACTCTCCGTGGCCGCACATTCACCAGCTGTGCTGCTATTGCCTCAGCGATTTTCCAGTGGTCTAAACAGACTCCCAAAGAAGCCTTCGCCGCTGCCATGGAATCATGGCGTCAGCGTTGTGAAAAATGTGTACGTCTGCAGGGCGATTACGTCGAGAAGTAACGCCAGTTTCATCGATTTCGGGTGAGTAGTTAATTAGAAAAAAAATCGGAGGCCTTAGAACCTGAATGCACCTCATATCACAAGCCTTCTGCAAACCTCAACCCAATACCTTCTTGAAGCATGCACAATGGTCTGCCTTACGAATAGCAAGGGAATACACAAAAAAGTCGATCGACAGATTCGAAGGAACCATCAGCGACATGGATATGGATTCATTTCATCATTTAGGGACCAAACAGGAAGAGAAAACTATGGAAGCGATGGACAGTCTCGTTAGTTTGCATTATACGTATACGTCCCGAGGTGGAAAACATACTGAAGTCGCCGAAGTACCATTGCCCACACTTACGGTTTAATTTCTCTGTTAATGAACATTATTTTCAGTGTCTTCAGAAACGAACTGATTACTGCATGGCATAGAATATTTAGTTAACTGCGTTTTGTCTTGCTTCCATCCCCACCAACAACTTCTACATCTCCGTAGTACTCGTCAAATTCTATCAGTATGTTTCATAAGAGTGCAGTAGAGACAGTCAATTTCGTGGTGCAAACTGCATGAAATCATACTGTTTAGTTTGTGGGATTGAAGGGACCAGACTGATAGGACCATCGGTCCCTTTTTCCAAAAACTTCAAACACCCACAAAGAATAAAAACGAACAATGGAGATGACAAGAGACGACACAGGACAAGAAAGACTCAGACCGAGACCAGACAAAAGGAATTAAAAGCACACAGATTGTGACAGTGGTTGGCCGACCATAGAGACAAGAAAGGAGAAGCCAACCACCTAGTCTCACTAAAAAAAATCGTAGGCCAAAGGCCAGACTCAACACAAAGAATGACAAACACTTAGATCAAGTGGTAAAAGCCCCCTGCCCGCATAAAACGTAAAACTAAGCCTGCCATGGCAGTGTGATCTGTTAAAAGGGCAGGGAGCGTATATGGCAGCGCAAACGTCTGCCAGCGCACAGTTAAAAGGGGACAGGCCAACAAAATGTGGACCACCGTCAAAGCCGACCCGCAACGACATAGAGGCGGGTCCTCACGGCGCAGTAAATAGCTGTGCGTCAACGGAGTGTGGCCAATGCGGAGCCGACAAAGGATGACTGATTCCCAGCGAGTGGCTCGCATGGATGACCGCCACACATTCGTCGTCTCCTTGATAGCACGGAGTTTGTTTAGTGTGGTCAGGCTGCGTCATTTAGCGTCCCAAACCGCGAACACTTTGCGGCGGAAGACTGCTCGCCAATCGGTCTCCGGGAGGCCAATGTCCAGAGATGGTTTACTGGTGGCCTGTTTGGCCAGGCGGTCAACATGTTCATTGCCCGGTATCCCAACATGGCCTGGGGTCCAAATGAAGGTCACTGAGCGTCCACTTCTGTAGAGGGCAGAAAGAGAGTCCTGGATTACCAATACCAAAGGATGCCTAGGGAAGCACTGGTCGAGGGCTTGTAGGCTGCTTAAGGAGGCACTACAAATGACGTAGAACTCACCAGAGCAGGAGCGGATATGTTCAAGAGCGCGATAGATGGCAACCAGCTCTGCAGCGAATACGCTGCAGCCAACCAGCAAGGAGCGTTGTTCAGTATGGTCAACGTGAGCGTTAGCAAAGCCAACAAGACCGTCGACCAGTGAGCCATCAGTGTAAATGATGTCTGAGCTCCCAAACTCGCCAAGAACAGAGAGAAAAGTCCGGCGGAGGACCTCAGGTGGGACTGAGCCGTTGGGGCCAAGCAATAGGTCCAGCCAAAGCAGCAGCCGAGGTATTGACCATGGAGGGGTTCAGGAACGAGTCTGCAGGAAAAGTGGTAGGGGGGAAGTGTCAAGGTCATGAAGAAGGGACCAGACACGGACAGCGAAGGGATTTCCAATTCTGGGCCGCCGTTGCGGGAGATGGACCGCCGTGTTGGGGAAAAGAAGACGGTAATTTGGGTGGCGAGGTGAACTATGGATGTGTGCGGTATAGTTTGCGAGCAATAGTTGCCGCTGGAGCCGCAATGGAGGAACGCCCGCTTCCACAAGGAGGTTGTTCACGGGGCTAGATCGAAAGGCTCCCGTAGCGAGGCGAACTCCACAGTGGTGGACAGGGTCTAGCAGACGCAGAACGGAAGGGGCGGCTGAACCATACACCACGCTTCCGCAATCAACACGGAACTGTACAACGGCTTGGTACAGCTGCAGTAGTGTACGACGATAAGCACCCCAGCCGGTGCGGCTCAGGCATCGAAGGAGACTGAGATGCCGCCAGCACTTATCTTTAAGCTGACGAATATGGCGAAGCCAACTTAAGCAGGCATCGAAGACCAGTCCCAGGAAGCGGTAAGTCTCCACTACGTCTAGTAGTTGGTCATCGAGGTAAAGTTCGGGATGGGGGTGGACGGTACGACGGCGACACACTGTTTTGTGACGTGTTTGGCATGATTTATATCCATTTGCTTTTTATTCCATACGTTTTCGTCGCAAACTATGAAAGTAAGTGTTTTATTTGTCTGTATTTTTGGAAATTTGTAATACAGATAGACAATTATGTATCTAAATATCTCACATGCTGTATTTTGCACGAGGAGAATTCATATCACTAGCTTTTCAATCCGTGGGCTGAAATTGTACAACAACGGCGTTAACAGAACGTTCCACGCTGGAAAGCTTTAAAAATTGGGAATTCTAGATTAAATCTGAGTCACTACCTTAAATAGAATGACAGAAAAAATTCGCAACATCACGGAAGAGTTGTGCGACGTAAACGAAAGTTGGTAGGTGTGTTTCTATATCTGATGGATAAGGTCTAGTCAGTTTTCCCGCCAGTCACATAAGAGTGGCGCTAGTACCGCCACTATGAGGATAACATTCACGTTTGCTGTAAATACACGCTGTGACAGTCATGATAGTTAGTTACCTTTCAGACTGGGGGTGGTGAGTTGGTGTTAGCCAAGAATGCCTTTAAGGCGACAAAGACGCCATTATCTACATCTCACTGAGTTTGAACGAAGTCATGTGATAGGCATACGAGGAGCGATATTGCAGAAAGACTTGGCGGTGATGTAGCTACTGCACATGATTGCTGGCAGCGGTGGTCACGAGAATGTATGGTCGCAAGAAAACCGGGCTCTGGATGGCCACGTGCCACTATCGACAGGGAAGACCACTGTGTTCGGCACATGGCTCTGGCACATCGTACTGCACCTGCAGCAGGAATTTTAGGAGCAGTTAGCACCACGGCGACACAACGAACTGTTACAAATCGATTACTTCAAGGACAGCTCCGAGAGAGACGCCCTGTAGTGTGCATTTCATTGACCCCAAACCACCGCAATTGGCGACTTCACTTGTGTCAAGCGAGAACTCATCGGAGGGCAGGGCAGAAGTCTGTTGTGTTTTCTGATGAAAGCTGATCCTGTCTTGGTGCCAGTGATGCGGTGTGTTGGAGGCCAGTTGGCTGTCTGCAATCACCCTGTCTGTGTGCTAGACACAATGGACTTACATCTGGAGTTATGGTCTGGGATGCGATTTCGTATGAAAGCTGGAGCATTCTCGTCGTTATCCCGCACACCCTGACTGCAAATTTACGTCAACACAATACCTCCAAAAGCAATTCATGGGGCCCCCGCGAGAAACTGGGGTACAAAACAGCGTAACTGGAATCCATAGATTACAAGTACAACCAAATTTAGAAGATACGACTGGAAGATCACATGACCGAGAGTGCCGCCGTCTTGGATCTTTAGAGTATAAACTTTAGGCTTGACAGCACCAATCAATCAGACTTGTGTGGCAGTTGAAAGTGGCAGCACGTTCCTGGAAACTGCTTTACGTCTCGTCCACTTTTAGGGAGGAGGACGAGACCAACAGACGAAAACTTTAGTTTACGGTTATTACTGACCAACCTGGATAGGCTTGTTTCTAACATTGGCAAACCAAAACTGATACGCTCCACAGCAAGAAGAACCTATATGTACTTACTCTTATTACAGAACAGTTTTGCGATATCATTATGGTAATTAAAATCTGTGCTCAAGTGGACTGTTAGAATCAAATAAAGAAGGGACGATCTGTAATGTTCAAGAAGGAGATGTATGGCTCGTTTAACTATTACCAACGTAGTAAATTCGTCAGGTTCGTCACCACAAGACATGGTGTCAAGGCGAAGCTAAACTACTGGCCATTAAAATTGCTACACCAAAAATAAATGCAGATGATAAACCGGTATTCATTGGACAAATATATTATATTAGAACTGACATGTGATTACATTTTCACGCAATTTGGGTGCATAGATCCTGAGAAATCAGTACCCAGAACAACTACCTCTGGCCGTAATAACGGCCTTGATACGCCTGGGCATCGAGTCAAACAGAGCTTGGTTGGCGTGTACAGGTACAGCTGCCCATGCAGCTTCAACACGATACCACAGTTCATCAAGAGTAGCGACTGGAGTATTGTGACGAGCCAGTTGCTCGGCCACCATTGACCAGACGTTTTCAATTGGTGAGAGATCTGGAGAATGTGCTGATATGGCGATGACGAATACACGCTTCCAATGTGCGTTCACCGCGATGTCGCCAAACACGGATGCGACCATCATGATTCTGTAAACAGAAACTGGATTTACCCGAAAAAAATTACGTTTTGCCATTCGTGCACCCAGGTTCGTCGTTGAGTTCACTATCGCAGGCGCTCCTATCTGTGATGCAGCGTCAAGGGTAACCACAGCCATGGTATCCGAGCTGATACTCCATGCTGCTGCAAACGTCGTCGAACCGTTCGTGCAGATGGTTGTTGTCTTGCAAACGTCCCCATCTGTAGACTCAGGGATCGAGACGTGGCTGCACAATCCGTTACAGCCATGCGGATAAGATGCCTGTCATCTCCACTGCTAGTGATACGAGGCCGTTGGGATCCAGCACGGCGTTCCTTATTATCCTCCTGAACCCACCGATATCATATTCTCCTAACAGTCATTGGATCTCGACCAACGCGAGCAGCAATGTCGCGATACGATAAACCGCAATCGCGATGGGCTACAACCCGACCTTTGTCAAAGTCGGAAACGTGATAGTACGCATTTCTCTCCCTTACACGAGGCATTACAGCAACTTTTCACCAGGCAACGCCGGTCAATTGCTGTTTGTGTATGGGAAATCGGTTGGCAACTTTCCTTATGTCAGCACGCTGTAGGTGTCGCCACCGGCGCCAACCTTGTGTGAATGCTCTGAAAAGCTCACCATTTGCATATCACAGCATGTTATTCCTGTCGGTTAAATTTCGCGTCTGTAGCACGCTATCTTCGTGGTGTAGCAATTTTAATGGCCAGTAGTGTATTATCAACGTAGTAAATTCGAGAAGTTGTCAAGGCGAAGCTACCATTTCTCTTACACGGAACGACAGTGTGACAGCAAGAGGAATGAGTATTGGATAAAATAGTCAAGGAAGCAATGAAACCATTTCGAAAATGTCTTAAAGTCCTATAGTTTTTACCCTGTGAAGTCGAATTATCTGATGTTAAAATGGATGTTGTAACGGAAGAGCTGCCTGGAATATTGCAGCAGCCATTCAGACGACTGCTACCTTTAGGATTTTGACATTACCTAAGATATCACCGAATTTTTTAATGACATCAAGGGAGGAAGGAGGCAAGATAGGGTTTAAAGTCTCGAAAAAAATGGTTCAAATGGCTCTGAGCACTATGGGACTCAACTGCTGTGGTCATCAGTCCCCTAGAACTTAGAACTACTTAAACCTAACTAATCTAAGGACATCACATACACCCATGCCCGAGGCAGGATTCGAACCGGCGACCGTAGCAACAGCGCGGCTCCGGACTGGAGCGCCTAGAACCGCACGGCCACCGCGGCCGGCTAATAATTAACTTGTTTGGTTCAAATGGCTCTGAGCACTGTGGGACTTAACATCTACGGTCATCAGTCCCCTAGAACTTAGAACTACTTAAACCTAACTAACCTAAGGACATCACACAACACCCAGTCATCACGAGGCAGAGAAAATCCCTTACCCCGCCGGGAATCGAACCCGGGAACCCGGGCGCGGGATGCGAGAACGCTACCGCACCACCACGAGCTGCGGACTGTTAAAGTCTCGTTGACATCGAGGTCATTCGAGATGGGGCACAAGCTAGGATTGTGTCAAGGATGGCCGGCCAAAGTGGCCGTGCGGTTAAAGGCGCTGCAGTCTGGAACCGCAAGACCGCTACGGTCGCAGGTTCGAATCCTGCCTCGGGCATGGATGTTTGTGTTGTCCTTAGGTTAGTTAGGTTTAACTAGTTCTAAGTTCTAGGGGACTAATGACCTCAGCAGTTGAGTCCCATAGTGCTCAGAGCCATTTGAACCATTTTTTTTGTCAAGGATGGAGAAGGAAATCGGCCGTGCCCTTTCAGAGGAACCATCCCGGTATTTGCCTGGAGCGATTTAGGAAAATGACAGAAGACCTGAATCTGAATGGCCAAACGTGAGTTTGAGCCGTCGTCCTCCCGAATGCAAGTCCCGTGTGCTAACCACTGCGTCACCTCGCTCGGCATGTAATAAAACCAAAATGTGCGACTACCTAATACAAATCGTAGCGTCTGCGTGGGAGGACACTGCCAGGGGAACATCATTGTGATTTCGGACAACGATAAGCAGTTGGAATATAATAAATTTGAATGTCAGATCACAAGTCCAGGCGGGAACAAGGTTATCGGTAACCACCTTATAGATTTTATAAAGTGTCCAGACTTGTGACTACGAGAAACGTTTTTGTCTTCGTTGACCAAAAAACATGGTATCACAAGACTGGAGGCTACAATATACAACTATAGCATGGATCATGTGTTTCACCCTGTGGAAAAATGTTTAAGTGTTTTAAACTCTAACAAACAGTATTTACAATGTGCTCCACTGTACTCTGTGCCAATCACATCCATGGTTTCAGTCAAGTAATAACTTACAGAACGGCTGCTGTGTTGTGTTTGACAACGTTCAGCAGTTTATCTACTGAGGTAATGAGGATACCCCAAAATTGACTGGTGTGCAAGTTAAGTCTGCCAGACTTTCATGACCGAGAAAAGCTTATGAGTCATACTCTGTCTGCATGCAGTTTTGAGTATCTACCTGTGAACTATGTGGAGATTCTTAATACTGAATCCAACAAAGAAAAAGTAAGTATTTCACAGAAGTGATATATTGAAGCAGGAGAAACGTATTTCTTTCAATTAAGGACATTGTTCTCCTCAATACCGTCGGAGACAGATACCAATTTGGCCTGGTTCCCACAAACAGTGTTATTCCACAATTCTTAAGGAAAAGAACTAATGTGTCGAATATACTTAAGCCACTCCCTATTCAGAAAATTACTCCCCTAAGCACTGTTCCTGGCCGGCCGGTGTGGCTGTACGGTTCTAGGCGCTTCAGTCTGGAACCGTGCGACCGCTGCAGTCGCAGGTTCGAATCCTGCCTCGGGCATTGATGTGTGTGATGTCCTTAGGTTAGCTAGGTTTAAGTAGTTCTAAGTTCTAGGGGACTGATGACCTCAGATGTTAAGTCCCATAGTGATCAGAGCCATTTTGAACCATTTTACTATTACTGTGTTACGTGTACGAAAACGAAAACTGGAAATGGAAGAGTTTGAAGTAAAACAAAAACCAAAACTGTAGTGTATGGCGAAGACAAGCACCATAAAGGAAGAATATTAACTGCAACTGCAAAACGAAGAAGCTATTGCAAATGTGCAGGCAAGGCTTACGTATTGCATTAAACCCAGTGTGTGACGAAATCTGGTTAGCAATGGGGAATATAAAATATCAGCATTTACTGTTAATACCGGTGGTAAGTGGCCATATGTTGGAGTGCTGACCGAAATTCATGTATTGGAGTACGTTTACAACAGTAAAGGACACATGAAAAACCTGTTCATCAAGCTCCATTCCAATCCGGATCTGCTTAAAAAAGGTCATTACATTGTATCTACATGTGCTCAACTGGGTGTTGTACACCTAGCAACAGATTTGCCGAGTTTAAAACAAGCGGAACAACAGCATTTAATGACCACTTGTTTGAAAATTTTGTAAACGTAATGTTCTATACGTAAGGTCTACAAGAATGTGCAGCAGAAGAGTTGATAGCTAAAGCCCAGGTAAATGTAGAGTGGTATGACAATAGAGAAATAAGAGGTAACATTAAAATCGCCGAATGCTCTCATCTAGAAGAACTGCTTGAATGAATAGAGCTAATGTTAAACCTATAAAATAGGAATAAAGTTAGATACGTTTTGGAATGCGAGAACATAGCGTCTTTGTATCCATCAAATTACTGGATGGATAAAGAATTAGATGAGTCCAATACGGACTTAAATTATAAGATAAAAATTAAGGTGAATATTATTCAAAAAAATGTTCAAATGTGTGTGAAATCTTATGGGACATAACTGCTAAGGTCATCAGTCCCTAAGCTTACACACTACTTAATCTAAATTAGCCTAAGGACAAACACACACACCCATGCCCGAGGGAGGACTCGAACCTCCGCCGGGACCAGCCGCACAGATCATGACTGCAGCGCCTGAGACCGCTTGGCTAATCCCACGTGGCCGAATATTATTAAAACCACGTCAAACAAAAATAAACAATTGGTTGTCTTTTGTGTGTACATGTATATGTAGAACCTAACAAAAATTTTGTGTAGAAGTATATTTGGTTTCATATTCTTTCTACACTGCCAAAAAAAAAAAAAAAATATAAAAAGATGCTCCTGTTTATTTTGAGCTGCATGTATGGGAGATGGGTAGTTGATGACCTTGAAAAGTAGCTGAAAGTAGGTAGCTGAAGTAGTTTCTTACCTATATGAATATAAGTAGCACAATTGCGTTCGTGATTCCCCTGAGTGACTCTGACCACTTCCTGAGGGTTGCCTGGAGGATGGAGAGTGGAGGAAGCAAGAAGCCCAAGTGTGTAACCTGACACAGGATGAGTGATATGACACTGGATGCGATAAGATCGTTATCTGCACTCGAACCGGCCCTGTGTTCCTACTTGCGTGATCTTTCCAGTATTTTTCCGATCCTTACAGAGGAATGGCATCAGATGGTATACCATCTGCTGATTTAACTTCCTTCCTTGATAACGTTGTTACGCCAGCTCTCTATGAGGAGTTTTTGGCAGCTTTTTACCGTGATGAGATATCGGATATTGTAGTTCGCTCTCCTTCCCGCAAATCGCCGGGTTTGGATTGGCTTCAGAAAGAATTTTGTGTCCGGTTTTAGCCTCGGAAAGGAGATACGATCACATCTGTGTTGAAGAAAGTGATGCAAGGGGTGCACTTGCCGCCCTCTGTTAAGGTCGGAAAAATTGTTTTAATCCCCAAAAAGACGGGATGTCTCCCCGTGGACCGGGTCCGACCGATAACGCTACGAAATCGTAGCGCGGGCGATAAATAGCCGTTTGTCGGACTTGCTTGCTGACATTGTCACGCGTTATCAAAGTTTTCTTCCGGGTTGTATTCTCCTGAGTCCCGTTGCTGAATGTTGTGATCTCATTTCGATTGCTTCCACTGTCCTTGTGTCGGTAGCTTTAGTTTTTATTGATTTTAATCATGAGTTTAATCGGGTTAGTCATGATTTTCTATTGCGAGTGTTAACGTCTGTTGGTTTTAATGATGTTACACGACGGACATTCACCTCTGTAGTTACTGGTATTCAGGCGTCTATTGACGTGAATGGGCGTCTTACTTCCCCCATAGAAGTGTGTCAAGATGTCCTACAGGGGAATCCCCTATATATGTCATTATTCGTGTATTTTCCGGAACCCTTACTGCGGTCCATAGCTGTTCAGTTGGATGGCTGGTTGTTATTGGGAGAAAGAGTCATCGTTCGAACCTATACCGATGACGTTATGGTACTTCTTCGTACTCATGACGACATACCGGTGCTCAACGACGTTTTGGATGCGTTTTGTCGCCTTACGGGAGCACAATTAACATCTGGAAGTGTCGGTTAATCAGTTTGCGGGGATTTGATGCGGCTGAGATTCCATGGGCTGTGGTGGTCGCCCGCCATTATTGTCTGATAAAGATGGCTGCGTTAACCGGGAGGTTCGTTATGGATAGGATTCAAGGAGCGATTCTTGAACACGAGCGTCGTTCCCTCTTGTTCTTTCATACTTCAGACCTTGGAAACTTATGTGTCGAGTAGGGCCTATTTTGTTGCCCAAATTTTTCCCCTTCCTGCGATAATTTCCTGAAAGTTACAACGATTATCGGGCAAAATAATCTGGCAAAACTCTATTTTTGAGGTGCGCTATGACGTTATGGCGAGACACCGACTGATTGTAGGTTTGGGCCTCTTTGATGTTCGGGCCAAGGCTTCTGCTTTATTTCTTCCCTGCACTGTTTTAACGTGTCTTCGCGTCCCCCAATCACTTGCATCTCGTCTTTCCGCCAGTCTCCGACCTGCGGCCTTAACCCTTCCAACATATTTTGGCAGGGTAAATAATAAATTTCAGGAATAGGGAAAAGAAGTACAGTAGAAGAAGAATAGATAGCTCTGAGGGATGAAGTAGTGAAGGCAGCAGAGGATCAAGTAGGTAAAAAGACGAGGGCTAGTTGAAATCCTTGGGTACCAGAAGATATATTGAATTTAATTGATGAAAGGAGAAAATATAAAAACGCAGTAAATGAAGCAGGCAAAAAGGAATACAAACGTCTCAAAAATGAGATTGACAGGAAGTGCAAAATGGCTAAGCAGGGATGGTTAGAGGACAAATGTAAGGATGTGTAAGAATGTAGAGGCTTATCTCACGAGGCGTAAGATAGATACTGCCTTCAGGAAAATTAAAGAGACCTTTGGAGAAAAGAGAAACACTTGTATGAATATCAAGAGCTCAGATGGAAACCCAGTTCTAAGCAAAGAAGGGAAAGCAGAAAGGTGGAAGAACCATATAGAGGGTCTATATAAGGGCGAAGTACTTGAGAACAATATTATGGAAATGGAAGAGGATGTAGATGAAGATGAAATGGGAGATACGATACTGCGTGAAGAGTTTGACAGAGCACTGAAAGACATGAGTCGAAACAAGGCCTCGGGAGTAGACAACATTCCATTAGAACTACTGGCGGCCTTGGGAGAGCCAGTCCTGACAAAACTCTACCATCTGGTGAGCAAGATGTATGAGACAGGCGAAATGCCCTCAGACTTCAAAAAGAATATAATAATTCCAATCCCAAAGAAAGCATGTGTTGAAAGATGTGAAAATTACCGAACTATCAGTGCAGTAAGTCACAGCTGCAAAATACTAACGCTAATTCTTTACAGACGAATGGAAAAACTGGTAGAAGCCGACCTCGGGGAAGATCAGTTTGGATTCCGTAGAAATGTTGGAACACGTGAGGCAATACTGACCCTACGACTTATCTTAGAAGAAAGATTAAGGAAAGGCAAACCTACGTTTCTAGCATTTGTAGACTTAGAGAAAGCTTTTGACAATGTTGACTGGAATACTCTCTTTCAAATTCTAAAGGTGACAGGGGTAAAATACAGGGAGCGAAAGGCTATTTACAATTTGTACAGAAACCAGATGGCAGTTATAAGAGTCGAGGGACATGATAGGGAAGTAGTGCTTGGGAATGGAGTGAGAAAGGGTAGTAGCCTCTCCCCGATGTTATTCAATGGTTCAAATGGCTCTGAGCACTATGGGACTCAACATCTATGGTCATCAGTCCCCTAGAACTTAGAACTACTTAAACCTAACTAACCTAAGGACATCACACAACACCCAGCCATCACGAGGCAGAGAAAATCCCTGACCCCGCCGGGAATCGAACCCGGGAACCCGGGCGTGGGAAGCGAGAACGCTGCCGCACGACCACGAGATGCGGGCCCCGATGTTATTCAATCTGTATATTGAGCAAGCAGTGAAGAAAACAAAAGAAAAATTCGAAGTAGGAATTAAAGTCCATGGAGAGGAAATAAAAATTTTGAGGTTCGCCGATGACATTGCAATTCTGTCAGAGACAGGAAAGGACTTGCAAGTGCAGTTGAACGGAATGGACAGTGTCTTGAAAGGAGGATATAACATGAACATCAACAAAAGCAAAACGAGGATAGTGGAATGTAGTCTAATTAAGTCGGGTGATGCTGAGGGAATTAGATTAGGAAATGAAACACTTAAAGTAGTAAAGGAGTTTTGTTATTTGGGGAGCAAAATAACTGATGATGGTCGAAGTAGGGAAGATATAAAATGTATACTGGCAATGGCAAGGAAAGCGTTTCTGAAGAAGAGAAATTTGTTAACATCGATTACAGATTTAAGTGTCAGGAAGTCGTTTCTGAAAGTATTTCTATGGAGTGTAGCCATGCATGGAAGTGAAACGTGGCCGATAAATAGTTTGGACAAGAAGAGAATAGAAGCTTTCGAAATGTGGTGCTACAGAAGAATGCTGAAGATTAGATGGGTAGATCACATAACTAATGATGTAGTATTGAATAGAATTGGGGAGAAGAGGAGTTTGTGGCACAACTTGACTAGAAGAAGGGATCGGTTGGTAGGACATGTTCTGAGGCATCAAGGTATCACAAATTTAGCATTGGAGGGCAGTGTGGAGGGTAAAAATCGTAGAGGGAGACCAAGAGATGAATACACTAAGCAGATTCAGAAGGATGTAGGTTGCAGTAAGTACTGGGAGATGAAGAAGCTTGCACAGGATAGAGTAGCATGGAGAGCTGCATCAAACCAGTCTCAGGACTGAAGACCAGAACAACAACAAATAATAAATTAAGGTATATCTGGGATTTTTTTATTGGCGTCAGTTATTTATGGGTTGATATTCTTTCCTCCCTGTAAAAATGCTGTTATGTCTCAATGTTTCCTAATCGCGCTTCCTCTGTGGAGTCTCTACCGCCAGCGACAGATAGGAAGATCGTCTGCCCAATGTCCAACATTCGATGGAAGTGGCGTCCTCATGGTACCTAGTAGTTCGTAATTTTGTCCCCACCAACGTTCGACTTTTTCGCATTGACATTAGTGAGACAGTCGCTGCCATGAATAGGAGACATTATGTCACCTGCTGGACACCTGCGGACACAGACATTGGAGTTAGCTCCACCGACAATTAGCCATTCTTGCCAAGACGTCGGAAGCGGCAATCTCCAGTGAGGTTTCCCTGGGTGCCGATTCAAACTCTTTTCCCAGAACGAAGAAAAGTATATTTACGTGGCTTATCGTGATTTATGTTCATTACGTGGTGGGGAGTGGGTATGACCCGGACCCTTGTGCATTTTACCAGTATATGGTTAAAGCCCGTCCGAAATGACAAAACATGTCATGGTATTGTGAGCTATTGGTAAATTTGACAAAGTAAGGTTATTGTTATACAGTTTATTTCATTTTTGTGGCCCTGTTTGTCTTTTGTTTTGTTTAATTAATAAAAAATTGTTGCAGACCACGACTGGAAATGGTTTTTTTTAAGTGGCAGAAACCACAGGGCTAAATCTGATTTTGTTTCTTTCTTCTTTGAATAGCAACCTGTAAGGTTTCGACAAATAAATGAAAATAAAAAATTAGATGAAAGGCCACTACCATTACCAAGTTAGGGACCAGCACAGCGACAAGAGGGGGCGGGGGGTGGGGGGTGGGGCGTGTAGGGAGTGGGTCAGGTCTCGGTATTGGATCCCTGTCCACCTTGTCTTCACGCAGCCTGAAGTTGCCTGTGCTCGTACTCCCCTAGTATGAGGAAAAAAAAAAAAACAAGCAATTTGAGCCGGCCGGAGTGGCCGAGCGGTTAAAGGCGCTACAGTCTGGAACCGCATGACCGCTACGGTCGCAGGTTCGAATCCTGCCTCGGGCATGGATGTGTGTGATGTCCTTAGGTTAGTTAGGTTTAAGTAGTTCTAAGTTCTAGGGGACTTATAACCACAGCAGTTGAGTCCCATAGTGCTCAGAACCATTTGAACCAAGCAATTTGACGATAGCGATGGTCCCGGAAAAAATCTGGTAAGGATAAAGCTCGCAAACAAAGCTGTTCTTCGCGTGACTTGCAATGCAAAGATGTGTGATTAGAAACTGGTATAGGCATGCGTATTCAAATACAGAGATATGTAAACAGGCAGAATACGGCGCTGCGGCCGGAAACGTGTATATGACAGTAGGTGACTGCCGCAGTTGTTAGATCTGTTACTGCTGCCCATGCCAAGTTATCAATATTCAAATGATTTTGAACGTGATGTTATAGTCGGCGCACGATCAATGGGACACAGCATCACCGAGGTAGAGATGTAATGTGGATTTTTCCGTACGATCATTTCACGAGTGTACCGTCAATATCAGGAATCTGGTAAAATATCAAATCTCCGACATCGCTGCGGCTGGAAAAAGATCCTGCAAGAACGGTACCAATGACGACTGAAAAGAATCGTTCAACGTGACAGAAGTGCAACCCTTCCATAAATTACTGCAGATTTCAGTGCTGGGCCATCAACAAGTGTCAGTGTGCGAACCGTTCAATGAAATACCATCGATAAGGGCTTTCGGAGCTGGAGGGAATTGACATCACTAGTGTAATCTTGATGACTGCACGATGCAAAGCTTTACGCCTCGCCTGGGCCCGTCAACACCGACACTGGACTGTTGATGAGTGAAAACATGTTGTCTAGTCGGACGAGTCTCGTTTCAAATTCTATCGAGCGGGTGGAAGTGTACGTCAGCAGAGGTCTGTTCCAGCTGGTGGAGGCTTTGTAATGGTATGGGGCGTGTGTATTTGGAATGATACAGGACCCCTGATACGTCTAAATACGACTCTGACAGCCGACACGTACGTAAGCGTCCTGTCTGATCACCTGCATCCATTCATGTCCATTGTGCATTCCAACGGATTTGGGCAATTCCAGCAGGACAATGCGACACCCCACACGTCCAGAATTGCTACTGAGTGGGTCCAGGAACACTCTTTTGAGTTTAAACTCTTCCGCTCGTCAGCAAACTCCCCAGGCATGAACATTATTGAGCATATCTGGGATGCCTTGCAACGTGCTGTTCAGAAGAGATCTCCACGATCTCGTACTCTTATGGATTTATGGACAGTCCTGCAGGATTAGTGATGTCAATTCCCTCCAGCACTACTTCAGACTTTGGTCGCGTCCATGCCACAGCGTGTTGTGGCACTTTTACATGCTCGCGGGGTCCCTACACGATATTAGGCAGGTGTACCAGTTTCTTTGGTTCTCCACTGTAATTCCTCTGTGTTAAATCTGAGCGATGGCAGTTAGGCAACCCCAGTAGACGTTTTCTGACACCGGCGACAGCAACTTCCTTCCACTTTAAGTTGCGTCGAAAAGGGCGACTTGGTTGATTTAAAGCTATCTGAATACCCTAAATATTGCCTTCGATTAACGTTAAGTTCTCTATGAATCCATACGTGGACCTCAAAATGTTCAGTGTGCCTGTGTTGCTATAGAGCATAAACTGCAAGTTAATCGCATACCTTTAGCGTAAGATATCAAACAATGATAGTAAAATACAGCTCAACGCCGTTTCTCACTGTGGCTTGATAAAAACATACGTATTCTTTAATTGGATGAAGAATCGCTTCTAAAAGGAAAAGAAACGAGATAATGTATTAATGATACCGTTAAACCATGTAGTTAGGTGTTCTGATTGGATCGCAACCAATAAAGTTAATTTTAAGCCATTTTTGTGTATTGCATGTTAGTGTAACAAATTGCTTACCATATTAAATCACGTCGTCTGCCTCTGGTACTACTGAGCGTGAAATGCAGATCGTAGACACTTTTTGTGGAGCATCAACATTTTATATTCCCCAAAGCGATGGCCGGTGTCTGATACTTTCGGCAATGCGCGACGCCTCCGTAGTCACAGCCGGGTTCCAGAAAATGGGTTCGAGAAAGCTGTGGCATATGCTGCATTAAAAGGTACACAGTCTGGCAAGAAATATTTCCCAAAAATATTACTGGACGGAATTGTTTTTATAGGTGTGTCAGAAGTGAAATATGTTGTAGATGTGCTGCCATCACTCTCGGGATTTAAGCATTCTGACAAAATGTGCTATAAGAAGTTAGGCACGGAGCAGCTTCGAGCGCAAGATGTTGCAGTCGGGCGACGCGCGATTTACTGCTAGACAACAGGCGTAGACATACGATAACACCTCGAACAGAAGAAAAGACTTCCTCTGGGAACTGTCGTAACATAAAGTGTCGCCAGCTTGTCAGCTAAAATGAGAAAATTATCAGCGAGCCCATGTTATTTTGCCCATGTACGAACTTAGACTCAACGGTAGCCTGACGCTGGCCAGTTTCTAAGAGCTAGACAGCAATATCAGAAGAGGCCGCCACACCTCCGTCACTCGATAATTGTTAACAGTATGTGCTTCCACTGCCACGTCCATCAGGGTGTCGTGGTGCTCCACCGACAGTGTTTTCATCTGCCAGAAAGAGTACTGTCAACCACGGAATACTTCGCTTCCACCAAGTAGTGACGCACAGAAACCTCTTCCAGTTTCTGCCATACCCAGTTCCTGCAGTTCAGCCATCCTGACAGTGACAGCATTTCCTGCAATTACGCTGTAGAACACAGTTCTCCGAGTTGACTATGGTTCCGAAATAGCACATTAATAGATGTTACTTGTTATTTCTTTTATTCCTCTTACTATGTTGCCGCATTTCTGTTCTACTGCCGCCCAGTCAACCAAGTGCACAATTTGACTGTACTAGCGTGTATACTACCACCTCTTTTATAGGACTAAAGCAGAAATACTTATTCTGCTACAAGGGATGTTTGGACTGAATTGATAATAAGATCTATTACATCATCCCAACAGCAATAAATCGAAGTTATACTAAATTTCTCTTTATTTATTTTGCTCCTACAGTAATTTCTGGACGGTATTACGTTTTTGCCATTTCTCACGTGCTCTTCCTTCAATCGGTACTTCGTGGGAAGCCGGCCGGTGTGGTCGAGCGATTCTAGGCGCTACAGTCTGGAACCGCGCGACCGCTACGGTTGCAGGTTCGAATCCTACCTTGGGCATGGATGTGTGTGATGTCCTTAGGTTAGTTAGGTTTAAGTAGTTCTAAGTTCAAGGGGACTGATGACCTCAGAAGTTAAGTCCCATAGTGTTCAGAGACATTTGAACCATTTTTGAACTTCGTGGGAGCACAGTTTACTAGAAACGGTTTGGCTTGGGCAGACTCATTTTTCAGATAAGCTGCCATCAGCATAAATAATTTCAGTTCTGTAGATGAATTTTACAAGTATAAGGTTCGTTATGTCATTGGGTAGCTGTAAAATTTCTGATCATCCAAATACGTTCAGAGAAATTATTGGGATAGATGTTCATCGTGAGCAGGTGTTAGACAACAGAAAGTGAGGTTTTACATCTTCATTGACCGTATACTCTCTATAACGGAGGTTGGATGTATACACTACTGGCCATTAAAATTGCTACACCAAGAATAAATATATATGATAAACAGGTCGTCATTGGACAAATATATTATACTAGAACTGACATATGATGACATTTTCACGCAATTTGGGTGCATAGATGGTTCAAATGGCTCTGAGCACTATGGGACTTAACATCTATGGTCATCAGTCCCCTAGAACTTAGAACTACTTAAACCTAACTAACCTAAGGACAGCACACAACACCCAGTCATCACGAGCAGAGAAAATCCTTGACCCCGCCGGGAATCGAACCCGGGAACCCGGGCGCAAGAAGCGAGAACGCTACCGCACGACCACGAGCTGCGGACGGTGCATAGATCCTGACAAATCAGTACTCAGAACAACCACCTCTGGCCGTAATAACGGCCTTGATACGCCTGGGCATTGAGTCAAACAGAGCTTGGATGGCGTGTACAGGTACAGCTGCCCATGCAGCTTCAACACGATACCACAGTTCATCAAGAGTAAGTTGCTCGGCAACCATTGACCAGACGTTTTCAGTTGCTGAGAGATCTGGAGAATGTGGTGGCCAGGGCAGCAGTCGAACATTTTCTGTATCCAGAAAGGCCCGTACAGGACCTGCAACATGCTGTCGTGCATTCTCCTGCTGAAATGTAGGGTTTCGCACGGATCGAATGAACGGTAGAGCCACGGGTCGTAACACATCTGAAATGTAACGTCCACTGTTCAAAGTGCCGTCATGCGAACAAGAGGTGACCGAGACGTGTAACCAGTGGCACCCCATACCATCACGCCGGGTGATACGCCAGTATGGCGATGACGAATACACGCTTCCAATGTGCGTTCACCGCTATGTCGCCAAACACGGATGCGACCATCATGATGCTGTAAATAGAACCAGGATTCATCCGAAAAAATGACATTTGGCACCCATGTTCGTCGTTGAGTACACCATCGCAGGCGGTCCTATCTGTGTTGCAGCGGCAAGGGTAACCGCAGCCATGGTCTCCGAGCTGATAGTCCACCCTGCTGCAAACGTCATCGAACTGTTCGTGCAGATGATTGTTGTCTTGCAAACGTCCCCATCTGTTGACTCAGGGATCGAGACGTGGCTGCACGATCCGTTTCAGCCATGCGGATAAGATGCCTGTCATCTCGACTGCTAGTGATACGAGGTCGTTGGGATCCAGCACGGCGTTCCGTATTACCCTCCTGAACCCACCGATTCCATATTCTGCTATCATTCATTGGATCTCGACGAACGCGAGCAGAAATGTCGCAATACGATAAACCGCAATCGCGATAGGCTACAATCCGACCTTTATCAAAGTCGGAAACGTGATGGTATGCATTTCTCCTCCTTACACGAGGCATCACAACAACTTTTCACCAGGAAACGCTGGTCAATTGCTGTTTGTGTATGAGAAATCGGTTGGAAACTTTCCTCATGTCAGCACGTTGTAGGTGTCGGCACCGGCGCCAACCTTGAGTGAATAGTCTGAAAATCTAATGATTTGCATATCACAGCATCTTCTTCCTGTCGGTTAAAATCCGCGTCTGTAGCACGTCATCTTCGTGGTGTAACATTTTTAATGGCCAGTAGTGTAGCTGACGGATTGCGTCAATTTTCATTCGTGGATCAAAATTTTGTACAAAAACGGTAACACTTTCAGAGCATTTTCCCTGAAGTCATACCGGTTATGTACTCAGCTTAATTTTTAAAAAAGGTACTAAGAGGCATTCAGCTTGGTGGAGTGATGCTTGTTGCAGGTATTATCAGTGAGCCAGAATAAACACAAATACACTGAGATGGCAAAAAGCATGGGATACCTCCCAATATCGTGTCCGACCTTCTGCCCGATATTGCCATGCTGTCTCTATAGTCGTCCATAGTTGCGAAAGTGTTGCCGGTGCAGGATGTTGTGTACGATCTCACCTCTCGATTATGCCCAATAAATACTAGACGGGATTCATGTGATCTGCGTGTCCAAATCATCCCCTCGAATTTTCCAGAATTTTCTTCAAACGAGTGGCGAACAATTGTGGCCCAGTGACATAATATCGTTGTTTGGGAATATGAAGTCGACTAATGGCCGAACCATTTCTAGTCATTGATACGTCCAGTTGCACCAGAGGACTCCGTACATTCCATGTAAACACAGCCCATACCACTATGAAGCTACTAGTAGCTTCCACAGTGACTTGTTGACAACTTGGGTCCACGCCACACTCGCATCCTACCATAAGTTTTTACTAACTGAAATCGGGACTTATCTGACCAGGCCACGATTTTCCAGTCGTGTAGGGTCCAACCGATATTGCTACGAGTCAAGATGGTTCAAATGGCTCTCAGCACTATGAGACTTAACATCTGAGGTCGTTAGTCCCCTAGACTTAGAACTACTTAAACCTAACTAACCTAAGGACATCACACACATCCATGCCCGAGGAAGAATTCGAACCTGCGGCCGTAGCAGCAACGCGATTCCGGACTGAAGCGCCTAGAACCGCTCGGCCACAGCGGCCGGCCACGAGTCAAGAGAGGCCCTGAAGAAGATGTCGTGCTGTTAGCAAAGGTACTTGCGTCGGTCGTCTGCTGCCACATCCCATTTATGCCAAATTTCGCCGCACTGCGTTCGTCGTACGCTCCACATTGATTTCTGCGGTTATTTCACGCAGTGTAGTTTGTCTTTCAGCACTGACACCCCTACGCAAACGCCGCAGCTCTCTGTCGTTAAATGAAGGCCGTCGACTAATGTGTTGTCCGTGCTGAAATGTGGTATTCTCGACATACTCTTGTCAATGTGGATATCGGAATACTGATTTCCCTAAGATTTCTGAAATGCGTCTATCTCCAACTACCATTCTGCTTTCAGAGTTGTTTATTTCCCGTCGTGTAGCTATAATCACATCGGATACCTGTTGTTGTTGTTGTGGTCTTCAGTCTAGAGACTGGTTTGATGCAACTCTCCATCCTACTGTATCCTGTGCAAGCTTCTTCATCTCCCAGTACCTACTGCAACCTACACCCTTCTGAATCTGTTTAGTGTATTCATCTCTTGGTCTCCCTCTATGATTTTTACCCTCCACGATGCCCTCCAATACTAAATTGGTGATCCCTTGATACCTCAGAATATATCCTACCAAGCGGTCCCTTCTTCTTGTCAAGTTGTGCCACCAATTTCTCTTCTCCCCAATTTTATTCAATACCTCCTCATTAGTTATGTGATCTACCCATCTAATCTTCAGCATTCTTCTGTAGCACCACATTTCGAAAGCTTCTTTTCTTTTCTTGTCCAAACTAATTATCGTCCACGTTTCACTTCCATTCATGGCTACACTCCATACAAATACTTCCAGAAACGACTTCCTGACACTTATACTCTATGTTAACAAATTTCTCTTCTTCAGAAACGCTTTCCTTGCTATTGACAGTCTACATTTTATATCTTCTCTATTTCGACCATCATCAGTTATTTTGCTCCCCAAATAGCGAAACTCATTTACTAGTTTTAGCGTTTCATTTCCTAATCTAATTCCCTCAGCATCACCCGATTTAATTCTACTACATTCCATTATCCTCGTTTTGCTTTTGTTGATGTTCATCTTATATCCTCCTTTCAAGACACTGTCCATTCCGTGACGGATACCTATTCACATGAATCACCTGAGTACAAATGACAGCTCCGTCAATACGCTGCCCTTTTATGCCTTTTTTCCTGCGATACTACCGCCCTCTGTATACGTGCACATCGCTATTCAATGACGTTTGTTACCTCAGTGTATAAAGTCTTGCGCATACATAAGCGGAGAGACTCAATATTGTTCGATTATACGATTGACGATCAATTATTGAAAACATTTTGAGTCGTAAAATACAGGCGAACAATGCAGGGATTTGCTGGCAGATTACGTGCTTTCATTTGTCAGACTAATGTATCTTCCTGAAAATCCGTACAGATAAAATTTTATTGCTTCGTCGCTCAGAAATTGCACCTGTGTAGCAAGCTGAACACCGCATAGGCCTTAAGCACTTCGTCATCAGGCCAGAAGTGGCCCACCGGGACCATCCGACCGCCGTGTCATCCTCAGCTGAGGATATGAGGATGCGGATAGGAGGGGCGTGTGGGCAGCACACCGCTCTCTCGGTCGTTACGATGGTTTTCTTTGACCGGAGCCGCTACTATTCGGTCGAGTAGCTCCTCAATTGGCATCACGAGGCTGAGTGTACCCCGAAAAATGGCAACAGCGCATGGCAGCCCGGATGGTCACCCATCTAACTGCCGGCACACCCCACAGCGCTTAACTTCGGTGATCTGACGGGAACGGGTATATCCACTGCGGCAAGGCCGTTGCGCGCATAGGCTTTAAGACAGTTACCTATTTCCTAAGACACCGAAGGTCATTAGTATTCGTCCAGTTTAGGATATCTGGTATTAGTGTGGTAACTATCTCCCACATTCTCCACACTTCACCTCTATTCAACACAACCGTATGAAGTGTGGCCTTGAAATAATAGCAGTCCATTTTTTGGACATCTTCGATAGTAGTACGCCGAGAGCTTCTTTCTTCCTTACTGTTTTGGACCCCTTCTGTCACTGGTCCTACCACTGAGCGAGGTGGTGCAGTGGTCGCACACTGGACTCGCATTCGGTAGGACGACGGTTCAATCCCGCGTCCGGCCATCCTGATTTAGGTTTTCCGTGATTTCCCTAAATCGCTCCAGGCAAATGCTGGGATGATTCCTTTCACAGGGCACGGCCGACTTCCTTCCCTAATCCGATGAGACCGATGACCTCGCTGTTTGGTCTCTTCCCCCAAAACAACCCAACCCAACTGGTCCTACAGTCATGAATGTGAATGTAATTACTGGAAATACAATTTTCCTTTGACCTGAATAACACCATCTCTTTTTCTCTGCAGCATCTCACAGTACACTAGCCTCATAGGCACAGAACTCGCTTGGCAAGTTGCAAGTGACCTGAGAAATCTTCACCTCTCAGCAATGGATGCACTGCGCGTCCGTTGAGGGAACTGAGGAGTTCGGAATGTTTTAAAACATTGGTGGCACAGGCTTGAACATATGTGTAAATATCATTTGCTCGTATTTCACTAGCAGCAATATGTTACTTACGAATAATCGCCCTAAATCATCGGTAAAAAAACTGTGTAGTAAGTGTGAATTCTAATGTACATTATAGAGTGATGAGGTATACTCCGCTACATCGATCGGTACAGATAAATAGCTTGTGTACAGTTTCCGAGTAGCTACTGTTGTTCAGCTTACAACATACATGTGAAACACTTTCAAAATAGCTTTCTATTTTACAAAGGAAAGCAGCCAGAAACATACAGGCTGAAGCGCCGTTACCTGGTGCTTTTGTATGTTCTTTGTGTCTGTGTCGTGTGCTACGCAGTGGATTGCAAACGTTTCTTACAGGATGTATGGCTCGGTAAGGCGCACCTGCGCATATTTGTCGTCCGAGAAAAACGATACGTCGTATGCCTTCACATCTGTTTCAATACCGACGGCAACCAGGGGCAATATGCGTCACGTTTCACAGACGCGTTATCAGTAATCATGTGATATGACGCTATTGTGTTACAGTTTGTGTCTAATATTGTTTACCACTCCACCTGTAATTTGTAATAAATGCGATTCCTTTGGAGGCCTTTCTGTATACACATAGTAAGTCAGACATTAATTTCTTTACTGGAACCAGTACTCTAAAATGCACAATGGCATGGATCCGCATTATGTCAAACAACGAAACAAGTACTATAACCACCAACATTTTTTACGATGGGTTTGTTCTATTAAATATTTAACACATTAGTAGCCAGTAAAATTGCTAGATCCTGAGAAATCAGTATCCAGAACAACCACCTCTGGCCGTAAAAACGGTCTTGATATGCCTGGGCATTGAGTCAGAGCTTGGCTGGCGTGTACAGGTACAGCTGCCCATGCAGCTTCAACACAATACCACAGTTCATCAAGAGTAGTGACTGGCGTATTGTGACGAGCCAGTTGCTCGGCCACCATTGACAAGACGTTTTCAATTGGTGAGAGATCTGAAGAATGTGCTGGCCAGGGCAGCAGTGGAACACTTTCTGTATCCAGAAAGGCCCGTACAGGACCTGCAACATGCGGTCGTGTATTATCCTGCTGAAATATAGGGTTTCGCAGGGATCGATTGAGGGGTAGAGCCACGGGTCGTAACACATCTGAAATGTAACGTCCACTGTTCAAAGTGCCGTCAATGCGAACAAGAAGTGACCGAGACGTGTAACCAATGGCACCCCATTCCATCACGCTGCTTGATACGCCAGTATGGCGATGATGAATACACGCTTCCAATGTGCGTTCACCGCGATGTCGCCAAACACGGATGCCACCATCATGATGCTGTAAACAGAACCTGGATTCATCTGAAAAAAATGACGTTTTGCGATTCGTGCACCCAGGTCCGTCGTTGAGTACACCATCGCAGGCGCTCCTGTCTGTGATGCAGAGTCAGGGGTAACCGCAGCCATGGTCTCCGAGCTGATAGTCCATGCTGATGCAAACTTCGTCGGCCGGCCGGTGTGGCCGAGTGGTTCTAGGTGCTTCAGTCTGGAACCGCGCGACCGCTATGGTCGCAGGTTCGAATCCTGCCTCGGGCAGAGATGTGTGTTAGGTTTAATTAGTTCTAAGTTCTAGGGGACTGATGACCTACATGTTAAGTCCCATAGTGCTTTTTTGCAAACGTCGTCGAACTGTTCGTGCAGATGGTTGTTGTCTTGCAAACGTCCCCATCTGTTGACTCAGCGCTCGAGACGCGGCTGCGCGATCCGTTACAGCCATGCGGATGAGATGCCTGTCATCTCGACTGCTAGTGATACGAGGCCGTTGGGATCCAGCACGGCGTTCCGTATTATTCTCCTGAACCCAACGATTCCATATTCTGCTAACAGTCATTGGATCTGGACCAACGCGAGCAGCAATGTCGCGATATGATAAACCGCAATCGCAATAGGCTACAACCCGACCTTTATCAAAGTTGGAAACGTGATGGTACGCATTTCTCCTCGTTACACGAGGCATCACAACAACGTTTCACCAGGCAACGCCGGTCAACTGCTGTTTGTGTATGAGAAATCGGTTGGAAACTTTCCTCATGTCAGCACGTTTTCGGTGTCCCCACCGTCGCCAACCTTGTGTGAATGCTCTGAAAAGCTAATCATTTGCATATCACAGCATCTTCTTTCTGTCTGTTAAATTTCGCGTCTGTAGCACGTCATCTTTGCGGTGTATCAATTTTAATGGCCAGTAGTGTAGTTGGCGAAAATGTATAGTCTTTGATTCCCGTGGACACCACTACATCTGTATGATTCCGTTTTTTTTTTTTCAACAGTTACTTGCCTGCCTGATGATGACGATGGTGGATGTTGTAGAATTCTCGGTTTTTAATACATAATTAAAGCGACAAATGCATCGAGAAAATTTCATAGTACGTAACAATCAAGTCTGTAAAAGTCGAATTCTTGTAATGTAAATTGCCAGACATTACATTGAAACAGTTTTTATACTTGTACATTAGATCACAGTGCGTCAATGGTAATATTAGTGAATACGTAACGGAAAGACCTTCCTCAGGTATTAGATATGTTGCTGAAAGCGAGTACAAGACAGTTGATCGCCTTCCGTGCTACAACCCTTGCAACCACAGGTGCCCCACCGCAGCAGTCGCCCAGATGTAATGTTTTATTTATTGGGACGATTTGCCCTTTTCAGGGCTTTGATTTTTGACTACGAATGTTGAGGACCTCTTGGTGCGCTAATGCGACACTCTTTTCACCAGAGGGTGTTGTTGTAATGCAGTGAAACCTGTTATTACCGCAAAGAAATCACCATTTACTGCTGTCTTGCGGTACAGTTTACTTCCATTCATCATCAATCACATAAATTTGTACTATATCTTCCTACATTATATTTTCATCGTAGCATGTAGTGAACCAGAAAAACATGTCGCAGTTTACAACATTTTATCAGACCTGTGCAAAGTCTTACAACCAAAGAGAGTGGCGCGCTGTGCAACAGAAATCAGAGGAAAAAGCTTCCTGGTGCGTAACGTTCATTGAACACATTAGTATGGTGAGTTGCAGTTATTTGGAATCCCTCACAAAGTGACACCCTCATCATATTTTGTTATTTGAGTATCTGCTACTGATACTGTATGTTAGAGTAGTGTTCTACAATACAGATAACTACACTTGCCACAGTTTAGCGGTAATAAGTTGCTTGAGATTATCGAGAGATACAGTTCTAAGTCTCTCTGAAGTACATAGTAGGATATACTTACCTGCATAGTAGGATATTCTCTAATATACGCTACTGGCCATGAAAATTGCTACACGAAGAAGAAATGCAGATGATAAACCGGTATTCACTGGACAAATATATTATACTAGAACTGGCATGTGTTACATTTTTACGCAATTTGGGCGCATAGATCCTGAGAAATCAGTACCCAGAACAACCACCTCTTGCCGTAATAACGGCATTGATACGCCTGGGCATTGAGTCAAACAGAGCTTGGATGGCGTGTACAGGTACAGCTACCGATGCAGCTTCAACACGATACCACAGTTCATCAAGAGTAGTGACTGGCGTATTGTGACGACCCAGTTGCTCGGCCACCATTGACCAGACGTTTTCAGTTGGTGAGAGATCTGGAGAATGTGCTGGCTAGGGCAGCAATCGAGCAATTTCTGTATCCAGAAAGGCCCGTACAGGACCTGCAACATGCGGTCGTGCATTATCCTGCTGAAATGCAGGGTTTCGCAGGGATCGAATGAAGGGTAGAGCCACGGGTCGTAACACATCTGAAATATAACGTCCACTGTTCAAAGTGCCGTCAATGCGAACAAGAGGTAACCGAGACGTGTAACCAGTGGCACCCCATACCATCACGCCGGGTGATACGCCAGTTTGGCGATGACGAATACACGCTTCCAATGTGCGTTCACCGCGATGTCGCCATCCACAGATGCGACCATCATGCTGCTGTAAACAGAAACTGGATTCATCAGAAAAAAATGACGTTTTGCCATTCGTGTACCCACGTTCGTCGATAAGTACACCATCGCAGGCGTTCCTGTCTGTGATGCAGCGACAAGGATAACCGCAGCCATGGTCTACGAGCTGATGGTCCATGCTGCTGCAAACGTCGTCGAACTGTTGGTGCAGATGGTTGTCTTGCTAACGTCCGCATCTGTTGACTCACGGATCGAGACGTGGCTGCACGGTCCGTTACAGCCATGCGGATAAGATGCCTGTCATCTCGACTGCTAGTGATACGAGGCCGTTGGGATCCTTATTACCCTCCTGAACTCACTGATTCCATATTCTACTAACAGTCATTGGATCTCGACCAACGCGAGCAGCAATGTCGCGATACGATAAACCGCAATCGCGATAGGCTATAATCCGACCTTTATCAAAGTCGGATACGTGATGGTACGCATTTCTCCTCCTTACGCGAGGCATCACAATAACGTGTCACCAGGCAACGCCGGTCAACTGCTGTTTGTGTATGAGAAATCGGTTGGAAACTTTCCTCATGTCAGCACGTTGTACGTGACGCCACCGGCGCCAACCTTGTGTGCATGCTCTGAAAAGCTTATCATTTGCATATCACAGCAACTTCTTTCTGTCGGTTAAATTTCTCGTCTGTAGCTCGTCATCTCCTTGGTGTAGCAATTTTAATGGCCAGTAGTGTATTTCTGTCTGTGCTCTGTTAATGTTTTCCGCTGATGCTGGTGGGCGATCCTTTGACAACGGGACAACCCGTAAAAACGTGATTCCAACATAATAACTGAACCGTGATAAGCCGCGTCGTCCCTGCGTAGAATGGAATCAGTGAAACTGTTGAGGAGCTATTAAAGAACATTTTCCGCATCTTTATACCAGCAGTAGACTATTCAGCTATGGAACGCTTCTTGAAGGTGCTAGCATTGCCGAATTCCGTGTTGCAAGGGTGACCTCAATGTGCAAGAGATGTGTGGCACCTCCACCTTCTAGCATACCGTCCATCAGTTGGGCTCCAAACGGGAAAGCATTGTCATTTACAAAATCACAAATTAAAAAATCGTCAATGGCAGCAGCGTACGAGAGATGAGATGATAGGGAAAGCTTATTTTGTGGCCAATATACATCATGTACCTGCGTTGATGGTAAAATGTTCTGAGTTGTTACGCCGCATCAAACTTCTCGACTGCTCGACACCTCGACACTCTGCTGAGATCTTATTCAGAGTACTACTTGTGCTCTAGAAAGCAGTCCTACGGGCACGAGTAAAATTCTAAACTAGATCCCAGCTGAGGGATGGAAACAAGGGGCATTTTTCAAGTATAAAGAGGAGTAAGATGAGGCCTAACAACTATCAAAGACAATGGGCACAAAAGCCTGCAGGCTCGAATAAATACCTGCTTGTCGATCACACCACATCATACACCTGAGTGCATACGAGACAATAACGTGTTAACCATAAGGTGCCCTGCCTTCATTGTGACACGGGACACATGTAACGCTTCCACCATAAAGGATAAGGAAGCACACCGTTTGACGTCACGCGCCGCTGTATTGTACAGGCCATGTGGCGTGCGTCAGAGAACGTGGCACTACAGATTTTACGAGTTGCAGCGATCGTCTCCAGCAGGGATCGAGTTACTAAATGAGACAACTTTGAAACTTCGTAACTGTGTGCTTAAATACACACATGCTGTCGATAACATATGGATATCCCACTGGAAATACGGGGTAAGCCATATTTAGTACATTATTCAGGAGAGGAAATTTAAACTTTCAAGTTTACAAAAAAGTATTTACACATTCCAGTCGAGTGGAAACAATATAAGTACAATGCTAAATTTAATGATTGCAGAGAAAGTACCTAAGAAAAATACAACAGTTGAAATTATATGACTAAAGAGTCAACACAAGCGAAGAAAGTGCATCTTTGCCACGAAAAGAGCGTGGTAAGTCCATCAGTTTTTAGTAGAATTTCGTCCCATCTCTACGTTGTTTAGCTTTGGAAATTCTGTTTTGTTGGTCTTAAACTTTGGTTCGTTATGTAGTAAACTGGAATAGAGATTTCTTAAGTCTTGACAACAAAAATATAAATTTCTTACGTCTTGGCCACAAAACTGTTTAATTCCTTGAAAATCTGTATATTTTTCGTAAGATATTGGCAGGAACTTCCGGTCACGGAAACCGACAACGGCAGGGAGATCGGTGTGCTGACAACATGTCCTTCCATATCCACTGAGGTTGACACGGCGGTCGGTCGGTAACCGTGCGGCCTTCCGAGGCCTGTTCGAACGGATTTTAATATTGGCAGGAACTGTGAAAGTATACCCCTAGGATTATCTGCACAACAGTCTTGCTTTGTCTTAGAAAAAGTTTAATATCATAAAACACATAGTATTATATCAACGATGAGGCCATAATAATTAGTCAGATCCCTGCAGCCGATACTCACGCTATATGTGTAAGTCTAGACCACCATAACATTCCAAATCTACTGGTGTCCAGGTTCCATTGTAAGTGCCGGCCTGTGTGGCTGAGCGGTTCAAGGCGCTTAAGTCTGGAACCGCGCGGCCGCTACCGTCGTAGGTTCGAATCCTGCCTCGGGCATGGATGTGTATGATGTCCTTAGGTTAGTTAGGTTTACGTAGTTCTAAGTTCTAGGGGACTGATGACCTCAGATGTTGAGTGCCAAAGTGCTCAGAGCCATTTGAACCATTTTTTTTCCATTTTAAGTAATCCTGTGTTTGAGTAACTTACCTTCCTTCACAACCGGTGCTTCTCTGAGCGGCCATGTCTTCGAAGAACACTTCAGTTTGGATCATGCTTTTAAAACGTCGTCCAATCTCTTATAATTTCTTGTTGAACAGGAATGACTTCGTAAGGCATTGGATTCACTCTTGTAGTTCCAGAAGCCTTAATCCAGTCTTTTTGTAACCCTGCAGTAGTTTTCTATTTTATCAAACCAAAGTTTTTATCGTATTCCATGTAACAGTGTCCTCTTATTGGAAATGCTGTTGTGTTACTATGTAATCTCTCAGTGGTATGAAAGACATGGTGAAGGTATAGAAGTATGCATAGTTTTTATTCTGTGCTGAACATAAATCACAGAATATTACAAGAATCTTTACTTTTAGGTAAAGAATTTCACTCCCATAATTGTGCAAAAAACTAATAAATTTATTCGCTCATTTACTCTCTACATTTTCTTCGTAAGTATAAAATATTGTTGAACTCTTGGACATTTGATGAATGTTGAAACTGTGAAACCACATTTTACGCTCGTAATAGACATCAGTATTAATGATACTTGATAAGGGTAGTATTTTTTTATAGTCCATGCATATTGCTTCATCTTCCTCATCTTTTGACTTTCTTGCATTGTTTTTCGCTTCCTTGAATAAAATATAAAGGCTCCGAGTTTATGAACCTGGTCTTCCGTGCTAAGTAGTTTAATTTGATTTGTAGTTTATAACTTTTCTTTTTCAGACATATTATGTGAAAGCTTTTCATTCAAACCTTTTAACTTTGCACGAAGTTTGTCACATGTTGAGTAGGTATCAATATGCAGGTACACCAATGAGAAGTTTAATTTGCTGTTAAACATTGCTGTTAAACATTTTCCGTATGCAACAGGAAGTTCACGGTATTTTTCTTTGTACAACTCACGGCATTTTTTAATTGAAAGGTCTTCTTGAAGGTATAGTGTGTCTACCTTTCCCTTTTAATAGTGGGTCTGTCATCCCTTAAATGCACCTATTTGATTTATAACGACTGCATCCTTTCCTTTGGGTAGTTTCCAAGGCCGATTAGCATGCATACCTCTTTTCACTTTGCGAGATATCCCAGTATCGTTCGTACTCCAACTATATTCCCCCGAAAGGCCTTCGTTGTGTTACATGAAATAACAAAGACAGACTGTAAGTAGGAATTTCACTCATCGTATCATTTCATTTGATTCTTACAGTGTGTTGGAAAAAGCAATTTC
Organism: Schistocerca americana; assembly: GCF_021461395.2. Taxonomy (NCBI): domain Eukaryota; kingdom Metazoa; phylum Arthropoda; class Insecta; order Orthoptera; family Acrididae; genus Schistocerca; species Schistocerca americana. The sequence goes on from NC_060130.1 coordinate 188,039,473, forward strand.
TGGCATTTGAATCGTGATGCCTAGGCCTTCTACGAGCAATTAATGTAACAGAAATTAAGCTGGTTAAATAGGAAGAGTGATTATTTCAGTTACCTAACAAATTAAAGTTCCTGATAAGCTGTTCTTTTTCGTCGGGTTTTATCTGTTTGAAACTCTCGAACGGTCAGCGTTAGCAGTCACTACCTAACTCTTGAGACGTTGCCATTAGATCCCTACAAACATTATTCATGCTGCCATAACTTGTCTCCTTTTAGCTAATTAATTAACAGATGGTTTCCCACCGTCTTGTGATGGTCTACACATTTTGAAAATCCTAAGAGAGCAACACTATTATCACACTTCAATCCAAACAATTTTGCGGGAAAGGCGGCAATCGTGATGTTGCAAGTTCGTTGTGGGGCCTCTATTTTTTGTGGGTTCCACCGCTGTGACTGCAAAGGCCGGTATTACACTATCAAATTTCTTTGTCAAAGATTTGATCAAAGATGTGACCAAATATTCCGTCAAATATATGTTACAAAGATCTTTGACATAGCGCTAGAAGGGGTGTTACACTGTCATAATATTTTTCGTCAAACTCCAAGATGGCTGACAACAACAATTTGTTATTAACCGCAGCAGTTGCATGTACCACAATTGCACGTGCGGAAGAGAAGCAGGGGAAGAAAAGGAAACATACCTTGGTGACGACATGATAAAAGCATTCAACAAAACTTGTTACGTGAGCTTATAGTGGAGGACGTCACGTCGTACATCAATTACTTAAGAATGGATTAGCATACATTTCTGTATGTGCTCAATGAAGTGTATCCTCATATCACAAAGCACAATATTCACTTAAGAACTGCTACATCTGCAGAAGACATGCTCACTGTAACACTCCGATTCCTTGCTACAGGAGAGGGTTAGGTTAGGTTAGGTTAGGTCAGGTCAGGTCTCCAATATTGTTAATCTATTTTCGTATTCAGGGTGCCTCACGTTGTAAAGCGCCTCATTAGCTTCATACATCTCTATTAATTTTGTAGTTGTCGGCACACACCAATTGTATTTACCGGCAGTGTTTATAAAAACACTACAGACGACAGAACGCTGCAGCGATGCTAGCGCTCTATGTGGTAACATGTCACATTGCAGTGAACAGAAGACAAGCGACTTCTTTGATCAAATCTACAGCGAGGCTCTAGATGTGATCAAATATTGGACGACATTTAACAAAGTTCCCTATTACACCATCAAATATATTTGACACAGATTTTTGACAAAGATATTTGACAAAGAAATTTGATAGTGAAATACTGGCCTAAGCACACGAAGTAGCTGACACTAGCGCATGGGCCCGGAAGTCGCAGACTGGGCCCGCTCGATGCTGGTTAAAAGCGGCCTTCGACCTGCTCAAAGGAAGAAGGCCTTGGTGCCCGTATGCTGGTTCAAATGGCTCTGAGCACTATGGGACTCAACATCTTAGGTCATAAGTCCCCTAGAACTTAGAACTACTTAAACCTAACTAACCTAAGGACATCACACACACCCATGCCCGAGGCAGGCCGTATGCTGGGTTCACATCGATATGAAGAACTAAGCTTTTGAAAGGCTTGCTGTTTTCGGATAGGCCACTGCATGTCCAGACTCTATTGTTAAAAAGGAAAAAGTGAACTTCATTCTATACAGTACCAAATAAATGTTTTGCAGGCAGCATAACTTTGGCTATTTGTTGGAATCTGAGACCGCAGTCACACGAACTCAATGCCAATTGAATTTAAGTGCAGGGAGCGAGTTGGGCTCTCTAGGCTTGTGGTATTCTCATACTGTAAGCTCTCGTCCACCAAGACAGCCGCGCGTGATCAGGCGTTATTATCCACCAGACGGAACCAATATCTAAGTGCACCACAAAAAAGGCACACAAACCACTACTGCAAAATGTCATTCCTACAGTTTGCAGCCGTCGCAGTAACGGCGGCAAATAAGCGCAGAAGCGTACGTGCACATAATACACTACCGGCAATTAAAATTGCTACACTATGAAGAAGTGCAGATGATAAACGGGTTTTCATTGAACAAATATATTATACTACAACTGACATGTGATTACATTTTCACGCAATTTGGATGCATAGATCCTGCGAAATAGGTACCCAGAACAACCACCTCTGGCCGTAATAACGGCATTGATACGCCTGGCCATTGAGTCAAACAGAGCTTGGATGGCGTGTACAGGTACAACTGCCCATGCAGCTTCAACACTATACCACAGTTCAAAAAAATGGTTCAAATGGCTCTGAGCACTATGGGACTTAACTTCTGAGGTCATCAGTCCCCTAGAACTTAGAACTACTTAAACCTAACTAACCTAAGGACATCACACACATCCATGCCCGAGGCAGGATTCGAACCTGCGACCGTAGCGGTCCCGTGGTTCCAGACTGTAGCGCCCTTAACCGCTTGGCCACCCTGGCCGGCCCTACCACAGTTCATCAAGAGTAGTGACTGGCGTATTGTGACGAGACAGTTTCTCGGCCACCATTGACCAGACGTTTTCAATTGGTGACAGACCTGAAGAATGTGCTGGCCAGGGCAGCAGTCGAACATTTTGTGTATGCAGAAAGGCCCGCGCAGGACCTGCAACAAGCGGTCGTGCATTATCATGCTGAAATGTAGGGTTTCACAGGGATCGAATGAAGGGTAGAGCCACGGGTCATAACGCATCTGAAATGTAACGTCCACTGTTCAAAGTGCCGTCAAAGCGAACAAGAGGTGACCGAGACGTGTAACCAATGGCAACCCATACCATCACGGTGGGTGATACGCCAGAATGGCGATCACAAACACACGCTTCCAACGTGCGTTCACCGCGATGCCGCCAAACACGGATGCGACCTTCATGATGCTGTAAACAGAACCTGGATTCATCCGAAAAAATGACGTTTTGCCATTCGTGCACCCAGGTTCGTCGCTGAGTACCCCATCGCAGGCGCTCCTGTCTGTGATGCAGCGTCAAGGGTAACCGCAGCCATGGTCTCCGAGCTGATAGTCCATGCTGCTGCAAACGTTGTCCAAATTTTCATGCAGATGGTTGTCGTCTTGCAAACGTCCCCGTCTGTTGACTCAGGGACCGAGACGTGGCTGCACGATCCGTTACAGCCATCTCGACTGCTAATGATACGAGGCCGTTGGGATCCAGCACGGCGTTCCGTATTACCCTCCTGAACCCACTGATTCCATGTTCTGATAACAGTCATTGGATCTCTACCAACACGAACAGCAATGTCGCGATACGATAAACCGCAATCGCGATAGGCTACAATCCGACCTTTGTCAAAGTCGGAAACGTGATGGTACGCATTTCTCCTCCTTACACGAGGCATCACAACAACGTTTCACCAGGCAACGCCCGTCAACTGCTGTTTGTGCGTGAGAAATCGGTTGGAAACTTTCCTCATGTCAGTACGTTGTAGGTGTCGCCACCGGCGCCAACCTAGTGTGAATGCTCTGAAAAGCTAATCATTTGCATATCACAGCATCTTCTTCCTGTCGGTTAAATATCGCGTCTGTAGCACGTCATCTGCGTGATGCAGCAATTTTAATGGCCAATAGTGTATGATGCCGCCCCAGGTGAGACGCAGCAGTATCGGTCGAAGGATGGAATATTAAGGATAAACGTCCCGTCAACACCGAAGTCATTAGAGACAGAGCAAAGCCCGCATTGTTTCAAGAATTGTGAAGGAAGCATTCCGGCTATTGACTGGAACGATTTAGGGAAATCACGGAAAACCTAAATCAGGATGACCGGACGCGGATTTGAACCTTCGTCCTCTCAGATATGAGGCCAGTGTGCTAACCACTGCGCCACCTCACTAGGTAATATTATTATATTTGTTACCTATACCAAGTGTGTGCAATACGAATAGGCGTTGAGAATCACTAACAATTATTCTTCCATATTCAAGCAATACTCTCCCCGCCATTCCTGGGGCCCTCATAGACACTAGAGCAAGGCACATACAAGGAAGGAATGAAGGGAGGAAGAAAGAAGAAGGTTTATGGTCATGTCGGTGGCAGTGTCGTAAGAGATGGGACACTTGGCGCCTTCTTGAGAGAAGTACGCGTATGGCGGGTTGCTGAGTATACACAACAGTCACAAAGCTGACGATAACGGTCTGATGGGAGATATATGACTCAGATACCTTCGTGAACTCTGTAGACGGGGCAACTGCTGTGGTGGTTGGATTCTTGGCGCAGTCTTGAAGCTGGGTTGTAGGACGTGGTCAACCGTGATCTTAATGCCGTTGGATGTTTTCTTCCTCTTGAAATACTTGACACAACTGTGAAATAACGATGTAGGCGTCAATCACTTTCTGCCATGCTAAGCACTAACTTTAGCCACTTTTTACCCTGTCTGTGATGTGGCTAAGTGTTGCCTTCAGTTTTGCTGTAGTTTGCCTAAATGTAATTGGCCCTGTGATGAGGTATGTATAGCTGCTGCGTGCAAGCCAGCCTCCTCAATAACAGATACTGCTTCCAGTAGTAGGGGTTACTTCTTAACACATTTATGGGTGACGTTAAGAGAGTTTTGTGAATACAACAGTGTGTTTGTCCTAAACGCAGCTATTTTTTCGTAGCTCTTTATGCAGCCGACATAAACTAGCACGCATTTTCCTCCCGCAAGTAACGTAATGTCTTTATGTTCATGATACGTCGCAGTCAGATCAAACTTTCAGTCCTGACGAAACTGCGTGAAGTCTCTCTTGTTTGAAAAAGGGAAACTACCTTTCTTCAATTTTATCATCTTCTGTCTGTCAGTATTTGCATTGTATGTTTCGTGGTTAGACACTGGACTCGCATTCGGAAGGACGACGGTTCAATCCCGCGTCCGGCCATCCTGATTTAGGTTTTCCGTGATTTCCCTAAATCAATCCAGGCAAATGCCGGGATGGTTCCTCTGAAAGGGCGCGGCCGACTTCCTTCCCCATCCTTCCCTAATCCGATGAGACCGATGACCACGCTGTCTGGTCTCCTTCCCCAAACCAACCAACCAACCATTGTATGTTTCATTCGAATGTTATAAGGTTAACTGTACTCTATTAAAATTTCAGCTGATAGAAGCATCGTTTCCTGTGGTCAATTGTAAGAGTTAGTTTTTCAAAGCGTATCAGTCAGAGATGAATACAAAAAACAACATTTTTCAAGCTGGAGACTGCAAGCATACGACCATCATTTTTCTTCTCAATTACAATAAATGTGAGCAGATACGACCGACAGAGGTTGAATGAAGGTGTCTGTATCACGATTTACTCTTCGAGTCGAACAGAGAGGAGAAGAAGCTACATTCTGAGAAAATATTCGTATGAGTGCGATAGTAGAAGTCCGAGTGGAGATCTAAATAATTATAACCATACTCGGCTCCAAATTTTTGTGTGCTATAAAAACCTTCTACGGAGTTATATGATTACTTTGTCCTAGTGGCAACGTGTTTGCTTGCTTGAGGTATATTTGATATATTTTGTTGGCAATCTTTAAAATTTCGGAGCAGTTAGTGTTCTCAATTCAACAGTGGCATGACGCCGAATAACACAACAAAGTTAATGTTTTGAAGAAAAATCGGTTGCAGAACGCACCCCTGTCAGTACATAAGTAGGGTCATACGTACTGATGATAAGCTCTTATGTATAGTTATGTGACGTTAAGAATGTAATTAGATTAAAATATTTGATTACATATATAATGTATTTGCTGTCACTGAATTTTAGGTGTGGGCTCCGTGGTTGAATGGCCTCGTCTGCATTTATGGCCACAGCAGTTGCCGCTAGCGTCAGCGAACTGAACTGCAGTTTTGACATCGCGTGGATTTTAACATGCAGTCATTAGTCTTCTCGTAACGCACTAATATGACGTCAATATGATGGATATGACAACCGAAACTGGTAACACAGTGCATTAATTGTGATTTTATTATTTTAATAAAGCTTTAAGAAAGAACTAAATTGCGTTAGATTTCTCCATCGCAACACAATTCCGTAGTTTACAAAAGTTAAATGGAAAAATGCCCAACTACATATAGCAAGGAAATAAGCACTCTTAAAAGAGTACTAAATTTAACATCTGGACTTATGAAAACTCAAGATAGATATTTAAATCTGTTGTTTGATTTTAAAGCTCTCAATATTGAGACTACCAGTGACTGTAAAACGTCCTATTAAACAACAAACTACATCTTTGCTTTCAGTATCTTAAGATAACAGAACTAATAAGTAGATTATCAGTGCGCGTTCAATCCCCAATCAAGTTATAACTGGTTTGTTATCTCAAGCTCACTGATAACGATTTCCATTGTCAGGTTACATACTTAGGCAACTGGTGTTCATAGCCACCTGTCGCCCCCTCCCCTCAGGGAATCACTGGCAATTGGTCAAGGTCATCCAATGGAACATTCACCTCACCCCCCACTCTTACCTCCCCACTGGGCCAATAGTATGGCTGGTCCAATAGGCAACAAGATCGCTCCACCCATCCTCTTTATTATATTATGAATCCAGCTACCCAAGCCCCCTCATTCAAGGACTGATATTCAGAGCGACACGATGAAGCGCCAGCAGCAGCAGTACCAGTCATCTTCCCCAGGTGAAAGAGGAATAAGACTGTTAGATTTAAAAGTAACTATCTAATAATACTATTTTTATTAATACAGTTATTAACAAATATGTATACGAATATACAGGGTGGTCCACTGATAGTGACTGGGCCAAATATCTCACGAAATAAGCATCAAACGAAAAAACTACAAAGAACGAAACTTGTCTAGATTGAGGGGAGAAACCAGATGGCGCTATGGTTGGCCCGCTAGATGGCGCTGCCATAGGTCAAACGGATATGAACTGCGTTTTTTTTTTTTAAATAGGAACCCCCATTCTTATTACATATTCGTGTAGTACGTAAAGAAATATGAAAGTTTTAGTTGGACCACTTTTTTCGCTTTGTGATAGATGGCACTGTAATAGTCATAAACGTATAAGTACGTAGTATCACGTAACATTACGCCAGTGCGGACAGTATTTGCTTCGTGATTCATAACCCTTGTTAAAATGGACCGTTTACCAATTGCGGAAAAGGTCGATATCGTGTCGATGTATGGATATTGTGATCAAAATGCCCAACGGGCGTGTTCTCTGTATGCTGCTCGGTATCCATTCGCCGGATAGTTGCGTTATTTAAGGAAACAGAAAGTGTTCAGCCACATGTGAAACGTCAACCACGACCTACAACAAATGATGATGCCCAAGTACGTGTTTTAGCTGCTGTCGCGGCTAATCCGCACATCAGTAGCAGACAAATTGCGTGAAAATCGGGAATCTAAAAAACGTCGGTGTTGAGAATGCTTCATCAACATCGATTGCACCCGTACCATATTTCTATGCACCAGGAATTGGATGGCGACGACTTTGAACGTCGCGTACAGTTCTGCCACTGGGCACAAGAGAAATTACGGGACGATTTTTTGCACGCGTTCTATTTAGCGACGAAGCGTCATTCACCAACAGTGGTAACGTAAAAAAATGGTTCAAATGGCTCTGAGCACTATGGGACTTAACTTCTGAGGTCATCAGTCCCCTAGAACATAGAACTACTTAAACCTAACTAACCTGAGGACATCACACACATCCATGCCCGAGGCAGGATTCGAACCTGCGACCGTAACGGTCGCGCGGTTCCGGACTGTAGCGCCTAGAACCACTCGGCCACTCTGACCGGCAGTGGTAACGTAAACCAGCGTAATATGCACTACTGGGCAACGGAAAATCCAAGATGACTGCGACAAGTGGAACATCAACGACCTTGGCGGCTTAATGTATGGTGCGGCATTATGGGAGGAAGGATAATTTGCCCCCATTTTATCGATGGCAATCTAAATGGTGCAATGTATGCTGATTTCCTACGTAATGTTCTACCCATGTTACTACAAGATGTTTCACTGCATGACAGAATGGCGGTGTACTTCCAACATGATGGATGTCCGGCACATAGCTCGCGTGTGATTGAAGCGGTATTGAATAGCATATTTCATGACAGGTGGATTGGTCGTCGAAGCACCATACCATGGCCAGCACGTTCACCGGATATGACGTCCCCGGATTTCTTTCTGTGGGGAAAGTTGAAGGATATTTGCTATCGTGATCCACTGACAGCGCCTGCCAACATGCGTCAGCGCATTGTCAATGCCTGTGCGAACATTACGGAAGGCGAACTGCTCGCTGTTGAGAGAAATGTCGTTACACGTATTGCCAAATGCACTTAGGTTGGCGGACATCATTTTGAGCATTTATTGCATTAATGTGGTATTTACAGGTAATCACGCTGTAGCAGCATGATTTCTCAGAAATGATGAGTTCACAAAGGTACATGTATCACATTGGAACAACAGAAACAAAATGTTCGAACGTACCTACGTTCTGTATTTTAATTTAAAAAACCTACCTGTTACCAACTGTTCGTCTAAAAGTGTGAGCCATATGTTTGTTAGTATTACAGCGCCATCTATCGCAAAGCTAAAAAAGTTGTCCAACTAAAACATTTGTATTTCTTTACGTACTACACGAATATGTAATAAAAATGGGGGTTCCTGTTTAAAAAAAACGCAGTTGATATCCGTTTGACCTATGGCAGCGCCATCTAGCGGGACAACCATAGCGCCATCTGGTTTCCCCCTTCAAGCTAGACAAGTTTCGTTCTTTGTAATTTTTTCGTTTGACGCTTATTTCGTGAGATATTTGGCCCGGTCACGATCAATGGGCCACCCTGTATACTTACGGTTTGTTATTGTTCCAGCAGTACAACATGCCCCTGATACAGTGGTTGTAAAACTGCTCAACGAGTACACCCACATACTATTTCTCATACTGCCACTGTACCAGCAGTATCCCACAGATGAGTTTCCTGATTTACTGGACCGGGTGTCGTTCAATTACACTGTACTTCCACAGTCACAGCAGTGGCCGACCTTCACCTCTAGTGTACCACCGTTCCATCCATAGCACCACCTGCCATCGTTGGAGCGACCACAGCTCACAGAACAGCAAGCAGGTCATCCATCAAGGGTAACAGTCATCGCCAGCACTTATAAAGTGCCTGTATGTGGATCTAAACGAGCAAATATGGCCTTGGATCTGGATAATGACTTTACAATGGTGACAGAAGTTCAAACGGGCAATGATTCAGAAATTCGCTACTCATGGCATGAGAGGGAATTGTATGCAGTATGATGGGTTATAAACTGAAGCGCCAAAGAAACTTGTACAGGCACGCGTATTCAAATACAGAGATATGTAAAGAGGAAGAATACGGCGCTGCGGTCGGCAACGCCTATACGAGACAACAAGACACTGGCGCAGTTGTTAGATCGGTAACTGCTGTAACAATGGCTGGTTATCAAGGTTTAAGTAAGTTTGAAAGTGGTGTTATAGTCGGCGCACGAGCGATGGGACACATGATCGCAGAGGTAGCGGTGAAGTGCGGATTTTCGCGTACGCCCACTTCATGAATGTACTGTGAATATCAGGACTGCGGTAAAACATCAAATCTCCGACATAGCTGCCGCCGGAAAATGATCCTGCAAGAACGGTACGAGCAACGACTGAAGAGAATCATTCAACGTGACGGAAGTCAAACCCTTCCGCAAATTGCTGCAAGTTTCAGTGCTGAGCCATCAACAAGTGTCAGCGTGCGAACCATTCAACGAAACATCATCGATATGGGCTTTCGGAGCCGAAGGCCCACTCGTGTACCCTTGATGACTGCAAGACCCAAAGCTTTACGCCTCGGCTGGCCCGTCAACACTGACATAGGACTGGTGATGGCTGACAACATGTTGTCTGGTCGGACGAGTCTGGTTTCAGATTTTATCGAGCGGATGGACGTGTACGAGTAAGGAGACAGCCTCATGAATCCATTGATCCTGCATGTCAGCAGGGAACTGTTCTGGCTGGTGGAGGCTCTGTAATGGTGTGGGGCGTTAGCAGTTGGATTTATATGGGACCTCTTATACGTCTAGATACGACCCTGACAGGTGACAAGTACATAAGCATCCTGTCTGATAACTTGCATCCACTTATGTCATTGCGCATTCCAACGGACTTGGGCAATTCCAGCAGGCCAAAGCGACACCCCAAAGGTCCAGAATTGCTACAGAGTGGCTCCAGGAACACTCTTCTGAGTTTCAACTCTTACGCTGGCCAACAAACTTTCAAGACATTAACATTATTGAGCACATCTGGGATGCCTTGCAACGTGCTGTGCAGAAGACATCTCCACCCCCTCGTACTCTTACGGATTTATGGACAGCACTGCAAGATTCATGGTGTCATTTCCCTGCAGCACTACATCAGATATTATTCGAGTCCATGCCACGAAGTGTTGCGGCACTTCTGCATGCTGACGGATTCCCTGCCCCATATTAACCAGGTATACCAGTTTCTTTGGCTCTTCAGTGTATAAATAATAAGATGATGGACGAATATGATCCGTTCAGTACTGCAATAGACGTTCTAATGATAGAATATAAGGTCAACATAGTTGATATGTACAGTGACTCCATGGTATAAATAACTTCATGGAGCATAAATATATACACTACTGGCCATTAAAATTGCTACACCACAAAGATGACGTGCTACAAACGCCAAATTTAACCGACAGGAAGAAGATGCTGTGATATGTAAATGATTAGCTTTTCAGAGCATTCACACAAGGTGGCGCCGGTGGCGACACCTACAACGTGCTGACATGAGGAAAGTTTCCAACCGATTTCTCATACACAAACAGCAGTTGACCGGCGTCGCCTGGTGAAACGTTGTTGTGATACTTCGTGTGAGGAGGAGAAATGCGTACCATCACGTTTCCGACTTTGATAAAGGTCGGATTGTAGCCTATCGCGATTGCGGTTTATCGTATCGCGAAATTGCTGCTCGCGTTGGTCGAGATCCAATGACTGTTAGCAGAATATGGAATCGGTGGGTTCAGGAGGGTAATACGGAACGCCGTGCTGGATCCCAACGGCCTCGTATCAGTGGCAGTCGAGACGGCAGGCATCTTATCCAAATGCCTGTAATGGGATCGTGCAGCCACGTCTCGGTCCCTGAGTCGACAGATGGGGACGTTTGCAAGACAACAACCATCTGCACGAACAGTTCGACGACGTTTGCAGTAGCATGGACTATCAGCTCGGACACCATGGCTGCGGTTACCCTCGGCGCTGCTTCACAGACAGGAGCGCGTGCGATGGTGTACTCAACGACGAACCTGGGTGCACAAATGTCAAAGCGTCATTTATTCGGCTGAATCCAGGTTCTGTTTACAGCATCATGATGGTCGCATCCGTGTTTGGCGACAGCGTGGTGAACGCACATTGGAAGCGTGTATTCGTCATCGCCATACTGGCGTATCACCCGGCGTGATGGTATGGGGTGCCATTGGTTACACGTCTCGGTTACCTCTTGTTGGCATTGACGGCACTTTGAGCAGTGGATGTTATATTTGAGATGTGTTACGACCAGTGGCTCTACCGTTCATTCGATCCCTGCGAAACCCTACATTTCAGCAGGATAATGCACGACCGCATGTTGCACGTCCTGTACGGGCCTTTCTGGATACAGGAAATGTTCTACTGCTGCAATGTCCAGCACATTCTCCAGATCTCTCACCAATTGAAAACGTCTGGTCAATGGTGGCCGAGTAACTAGCTCGTCACAATGCGCCAGTCACTACTCTTGATGAACTGTGGTATCGTGTTGAAGCTGCATGGGCAGCTGCACCTGTACACGCCATATAAGCTCTGTTTGACTCAATGCCCAGGCGTATCAAGGCCGTTATTACGGCCAAAGGTGGCTGTTCTGGGTACTGATTTCTCTGGATCTATGCACCAAAATTGCGTGAAAATGTAATCACATGTCAATTCTAGTATAATATATTTGTCCAATGAATACCCTTTTATCATCTTCATTTCTTCTTGGTGTAGCAATTTTAATGGCCAGTAGTGTATATAAAAGATTCAAGTGTTGCGGAATTAGATGATGTCTACTGTGCAATATCTATCACTACAGAGGGACCCTACACTGGCAGCCGTATATAAGAGCAGCATATAATGAGTGTTTATACTATTTGAGCAAAAACAGTGTTAAAATCAACAAAGTGGAGCGGTATATGAGTGCCTGTATACCTCCTCTACCAAAGCGGGCAACCGTAGAACCTGTCAAGACTCTAGCGGGTGAGTTAACAGAGTGAATTGCGATGTGGCTAATGCCTCCTCTTGGCCTGTATGCGATTCAGGTCAAGTTTAAGGAAAACAGATGGCAGCTATTTTCAAAATTCTGTGCTGTTACTGTGCAGTGAAACTTGTTTATGAAAATAATGAATAAAGGATGGTGTGCTTACTTCGGAGTTGTTTATTTCACGCACAGCCTCCACTACGTGTTAAAAAATTTATAGCTTGTTCCCCAGAGACGGATCACTCGCATGCCGCAGCTGGCTCTGGTCTTGGAACCACGCCCAACGCTGTCTCCTGCATTAACACCGATGTCACGGCCAGTGCTACCGTTGCTCCCGCCACACTGCGCACTCACTGCCTCAAATGTTGAGTTAGCTGAAGGCCTGTGGCTTAATGGGGCTCGATAAGCGGCTCACAGCACTCGCACATGGAAGCTCACATCTCATTCACGGTTGGAGTGAAACTCTAGCCGCATTGGTTCCCGACCTTTCTTACAGCATTACCACTGAGTGCAGTCCGACATTAGCTAGTACCACCAACCTCCTATCCCCCCCAACCTTCTGTCATCTATTTCCCCAACCACCCTCCCCCACATTATCACCAACTTGAGCACTTCACTAAACCGTCGAATGAAACACTTTCCTTGGAATACTTTTATATTTAAAATAATGAAAGATCAATTATATTTAATTTGTGTGTGTGTGGGTCAGTGTGTGTGTGTGTGTGTGTGTGTGTGTGTGTGTGTGTGTGTGTGCGTGTGTGTGTTAGAATCCATGACGGAAGAATTCGTGGCACATCGCACTTCCTCTCACAAGGGAACCTCCCCATCGCACCCCCCTCAGATTAAGTTATAAGTTGGCACAGTGGGTAGGCCTTGAAAAACTGAATACAGATCAATCGAGAAAACAGGAAGAAGTTGTCTGGTATCTGAAAAAAATAAGCAAAATATACAAACTGAGTAGTCCATGAGCAAGACAGGCAACATCAAGGATAGTATGAGCTCAGGAGCGCCGTGGTCCCGTGGTTAGCGTGAGCAGCTGCGGAACGAGAGGTCCTGGGTTCAAGTCTTCCCTCGGGTGAAAAGTTCACTTTTTTAATTTTCGCAAAGTTATGATCTGTCCGTTCGTTCATTGACGTCTCTGTTCACTGTAACAAGTTTAGTGTCTGTGTTTTGCGACCACACCGCAAAACCGTGCGATTAGTAGACGAAAGGACGTGCCTCTCCAATGGGAACCGAAAACATTTGATCGCAAGGTCATAGGTCAACCGATTCCTCCACAGGAAAACACGTCTGACATATTCTATACGACACTGGTGACGGCATGTGCGGCACATGACAGGAATATGTTGTCGACTCACCTAACTTGTACACTTGGCTAATGGGTAAAAAGATTCTTCTACCTTGCCCGATTTAGGTTTTCTTGTGGATGTGATAATCACTCCCGAAAAGTGATGAAAACATAAGAGCTTGTCACAAAACTGCAACAAATCAATGCAACAGTTTCACAGTCGCACAGTTTTGTTTTTAACGTTTTCAAATTGTTCCTGCATATGTCCAAGCAAATCTGAACATGTCCTGGAATATTGGAGAGCGAGGTTGATTATGTGTGAGTGCCTGAACTTTGATAATTGACACACGATCACGTAAACAATACTGCTCTGTGTACCTGTGCAACTTCGCAAAATAATCATCTGAAAACAAAAAATTAAACTTTTCACTCGAGGGAAGACTTGAACCAATGACTACTCGTTCCGCAGCTGCTCACGCTAACCACGGGACCACGGCGCTCCTGAGCTCAGTCTATCCTTGATATTGCCTATCTTGCACATGGACTACTCAGTTTGTATATTTTGCTTATTTTTTTCATAGTTCCACACAACTTCTTCCTGTTTTCTCGAGTGATATGTATTCAGTTTTTCAAGCCCTATCCACTGTGCCAACTTACAACTAAATCTGAAGGGGGTGCGATGGGGAGGTTCCCTTGTCAGAAAAGATAGCTAACTATCCACAGTGAGCGTACACACTTGCAAAACATGCTTCGCCTTCTAACAACCCTACCACAACAAAGGTCAAAATTTAATAATGATTGTGGTGTTGCTCACGCTGCTAAATACTGCATTTTCGGGCAACAACAAAGTTATTATGTGGCAGGTGTCATTAGAGCACAGTTAATAAAGTCATTTCATGTAATAATGAATAAACTAGGCACTCATCTTTCCGTGTTTCCCACGCTGGTCTCGTTGTAAAATCATGGCTCAATCGTGGAAAATCTAGGTGGCAATGATTCCAAGCTCGGATGCAAAGAGGCCTAGGTTTTATTCTGCGATATTCAAAAGTTTTGTAGATGCGCTTCACAAACCATTCTTGAAGATTACACTTTTGTAGGACAATGGTGATGTAAAAAAGTAATCAGCACTCCGAATTTAAGTTACACTTCTTTTTTATTACATTTGCTGCAATATCACGTAACACACAAAACATCACTTCACAATACAAAACATACTTGAAAACATCTACCTCACTGTTAAGTTCACATTTTATAAACTGGCTACGATATGCGTCTTTCCAACATGACGTCCAAGACTTGACTTTCTCAAGGTTCGACTCTCTAACAGTAACTAACTAATCGCTTATGCGCCCAAAAATCAGAGTTACAAGTACGTCAAAGATCATAGTGACAAAAGAAAGAATACACATAAGAATAATATCATTGCAACATAAACATATCGATGTATCAGAGTACCTCTACGTTAATGAAATCAAATCTGA
Source organism: Schistocerca americana (assembly GCF_021461395.2). NCBI lineage: Eukaryota > Metazoa > Arthropoda > Insecta > Orthoptera > Acrididae > Schistocerca > Schistocerca americana. The sequence goes on from NC_060130.1 coordinate 188,054,493, forward strand.
ATGTTGTCTCAGAAATATGTTAACTACTTTACAGAAATACAGTAGAATATTGCTGGTATCGAGAGGTTCAGGTGAGCTGCCGTAATGGTTACGTAATTCAAGTACCATTACACCCTGCGTTACTCCTCTCCATAGTGGCACTTGCTTGACTTTCACACTCCAACCCCATTTAAAATCAGACAAGTTCAGATATGTACACTATACTTCCTGTTCGTAAATCACTTCATTGCTGCACTCATTACTTATGAACTGGCAGAAATTGGACGACTTCAGTCTCTTAACGCTTTGTGTCTGACAACTCTAATAATAATAATAATAATAAAACTGTGTACAGCACTATAGTAACCCTTATATAGTTACTGCTTGTCGTGCTGTCAATAAATTCATTTATCTTTTTCGAAGCGAATAATGAATCAATTTCTGGACTACTGCTGGTACTATCTACGACTAGTAGAAGATATTTTCTTGAGATATTTAGCATTTGCTAAATATATGTCTCACTTCCATCACAAGCGATGTGTGGAACAACGCGCAACATATGTATGTAGTAGGTGGACTATGTGAGAAGCCTGTGACCTCCACCGCATCAATGCTACTAACTGAGAAAAAGTAATTATTGGTTACTGGGTTAGTGTCTTACAACTTTGTGATAATAGTATTGATGTTATGAAAATAATTTCGTTTCGTAACTGAAACAGAATCGAATGGTTTAGTTTTTATTCTTCAGAAAATTCCACTTGACCCGTGAGGGGGTAATCACCCCCAGGTTGGGAACCACAAGTATAACGAATTTCGTTGATATAATAGCTCATGAAAAGATGTGGGTAAGGCGGTAGCATGTTTCGCACTTGCTAAACTACCAAGTCTACACACGCGCACATTATTATTTAAAAGGAAATACTGAATAGAATAAAATCATTATTTTATTATTTTTCCATTTAACAGTCAACACAGTGCAGTTTCATGGGAGGGGGCCCATCAATCTGGGGTCGTGCATTCACATCATAAAGTGTATATCAGAGCTCATACATGGAAAAGAAGCACATCATTTTTAAGCACTTGAGGGAGCAACTAAAACCTTTATGGTAAATAACATAGCAGAGGTATAAGCTGTGTAGGAAACAAGTAACAGACTACAGCATTCAGATTGTTACGTCATTCAGAAGTTTCCTATGTGCTTTACAAATATTTTGTGATTTCAGCTACTAAGACAAAATAGATGATAGTAACTCGCTCGTTATCATCTTGGAAGCCGTAGTCCTCCACCTAAATCATCGTAACATATTTAGTAATAGCCAGAGCTTCCATGTATTCTTGAAAACAACCAAGTTGTACAGTAACTGTTCTCCCCGATCAGCGAATTAATGATCGATGGACCGGTGTACCTGATTGCTGTACACAGACATTGCCCTCACTTAGGCTAATCACGAGCACAGTAGCTGCACAAATGATAGTAGCTTTTCTTATTCTGCTGAAGATACAGATGTAGACGTAGATGAAGAACTGTGGAGGCCAGCGAATTCGTAATTTATACTGTAACCTTTTTTAAAAAAAAGTTGCATACACTGCTGCAAATAATGTATACAGGGTGGTCCATTGATAGTGACCGGGCAAAATATCTCACGAAATAAGCATCAAACGAAATAACTACAAAGAACGAAACTCGTCTAGCTAGAAGGAGTAAACCTGATGGCGCTATGGTTGGCCCGTTAGATGGCGCTGCCATAGGTCAAACAGATATCAACTGCGTTTTTTTAAATAGGAACCCCCATTTTTATTACATATTCGTGTAATTCGTAAAGAAATATGAATGTTTTAACTGGACCACATTTTCGCTTTGTGATAGATGGCGCTGTAATAGGCACAAACGTATAAGTACGTGGTATCACGTAACATTCCGCCAGTGCGGACGGTATTTGGTTCGTGATACATTACCCGTGTTAAAATGGACCGTTGATCAATTGCGGAAAAGGTCGATATCGTGTTGATGTATGGCTATTGTAATCAAAATGCCCAACGGGCGTGTGCTATGTATACTGCTCGGTAGTCCGCAGCTCGTGGTCGTGCGGTAGCGTTCTCGCTTCCCACGCCCGGGTTCCCGGGTTCGATTCCCGGAGGAATCAGAGATTTTCTCTGCCTCGTGATGACCGGGTGTTGTGTGATGTCCTTAGGTTAGTTAGGTTTAAGTAGTTCTAAGTTCTAGGGGACTGATGGCCACAGATGTTAAGTCCCATATTTTTTTTTTTCTTTATTTTTTTTTTCTTTATGGTATTTCAATTCCCCATCGGGGCGGGCTGGCAGCAGCACATGCGCTGCTCTTCAGCCGAAAGACATAGAACAAAACAAGAGAAGACATTTAAAAACAGCAAAGGAGAGAAGAAGGCGAACATAGATATAAAAAAGGGAGAACATCATGGAAGGCAATATACAAAAAACGGGGTGACTGTAAAATGGAGATAAAAAACTGTTTAAAAGTAGCACACACAAAAAGCCACACATTGCGACGATTAAAAGAACACAAGGCACAGTATGACTGGAGCATAAAGGTGTTGACAGATGGCATAGCACACAACGTAACACTCACGGCAGTACACAATGAAAATCACACCTCTTGACGCACACGAGAAAACAGCACTAAACACAACATTGACGTGGCACACTGATGATGATCAAGACAGAGGATCTGCCAGGTTCAAGGAGATGAGGGAGACCTGAAGAAGGGAGGGAGGGGAAGAGATGGGGGAGGGGAATGGGGGGCGCTCGGAAGAGGGCCAGGTAGGGAGGGATGTGGGAAGGAGAGAGGCAAGTATGGGGTGCAGGGTCTCAGGGGAGGGGGGGATGGAGGAAAATCCGCTCTGGGAGAAGGAGGAAAGAGGAGAAGGGGCCCTGGGGCGGGGGGGGGGGGGGGAACAAGGCCGGGTTATAGTTGGAAGGAAGGGTATATGTCACGGCGAAGTTCGTCATCCGGGAGGGGGAGGCGTTGGAAATTGCCCTGATGAAGGAGATGGAGGGTGTGGAGGTGGAGAGAGGGAGGGATACAGCGATAGAGGCGCGGCAACGGGCGAGGGGTGGAGAGGAAGGAGGAAACCAGAGGGTGGGGGGGATCAACCCTGCGAACAATGTAAAGGATGCGGAGATGTTGGAGGAACAAGAGGAGGTGGGGGAAGGGGATCAGTTCATACAGGAGCCGTGTGGGGGAAGGAAGGCGGATACGGAAGGCAAGGCGGAGCGCATGACGTTCAAGGATTTGGAGAGCCTTGTAAAAGCGGGTGGGGGCGGAGATCCAGGCGACGCTGGCATAACAGAGGATAGGACGGATGAGGGATTTGTAGGTGTGGAGGATGGTAGAAGGACGCAGTCCCCATGTCCGGCCGGACAGGAGTTTCAGCAGGCGGAGGCGGGAATGGGCTTTCTGCTGGATGGTCAGGAGATGAGGGGTCCAGGTGAGGTGTCGGTCAAGGGTGAGGCCAAGGTATTTCAGGGTGGGGGTGAGTTGGATAGGACGACCATAAAGGGTGAGGTAGAAATCTTGGAGGCGAAAGGAGCGAGTGGTACGGCCTATGATGATTGCCTGGGTTTTGGAGGGGTTGAGACGGAGGAGCCACTGGTTATACCAAGTGGTGAACTGGTTAAGGTGGGTTTGGAGGGTACGTTGAGACCGTTGAAGGGTAGGATAGAGAGCCAGGAAGGCGGTGTCATCAGCATATTGGAGAAGGTGAACTGGTGGGGGTGGCTTGGGCATATCAGCTGTATACAAGAGATAAAGGAGAGGGGAGAGGACAGAACCCTGGGGGACGCCAGCCGTGGGATAAAAGATACGGGAGTTGGTGTTGTGGAGGGTGACATAGGAAGGACGGTGCGAGAGGAAGGAAGCGACCAGACGGACAAAATTGATAGGCAGGGCGTAGGTTTGGAGTTTAAAGAGGAGACCGGGATGCCATACACGGTCATAGGCATTTTGGAGGTCAAGGGAAACAAAAATGGCGGAGCGACGGGAGTTGAGCTGGAGGGACAGAAGGTGAACAAGGTTGAGGAGTTGGTCGTCAGCAGAGAAGGAGGGTCGGAAGCCACACTGGGTAAGGGGGAGGAGGTGGTGTTGAGCAAGGTGCCGATGGATACGGTGGGAGAGGATGGATTCAAGAACCTTACTGAAGACGGAGGTGAGGCAGATGGGACGATAGGAAGAGGCGGCAGAAGGGGGTTTGTTGGGCTTGAGGAAGAGGAGGACGCGGGAGGTCTTCCACAGGTCAGGGTAGAAGCCAGTAGAGAGGATGACATTATAGAGATGGGCGAGGACAGTTAGGAAGGAATAGGGGCTTTCTCGAAGGTGACGGTAGGTGACACAGTCGTGACCAGGGGCCGTGTTGCGTTTGGACTGGAGGAGAAGTTTAATGTCTTGTGCTGTGATGGGAGTGTTGACATCGGAGGGGGGCAACTGCCCCAAGTACTGGAGACTAGGAGCAAGTGGAGCGACTGAGGTATCAGCACGTTCCATGACGGTGGGGAAAAGAGAATAATCAAAGTGGGGATCATCGGGGATGGAGAAGACCTCGGAAAGGTGGGAAGCGAAGTGGTTGGCCTTACTGAGGTTGTCTGGAAGGGGGCGATCGTTATGGAGAAGGGGGTAGTGGGGAGCGGAAAGGGAACCAGTAAGACGATGGAAGGCAGACCAGTACTTGGAGGAGTTGATAGGGAGGGTGGCATTGAGTCGTGTGCAGGTCTGGCGCCAGTCCCGGCGTTTCGTTGCTGTAATAAGGTTCCGTACGTGTCGCTGTATTTGCCGGTGGCGTTGGAGTGTATCCCTGTCACGAGTGCGGAGGAAGGAGCGATAGAGGCGGCGGGATTCACGGAGGAGGAGGACAGCCCGCGGGGGGAGAGTGGGACGGTGTGGGTGGATGGTTTTAGTAGGAACATGGGCCTCCACGGCGTCAGTAATTACCGTCTGAAGGAAGGACGAGGCGCGGATGATGTCGTCAGGATGGCGATAGGTAAGAGGGTGGCTTTCGACCTGGGTGGAGATGGAGTCCTGGTAGGCATCCCAGTTGGCACGGCGATAGTCATGGACGACCTTGGGAGGGGGTGCAGGTTGCGGAGCCGGAGGGGGGCGGTTTGCAGACGTTATGGTGAGAAGGACAGGGAGGTGATCGCTACCTGTGGGGTCAAGGATGGCGACAGTGATACGCCCAAGGAGGTTGGCGGAGGCAATGACAACATCGGGGGTGGTGTTACTTTCGGGTCGGGTGTGCTGGGGAATGGGAACAAGGTCACCCTGGATTGTGGAGAGGAACTGATGCCACCGCCGAAGGGCAGCAGGAGTGCGGCTATGGATGTTGAGGTCGGCGGCAATCACATAGGTGGAGAAGGTGCGGCCAATGTGCGAGATGAAGTCATAAGGAAGAGGAGCGGTGGAGCGGACATAGATGGTGGCACAGGTAATGGTGAGGGAGGGGAAGAAGACGCTAAGGATAAGGTGCTCAGTGCGGTCATTGAGGAGAGGTTGTGGCCGGACGGGGATATGCTTAAGGTGGCCAATCGCGACTCCACCCTGCGCACGAGGACCAGGAGCATCAGTGCGGTGGAGGATATAGGGGGAGGTGCGGATAGAATGGTGGGGCTGGAGAAAGGTTTCGTTCAAGAGGAAGGTGTCGACCTGGTGGTGGGAGAGGGTGTGCATGAGGAGGTATTTGTTGGAGCGGAAGGAGCGAATGTTCTGGAAGAGGATGCGAGACTCGTGCCGCGCCATGACGGGAAGGAGGGGGGGAAGAGAGGGAAGGGAAGAGACTTAAACGAGGGTGTCGAGGCGGGTGAAGGTGAAGTGGGCTTGGTTGTGGGAGTAAGTGGCGAAGGTGTTCAGGTGGAAAACAGAGCGAGCAGCAAGGGATATTTGTTGGAAGGTGTGCGGGCGCTGAAAAGGGTGAATGTTTTGGAGTACAACGGTAATGAACCGGATGATGTCCTCAGCCGTGGGGGGTGGACGGAGGGAATTGTTAGGATGGACAGGAGGATCGACGGGACGAACTGGGACTGTAAGTTCAGGGGTGGCTGGAGGGGGTTTAGCTTTACACTTGTGGGAGTATGTGGGATGGGGGCCATTGCAGGTATTACAGGAAGGAGGAGCAGCGAGGTTGGGGCAGTTCTTGAGAAAGTGGGAGGCCTTGCAATGGGGACAGGTGGGGGGGTTTTTGCAGTTGGGAGTCAGGTGGTCATTGTACATCAGGCACCATTGGCAACGGTAGGATTGGGGAGGGGATTTGGAGGATTCAACAGGGTGGCGACGGTGGTATATCAGGGCACCCTGGGTGAGGAGATGGTCTATGGACGGGGCGGACTCTGAGAATATCCGCATGAGGTAGGTGGGACCAGAGGCATTGTGGATACGGCGGGCAGAACGGATTTCCAAGTCCGGGTGGGAGTTCAGTTCTACCAACACTTCATCCTCTGCGATCACCGGGCTGAGCTTGGTGATCACAGTGGTGTAGGTGGGGGGGCGACGGGGAGGCTGGGGCTGATGAGGAGTGGAAGCGGAAAGGAAGGGTGTCAGAGAGGCGTGGGGGCCAAACATAACTCGTGGGAGTTTTCGCAGGAGGTCTGTGTGAAATGATGGGGACGGGGACTTGATAATGACTGAGTCCCTGCGGGGAATGAGTTGGGAGATGGGAGCACCAGGTAAGTACTTTCGTATTTCCTTGGTGAGGGTACGAGCGTCGAGGAACTTAGGATCGGGAGTTGACAGGACAAAGGTGTGGAGGGTGGGGGCCAAGGTAGGGGTGGCAGGAGGAGGGGTGGTGTCCATGGTGACGGCAGGGGGAGGGGGAGGTGGCGTTGATTTTTTGTGGGAAGTGGCGGGAGCAGAGTCGGTAAGGACGCGCTTTTGGGGTTTTTTGGAGACTGGAGGCTGGGAGGAGGGGAGAGGGACGGGGAGGAGAGGGAGGTGGCGGGTGGCAGATCCCTGTGGCGTAGTGGAGGCACCGGGAGAAGCAGCTGGTTCAGTGGTGGCGATGGTGGCTCGGCGCAACGTGATGCGTGCGGGAGATGCAGAAGACGACGCGACGGGGTCGGTGAGAGAGGGGAAGCCAACCACCTGAGGGGCGGCAGCAGAGGCGGCAACAGAGGCGTACGTGAGGGCGGGGGTAGTAGTGGGAGCTGTTGAGGGTGTGGAGGCTGGAGGAAGGGTGTAGAGGTGTGGGTATACAGCAGGGGAGGAGATAGGGGGGTGGGTAAGTGGAGGCAGGGAAGGGGAGGTGGAAGGAGGGAGGCCAGAGGCGGCACTCCAGGAAGTGACTGTGGGAGAGGGGGAGGGGGAGGTGTAGATGACGGTGGAGGTGGGAGTACTCATTGCAGACGAACGGCGACGGACAGACGGACGTGCAGCAGGCGGCGTCGGCGTCGGCGATGGGCAGCGGCGAACAGCAGGCGGCGTCGGCTGCGTCGGCGGCGGCGAACAGACGTACGAACAGCAGGCAGGCGGCGGCGGCGGCGGCGGCGGCGGCGGCGGCAGCGGCAGCGGTTGCGACGACGGCGATGGACAGCCAGCAGGCGGACGGACGGACGGACGGACGGACGGACGAACAGCGACAGCAGCGGGCAGACAGACAGACAGACACACACACACAATCTTCGAAGACGGAGATTCCACCCTGAGAGTAGCCCAGGCTTTGCAATCTGACGCTTTCGAAGGAGGGGATCCAACCCTCTAGATGTCGTTAAGTCCCATAGTGCTCAGAGCCATTTGAACCATTTGAACCAACTGTTCGTCTAAAATCGTGAGCCATATGTTTGTGACTATTACAGCGCCCTCTTTTACAAAGCGAAAAAAGTGGTCCAACTAAAACATTCATATTTCTTTACGTACTACACGAATATGTAATAAAAATGGTGGTTCCTATTTTTTTTAAAAAAGCAATTGATATCCGTTTGACCTATGGCAGCACCATCTAGCGGGCCAACCATTGCGCCATCTGGTTTCCCCCTTCAAGCTAGATAAGTTTAGTTCTTTGTAGTTTTTTCGTTTGACGCTTATTTCGTGAGATATTTGGCTCGGTCACGATCAGTGGACCACCCTGTATAAACAGTGATCGATGAATAATTCACCTAGTCACGAGAGAATCGGCAGGGGGCTATGATACATTACACGTATTCGCAATTGCGAATATGGACAACCATCAGCTGTAGAATGGAATGACAGCGACGAAAGCCGGATCGGGACTCAAACCCGGATTTCCCGCTTATCACGAGCGGTCGCCTTGCCATCCAACTATCCCTGCACGAATCATAGCTATACCCAAACTTCCATAAATCGTTAACAATGATTTTACGCCCTGTACTCATACATCCATTACGTATATTCCTGTACAGGGGAAACATTTTACCTGAAAGTCTCTTGCCCGGTGTTGGTGGATAAATACGATGTTGCAGCCCCTGTGTTATTCTGAATTACGGTACAAAGTTCCTTTGGACATGCATGAATGTCCAAAGTAACTTTTCATCGTAATTCAGACTAACACAGGCACTGTAATACGACGTCGAGGTGCATAACAGCAGGTGAGGTGAAGAAGCAGTAGCCAGATGACGTGGTGATTATGTTGCTTAACGTTAGCAACACTTTAAGCAACACATGCTGTAAACACATCAGTGTCACTATGATATCAGCCCTAGTTTTCCATCTGACAGTTGTATCTGAAAATTCACGATTTAGTGATTTTAAAGTGATAATATCCATGGCTGAATGCTTCCGACTATGCGATCCATCAATGCGCTTTTCAGCCTAGTTCTACTGCAACATTCACTCACCATCAGCAATGCTGGGAGAACACAGAGTCACAGTAGGAGACTTTCCTGGACCAATTAAAATGATTAACAGCGGAGAATGGATAAATCTGCAGGAACAGACGTTTAAGAATCTAATGCACTTAAGTTTTCTACGAAGTACGATGTAGGCTCTCAGGTAAAGTGGCAATCGCACGTGCACCAATTGTACAAAACATTTTGGATTAAACTACTGGAGTCCACTCGCCAAACTCAGCACTTATCAGAAGAAACCGTCGCTCAACACTACGATTCATGTTGCGCCGGAGTGGAAGTAGATAAGTATGAGCCAAGAGTGCCAGATATAGGCACGGAACAGAAGTTGTTATTTAAGTCTGTTCATTCACACTGCAATATGTGAGTGTTTATAGATAAAAAAAAGTCTAAGCGCTACATGTGTTCCTGTTTACCAACATGAACATGTAGTCGTCATCATGACCGAGTGGATGAAACGCTCTGCCACAGGAGTCTTGTAGGAACTGACTGGTCCTACAATGATGATGCTGGAAACCGGAAGAAGAAAAATGGTTAATAACTTCCCAGTAGCATATTTGCCTTAATTATAGGACCTTTAGATTGTGGGAAGACTAATCTTGTTCTAACACTGTTATTAAATCCTAAGAGGTTCATTTTGAACATGTATATATTTTTTTCAAAAACCCTGTTTCAACCGAAATATCAGCTATAGCAGGAGATACTGCGTGGCATTAAGGGAGTAACACCAGACATTCAGCAAAAGCAGCAGTGTTTCAGTGCTGGAAGAAGTAATGCGGAACTGCATATTATTATTTGATGACACCGCAATGGGAAAACCAGGATGAGATCTGGAAATACTTCTGCTTTGGCCACCGTATGCAAGTTCGTTAGAGATAATGTGAATCTTTTAACCACTTTAAAATTGGACAGTCAGACTTTTTATTGAGGATATGGCCCCACAAATATGTTTTTTCAAGCCTAGTTGTCTTTTTAGGTATGTTGACGTTATGTTTCTTGTTTGATAACATGGAATAGATTCTTTGTACTGGTATCAGACCATTTTAATTGCCTTCATCCTAACATCAGATTCACACTAGAGATTGAAAAGGAGGGGACGCTACCCATTTTGGATGTACTGGTTTATAAAAAAGATGACTGAACTATTGGACACAGTGTTTATAAGGAACCGACACATACTGATGGTATTTACATGCTACCAGCTGTCATCCACCGTTGGAGTCATACGGGCCTTAGTCAAATGAGCATATCGTATCTCGGATGCTGAGAATTTACCACAAGAGCTTAAGGACGTGTTTAATCGTAATGTCTATACGGACAAACAGATTTGAAGTGCATTTGAGTCTGGACCACTACCTAAACCAGTTGAAAACTCTTTTAGTTCTGTGGCTTTCCTTCCATATGTTGGAAGCGCGTCTGCCATGATGGGAAGGCTTTTGAAGAAATATGAAATCAGATGTGTATTCCGTCCACCAGCTAAGATTAGAGCACTTCTTCACTCTGTAAAGAATGATTTAGGTTTGAGGAAGCTTGGCGTTTACAAAATACCATGTGAGTGCTGTAAAATATACATTGGCCAAACAATTCGTACCGTCAATGACAGATGATTTGAACATCATCGGCATACGCTCTTATTACAACCTGATAAATCTGTGGTGGCTGAACACTGTCTTACAGAGAGAGACAGTATGCTACACGATGCGACACAAGTGACTGGAAACGCCTAGCATTACTGGGATTGTGTTTTAAAAGAATCTGTGGAAATTGGACTAACAGATAACATCATTAGCCGAGATCATGGAAACTTCCTAAATCCACTACTGGCCATTAATATTGCTACACCAAGAAGAAATGCAGATGATAAACGAGTATTCATTGGACAAATATATTATACTAAAACTGACAAGTGATTACATTTTCACGCAATTTGGGTGCATAGGTCCTGAGAAATCAGTACTCAGAACAATCGCCTCTGGCCGTAATAATGGCCTTGATACGTCTGGGCATTGAGTCAAACAAGAGCGTGGATGGCGTGTACAGGTGCAGCTGCCCATGCAGCTTCAACACCATACCGCAGTTCATCAAGAGTAGTGACTAGCGTATTGTGACGAGCCAGTTGCTCGGCAACCATTGACCAGACGTTTTCAATTGGTGAGACATCTGGAGAATGTGCTGGCCAGGGCAGCAAATCGAACATTTTCTGTATCCAGAAAGACCCGCACAGGACGTGCAACATGCGGTCGTACATTATCCTTATGAAATGTAGGGTTTCGCAGGGATCGAATGGAGGGTACGGCCACGGGTTGTAACACATCTGAACTGTAAGGTCCACTGTTCAAAGTGCCGTCAATGCGAACAAGAGGTGACTGAGACGTGTAACCAATGGCACCCCCTACCATCACGCCGGGTGATACGCCAGTGTGGCCATGACGAATACACGCTTTCAATGAGCATTCACCGCGATGTTGCCGAACACGGATGCGACCATAATCATGCTGTAAACAGAACCTGGATTCATCTGAAAAAATGACGTTTTGCCATTCGTGCACCCAGGTTCGTCGCTGAGTACATCATCGCAAGCGCTCCTGTCTGTGATTCACTGTCAAGGGTAACCGCAGCCATGGTCTCCGAGCTGATAGTCCATGCTGCTGCAACCGTCGTCGAACTGTTCGTGCAGATGGTTGTTGTCTTGCAATCGTCCCCATCTGTTGACTCAGGGATCGAGACGGGCTGTACGATCCGTTACAGTCATGCGGATAAGATGCCTGTCATCTCGACTGCTAGTGATACGAGGCCGTTGGGATGCAGCACGGCGTTCCGTATTACCCTCCTGAACTCACCGATTCCATATTCTGCTAACAGTCATTTGATCTCGATCAGCACGAGCGGCAATGTCGCGATACGATAAACTGCAATCGCGATAGGCTACAATCCGACCTTTATCAAAGTCGGAAACGTGATGTTACGCATTTCTCCTACTTACACGAGGCATCACAACAACGTTTCACCAGGCAACGCCGGTCAACTGCTGTTTGTGTATGAGAAATAGGTTGGAAACTTTCCTCATGTCAGCACGTTGTAGGCGTCGCCACCGGCGCCAACCTTGTGTGAATGTTCTGACAAGCTAATTATTTGCATATCACAGCAACTTCTTCCTGTCGCTTAAATTTAGCGTCTGTAGCACGTCATCTTCGTGGTGTAGCCATTTTAATGGCTAGTAGTGTAAAACTTGGATTTCTCTTTTATCAGGTAAGAAGAATCAACAGCATCTGAATCAGCCGGCTATGAGTATTAATTTGTAACTATATATCGTTTTTCCACAGTACTCACCACTGGAGGCGCTGCAACTCTTCTTGCGCCACAGGCAGCAGTAACGTTTGAGCGCCTGCGATTTACCCCAGCTCATGTGCATTTATATTTTCGCTGCGCATAAAGGTTCCGTCGTTTATGGTTGGAATCAATTATCGGCCAGAGCAGCTTAGCTTTCTCACCTGATGATGGCGGCCAGGTGGACCGTGTAGATGACAGCTCGATCCGGCTGAAGACCGATAAGAATAGGACAGTCAGTATTTAAAGCATATTTACCAAGCTCCTGTAGGAACTGATATGTCATTCAATGAATTCGACACTATATCCAGGAATTCTGGAGTAACCCACAATACCGCTCGCTGATTATTGATAAATCCAGAAAATTAATGATGGTTAATATAGACGACACTTCAATGAGATAGTGCATAAAAGTCTGTGTGCCAAAGTGTAACTGTATGAGAAGACTGTAGGATATGTACAAAATCACACGGAAGCAATATACTAATCCTGATAAAATATGCATATACATCGACCAAAATCTGAGACAATTAATGGAAGATAACGGAATTGGTTAGCAGTGTCAAGGCAGCGGCGGTGAATGGTGAATCTCAGGTGCAGCAGTTGAACAACAGTCATATATCAAAACGACAGACGCAGAATCAATGAGGCTCTTACGGCGACTGTGAAAGTTTACGGAACATTAGAAGAGATGAAAAAATCCACTCCAGTAGATATCACAAAAAAAAGCTCAGCAAGGAGGCAATTAATCTCTTTTGAGGTTACTCATTATAATAATTGGGAAGGTCGGCGAACTTGAGAAAGCTGTGTATTAAATCATGTAAGATGTGTACTATCTTGAAGTGTGATCAGTATACAACAGAATACCGACAAAACAGAAAGTCATAGATACACAAAAACCAATTCGTCACAAACTGGCACTCTTAAAACCGGGACAGGTGGAGTATTCACAGTCTCTCTCTGAAACATGTAGACCCTAACAAAAAGTATTAAATAACTTTCACACATGATGACATCGGATGGCGGTAGAAGAAGAGAAAAAGAAGATAGGGCGAGGAAGGATTCATGAACAATCACAGTGCTAGTGAATTACATACCACACAAGGGGCAACGTGGATCTACCGTATATGCTGGGAAAGCTGTCTATACACATGCACTATGTGATCAAACGTATCCGGACATTTAGCTGAAAATGACTTACAAGTTCGTGGGGCACTCCGTCGGTAATGCTGGAACTCAATATAGTGTTGACCCACCCTTAGCTCTCGCAGGCATACGCTCAATCGGGTGCTGGAAGGATTCTTGGGGAATGGCAGCCCATTCTTGACGGAGTGCTGCACTGAGGAGAGGTATCGACGTCGGTCGGTGAGGCCTTTCACGAAGTCGGCGTGCCAAAATATCCCAAAGGTGTTCTGTAGGATTAAGGTCAGGATTCTGTGCAAGCCAGTCCATTACAGGGATGTTATTGTCGTGTAACCACTCCGCCACAGGCTGTGCATTATGAACAGGTGCTCGATCGTGTTGAAAGATGCAATCGCCATCCCCGAATTGCTCTTTAGCAGTAGGAAGCAAGAACGTGCTTAAAACATCAATGTAGACCTATGCTGTGATAGTGCCACGCAAAACAACACGGGGTGCAAGACCCTCCATGAAAAACACGGCCGGCCGGAGTGGCCGAGCGGTTCTAGGCGCTTCAGTCTGGAACCGCGCGACAGCTACGGTCGCAGGTTCGAATCCTGCCTCGGGCATGGATGTGTGTGTTGTCCTTAGGTTAGTTAGGTTTAAGTAGTTCTAAGTTCTAGGGGACTGATGACCTCAGAAGTTAAGTCCCATAGTGCTCAGAGCCATTTTTTGAAAAACGCGACCACACCGTAACACCACCGCCTCCGAATGTTACTGTTGGCACTACACACGCTGATACATGACGTTCGCGGGCATTGGCCATACCCACACCATGCCATCGGATCGCCACATTGTGTACCGTGATTCGTCACGCCACTCAACGTTTCTCCACTGTTCAATCGTCCAATGTTTACGCTCCTTACACCAAGTAAGGCGTCGTTTGGCATTTACCGACGAGATGTGTGGCTTATGAGCAGCCGCTTGACCATAAAATCCAAGTTTTCTCACCTCCCGCCCAACTGTCATAGTACTTGCAGTGGATCCTGATGCAGTTTGGAATTCCTGTGTGATGGTCTGGATAGATGTCTGCCTATTACACATTACGATCCTCTTCAATTGTCGGTGGTCTCTGTCTGTACGTGTCCCTACACGTTTCCATTTCACTATCATATCGGAAACAGTGGGCCTAGGGATGTTTAGGAGTGTGGAAATCTCGCGTACAGACGTTTGAAACTAATGACACCGAATCATCTGACCACGTTCGAAGTCCCTGAGTTCCGCGGAGCGCCCCATTCTGCTCTCTCACGATGTTTAATGACAACTGAGGTCACTGATATGAAGCACCAACGAAATATTATCAGTCATCTCGGTGCTTTGAGAATGATGCATTATTGAATAACAATAACGGAGATGGTTGGCCACGAATTTCACAGGTCTCTTCACAGAACGTACCAGCGCAGACGAGTCATAATATGTGGTTTCAATGATTTATGGCAGGATGATCTCGTGGATATGAGAAAATACTTACTATTGAATAAAGGGTTCATATATATTTGAATGATCATAGGCACGTATTCCAAATTCACCTGAGCATTTCCTGCCAGGGCAAAGACTATAAGAAACGTTACTCATGTGGCTGAACAATTACTCTAGACTGGAACGAATCGGTGTCCTGACAAACTGCAATCTGACCATGGAGTTGAATTTTAGAATAAGTATTTCAAGTCGGTAATGAAGCGATATGAAATGTACCACCTTAACTCATGAGGTGTGGTCTTTCAGACCTCGCGAAAATTTTCGAACCCGCTCTCCAAGATAAGTTCAGGCAGAATGTTTCTATACGCTCCCTTACCCTCGTTAAATCACCAAGTCTGCAATGTTTTGTTGTTAGTTGCATTCTCATCTCCTTTGCTTGTTGTTGACACATGTTACTCACGTGTTGGCATATCCTAGACCGTGCCTCGTAAACTATATACATGTTATCTTCAGTATAGTACAAAATGTGTTCACAGAATGTCAGTTTTAACGATACAAAGTGTGATGAAACTGATAGTCGGTGGATGGAGGAAGATGGCAGTCTTATAGATCTAAAAATAGACGAACAAGACGACGATTTGAAAATAGCCGGTGATCACAATTCTGCTAGAGGACGATAAATTACTTGAAATGTTAGTTCAAATGGAACGTGCTCTGAGTGGTGATAAAATAAAATGTAGATCCCAACAATGAATATCAATTTTGCAGACATCCTTTTTGTACTTACCAACGTCTATTTTTATGCACAAGTTTAAACCATATAATATTGTTTTACATGAAAATTTACTTGCGGCAGCGATACTATATTTTTCAGGATGTAATGTTCAGTTCTCTCACAGTTCGCTTAAGTGTACTATTTAAAAAACTCACAAAAGTATGTGATTTTGTGTATTAAAAAGTAAAATATTGAGGCTTTAATTAGTACAGTAAAATCAACAACGAGTATTTAAACAACACTGAAATAATTTGAAAAATAAATGTTACATAAATTAAATTGAAAATTTCAGATGATTTGCGTTTTAAATGTCAGTTTCAATGTAAGATTCCGAGAGACCCTATCTCATGGTATACGTTGCGGTAAAGTCACCTTGTAGTTAAGATTTAATCTTCATGGTTCCTACACATGACTAGACATTCTCCTACAAATTATTGGGGTGTATAATAGATCTGAGCATTGTACGCTTAAGACGACAGCTATCGATGTACATGACATGGTCTCCGAGCTGATAGTCTATGCTGCTGAAAACGTCGTCGAACTTTCGTGAAGATGGTTGTTGTCTTGCAAACGTCCCCATCTGTTGACTCGGGGATCGAGACGTGGCTTCACGATCCGTTACAGCCATGCGGATAAGATGCCTGTCATCTCGACTGCTAGTGATACGAGGCCGTTATGATCCAGCACGGCGTTCCGTATTACCCTCCTGAACCCACCGATTCCATATTCTGCTAACAGTCATTGGATCTCGACCAACGCGAGCAGCAATGTCGCCATACGATAAACCGCAATCGCGATAGGCTACAATCCGACCTTAATCAAAGTCGGAAACGTGATGGTAGGCATTTCTTCTCCTTAAACGAGGCATCACAACAACGTTTCACCAGGCAACGCCGGTCAACTGCTGTTTGTGTATGAGAATTCTGTTGTAAACTTTTCTCATGTCAGCAGGTTGTAGGTGTCGTCACCGGCGCCAACCTTGTGTGAATGCTCTGAAAAGCTAATCGTTTGCATATCACAACTTCTTCTTCCTGTCAGTTACATTTCGCGTCTGTAGCACGTCATCTTCGTGGTGTAGCAATTTTACTGACCAGTAGTGTAAGTGTGTGAGATTCCTTCGCTGGAATACCGAATGATGTTGTGGTGTTTGGGTATCATACACATGAGCACTCCACACGCAGATGGACAAATGGTGGGTAAACAAAATGGAGATATACCTGTATCCATATTACACCATGACAAGTTTGACCACGATGGGTTATGGCAACTCCGCAGCCAGAGGTTGAGCATGGCGCATTATCATCTGTAATCCCCAGTATCCAACCTAATGTTCTCGTGAAGTGGAGCATCTAACATCTCAAGATACGAATATCGTGCTTATATACATGCTCTACAGCCTTACGCGAGGCTGTAACGAATGAAGTTCCTGTAATATTGAAGCTGGAATGCTCTCTCTTCTCCCAAGATATGTCCCTTAGACATTTCGGTATGTTGAGGGCTTTAATTGATATTAATGTAAGGTCTCTCAGATGCATCAGCCAAATCAGTCTCTCTTCGTATGTAAGGCTCATGAAGATTAGAGAATTTGTAAAATCTGCACAGCCCTCCTACGCGATGAAACTGAAATTGTTGTCGTTTTCACACTGCAGTGAAATCTGTTTTTAACAGACGCACCGTCATTGGCAAGTCACTTACACAGACGTTTTTCGCGATTTACATCACACATAAACGTAAGCTGTTCGCCATATGGCCATATGCGGTCCACGGACAACATACACAGAGACAGGGGCGGGGGGGGGGGGGGGGGGGGGAGTGGGCAGGGTGGTGTTCGTTATGAAAAAATTAAAGTAAAAAAGATTAATAAGTATGACATTGGAAATTTAGTCAGGCATCAGAAAACATTCATAAACAACGGTCGCATCAATGAACTAAATTGCGGGGTGTCTACAGGGAAGTATGAAAGGTTTAGTGCACAGAATTAAAAACAGGTGACAAGGTGATGACAAATCAGGACAGTCTGTCTGCTGACTGGATATTGGGAACGACTAACAAACATTCGGCTCGTGTTCGGGAAGACAGCGGTTAAAGCCCCCATACGGCCATCCAAAAAATGGCTCTAAGGACTATGGGACTGAACATCTGAGGTCATCAATCCCCTAGACTTACTACTTTAACCTAACTAACCTAAGGACATCACACACATCCATGAACGAGGCAGAATTCGAACCTGCGACCGTAGCAGCAGCGCGGCTCCGGACTGAAGCGCCTAGAACCGCTCGGCCACGGCCATCCAGGTTACCGTAAATCTCTGAAGGCGAATTCCGAGTCGTCGCCTTTGAAGGCACTGTCGATTTTCCTTCGAGCTTGTGCTTCGATTGGACGTTAAACCTACATCTGGTTTCTTTTCTTTCAGATGTTAAACTGAACATAAATACAGATATTAGTTGTAGAAAAAGAGCTGTTAATTAAATAGAGGAAGGTTCTTTATGCGAGAAAAACGATCACATGTTTTGAAAATAAGGAAAATAAATATTTGTTCCATTTGGCCTCCAGCTTAACGTAGTACAACATGCTGTGTACAAGAGGAAACAAGTTCGGCTTGGTAGGCTCCCATCAAAGGAAAAAGGAAAAGAAAGGTTCTGGCAATGAGGCACGTAACACGGACGGATATGAAGGACAAGGGCAACTGAGTGAACGGAGAAGAAATGCGAAGGAAGCGAGATCAGGACGGGCAGTAGTTTTGGAAGCATTGTTACGTAATCACAGGAAGCGCTGGTCGCCCCATTGCTTCGAAATAGCCTGTAACGACGGGGTAGGCCGTATTAAATGGCGGATGTAAGATGAAGCCTGCTACGTTCCTCGTGGCACAGTGGAATGCAATGTGCTTCTACGGCATTTCTTCGATGGCTGTTTACCAACAGCCGCTCAGCTGCTACATCCTGCCATGCAGGAGTGTACTACTCACTTAATGGTTTGTCTTTTGCTTTCTGTACGTTGAAAAAATGTAATTTAAAACAGAATGCATGTATACGTGACCCAAGCTTCAAACAAAACAATTGCGAATTCGACGCCAAAGAATATTCCTTTAACTTGATGTAACGTTGATATCTAACCTGATGTTCCTTGGACTGAAACTTGTCTGTGAATAAATACGTATTACAGCAGATTTTGGTCGTTGCAGCATGCTGTTATTTACTGAAAATAGACGCCAATGTTAAAGAATCAAATTCTTTCGGTACGCATCCTGGACTACAACGTCAATTTTCTGCATCTCAATCCATGTCTATTTCCCGCAAGCTACCCAACTGTTTGTGGCGAAGGTTACTTCGTATACCATTGTAACTTGGCCCTTTCCTGTTCAATTCGCTCATCATCCACGGAAGAACAACGGCATGACCTTAAATCTCTCGAACTCTGCTTTTTTGGTGAGATGCAGAAGAATGTATTAGATTTTCTCAGAATTGTTGAAGTGTACGCTCTGAGAATTTTAACAATGAACTTCTCTGCGACGTGCAGCATCTCTGTTTTTGTGTCTGACACTGAAGTAGGGTGAGTACCTCGTAACGCAAGAAAGCGTGACGAAACGCGTTGCTCTTCTTTGCATCGTCCGTTTTACGCCTGTCAGTTCTATCTAGTCGGTCGATCGATCGCTATTAGCTTACCTCCTTTGTGGGTTGACTACACTTCCGGAGGATTCTTCCACTGAAATACTGCCTGATATCCGCCTCTCCTACTATTAGTTTTATGAGGTTGTTCCACTTTAAATCACTCCATATGCAAATTCCTAGATACTTAATGAAAGTGATGGTTTCTACTGCCGGTTCAGAAATCACGTAATCATACAACAACAGCACTTTTCACAGATTTATTCACCGTACGTTAAATTTGCTACGGCGAGGGTCAACTACCAACCATGTACACTACTGGCCATTAAAATTGCTACGCCAAGAAGAAATGCCGATGATGAACGGGTATTCATTGGACAAATATATTATACTATAACTGACATGTGATTACATTTTCACGCAATTTGGGTGCATAGATCCTGAGAAATCAGTACCCCGAACAACCGCCTCTGGCCGTAATAACGGCCTTGATACGCCTGGGCATTGAGTCAAACAGAGCTTGGATGGCGTGAACAGGTACAGCTGCCCATGTAGCTTCAACACGATACCACAGTTCATCAAGAGTAGTGACTGGCGTATTGTGACGAGACAGTTGCTCGGCCACCATTGACCAGACGTTTTCAATTGGTGAGAGATCTGGAAAATGTGCTGGCCAGGGCAGCAGTCGAACATTTTGTGTATCCAGAAAGGCCCGTACAGCACCTGCAACATGTGGTCGTGCATTACCCTGCTGAAATGTAGAGTTTCGCAGGGATCAAATGAAGGGTAGAGCCACGGGTCGTAATACATCTGAAATGTAACGTCTACTGTTCAAAGTGCCGTCAATGCGAACAAGAGGTGACCGATACGTGTAACCAATGGCAACCAATACCATCACGCCGGGTGATACGCCAGTATAGCGGTGACGAATACACGCTTCCAATGTGCGTTCACCGCGATGTCATCAAACACGGATGCGACCATCATGATGCTGTAAACAGAACCTGGATTCATCCGAAAAAATGACGTTTTGCCATTCGTGCACCGAGGTTCGTTGTTGAGTACACCATCGCAGGCGCTCCTGTCTGTGATGCAGCGTCAAGGGTAACCGCAGCCACGGTCTCCGAGCTGATAGTCCATGCTGCTGCAAACGTCGTCGAACTGTTCGCGCAGATGGTTGTTGTCTTGCAAACGTCCCCGTCTGTTGACTCAGGGATCGAGCCATGCGGATAAGATGCCTGTCATCTCGACTGCTAGTGATACGAGGTCGTTGGGATCCAGCACGGCGTTCCGTATTACCCTCCTGAACCCACCGATTCCATATTCTGCTAACAGTCATTGGATCTCGACCATGCGAGCAGCAATGTCGCGATACGAGAAACCGCAATCGCGATAGGCTACAATTCGACCTTAATCAAAGTCGGAAACGTTATGGTACGCATTTCTCCTCCATACACGAGGCATCACAACAACGTTTCACCAGACAATGCCGGTCATCTGCTGCTTGTGTATGATAAATCGGTTGGAAGCTTTCCTCATGTCAGCACGTTGTAGGTGTCGTCACCGGTGCCAACCTTGTGTGAATACTCTGAAAAGCTAATCATTAGCATATCACAGCATCTTCTTCCTGTCGGTTAAATTTCGCGTCTGTAGCACGTCATCTTCGTGGTGCAGCAATTTTAATGGCCAGTTGTGTAGCTTTCCCATTTCTCCATATAAAACAGCATCGTCCAAGAACTATCTCATGCACCTTATGACAGTATCTATTGGTTAACTTATACATATTGTCGACAGTAAAGGTCTGCTAATGCTCCCTTGGCATACGACCGACACTGCTGTTACGTCTGAAGATTTCTGGCCGTTAAAAATAAAGGAGTCTGTTCTGCCTCCTTCACCTGGGAATGGCGTGGGGAACAAAATTCTGCAAGTCGCCAAACAAACTACACTCCATGAGAAAAAAAAGTGAAGCATTCAGAAAAGGAGGAGAAAATGAAGTTATACCTCATGGGTTGAGTGGATATGTGACGTTATTTCAGAGATTACGAAGTCGAGTCAGATTTAAAAAGAAATTGCTAGTGTAGGCCCACTAATTAACGTGATACTGCACGCACTCTTGTCTCGATGGATGTTCTGGTTCGGTTGGGAAGGATGTCATAAAGTCGTTGTATCCTCTTCTTAGGTAACCTGGCCCACAACTATTATAAGTGGACCTCGATATCCCGTATATTGACACTAGAATGGAATTGACGTCCGGCCTAGTCCCACCCATGTTCTGTTGGAGACATATCTGGAGATGTTGCTAACCATGGCAGTACCGCAGCATCCCCAGATAGTCCATACACTGTCGCAACACCTTTTTCCTGGCGTAGTGCAGCAAATCGACGTGGCATGGACTCAACAACCTACAGAAACACTGACCCATGGTGCCTCTATAGCCATACATAACTGCAAAAGGGTTGCCAGTGCATGATTTTGTGTATGAACTGACCTCTCGATTACGTCCCATAAATTTCGACGATAGTCATGTCGGGTGTCTTGTTGGCCAAATTTTCGCTCACTTTGTCTCCAAACAAATCACGAGCTGTTGCGACCCGGTGACATGGCACATAGTCATCCATAATAATTCCATCGTTGTTTGGGAACATGACATCTAAGTATGGCTGCAAATGGTCTCCAAGTAGCGGAAAATGCAGGGGACTCAGTCCATTGCATGTGAATACAACCCACAAAATTATGGAGCACCACCAGCTTGCGCAGTGCCTTGTTGAGAACTTGGGCTCTTGGCTTCGTGTGGTCTGCGCAACACTGAAACCCTATCATTAGCTCTTACCAACTGAAATTTGGGATTACCTGACCAGGCTACGGTTTTCCAGTCGTCTATGGTCCAGCTGATATGGTCAAAAGCCCAAGAGAAGCACTGAACGCGATGTCGTGTTGTTAGAAAAGGCACTCGCCTCGCTATACTCCAAATTTTGCCGCACTGTCCTAATGGATGTGTTCCTCGTACATTACACATTGACTTTGCGGTTATTTTACGCAGTGCTGCTTGACTGAAACCTACGCGAACGCCCCTGCTCTCAGATGTTAACTGAAGGCCGTCGGCCAGTGCGCTCTCCATGCTGAGAGGTAATGCCTGAAATGTGGAACTCTCGGCACGCTCTTGACACTGTGGATCGCAGAATGTTGAATGACCCATGCCTCTAGCTCCAACTACCGCATTCAAAGGCTGATAATTCC
Organism: Schistocerca americana; assembly: GCF_021461395.2. Classification (NCBI taxonomy): domain Eukaryota; kingdom Metazoa; phylum Arthropoda; class Insecta; order Orthoptera; family Acrididae; genus Schistocerca; species Schistocerca americana. The sequence goes on from NC_060130.1 coordinate 188,076,834, forward strand.
CGTCATGCGGACATAATCACGCCAGAAACCTTTTTCACATTAATCACCTGAGTATTAATGGTAGCTCCGACAATGCACTGCCCCCTTATAACTTGTGTACCCGATACTACCGCCATCTGTGTATATTGATATCGCTTTCCCATGACTTTTGACACCTCACTGTAGAGACACATGCCATGTATCGACGAGCAATGTCATGTTGAAAAATGGCTCCAAGATAGAGTCACACGAAAGACAGTATATGAGGATGCAGGTGGTCTGTGACGTACCGTTTTGCTGTCAGATTTTTCTCAATTACCACATTCGGTGACCTTAAGTCACACACCAAGGATCGCTACGCCCTAACGCCAGCACTAACACCGCTATGCTTCTCCAAAACATGGATGAGTGGGACCTCTCCTCAGCTGTTTTTAGCAAACAGAACACAGCATGTTGTTATCAATGGAGAGACGTCTACAGACGTTAAAGTAACCTCTGGCGTGCCACACGGGAGTGTTATGGGACCATTGCTTTTCACAATATATATAAATGACCTAGTAGATAGTGTCGGAAGTTCCATGCGGCTTTTCGCGGATGATGCTGTAGTATACAGAGAAGTTGCAGCATTAGAAAATTGTAGCGAAATGCAGCAAGATCTGCAGCGGATAGGCACTTGGTGCAGGGAGTGGCAACTGACCCTTAACATAGACAAATGTAATGTATTGCGAATACATAGAAAGAAGGATCCTTTATTGTATGATTATATGATAGCGGAACAAACACTGGTAGCAGTTACTTCTGTAAAATATCTGGGAGTATGCGTGCGGAACGATTTGATGTGGAATGATCATATAAAATTAATTGTTGGTAAGGCGGGTACCAGGTTGAGATTCATTGGGAGAGTGCTTAGAAAATGTAGTCCATCAACAAAGGAGGTGGCTTACAAAACACTCGTTCGACCTATACTTGAGTATTGCTCATCAATGTGGGATCCGTACCAGATCGGTTTGACGGAGGAGATAGAGAAGATCCAAAGAAGAGCGGCGCGTTTCGTCACAGGGTTATTTGGTAACCGTGATAGCGTTACGGAGATGTTTAATAAACTCAAGTGGCAGACTCTGCAAGAGAGGCGCTCTGCATCGCGGTGTAGCTTGCTCGCCAGGTTTCGAGAGGGTGCGTTTCTGGATGAGGTATCGAATATATTGCTTCCCCCTACTTATACCTCCCGAGGAGATCACGAATGTAAAATTAGAGAGATTAGAGCGCGCACGGAGGCTTTCAGACAGTCGTTCTTCCCGCGAACCATACGCGACTGGAACAGGAAAGGGAGGTAATGACAGTGGCACGTAAAGTGCCCTCCGCCACACACCGTTGGGTGGCTTGCGGAGTATAAATGTAGATGTAGATGTAGATGTACTCACCAACGACAGTCATCTGGCATAGTAGAGAATAGCAATTCATAGCTGAACACAACGCGCTGCCATTCCAAAAGCAGCCGTTTGTGCTGTGATGTTAACGACAGTCTGCACATGAGGCGGTAATTCTCTCATCCTAGTCTCATTCTAGTCTCAGACCAACGGTCTGGATGACACAGAATGTGGCAGGGACCCCATTACTCGTTCTCGAACGGCAGGCGCAGATATGAAGGGGTTACGATATGCTTGTAGCACAACACGGCGATCCTATCTTGTGGTGGTCAAACGTGGTCATCCATAACCATGACAACTAACATGCTTTGCCTTACATTCACATACAGTCCACAGTCGGACCACTGTCACATCCGAATGCCCCATAAATAAGGATATTGTACGATTCAACTAGCCGGCAATACAGAGATCTAAACGCTGTCTCAAACAAATACTCGGCGTCTCCACGTTCTTCAGACACACATCAAAAAAAGTTTTGCATCACCTCGGTTCCGAGAGTTAAGGAACCTGTACAGAAAATTGGAACAGAGATCAATATTAACATCATTTCCGACCTTTTTATTGCTCATGGGAACCATACATTGCATTTTGTACCACCATACAGCGAGAGCTTCAGACGTGGTGGTCCAGATTGCTGTACACACCGGTACCTCTAATACCCAGTAGCACGTCCTATTTCATTGATACCTGCCTGTATTCGTCGTGGCATGCTATCCACAAGCTCATCAAGGCACTGTTGGTCCAGATTGTCCCACTCCTCAACGGCGATTCGGCGTGGATCCCGAAGAGTTGTTGGTGGGTCACGTCGTCCATAAACAGCCGTTTTAAATCTGTCCCAGGCATGTTCGATAGGGTTGACGTCGGGAGAACATGCTAGCCACTCTAGACGAGTGATGTTGTTATCCTGAAGGAAGTCATTCGCAAGATGTGCACGATGGGGGCGCGACGTTTCGTCCATGAAGATGAATGCCTCGCCAATATGCTGCCGATACGGACGCGATCGACCGCGGTATTGAACGTCTAGGCATGGTTGAATAGAGACAACACGAGCCTTGTACCTCCTTCCTGGTGGAATGACTGGAACTGATCGGCTGTCGGACCCCGTCTGTCTAATAGGCGCTGATCATGCATGGTTGTTTACATCTTTGGGAGGGTTTAGTGACATCTCTAAACAGTCAAAGACACTTTGTCCGTGATACAATATCCACAGTCAACGTCTATCTTCAGGAGTACTGGGAACCGGGGTTATGCAATACGTTTTTTGATTTGTGTAGTTATCACTCGACATCTGACTTCGTTCACACCCTTGAGATACTCTACCAGGCATGGCAGTAACACTAATGCAGTCTTGTTTCCATTCTACCTGTTACAATCTGCAAAAAGTCTCGCGCGAAAACTTAATTTTTCATAGGGCCATACCTTTGATTCTACTGATCGCAGAGGTAAGACGTCAGGTGTTTTGTAGAGCTCTTCGCTAGTGAACATTTGCATACCTATCCGAAGAATGGGCATACGGTAGCTATTCTACAGTACAGAGTCAAAATATAAATATTATACACCTCTGCAGCCTAGGCAAATAGAGCAAATCGGTTGGTTCTTTTGTATTAGGTGTGGTCTCGGTTGGGCCTTAGACAGCTTATAAAAGCACCATTTGTTCGTGGGCGGTTCCTGAGAAAACCCCGAAAAATTATAATTTTTAGGTCCAAAAATACCATTTGTTGGAATGGGGACTTCTATAATTTCGATTCATGGGAGATCCTTGAAATTGTTTCCAGTATGTTCTTAAGATGATGTTCTACGGAAGCCTTGAAACTTAGTTCGATATCATTATCCGTTACTGTGATCCAGAGGTTCAAAGTTTCCGTTCTTATGCAGAAAACCGCAAATGCACGTAAAATATGCACATAATATCCAGACTGAAGCATAAATGTAGCTTTAACTCACGAAGTCAACACATAGCTAAGATTCAATGGTCATCGCAAGAGTGCAGATCTAACCAAACTGTGTCTTTAGTCTCTATTTTTCAAGCAATGAAACTATGGTGCGCTGTTTGTGTATTATGGGCATTTAACGCCCATACGGGCTGGCTTGACCTGGAAATTATTCGATGGTGCCACCTAGCTTTGTATGTTTACGTCAGCAGAATTATTTTTTGTTATAGCATAAGTGTAGCCAAAAAAGTTGTTTATTTTTATTTAAAGTAGAGTAAAGTGAACTTATGTTGAATGGAAGAGGCTTTTGCTTTAACCTCACATTCCTTACTCACTGAGCTACAGCTGCTGCACACATTTTGTGAAATTTAAACTCACATTTCAAAGAGAGCCTTGTCAAATATTGGATACTACAAACAATTTTTTAAAAAGTTCAATCATCCCATTTTTACTTCATCAATCGCTGTACAATATTTTCCAAAAATTGTTCCTTATAAGCCCTAAAATCGACTTGTAAGTCATTCAGACATATAGAGGCCACAAAAAACTTTGATATTGTTCCCACGAATTCAGCATGTATGAGTTTAATACATATGTGGGTATAGTAGCTGAGTTTGACACTTTGCAGACGCATGGACTCACACACTCTTCTGAGTCATTCACACGCAAATACACTAAAATACACCCACATGGCTGTGCTCCTGCAGATAATGCACAACATCACTGAAAACAATTTTAACATATGGCTGCCATCAACTCGGTCTATCTTACAGAATCCATAGTGCGGTCCATAGGACACACAAGTTCATAATACTTTAATAACGTTGGTATATACAGGGTGTTTCAAAAATGACCGGTATATTTGAAACGGCAATAAAAACTAAACGAGCAGCGATAGAAATACACCGTTTGTTGCAATATGCTTGGGACAACAGTACATTTTTAGCAGCAACCGAAAGCAATGCTGAAAGCTTACACTTGCTAAGGAAAATGTAACCTTTATTTTCACTATCAATCTTGTTGATTTCCGGTAAGATCATTCAACTTTCGCTTAGAAGCAGTGCCTGGAGAACTTTTAGACCTAACCTCAGTTCACTGCAGTGTAATAATTTCTTCATTTTTACGTTTTTTAACAACACACTTGTGTTGATTGTGGAGGAAAAACCAGGACACATAGGTCATAGTCATTCTCACCGCCTCGGAGCCCACAGAAAGCGCCACCATAAATACCCCACCCTTTTTAACAATTGAGTGCTGATTACCGATTGCCCAGTGCCTTGTGTCAGCTGCAGCTACCCAGCGACAGGGGAGGCTATGGTGGTCGACACTCGGCACCCCTAGCTGTCTTTAATCGTCTGTGGAACTATGAATCTAGCTGGAAAGATGCTGCCACTTCCAGCTGCACTGCCTACTTCCGAGGCACCGCTGAGAGCGTGTGGAAGCTGTCATCATCCTGCGGGTCCGCTGGAGGCTTGGCCTGCATGACCTGGATACTGTCCGTCATCTGCTTCTGAGTGGGTAGACACCACTGCTGCTCGTCCCATTCCTGTGGCAGACACCTATGCTGCTGGCTCTTGTTTCCCAGACAGGGTCTGAGAGATGCCACCTGCAAGATTTCTAAGCCTTCGATGTCCACAAGAGCACTTTCGAAGTCGATACGCAGAGCTGGAAGCCACCGGATCCGGCTACAGACGACCACTAGTGACACAGCAGCCACCACCTGGCACGCCACTGTACTGGCGATACTGAGAGACCAGTGCGTGTAAGCCTTCCGCACCTGACGGGGAGGAGGTTAGTGTTTAACGTCCCGTCGACAACGAGGTCATTAGAGACGGAGCAGAAGCTCGGATTAGGGAACGATGGGGAAGGAAACCGGCCGTGTCCTTTGAAAGGAACTGCCCCGGCATTTGCCTGCAGCCATTTTGGGAAATCAGGGTAAACCTTGCGGGCTTTCAAACAATATGAAGTGAGGAGTGGCCCTCAACTACGTGCCCTTTAGACTCAGGGTTGAAATATTAAAAGTTTTGGCTGGTTTCGTTATCTAGGGACTAGGATACGTAGTTGCCGCATTACAAGCCAAATACTGCAGAGTCTACAGTATACAATATGAATATACACTTGAATCGAATGGTCGTAGGTTTCTATCACTCGGCAATCGCGAATTTTGAATGAACAGACATTTATAAATGAAAGATTGCAATTAAATTAAATGTGCAGGTGCTATTCTTAACGACTATAAATGATGAGTGTGATAGTAGACGTACCTATAAGAATGTCGTTTATTACTACAAAACACTTATTGGTGTCGATGGTCCAGCAATTAAATAAAATATAAGTTGAATAACAGGGGATCAATAGATTCCTACTTCACGTAATTAGTTATGAACAACAACATAGCTCTCAAGATATTCACTTCCAAATGTATACTACGTCTTCACTGCAGAAGCCACGGACATCTCACAAGTGCGCAAGTCGGCACTACGAAATATTTCTATCTCCCACGACCACGCGTCCATTGCTTCGTGATGTCCAGCACTCTCCCTTAGTAACGAGCGCTGTGATTGGCGATAGCACTCCCGTCATGTCTCCAAGCCAATACACCCTCATAAACATTTTGAAACACATTCGAAATACTGGATTTACATTTAAATAACTTGCAATTAAATAAATATTCCTACGGCTGGACCTTAAACACGCTCTAACACACATTATTAAATACATAAAGAAATCAAATAAATATATATCAAAAGAATAGAAACAAAGTAGGCCCGTAACTTAATGTCTCTTGTTCTTTCTAAACATGGTAAATAATTGACCAATTTCTTCATGAATAGTATATATTGGATATAAACAAAGACATAGATGAATAAATATATTTGTAAGCATGCTGCTACCGTTTTTTCGTGTAACTGTGGAGTACTTATGGCCTGTCGCGATTGATAGTAATCGGCCACTTTGACCTCCAATAACTGATGTACTGTTCAAGTTACATGCCTGTAATTCATACCAATTTAGGTTTACACTAACAGCTTTCTAAAGACACGTCGATCGACAAAATCGGTTGAACCATTAGAGATTCTGGAAATTCGTTGCTGAGTGTTACTTGTGTAATTTATCATCAGATACTAAACTTTAAACTAGTAAAGATATTGAAAATATGATTACGCCATCAGAATCATCGCGCAAATAATGGTAAGCTATATGTTTCTTTTTGAGGTATCATGATTCATCTGGCTACCATTCATTTCTATACGAACTGTGAAATGGCTGTCAATAAGGTTTCACGAAGTCTGCCATCTTTGGCACTCCCGGCATGTGTCCTTCATCGACACAGCATCACCATCGAATTCCCAGCCACGCGGTCCCTGAACCCCAGCTAACGTTCGGCACCGTGAGGACGCCAACGAGACGTGGCCCACCAGCCACGCCAGCTCCGAACTTAGACTATGTTCAGGGTGCCACAACTTGCCCGTAACCTCACAACCTACACTAATGGCCATTAAAATTGCTGCACCACGAAAATGACGTGCTACAGTCGCGAAATTTGACCGACAGGAAGAAGATGCTGTGATATGCAAATGATTAGCTTTTCAGAGCATTCGCACAAGGTTGGCGCCGATGGCGACGACACCTACAGCGTGCTGACATGAGGAAAGTTTACAACCGATTTCTCATACACAAACAACAGTTGACCGGCGTTGCCTAGTGAAACGTTGTTGTGATGCCTCGTATAAGGAGGAGAAATGCGTAACACCACGTTTCCGAATTTTGATAAAGATCGGATTGTAGCCTATCGCGATTGCGGTTTATCGTATCGTGACGTTGTTGCTCGTTTAGTCGAGATCCAATGACTGTTAGCAGAATACGGGATCGGTGGGTTCAGGAGGATAATAGGGAACGCTGTGCTGGATCTGAACGGCCTCGTATCACTAGCAGTCGAGATGACAGGCATCTTATTCGCATGGCTGTAACGGATCGTGCAGCCACGTCTCGATCCCTGAGTCAACAGATGGGGACGTTTGCAAGACAACCATCTGCACGAACAGTTCGACGACGTTTGCAGCAGCATGGACTATCAGCTCGGAGACCATGGCTGCAGTTACCCTCGACGCTGCATCACAGACATGAGCGCCTGCAATGGTGTACTCGACGACGAACTTGGGTGCACGAATGGCAAAACGTCATTTTTTCGGATGAATCCAGGTTCTGTTTACAGCATCATGATGGTCGCATCCGTGTTTAGCGATATCGCGGTGAACGCACATTGGAAGCGTGTATTTGTCATCGCCATACTTTCGTATCACCCGGCGTGATGGTATGGGGTGCCACACACGTCTCGGTCACCTCTTGTTCGCGTTGATGGCACTTTGAACAGTGGACTTCACATTTCAGATGTGTTACGACCCGTAGCTCTACCCTTCATTCGATCCCTGCGAAACCCTACATTTCAGCAGGATAATGCACGACCGTATGTTGCAGGTCCTGTACGGGCCTTTCCGGATACAGAAAATGTTCGACTGCTGCCCTGGCCAGCACACTCTCAAGATTTCTCACCAACTGAAAACGTCTGGTCAATGGTTGCCGAGCAACTGGCTCGTTACAATACCCCAGTCACTACTCCTGATGAACTGTGGTATCGTGTTGAAGCTGCATGGGCAGCTGTACCTGTACACGCGTGAAAATGTAATCAGATTTAAGGTCTAGTATAATATATTTGTCCAATGAATACCCGTTTATCATCTACGTTTCTTCTTGCTGCAGCAATTTTAATGGCCAGTAGTGTAAAGCAGGATGGGCGGACACGAGTTTCAACTGTCGTCCCCCTGAATGAGAGTCCAGTGTGCTAACCACTGCGCCATCTCGCTCGGTCCCGCAGCTGACGAGGCGCTACTACACCTGTCTGGTTCTGGCACAGTGATTTGGACGTAAGTCCTGTATTACTTCCTAATGAATATATTATTTACCATGACTTTTTCTTGGCGCTCTCGAGCGTAGATAGGATCTCACCACTACATCCCGCCCAGCTTTCTCCCAACAACTATGGGTGTCTGGAACTGAACCCCTATATTAGTTAAAAGCCGCTTCCCTGCAGTTGGCTGTTTCCCTTGCCTCTGTCTGAAACGCTTTGCCATCCCTCCATGGTTCTCCGAGTAGCAGAGCTGGATGACCTACTAATTCAGTAGTCTCACAGAGCTGTAGTTAGTGCTACTTGCATTCGCAAATGACGCAAAGGCGACAAATCTACGTACAAGCAGCATAAAGTTACCCGCATTTTTCGAACCTGTTGCACATCCTACAGGTTTTTTTGTCAGCCTGTGATTATTTTTGGTAACTTTATTACTATGTAATGGACCTATATACACTCCTGGAAATGGAAAAAAGAACACATTGACACCGGTGTGTCAGACCCACCATACTTGCTCCGGACACTGCGAGAGGTCTGTACAAGCAATGATCACACGCACGGCACAGCGGACACACCAGGAACCGCGGTGTTGGCCGTCGAATGGCGCTAGCTGCGCAGCATTTGTGCACCGCCGCCGTCAGTGTCAGCCAGTTTGCCGTGGCATACGGAGCTCCATCGCAGTCTTTAACACTGGTAGCATGCCGCGACAGCGTGGACGTGAACCGTATGTGCAGTTGACGGACTTTGAGCGAGGGCGTATAGTGGGCATGCGGGAGGCCGGGTGGACGTACCGCCGAATTGCTCAACACGTGGGGCGTGAGGTCTCCACAGTACATCGATGTTGTCGCCAGTGGTCGGCGGAAGGTGCACGTGCCCGTCGACCTGGGACCGGACCGCAGCGACGCACGGATGCACGCCAAGACCGTAGGATCCTACGCAGTGCCGTAGGGGACCGCACCGCCACTTCCCAGCAAATTAGGGACACTGTTGCTCCTGGGGTATCGGCGAGGACCATTCGCAACCGTCTCCATGAAGCTGGGCTACGGTCCCGCACACCGTTAGGCCGTCTTCCGCTCACGCCCCAACATCGTGCAGCCCGCCTCCAGTGGTGTCGCGACAGGCGTGAATGGAGGGACGAATGGAGACGTGTCGTCTTCAGCGATGAGAGTCGCTTCTGCCTTGGTGCCAATGATGGTCGTATGCGTGTTTGGCGCCGTGCAGGTGAGCGCCACAATCAGGACTGCATACGACCGAGGCACACAGGGCCAACACCCGGCATCATGGTGTGGGGAGCGATCTCCTACACTGACCGTACACCACTGGTGATCGTCGAGGGGACACTGAATAGTGCACGGTACATCCAAACCGTCATCGAACCCATCGTTCTACCATTCCTAGACCGGCAAGGGAACTTGCTGTTCCAACAGGACAATGCACGTCCGCATGTATCCCGTGCCACCCAACGTGCTCTAGAAGGTGTAAGTCAACTACCCTGGCCAGCAAGATCTCCGGATCTGTCCCCCATTGAGCATGTTTGGGACTGGATGAAGCGTCGTCTCACGCGGTCTGTACGTCCAGCACGAACGCTGGTCCAACTGAGGCGCCAGGTGGAAATGGCATTCCACAGGACTACATCCAGCGTCTCTACGATCGTCTCCATGGGAGGATAGCAGCCTGCATTGCTGCGAATGGTGGATATACACTGTAGTAGTGCCGACATTGTGCATGTTCTGTTGCCTGTGTCGATGTGCCTGTGGTTCTGTCAGTGTGATCATGTGATGTATCTGACCCCAGGAATATGTCAATAAAGTTTCCCCTTCCTGGGACAATGAATTCACGGTGTTCTTATTTCAATTTCCAGGAGTGTATATACACCCCTTTGCCATGGCTACACGGAAGAACCAAATAAAAACAGAAGACAATAAGTGTGAATTTAACGTTAATGGGCCGAGGATTTCACGTTTGCTTGCATGTTTGGATTAACAGACGTTGTTGATGATAGACAGCCATTCTGAATTACTTCAAAATACACTAACTAAGCACCACGAAGGAAATATCTGAATTGGACGAAAATCGGTAAATGTGGTGTACATGTACAGACAAACAAATTACAATTTCAGAAAAATTGGATCGTTTATTCAAGAGAAAGGGTATCACAAACTGAGCCAGTCAGTAACGTGTTGGTCCAACCTCTGGCCGTTATGCAAGCAGTTATTCGGCGTGGCATTGATTGATAGAGTTGTTGGATGTCTTCCTGAAGGATATTGTGACCAATTCAGTGCAATTTGCGTGTCACAGCGTGAAAATCCGGAGTTTACTTCAGGGCCCTGCCCATAATGCTCCACACGTTTTCATTTGGGAGAGATTCAGCGACCTTGCTGGAGTTTGACAAGTATGACGACAAGCAGAGAGACTCTCACCGTGTGTGAGTGGGCATTATCTTGCTGGAATGTATGCCCTGGTTGGCTTGCCATTAGGAGCAACAAAACGGGGCGTAGATTACCGTTGACGTACCGCTGAGCTGAAAGGGTGCCGCAGATGACAACCGGAGTGGTCCTGCTGTGAAATGAAATGGCATCCCAGACCATCACTTTTGGCTGTCGGACCGTATGGTGTGCGACAGTAAAGTTAATATCCCATCGCTGTCTGGGGCGTCTCTACACGTCTTCAGTCTGGAAAGTCATGGACTGACAAGGGTGGTCACGACGTTTGGAACATGGATTTACAGCAAACTTCGTACAGTCGCAGTACTCAATGAGGACAAAAAAATGTGTAAGCAGTAACGCGTACTTCTCAAGCGTTACTGAGACAGTCGTCGAATACATATCTGTGCGTGGCCGCTTTAACCATGAAGCGGCGGCAGCCGAGTGGTCCCGGCGCGGTAGCTGAGCGTGTTCGCTAGCGAACAGATCACCGAACAAACTGAACGGGTGTCTTCGGACGTCCGCCCTGAACAAATTTAACGAACAATATAGAAAAAAAAATTTAAAAAAGAAGTGTTTGGCGTTCAAGCCGCTGATCGCTGGATCGAGTTCCATTCGTCGTTTTTTTTTTTTTTTTTTTCTTCAACGCAGTCATTTTCTTTAGTATTTATATTACAATTGATATAATGGTGAAAATACGCGTAATCGGATGAAATTTTATTAAATTTACAATGTTATTTGGCAGTTTACTAATTTTTGTAATCACAAATAAAGTAATATTCATAACTATCGACTAGTAAACGACCAGATGCATAAAGCCATACTGCAAATGTATGCTTGTCTGTGATTTGAGAAATCCCTTATACCTGGAACTGCACAAAGTGTCATATTGAATGGACCGATTTTTTTCCGTGGATGTCGAGTTAATTTCAGTCTTGATGCTGGCACAGGGAGTACTGGAAGTGGATGGTTTACTCTCGCTATCGTCCGATGTGAGAAATCCTCTCTACCTGGATTGGAATCATTCGCCGATCGAGAGGTCATCGCTTACAAGACCTGGCATTGTCGAATAGATGCTAAGAGCCAATCTAGACCTAGTTATGTATATAGTAATATGCCGTTTACATTGTATACCCGCTCCTGTCGTAAAGTTAGTAATGATGAAAAAATACATGCATGGATGAAAGGACTTTGTGTACTAGCTGAAAATTTAACTCTAGCTGGTGATGAAACGCTGTATTATAATTATTAATAAAGTGTGATCTGTAGGGTCAGGCATGAACCGGGGAGCGTACATCGCGAACCGGGGGCTCAAGGATGCAACAGTTTGAAAAACTTGTTACCTCCAAGTTTTGACCGGCACAGATGGCTTTCGAAAGATGTACAATTAATCGTCGCTTTAGACACTACGAGTACAAGATGCAGGATGGTATTTTTCGTAAAAACATGGAAAACAAATTTAAACGGCACCAGCTCCATTGAATAAATGCTATGTTTCCGCATACGCAAGGTCTTTTGACATTTTCTGTGGAAAAACGAACCTTGTTAACATTTTCAAAAACCTCTGTTTCAGATGACAGCTTGGAAGCAAACCATGCATAACGCAGTATTTCCTTATATTTCGGTGCTGATAATTGGTTATGCAGTATCTAGTGTATTTTAATAGCGTCTTCCACGAAGCAATTTCTCGTTCTCTTTCGATTAAATACGAACAGTTTTGAAGACACGGACAAGCATACACTTTCAGCATCACTTCATGTGTGTGGTCGTTTACTAGTCGATAGTTTTGAATGTTGTATTATTTGTGGTAATAAAAATTAGTAGACTGCCAAATAACGTTGTAAATTTAATAAAAGTTCATCCGATTACACGTCTTTTTCCCGTTATATCAATTGTAATATAAATAGTAAAGAAAATGACTGTGTTGAAAATAAAAAAAACTGACAAACGGAACTCGATCCAGCGATCCAGCGGCTTGACGCCAACCACTTTTTTTTTTTTAACTTTTTGTTCTATGTTGTTCGCTGGATTTGTTCAGGATGGACGTCCGATGACACCCGTTCCGTTTGATCGTTCATCCGTTCGCTCAGTTTTTTTTATCAGAAAGGGAAGCTAACGCTCTGACCGAACTCATTTTGTTCGATATAGATCGTTACGTTTGGTAGGGGCGGACGTCACAAGACTTCCGTTCAAATTGATCGTTGGTTCCTTGACTCAGTTTTTTTATTACAGAAAGCACGCAGCCCTCTGACCGAACACGCTGAGCTACCGTGCCGGCTGACTGAGTTACCGTGCCGTCGCCACTGGGCTGCAGTCGCTTCATGGTTAAATTGGCCACGCACAGATCGACGACCGGAATTATTTTGCGATTTTCTCACAAGGGAACATCCCCATCGCACCCCCCTCAGATTTAGTTATAAGTTGGCACAGTGGATAGGCCTTGAAAAACTGAACACAGATCAATCGGGAAAACAGGAAGAAGTTGTGTGGAACTATGAAAAAATAAGCAAAGTATGCAAACTGGGTCGTCCATGCCTAAGATAGGCAATATTAAGGGCAATGTGAGCCGAGGAGCGCCGTGGTCCCGTGGTTAGCGTGAACAGCTGCGGAACGAGAGGTCTTTAGTTCGAATCTGCCCTCGGGTAAAAATGTTGCTTTCTTTATTTTCGCAAAGTTTTGATCTGTCCGTTCGTTCATTGACGTCTCTGTTCACTGTAATAAGTTTAGTGTCTGTGTTTTGCGACAGCACCGCAAAACCGTGCGGTTAGTTGACGAAAGGACGTGTCTCTCCAATGGGAACCGAAAACATTTGATCGCAAGGTCATAGGTCAACCGATTCCTCCACAGGAAAACACGTCTGATATATTCTATACGACACTGGTGACAGCATGTGCGTCACATGACAGGAATATGTTGTCGACCCACCTAACTAGTACACTTGGCGAATGGGTAAAAAGATTCTTCTACCTTGCCCGATTTAGGTTTTCTTGTGGATGTAATAATCACTCCAAAAAAAAGTGATGAAAACATAAGGGTTTGTCACATAAACTGAAAATAAAAAGTTAAAATTTTCGATTGAGGGAAAATTTGAACCAAAGACCTCTAGTTCCGCAGCAGTTCACGCTAACCACGGGACCACGGCTCTCCTCGTCTCACGCTGCCCTTAATATTGCCTACATTGCACATGGACGACGCAGTTTGTATATTTTGCTTATTTTTTCATAGTTCCACACAACTTCTTCCTGTTTTCTCGATCGATCTGTGTTCAGTTTTTCAAGGCCTATCCACTGTGCCAACTTATAACTAAATCTGAGGGGGGTGCGATGGGGAGGTTCCCTTGTCAGTAACGCTTGAGAAGTACGCGCTACTGCTTACACATTTTGTTGTCCTCATGGGGTACTACGAATGTACGAAGTTTGCAGTAAATCCGCGTTCCAAACGTCGTGGCCTCTCCTTGTGAACTAAGCCATTTTTTGTCGTATTGCGTAAGTTCGCTGAATGTGAACAACCTGGCTTCAGCTGTGTTAGGTATAGATGAACCACCTATTGGTATTATAGCATAGGGATGCAGACAGTGTGGCGTACGGATGTTTGAGTCGCTACTGGAAGCGTGCACGGATATCCTAATGGTTAAGGCAACGCTCGCAGTAAGCGGGAAATTCCAAGTTCGAGTTCCAGTCTGGAACAAATTTTCATTGGCACTAACAGCTAGTACATCTACACCTAATACAACAGAATCCAAGTTATTCGCATTCAGCTAATTTATTTCTTCGAAGTTGTCTCGCTTCTACTCAAAACATAAATGGCCTTCTGTCCTGTCTTATCTGTCAGGAAAGAGGCTCTTAATAAGAACTTAAATTTGAAGTGACACTTTTCAACCAAACACGTATCATTAATGTTTGATATCCTGTTGTTGATGCAAGGAAAAAAGAAGTTGAGGAAATTCAGAAGCGTAAAACAAATAAGTTTCTGCATTTAATTACTGTACGCGATGTTTCAGCAATGTTAATATTGCAGCTTTAGTGGTTATTAAACAGACTAAGAGAGGAAAACCATACACAGATGTCGAAAACAGAAAAAGTTGTTTTATAAATGCGTCTGAAGAGCTAGTCCATGGTTTTAAGAACAAAGCAGATATTCTAAAAATAATTAGAGAGTTTTCATTATCTGCTAAACAATGAAAGACAGAACAGTCGAAATGTCTTCGAATATAACCAACCAGCAATTCGGAGACTTTAAATTGGTTTCAGCTTCATCAATACCAGTTGAGTCTTGTGGCATAAATGATGTAGTGTAAGTTTTACTCTTTGTTCCATTTATTTCATCTGCAGGGCCCAAAGAAGAACTCTTAGGATAATTGCCACTTTACGCTCAAACACGCGAAAAAAAGTAGCAAATTCTGTAAATGACTATGTTGAAGAACATCATAATCCACGTCGTAAAACTGTCTTAGTTTCGACAGATGGACCAAAATGTATGACCAGTGTAAGA
Source organism: Schistocerca americana (assembly GCF_021461395.2). NCBI lineage: Eukaryota > Metazoa > Arthropoda > Insecta > Orthoptera > Acrididae > Schistocerca > Schistocerca americana. The sequence continues at coordinate 188,091,991 of NC_060130.1, forward strand.
AACGGGTTTGTTGCTGTTTTTAAAGAAAAAAATTAATCGCTAGTTTCTTACTTATCATTGCCTCATTCACTAGTAATCGCTTTGTGCGCAGACATTTCCAGGAGAAATTAGCATAGTTATGGATTTGTTGAGTAGGATTATCAATTCCACTATAGCTAAAGCTCTTAATAATGGCCAGTGGAAAGAATTTTTAACTGAAAAGGAGAGTAAGTACGTATAGGAAACACTTTGAAATGTTTCGCTTCTTCGTTATAAGTATTTCTCCTTGAGAAGGGTGCTACCTACTCAGAACGAACGAACAGTCAGTGACTGCAAAAGTTTTATTTCATGGTAGACATTACATATCATCTAAATTAGCCTAATCTAAAACTAAACGGGACAGTAAACAATTTTTTTGATGTTAGAAGACGATATTTTATTCTAAAAAAATTATGTCGTTTGCTCAAAATTTTGGAGGACAAACTTGGATCCACTTCCCAAGCATGTTGAAACATCGCCAACAATATAATTCTGATTTTGACATTTGCTATTCCAAAACAGTACCTTTAAAAATTAGAGAAACTCTTCTCAATAGGTTTCAGTAATTCAGAAATAGCAAAGCAACGTTACACTTTGGTAAAGGAGACGTCCTCTTAATGCTAGTGTTACAGCATTAATTCTTTCTCGCTTAATATTGACATAGGCCACTTTGAAATAAAATTTGAAACGCAAAAATTTTTGGAACTCGAAATTTGAATGTCATTGTGCTGATGTAGAGATGTTGGTGAAAAACGAATATGAACTACATTCGGAACAGTAGTGGTCTGCTATGAAAATCCTGTATCAGGAAGATGTAGGCTTTTAACACCTGTAATTTATTCCTGACTCACATAATCAGCTGAAAAAGCTAGCGCTTGCTGTTACTTCCTTATTCGGGTCTATATATTCATGCGAGAGCAAATTGAGAAGTCGTCTTAGTGATGAGAATTTAGAATCATCTCTGAAATTAAAAACGACAACATAAATCTTGACTTACCCTTACTCTGCAAGGAGATGCATGGCCATTGTTGACGTTAATGTTTGTCAGTTGCTGTCATTATTTAATTGTATGGATACAGTTTAATTCTGCCAACAAATAATGTCGTTATTAAATGCAGTAGTCTTTCTTAACCCAGCCTTAGCCTGATTGAGAGTTAAACCTATAACTAAAAGTTTATTAAATTAATTTTAAGGAGCGTTGTGGAGAGAAAGAAGATGCAGTATCTAATATGGAGAGATGATTCGGGTAAATAGGGAGGATGGACGATAGTAGACAGGAAACAACCATACAAAACGAGTGTGGACGAAATTTATGGAAAGGGTCGACATCTGGGAGGGTACCTCAATCAGACTAAGGACATTTTTAGCAAAGGCCAGCATAGGAGTGCCCTAATTAAGTTACGAGGGTCACTCCAAAAGAAATGTACACTATTTTTGTAGAAATACAGTTTTCATTCTGCATGTGTGAAAGTTTTACAGTGTGTAGATACATCCTTCCCGCTTGTTTTCAAACTTAGTTCAACCTGTTCCCCTGAGTGGCGCCGTCACAACATCTCTTCAAGAAGGTTGCTACACTTGACGTTCGTCAGAAGCAACGTCCTGTCTTAGAATTCCTGTGTTGTGAAAACGAGACACCGGGAAACATCCACACGAGGTTGAAAAAGGTGTATGGAGATGCTGCTGCTGTCGATCGCAGTACATTTAGTCGGTGGGCGAGGCGGTTACGTGATGAAAGCGGGCACGGCAACATTGAGGATTGTCCTCGCAGCGGCAGGCCTCGTACTGCAAACACTCCAGACAATGTGCAGCGACTTAACGAATCGGTGACTGCCGACAGAAGCATCAAAGTGAACGAATTGTCACGCTACGTTGGGGTAGGAGAAGGAAGTGTTTGAAGAATACTGAAAGTGTTGACGTTAAAAAAGGTTTGTGCCAGATGGGTTCCAAGGATGTTGACAGTGGCTCACAAAGAAACAAGAAAAACGATACGCAGCGAACTTTTGGAACAGTGCAGAAATAGTGGAGATGAATTTCTTGGAAGAATTGTGACAGATGATGAAACATGGCTCCATCATTTTTCACCAGAGACTAAGAGGCAATCAACGAAGTGGCATCATGCAAATTCACCCAGGAAAAAAAAAATTCAAAACCACACCTTCTGCTGGCAAAGTTATGGCTACGGTGTTTTTCGATTCCGGAGGACTCTTGATTGTGGAGATCATGCCAAGTGGAACCACCATAAATTCTGATGCATATGTGTCGACACTGAAGAAACTTCAAGCTCGACTGAGTCGTGTTCGACCACATCAGCAAAAGCAGGATGTTTTGCTGTTGCACGTCAATGCACGGCCACATGTCAGTCAAAAAACTATGGAAGCGATCACAAAACTCAGATGGACAACACTGAAACACCCGCTTTACAGTCCTGACCTGGCTCCATGTGACTATCATCTCTTTGGGAAACTGAAAAACTCTCTTCGTGGAACAAGATTTGAAGATGATGACTCCCTTGTGCACGCTGCCAAACAGTGGCTCCAACAGATTGGTCCAGAATTTTACCGTGCGGGTATACAGGCACTGGTTCCAAGATGGCGTAAGGCAGTTGAGAGGGATGGAAATTATGTGGAGAAATGAAAATATTGTTCCTAAAGGATGTACCTACACAATGTAAAACTTTCAAACATGGCGAATAACAGATGGATTTTATAAAAATAGTGTGAATTTCTTTTGGAGTGACCCTCGTAATAACAATGTAGCTACCTATACAAGTTTAAAAAATTTGGCTCTCAAAAGAAATTTCGATCGGTGTACTGTTTATATTGGGCTGTGCTGACTAATGAGATTTCTGACCGTGCCACTGGTTATGCTAAATGTCACACATTTGTGTCTCGGGTGGCCTAAATATTATTAGTTTCTGGTGATTACTTCGTACTGCAACGATGTTGATGGATATCGGAGTCGCGCTACGAGAAGCTGCAGATTTTAATAGCGTGATGCAAGTGCAGCAACTGTTGCGGCTACGACACACTGGAATTTCCTTATGAACTCGACAGCCTATAATATTCGCATATCTGCAGCGGTAAATTCGCCGTCCTAGCTGAAGGGCAGCCGTGCAGCGCGTGTTTCTTATCGCTCCAACTTCCACGTCCGGAATGGCCTACGTGCCGTCCTACACAACCCGACAGTCTACTGCACCGAGCCACTGCCTCCTGCAGCTACCCGCTAACAGTTGGGTTGTTTCACCTTTCCCTATCTTATCTAATGGTTACTAGATTAACAAAGTCACTGCTGTAGGTATTTCTGAATGAACTAGTCAGAGGCTAGATGTTGCAGGGATAAATTCATTGCTAAGACTTTTACCGGATCACAAGTTGAAAAGCAGGTCCTGAGTGCGTTAAGTGCTCGAAATTTCTGTTTCGTTTCAATCGAGGAATTACTGTCTTCGCCCTAACACCACAGGCGTAATGTCAACGTCGATGCGGCATACGGCGTCAAATATACAGGGTGGTCCAAAGATAGTGACCGGGCCAAATATCTCACGAAATAATCATCAAACGAAGAAACTACAAAGGACGAAACTCGTCTAGCTTGAAGGGGGAAAACAGATGGCACTATGGTTGGCCCGCTAGATGGTGCTATCATAGGTCAAACGGATATCAACTGTGTTTTTTTTTAAATAGGAACCCACATTTTATTAAATATTCGAGCAGCACGTAAAGAAATATGAGTGTTTTAGTTGGACCACTTTTTTTCGCTTTGTGATAGATGGCGCTGTAATAGGCACAAACGTGTAAGTACGTGGTATCGCGTAACATTCCGCCAGTGTGGACGGTATTTGCTTCGTGATACATTACCCGTGTTAAAATGGACCGTTTACCAATTGCGAAAACGGTCGATATCGTGTTGATGTATGGCTATTGTGATCAAAATGCCCAACGGGCGTGTGCTATATATGCTACTCTGTATCCTGGACGACATCGCCGGACAGTTACGTTATTTAAGTAAGCAGGAAGTGTTCAGCCATATGTGAAGCGTCAGCCACGACCTGCAACAAATTATGATGCCCAAGTAGGTGTTTAATCTACTGTCGCGGCTAATCCGCACATCAGTAGCAGACAAATTGCGCGAGAATCGGAAATCTCAAAAACGTCGCTGTTGAGAATGCTGCATCAACATCGATTGCACCTGTACCATATTTCTATGCACCAGGAATTGCATGGCGACGACTTTGAACGTCGTGTACGGTACTGCCACTGGGAACAAGAGAAATTACGGGACGATGACAGATTTTTTGCACGCGTTCTTTTTAGCGACGAAGCGTCATTAACCAATAGCAGTAACGTAAACCGGCATGATATGCACTACTGGGCAACGGAAAATCCACGATGGCTGCGACAAGTGGAACATCAGCGACCTAGGCGGGTTAATGTATGGTGCGGCATTATGGGAGGAAGGATAATTGGGCCCCATTTTATCAATGCAATCTAAATGGTGCAATGTATACTGATTTCCTACGTAATGTTCTACCGATGCTACTACAAAATGTTTCACTGTATGACAGAATGGCGATGTACTTCCAACATGATGGATATCTGGCACATAGCTCGCGTGCGGTTGAGGCGGTATTGAATAGCATATTTCATGACAGGTGGATTTGTCGTCGAAGCACTATACCATGGCCCGCACGTTCACCAGATCTGACGTCCCCGGATTTATTTCTGTGGGGAAAGTTGAGGGATATTTGCTATCGTGATCCACCGACAACGCCTGACAACATGTGTCAGCGCATTGTCAATGCATGTGCGAACATTACGGAAAGCGAACTACTCGCTGTTGAGAGGAATGTCGTTACACGTAATGCCAAACGCAGTGAAGTTGACGGACATCATTTTGAGCATTTATTGCATTAATGTGGTATTTACAGGTAATCACGCTGTAACAGCATGCGTTCTCAGAAATGATAAGTTCACAAAGGTACATGTATCACACTGGAACAACCGAAATAAAATCTTCAAACGTACCTACGTTCTGTATTTTAATTTAAAAAACGTACCTGTTACCAACTGTTCGTCTAAAATTGTGAGTCATATGTTTGTGACTATTACAGCGCCATCTATCACAAAGCTAAAAAAGTGGTCCAAATAAAACATGCATATTTCTTTACGTACTACACGAATACGTAAAAAAAATGAGGGGTTCCCATTTTAAAAAACTTAGTTCATATCCGTTTGACCTATGGCAGCACCATCGAGCGGGCCATCAAAGCGCCATCTGGTTTCCCTTTCAAGCTAGACGAGTTCCGTTCTTTGTAGTTTTTTCGTTTGACGCTTATTTCGTGAGATATTTGGCCCGGTCACGATCAGTGGACCATCCTGTATAGTTAGCACGAAAAAATGCTTCAACATTATTTTAAACTTTGGAACTTGTTACAAGATGATTCTTTGTGGAAACGCACAAACGAAAACTTTTAGAGACTGTGTTGTGTAATCGTTATTAGTAGCACAAAATATGAAATACTCACAACGTTGTGCGTCGAAGTAACTCTCTTTTGTGAGAACTGTTTGAATAAGAAAATGTATTTGTAGATTTTTATTTTTCTGTCTCTGGAGAAGACCGACTTCTGACAAACTCACTTTCAAACTTTAAAGAGGACTCGTGAAGAGGATTTTAACGTAAAGTAAATGTTGGGAACCCAAGATGTACATTTTGGATTAAGTAGTATATAGTTCCAAAACTATCCATTGTGTTATATGAAATAAAGCTGAGTCATAAATAGTAATCTATTTATGGTTCACAAAAACAATTTGAGGACGTAAATAATCCATTAATAAACTGCTCATCAGCGTGACGACTGCTCGGCAGAAGTCATTTGTTTATATGCGTCACATTACCGTTTCACAATCTGTTGTCTTCCAGTAGCTTATTGTTCGGTTGTCTATAGCCTAAAAAAAAGAGACCGTGCATTGAGCTACCAAACAGGTGGTACGGGTACATGGAGAACGCTGATCGAGCGAAAATTCTGTGTGACAATAATTTAAGGACTCTTAAATACTGCAAATGGCCAGTAAAGCTCATTCATCTAGACATAACAGTGATCGCTTTGGGACCGCAAGTCAAAAAATGGCTCAAATGGCTCTGAGCACTATGGGACTTAACTTCTGAGGTTATCAGTCCCCTAGAACATAGAAATACTTAAACCTAACTAACCTAAGGACATCACACACATCCATGCCCGAGGCAGGATTCGAACCTGCGACCGTAGCGGTCGCGCGCTTCCAGACTGTAGCGCCTAGAACCGCTCGGCCACCTCGGCCGGCGACCGCAAGTCACTCAACAATAAATCAGGAATGTGACGATCATCATCTCTCAAGGACAATGACCAACGATGTGCTTTTGTAGCTCATCGAAAAGGGTTCCAAGATCAGACCTCCAAGTTTATCCACGAAACACTGACAATATTTACACCTATTCTGAGAAGTACGGTGAGGAACGTACGTATAGAAGGAGAAATGGTGAAAACGTAGTTAGCACAGTAGAATGACATTTTAATGTACAGGCGCACCACCATAAGGCTGTTGAAGCCTTTTTTATGGTGCAACTGGTAGCAACACTTTATCTAAGAATGTGGCAGACTTCAGACAATAAAATGGTGGTCACCATAATTCTATTATTTCGAAATATGTCAGTAATGAACTTACGGTATACACCTTTTTAAATTCTAAAATCTGCCAGATAATGACATAAATTGTCGCACCTAGTTGCAGCATAATAAGCTTTTGTCGGCTTTTTCGTGATGTGCATAAAAAGAACCTGTGAAATCGAAGAACTCTACCTACAGAAGACTGTATGGTAGAATGAATTTATTACGCGAATCAGAAAAAGTACTTCACGTTCGTCGTGTAACACTCATATCATTCTGAGGATTGCAGGGGTACCGGCAGAGGGAACTCTACATGTTCAAGTGTAATGGAATGCTCTTAAAAGTGTGACAGAGTTAATTAGGGAGATATACGGGTGCCTTAAAACATGCCGTTATCATAAAACATGACGATATCATAAAAAAACTACAAGACTACTTGAAACCGACTATGTAGCTGCATAGACATGATGTCATACAGACCAACGCTTCGAACAGAGTTGCAAGTACCCATCAAAAAAATGGTGCAGTAAAAAAGCCTACTCGAAACAGTGGTCGAAACGTTAGCCTATAAAAAATATGGCGATGAAGCCACATAACTGAAAATGTTTCATTTGAGCTGAAACGACGTTTATTTAGTAACTTACAACCTCATCACCCACCGCCGCAATACGTCACACCTGACAAATGTGAAGGATACATCTCAGAAGCTATGTGGCCAAAGTTCCTCTGTTATTGTCCATGAATACAGCTTTCAGTAAACATCTGTTAGTATTTACTGTGAACCTTAATCACAGTTCTGGATAACTGTAAGACACACATTAGTTCTAATTGGTTTGAGTTTTGATAAGTTTATGAAATGGTTTTACATTGTAGTTTAATCTTTTCACTTACCATCATAAAGGAAGCCTATTATTCCACGCGGGAAGTATACTACTGGCCATTAAAATTGCTACACCAAGAAGAAGTGCAGATGATAAACGGGTATTCATTGGACAAATATATTATCCTAGAACTGACATGTGATTACAACTTCAACCAACTTGGTCAATAGATCCTGAGAAATCTGTACCCAGAACAACCACCTCTGGCCGTAATAACGGCCTTGATATGCCTGGGCATTGAGCCAAACAGAGCTTGGATGGCGTGTACAGGTGCAGCTGCCCATGCAGCTTCAACGCGATACCACAGTTCATCAAGAGTAATGACTGGCGTATTGTGACGAGCCATTTGCTTGGCCACCATTGACCAGACGTTTTCAATTGGTGAGATATCTGAAGAATGTGCTGGCCAGGGCAGCAGTTGAAGATTTTCTGTATCCAGAAAGGCCCGTACAGGACCTGCAACAAGCGGTCGTGCATTATCCTGCTGAAATGTAGGGTTTCACAGGGATCGAATGAAGGGTAGAGCCACGGGCCGTAACACATCTGAAATGTAACGTCCACTGTTCAAAGTGCCGTCAATGCGAACAAGAGGTGACCGAGACGTGTAACCCCACACCATCACGCCGGGTGATGCGCCAGTATGGCGATGACGAATATAAGCTTACAATGTGCGTTCACTGCGATGTCGCCAAACACCGATGCGACCATCATGATGCTGTAAACAAAACCTGGATACATCCGAAAAAATTACGTTTTGCCATTCGTGCACCCAGGTTCGTCGTTGAGTACACCATCGCAGGCGCTCCTGTCTGTGATGCAGCGTCAAGCGTACACGCAGCCATGGTTCATGCTGCTGCAAACGTCGTCGAACTGTTCGTGCAGATGGTTGTTGTCTTGCAAACGTCCCCATCCGTTGACTCAAGGATCGAGACGTGGCTGCACGATCCGTTACAGTCACGCGGATAAGATGCCTTTCATCTCAACTGCCAGTGATTCGAGGCCGTTGGGATCCAACACGGCGTTCCGTATTACCCTCCTGAACCCATCGATTCCATATTCTGCTAACAGTCATTGTAGCGGTAGGCTACAATCCGACCTTTATCAAAGTCGGAAACGTGATGGTACGCATTTCTCCTCCTTACACGAGCCATCACAACATCGTTTCACCAGGCAACGCCGGTCAACTGCTGTTTGTGTATGAGAAATTGGTTGGAAACTTCCCGCATGTCAGCATGTTGTAGGTGTCGCCACCGGCGCCAGACTTGTCTGGATGCTCTGAAAGCTAATTATTTGCATATCACAGCTTCTTCTTCCTCTCGGGTGAATTTCACGTCTGTACCACGTCATCTTCGTGGTGTAGCAATTTTAATGGCCAGTAGCGTAGCAGACAGAATCTCCCGTTATAGCCTGGGAAATGGAAGCAACCGTCTAGTCAAAATATCAAGAATGCGTGGTCCCATCTGCACAGTTATTGAGCCGTCTTAACCAGATACTAGCAGACTCTGGCTCTGAGCCTGCAACATCGGCGGATCGTTGCAGACCTCGCACCATTCGTACTACTGTTGTGGAGGAGCAGGTGATGCAACGAACGAAAGAAGAACATGAAATTACTATACGTAGAATTTCGGTATCCATCAGGGTTAATTATCCTATAGTCTTGTTGAGCCTGCATGAACAGTTGCTCTACCCATGTCACGAGCATCGTGTCCAAGCTCTTCGTCCACAATAATAGCCTGACAGGATGCAGTTCCGCCAGTGGCTGTTGTTAAGATGTAATCAAGATTCACTTTTCACAAGAAAGACACTATTCACAGCGAGGGTGATTTCACGAGGGATGGGACTGTCAGTTTTCATAACCAACGTGTGTGGGTTGAAGTACCTCCATACCAAGCTGAAGCAGCAAGGCATCAGTGCCCACTTTCAGTTAATGCATGGGCTGGAATTATTGGCGATAAACTAGTAAGACCTTGCATACTACCAAATAGCTTCACTTATGCAAGGTAACTTTAGCTCCAATCCAACGACGTCCGTGTCTTGCTAGAGAAGGACCATTCCAACAAAGGCTGGAGATTTTGTACATGCATGATGGAGCACAAGGTCATTTTCTCAGAAACGTTGGAGACCACCTCAAACAGACATTTAAAGAACAATGAATTGGTCAGTGAGGTCCATTATGTTGGCCAGCTTGTTCCTCTGATCTTAATTCTTTGGATTTTCGGTTGTTGGGACATTTGAAATCTTTGGTGTTTTCAAGACTACGAAGGATGTGCAAACACTATAGGAACGAATAATCGACATCTGCATGCGCATTCGTAAGCAGTCTGGAATTCTTCAGAGAGTGCGCGATTCTCTAAAACAGGGGTTCCCAACAAAATTTTCTCGAGGACCCCCTCATCGAGCATTATTGGTACCTTGTCATATCACAACATCAAGTACCTAAAAAAGCCAAATTAAGAGGCTTTTTAGAAGTTTTCTATTTTTGGTACTTAGAGAAAACATTGACATATTGATCATTGAAAAAATATTGAGCTTAAAACTTTTTCAATTTAGCCATCATTGTTATTGTTAAATTTTTGATTATTGCTCAAAATCTTTGTCTTCAAATATGGGTGTTTAGTATAACAAACTCCTTTAAAAAATCAAAATTGAGTATGAACTGAAAACGACAGGAAAAAATTAAAACTGAGTATATTGGTCTTTCAAGTGTACTACACTTGAGATTGTATTGAGTAGAGATGTTTGAAAAATAATAAAACACTAATTTCATACAAGGTATTATTTATTTTAAAAAATACAGTTACAATAGATTACCCAATCAGTAGACACTTTTAATTTTCAGTTCTTAATGAGATGAGTTCAATCTGACCTTTGAGTCCATTATTTCTGAAATATTAGGTTCCAAAGTTAAAACTTTCACTCTGAAATCCGACCGCATGTCGAGCTGATTCCTATATTTGTTTTTCATGAAACACATGGAAGAAAATGCTTGCTCACACCGATATGTGGTTGCAAATGGAAGGATCTTTTTCATTGCCTTATCTCCAAGTTTCTTGTATTCCTTGCATGCTGATGCCCAGAAATCTGTAATTTTATCACCGATGAAAATGTTTATCATCGTAGCACAGCTGGACAGATCCACATGTTGATCTTGCTCTTCTTCAGTGAGGCCTTGGATTTTGTCTATTTCTTCACAGCTGAAGGGATTTCTAATCCATCTGTCGTCAGATTGCACCGACCGTCTGCAGGAGGCACCACTGGTTGCCATTGTTTGCAATGTGAGGCGTGCAGCCTCGTCTGCCGCCGTGTACCTCCTTTGGCGGCAGACCGCACATCCGGCCGGTCAGGAACCAGTAGTGCCGCTGCCGCCGAACCGCACAGCGACCGGAGACTGCTTTTACTGGCCGAACATACCCAGTTCAGTGAAAATGAGTTTCTCGGACTCCGATGAAGAAAAGTTAATTAACAGTGTGGCGAAATATTCTTTAATTTGTGACGCAGGGCATGAAGAATACAGAAATGTTTTAGTGATAGATAACGTCTGGAAAGCTATAGAGTTAAATAAAACAAGTGCGTATATTCAACCAATTGTTTACTAACAATTATTATATGAAGATGTTAAAAAGGCAACAGTATATATGTTTCGTCTTACATAAATCATTATTTACAATCCATTGTTATTCACAACCCATTGTTAACTGCTGCCTCTTGCTACGCCACAGAACCGTATTTACTGGAGAAAAAATCTTTAAGTTTGTCTCTAATTTCAAAACCACTGCTGTTTAGAAATCCTCCAAAACGAGGAAAGCTATGCATGTTGTTTTGGCTGGTTGCTTCGTTAAAACTATAGCGATAAAATGGAATACCATTTTCTTCAAGATAACCGTCTCGTAGCAAATTGTGTAAACAACATGCCGACAAAACGAGGTCGTCTGCCACTTCAGGCGCCACAGCAATAGGACTATAAAATACCATAAATACTCGGCTTAATAGCCCAAAGGCGTTTTCTGACGCTCGACGAGCACGGCATAATCTATAATTATATATATGTTTGTCTCGATGTGATGCAGCAACTCTTCTGGAATAAGGTTTCATCATACAGTCACTGAGAGCAAACGCTTCGTCTCCTATCAGGAAATGTGGTAATATCACATCTGTGCCTGGCAAACATTTTGGTGGAGGTATATTAAACTCCTTTGCGGCTATTTTCTTGCCCATAGCCGATTTCTGAAATACACCGTTACCAGACTCTTTTCCGTAAGCGCCGACATCAACGCTAATGAATTTCCAATTTGCGTCCACAATAGCCAGCAGAACAATTGAAAAAAAATCTTTGCAATTAGAAAACAGAGATCCACTTTTCTCTGGTGCCCTTATGTGAACATGTTTTCCATCTATAGCGCCTACACAATTAGGTATATTGCATTTAAGCCAAAATTCTTCTTCAATACGTCTGAAATCTGATTCAGTAGAAGGTGGCATCAACATGGGCAGCAGCCTTATTCTTAATATCTTCAAAACATTTTTAACAACTCTTGATATGTAAGATGGCGATATACGATACGCAAATGATAAAGACCGGTAACTTTCGCCTGTGGCCAAGAATCTGAAACAAACGAAAACATACAGCTAGTATAATTTCCATTTACAGGTGATGACTGTAAGAAGAAGTGGAAATTTTTATGGGGCGGTTACCAGAGGTTCAAGAAGAAAAGCAAATTAGGAACGGGCTCTGCTGCCCCAGAAAATTCAAAAACAAAATGACACGAACAGCTATCGTTCCTTGACAGTGTTGCACAACACAGATCTGGAGGAACAAATATTACATTGACATCGTCACAGACAACAATACAAGAAAGCCAAGAAGACAGTGGAGATCGAACTCGTCAACTGGACCTTTCGGCATCACAGGAAGAAGATAGGGCAGGAGCACATACAATAGGAAATAGTGGTGAAACATCTGTGGTAACAAACGATGAACGTTATGTGCCAGCACGGGAAAAAAACGCAGTAAAGTTCGTAGTAGTGATGATACAATATTAAGAATGTGGAAAGAAAGGGACGAAATCAGGCCAAATTCACTAAAAACGTTTACCGAACACAGAGATGATGATATTGACTTATTTTTCCGTCAAATCAGCACAGTTGTAAGGAGTTTACCTCCAGTTTATAAGGGAGAAGCCAAAAGAAAAATTAGTATGATCGTTTCTGATTATGAAACAATGGCTGTAAAGTGCAACACACATCAGCGAAGTGATAACACCAGCCTTAAACCTCCACAACTCTCTTATAAAGTCTTGGAACTGCAGCACAATCTAATAATGTATAAAATTTTGTGGACTTACCTCAGCATCTTCTGCACTTATTGTTTCTCTTAGGCACTGTGGCATTATGTCATCTTTAATAAAACTGAGCACGAAATTAAACTGTCTATTATTTAAACGACAGTAGCTCCTGAAGATATTTTCATCACCTAATAAATGTCTTTTTATTAGTGCTGTGTAGCTACCTTATGCAGTTCTACGTTTATATAAAGGCATTACCAGCTTTCGTCTTTTCCTGGAATGCAACAATAAAATGTCATCGTCTTCCTCTTCCAATAACAGCGCAATAACAGCGGTGGTGATAACAGACATCTCGCCTCGCGCAGTTATTCCCGGCAACTTCATAGCTTGTCTGTCGCTGCGTTCCGCAACGCACCGACTGCAGGCGGCAGCGTTGCCATCTGTCTTCTGCAGCCGCGGTCGGTCGCTGTCGCCGTGTTCGGAATCGCACTCTAAGTTTCAGGGAAATACTCTCTGTAAGTGGTGACTAGGCTGCGTAGATGTTCGGCTACATTGATCTTGATCTGGTCAGTCAGACTCTCCTCTGATGACTACAAGAATTGTTTTAAAGTAGAAAAGTCAGTTAGTGACTCGTTTTCTATCCTTGACGCCCAGATCTGATACTTTTTGACCATAGCACTAATCTTCTCCTCAGCTTTGAACATGTCTACATTTTTTTCTTGTAAACTGAAGTTTAACACATTCAAGTGTTCAAACACATCAGTTAAGTACGCTACTGAAAATGGTTCAAAATGGCTCTGAGCACAATGGGACTCAACTGCTGTGGTCATAAGTCCCCTAGAACTCAGAACTACTTAAACCTAACTAACTTAAGGACATCACACACATCCATGCCCGAGGCAGGATTCGAACCTGCGACCGTAGCGGTCGTGCGGTTCCAGACTGTAGCGCCTTTAACCGCTCGGCCACTCCGGCCGGCTACGCTACTGACAAGGGAACCTCCCCATCGCACCCCCCTCAGATTTAGTTATAACCTGGCACAGTGGATAGGCCTTGATAAACTGAACTCAGATCAATTGAGAAAACAGGAAGAAGTTGTGTGGAACTGTGAAAAAATAAGCAAAATATACAAACTGAGTAGTCCATGGGCCACATAAGCAACATAATGGACAATGTGAGCTTAGGAGCGCCGTGGTCTCGTGGTAGCGTGGGCAGCTGCAGAACGAGAAGTCTTTGGTTCAAGTCTTCCCTCGACTGATGAAAACTTTACTTTCTTTATTTTTGCATAGTTATTATCTGTCCGTTCGTTCATTGACATCTCTGTTCACTGCAATAAGTTTAGTGTCCGTGTTTTGCGACCGCATCGCAAAACCGTGCGATTAGTAGACGAAAGGACGTGCCTCTCCAATGGGAACAGAAAACATTTGATCGTAAGGTCATAGGTCAACCGATTCCTCCACAGGAAAACACATCTGATATATTCTATACGACACTGGTGACGGCATGTGCGTCACATGACAGGAATATGTTGTCGACCCACCTAACTTGTACACTTGGGGAATGGGTAAAAAGATTCTTCTACCTTGCCCGATTTAGGTTTTCTTGTGGATGTGGTAATCGCTCCCAAAAAAGTGATGAAAACATAAGAGTTTGTCACATAAACTGAAAATAAAAAAATTAAACTTTTCACTGGATGGATGATTTGAACCAAGGACATACCGTTCCGCAGCTGCTCACGTTATCACGAGACCACGGCGCTAGTGCGTTCCCTTTGTCCTTAATGTTGCCTATCTTCCCTTGAACTACTCAGTTTGTATATTTTGCTTATTTTTTCACAGTTCCACACAACTTCCTGTTTTCGCAATTGATCTGTGTTCAGTTTTTCAAGGCCTATCCACTGTGCCAACTTATAACTAAATCTGTGGGGGGTGTGATGAGGAGGTTCCCTTGTGAGCAAAGCCAAGAGAAGTTAGTGAGGAAATCCACGTACTTTGTGTCAAGATGGAAGACACGAATCTCGTCTCTAAGTTCAAAAATCTTGACAAGATCCTGCCTCGAGAAAGCCATCTTACTTCTGTATGAATAAGTTGCTCATGCTCACTGCTGATCTCTTTACACTCTAGGAAGACGCTAGACCCAGAAGTTAGCGTTCGCTAAGGCTCTGCTCATACAGGAAGCGGCCAAAACAAAAAATCTGTTATCACACGAAATATATTTAATATATTTTTTATTCTAATAGTATCTTTCGGACCCCTCTGGCATAGCTCGCGGACCCCTGGGGGTCCGCGAACCACCTGATCGGAACCACTGCTCTAAAACATCGGACAAAAGCATGCCTTACTAGGAATGGACAGCACATTGAGGAAGTTCCTTAGCGATGGCTCACAAGTACATGTCGTATGTAACAGCAACTAGACTGAATTGGAAGCTTTGGTTCTTCACAGTAACAGAATAACGTCCTCCCATTTGTTTACTGCATTCTTTAGGTCGTTCAGAGATTTCAGTCAAAGAGATGTGTATCACACCAGCGAAGAACAGGCGCTCAGAGCCATTAAGGTATGCATTTTAGAGCACATGTTTACTGGACTTAATTTTATGGTTTCGATCCACGTTGTCACCTCTCAAAGTCCGCCTCTTCGCTGAGTGGTCAGAGCATCCGCCTCGCACGCAGCTCTCCCGGATTCGATTCCCAGCTGAGTCGGAGAGTTTCTCCGCTCGGGGACTGGGTGTTGAGTTGTCCACATCATCATTTCATCATCATCGACACGCGAGTCGCCCAGTGTGGCGTCAACTGAAAAGACTCGCAACTCGGCAGACGAACTTCACCAGATTACCGGCCATCAATGCCACACGATCATTTCATTTTTCATTTCATATCACAAAATATGTGCGTAAGTCTTCGTATTCATTTTATACACACTGCACGACTTCGTAACAAATTTACTTGCAAGGGCGCCCATGCCCGAAGGCAAGAGGGACCGCGCTCCCCCTTCTACATCTACATCTACATCCATACTCCGCAAGCCACCTGACGGGGTGTGGCGGAGGGTACTTTGAGTGCCTCTATCGGTTCTCCCTTCTATTCCAGTCTTGTATTGTCCTTGGAAAGAAAGATTGTCGGTAAGCCTCTGTGTGGGTTCTAATCCCTCTGATTTTATCCTTATGGTCTCTTCGCGAGATATACGTAGGTGGGAGCAATATACTGCTTGACTCCTCGGTCAAGGTATGTTCTCTAAACTTCAACAGAAGTCCGTACCGAGTTACTGAGCGTCACTCTTGCAGAGTCTTCCACTGGAGTTTATCTATCATCTCCGTAACGCTTTCGCGACTACTAAATGATCCTGTAACTAAGCCCGCTGCTCTCCATTGGATCTTCTCTATCTCTTCTATCAACCCTATCTGGTACGGATCCCACACCGGTGAGCAGTATTCAAGCAGTGGGCGAACAACTGTACTGTAAACTACTTCGTTTGTTTTTGGAAAGCATTTCCTTGGGATTCTTCCAATGAATCTCAGTTGGCATCTGCTTTACCGACGATTAATTTTACATGGTCATTCCATTTTAAATCACTCCTAATGCCTACTGCCAGATAATTTATGGAATTAACTGCTTCCAGTTGCTGACCTGCTGTATTGTAGCTAAATGATAAATGATCTTTCTTTCTATGTATTCGCAGCACATTACACTTGTCTACAATGAGATTCAATTGCCATTCCCCACACCATGCGTCAATACGTTGCAGATCCTACTGCATTTCTGTACAATTTTCCATTGTTACAACCTCTCTATATACTACAGCATCATCCGTAAAAAGCCTCAGTGAACTTCCGATGTTATCCACAAGGTCATTTATATATATTGTGAATAGCAACGGTCCTACGACACTCCCCTGCGGCACACCTGAAATCACTCTTACTTCGGAAGACTGCTCTCCATTGAGAATGACATGCTGCGTTCTGTTATCTAGGAACTCTTCAATCCAATCACACAATTGGTCTGATAGTCCAAATGCTCTTACTCTGTCCACTAAACGACTGTGGGGAACTGTATCAAACGCCTTACGGAAGTTAAGTGTCTATGGCCCTCTGAGTCTCGTGCACGAATAGCGCGAGCTGGGTTTTACACGATCGTCTTTTTCGAAACCCATGCTGATTCCTACAGAGTAGATTTCTAGTCACAAGAAAAGTCATTATACTCGAACATAATACGTGTTCCCAAATTCTACAACTGATCGATGTTAGAGATATAGCTCTATAGTTCTGCACATCTGTTCGACGTCCCTTCTTGAAAACGGGGATGACCTGAGCCCTTTTCCAATCTTTTGGAACGCTACGCTCTTCTATAGACCTACGGCACTAAGGAAAAATATATTGCGCAGTCAGGTGCTTTTCTTTCAAGAAAATGATTTAGAAGTCCGTGTTACGCAGGTTTTTAACGGGGTCGGAACTAAAACATTTTTATGGCTACTTACAACTCGCCATTCGTCTTCCAAAATATCAAAATTACTCCAGACGCCCAGGTCAAGCCTCCTAACCTCCGTGCAAGTTCTCGTCTGGACGCCCTTGACAATAATTAAACCACGCTGCATTGACTATATTTTTGGCTCTGAATACCAAGTATTCGCTATCATTTTACACTTCAATGCCTATAAAGCTGTGACATGACTGTAGTTTGACAAAGGTTATTGTGTTATGTGTCGCTCTCTCAGTAGATCCTGTGAGTGCCAAGGAAGTGGTAAGGTCAGTGCTCTCTTATAATGGTTACTTACTGAAATACAGATGAAACGTGTTCCATTATTTCCATTCTAGTGATTCTACGTGCTTCATAAATAAAATTCTCACTGGCGGAGTAACTCATTAGCGACGATAAGATAGTTTTTAGAAGGGTGAGGTATCACAAGCCGCTGTCAGGTCTATAAATACCACGGATGTTTCTTCTTGTCTTTGGAAGCCTGCCTCGATGTAGGAAGTTAGTGAGAGGACTTGATCTGTGCAGTTCCTGTTTGGCCGGAAGCCTGCTTGTTCCACAGGGATACACTTTAGGATATCTGGACTTATTCTGTTACATATAAGTCTCTCTAGTAGTTTGTAGATCATGCTAAGAAGGGCAATTGGGCGGTAGCTGTTTGGTTGGTCATTCGGTTGACCTGGTTTCAGTATCGCTATGATTTTTGCTTTTGCTGACAGCGGGTTATGATATTGTATGGAGGCAAGGCTTGATTTACAAACTACACTCCTGGAAATGGAAAAAAGAACACATTGACACCGGTGTGTCAGACCCACCATACTTGCTCCGGACACTGCGAGAGGGCTGTACAAGCAATGATCACACGCACGGCACAGCGGACACACCAGGAACCGCGGTGTTGGCCGTCGAATGGCGCTAGCTGCGCAGCATTTGTGCACCGCCGCCGTCAGTGTCAGCCAGTTTGCCGTGGCATACGGAGCTCCATCGCAGTCTTTAACACTGGTAGCATGCCGCGACAGCGTGGACGTGAACCGCATGTGCAGTTGACGGACTTTGAGCGAGGGCGTATAGTGGGCATGCGGGAGGCCGGGTGGACGAACCGCCGAATTGCTCAACACGTGGGGCGTGAGGTCTCCACAGTACATCGATGTTATCGCCAGTGGTCGGCGGAAGGTGCACGTGCCCGTCGACCTGGGACCGGACCGCAGCGACGCACGGATGTACGCCAAGACCGTAGGATCCTACGCAGTGCCGTAGGGGATCGCACCGCCACTTCCCAGCAAATTAGGGACACTGTTGCTCCTGGGGTATCGGCGAGGACCATTCGCAACCGTCTCCATGAAGCTGGGCTACGGTCCCGCACACCGTTAGGCCGTCTTCCGCTCACGCCCCAACATCGTGCAGCCCGCCTCCAGTGGTGTCGCGACAGGCGTGAATGGAGGGACGAATGGAGACGTGTCGTCTTCAGCGATGAGAGTCGCTTCTGCCTTGGTGCCAATGATGGTCGTATGCGTGTTTGGCGCCGTGCAGGTGAGCGCCACAATCAGGACTGCATACGACCGAGGCACACAGGGCCAACACCCGGCATCATGGTGTGGGGAGCGATCTCCTACACTGGCCGTACACCACTGGTGATCGTCGAGGGGACACTGAATAGTGCACGGTACATCCAAACCGTCATCGAACCCATCGTTCTACCATTCCTAGACCGGCAAGGGAACTTGCTGTTTCAACAGGACAATGCACGTCCGCATGTATCCCGTGCCACCCAACGTGCTCTAGAAGGTGTAAGTCAACTACCCTGGCCAGCAAGATCTCCGGATCTGTCCCCCATTGAGCATGTTTGGGACTGAATGAAGTGTCGTCTCACGCGGTCTGCACGTCCAGCACGAACGCTGGTCCAACTGAGGCGCCAGGTGGAAATGGCATGGCAAGCCGTTCCACAGGACTACATCCAGCATCTCTACGATCGTCTCCATGGGAGAATAGCAGCCTGCATTGCTGCGAAAGGTGGATATACACTATACTAGTGCCGACATTGTTCATGCTCTGTTGCCTGTGTCTATGTGCCTGTGGTTCTGTCAGTGTGATCATGTGATGTATCTGACCCCAGGAATGTGTCAATAAAGTTTCCCCTTCCTGGGACAATGAATTCACGGTGTTCTTATTTCAATTTCCAGGAGTGTACTCCGCATCGTGCCATGTTTGAAAATGGCTAACCGTACCAACGAGATGCTCTGCAACAGACCATTCCAGGTGATACTTGGAAATTATAGGAGCAAAACAATGAGGCTCAATAATGGCTTGCCCCAAGGATCAGTCCTGGCACCGCTACTTTTCAGCATGTATATAGCCGATATGCCTAGTACTAAATCTGAAAAGTTTGGATATGCAGATGACTGGGCCATAGCTGCACAACATCGAGATATGGAGCATATTGAGACTGTCCTGACAAGCGACTTGTCCTTGCTGGGGACGTACTTTCGTGAATGGAGACTACAACCTAGTCCAACTAAAACTGAGCCTATGTGTTTCCACCTGAATAATAAATTGGCTAACAAACGCCTTACGATATATTTTGATAACAATATTCTGCCTTATAATAAAAATCCAAAATACCTGGGAGTGACATTAGATAGAACCCTGAGCTACAAACAACACCTCATCAACACTACTGCAGGACCGCTACGGTCGCAGGCTCGAATCTTGCCTCGGGCATGGATGTTTGTGATGTCCTTAGGTTAGTTAGGTTTAACTAGTTCTAAGTTCTAGGGAACTAATGACCTCAGAAGTTGAGTCCCATAGTGCTCAGAGCCATTTGAACCATTTTGAACACTACTGCAAAAATCCGTACTAGGAACAATATCATTCAGAAACTACGTGGTGCCAGCTGAGGCTCCTCCGCTCAACCTTGCGATGCTCTGCTTTGGGACTTGTCTACTCTGCGGCAGAGTACTGCTCCCCTCTTTGGCTAAAGAGCGCTCACACCAAGATGGTGGACACAGTACTGAACCAAACTATGAGGATTATTTCAGGTACAATAAAATCAACCCCCATTCACTGGCTACCTGTACTGAGCCACATACCGCCACCTCACGAAGAGAACATACTCTTCTCAGAGAATTTAAAAAAATACAAGACAATCCGCAACTTCCGATTCACGCTTTGAGCAATGGCATTGACAGAGATAGATTGCGCTCTAGACATCCACCTCTTATAAGGGCCAAAGATCTGGAGGAAAATGGTTTCTGTCTTGAAGAACGTTGGAAAGTGGAATGGGAAGAATCAGCACCACCACAGGTAAACACCTTACTGAAACCGTCGAACAGACCTCCAGGCTTTGGCTTACCACGTAAAACCTGGACCATCCTCAACAGGATCAGGACGGGCCACGGTCGATGTGCGGACTCTCTACGCAAATAGGGAAGTGCACCATCCCCAAAGTGCGACTGCGGCGCTGAGAAGCAGACGATCCGGCACATCATTGCAGAGTGCCCTCTGAGAGCCTACTCAGGTCAAGCAACGGACTTCCTGGATGCGACTCAAAGTGCAGTTCAATATATTAAAAACCTAAATGTTAATTTGTAATTATATATCTGTTGTTCAGGACATAACTGTATTTAATTCTTTATGTCTTGTTTTTAGTGCCAAAGTTATAAAGTTATTGTAGCAGCTTATTTCTCTATAAACGTGATTTCTACTTGCCATACACTAAATAAATAAATAAGAAGGGTGAAGTATAAATCTGACATTCCATTTTGAAACAGTCATTCTGATATCCTGTAAGTATTATCTCGTGAAACCACTGAAAACGTTTATCAGGCAAGGGGGATCTGTGACTGAAGGTGGCTCCTTCGTACGCTTCCTCTCTTTTCACATTGAGACACGTGTCGGAGTATTTCGTTGCGCCATCTGGTGCAATTACTCGCACATTGCAATGAATGAGGAATCATTCAGCGGCTACATTGCTTTTCTACGCCGTTAGTGCTTATAGAAACCGAATTCAGAGAATATATCAGAGTATTAGCAATGAAATTCGTATGAATGTCATTGATTGGAACAAAAATGAGAAAAATAGTCTTTGAATGATGCAGATAGATAATAAAAGTATACCTTTCAAGAGGTGAAAGTGTCAACAGAATGTGGAGTTCCATATGGCTATCGAGTATGTTCGTTGTTTGACCGAGAGATGGAGCATACACACAAAAGCCTACCGGGCTCCACGGAGAAATTAATGCTCATCGCGAAGTTAAAATTTGTGAATGCACGCACAAGTCGTTTCGTGTCAGTTACCGCTAAGTACCACGGTATGATAACTTTTCAGACCTGTACAATATTCACTACCAGAATTTTTCTACCTTTCTCCGCATTATCACGTTTCTTGCCGGAAACTCTGCTTTGAGACCTTAACTGTACCATTTGACAGTCTTTTGGCATCCAGACATGTATAATGGAAGCAAGGAGAGCTCCTTGACAACAACAAAAAAATCATGATTCACTTGGAGCCCGTGCAAATATCGTTACAATACAGTTACGGTTATCCCTACTTTCCTTGACCACTCTTTGTAACAACATGCAGTATTGAACGTGCTTTGCTAACACGCCTTTCACTTAAAGATTTTTTGTATTTATTTATTGGCTGTTGTAACCGTTTAGCCAGAGAAATGAGAAAAGACAGACTTTGTATACAATGTCGTATATACCGCATAGGCACATTAAATCACACTAATACCAGTCAAACTTCTTGATAGACTTGGGACATTCGACGCAGCCCCTGTATTGCATCGTCTCACACTGGATCCTTCTTGTCTGTACATCCACTTCTGGCAGAACAGACATATTCCCCTGTCGAAACAGTGTCACAGATGTAGATTGGGGAATTCTTGCTCTGATCAAGGCCCTGACTAACTTCCGCCTATGTCTGTCGTAACGCGAACATCCAAGTATCACATGGATAAGGTCTACAATCTCAGTTAAGTGTACTTCACAGCGAAGAGGTGGCTGAACTTTAATCCCATAAAGATACGAAGGCTAATAACCTTGATCCATCCGGATGCGCGTTACAACAGTGCTATGACTTCTAGAGACTTTTATTTGTATAAATCAGGTTTTTTGTGGAATGCTTTCGGCTGTATTGCTGCATAATGACTTCCCTTGGGCTATTGCGAAATCTGCCAAGTCTGTGTCTTGAAAAATGGGTTTCTTTGCACGAGAGTAGCAAGGTTGGCAAGTAATTGCACTTTCTTTCGCCGGCTGGCTCGCTATCTGGTTATTTGATCTATCAGAATTTCCCATGGTCCACACTATCCGGATACAAAGAATTTCGATTTCACGTTGGTAAATTAACTTCATTATATCAAAAATATGGCTGTTAGCCTTAGAGTCACAGTGCAGTTTTTTACGGTTTTCCACTGCACCCCTAGAATCCGTGCCAATAAGGATGTCATCTAACTGTTTTGTCGCTTAAGGGCTCCTTAACTGCAATATCTAAGGCACCGAAGATGTTAGCTCCTGTCGAAAGTCTGAACGTTGTGCAAGGTAAAGGTTCCCCGCAGAACGAAGCAAAGCCCTTTCTTATTTTGGACCCATCTGTGAATACGTGGACCGACGACGGCCACGCTGGTGCAATCTACAAAAGAATAGGACTGAAGGGCGTATTGTAAACTGTCTCATGGTGGTAGCCTATGTTACAGATCTGACTCCATTGCTCTGCAAGAGGACTGAACAGTTGTTGTAATCAATACGAATTTCAAAATCATGGTGAGGTGTAAAAGCTGTGTTTCTTTGTGGAACATTTGTTAATGATGTGAACCACTACCACACACAGCAATACTATACACCTCGGGTATGGGTGTGTGTGTTGTTCGTAGCATAAGTTAGGTTAAGTAACGTGTAAGCCTAGGGACCGATGACTTCAGCACCTTGGTCCCTTAGGAATTCACGCACACACTTCACAAAAAAAGGTGGGGGGAGGGAACTTTCAGGTGAATTGTAAACTATCATTGTTAAGACACACTCCAATACACACACAATAAGCCATATATTAAATCTGGGAAGACAGATTTTTTTCTCAATCCAGGATTTGGTTAAAGAGATATATCACACTTTGCAGTTTTACATTGTGATGAATAATATCTAAATGAACCAATGTGTCGAGCAAACTAAAACATTCCCTATCAAAAATTTCCAGTATAATGTTATAATGTGCATTTGTGACACTATTGTCATTCTGCTGTTTTGTCTACCAGAATGACATTGTTAAAAAAGATGACATAGGTATTATATATATAAGGGTTGTACTAAAGCTGCAGATCTATAGTCTTCTCATTCCAGGTCATTATTCTCCATAATACTGTCAAGTTTATCTCCAAAGTTCGTATGTCTGGAGGATGATCCAATTAAATGGCACACAAAATCAGTAAGACTTGATTCACATTATATAGTAGAACTACTAGAGGACAGCTATAAATGGCCATTTTTAGTACATAGAAGTACAGGAAGCAGATGATGAGAAAGTGCAGATAATTTTGGAGCTGGGAGGGTCTGGGTTAGTTCATCGCTAATTTAGGTGTGCTAGGCAGACTACAGCCAGAAACAAAGCGTCTGAACAGCTGTAACATTCTTCTCCCTCCCACATACACCTCACAGTTAGAAATTCTGGGAAATCAGAGGTAATACGTAAGTTTAGCAACAATCATTGTTTATGTTTTTTGCCAAGTATTTTTAAAGCTGTGGAATAAATATATTTACCGAGTGAGGTGGCGCATTCGGGAGGACGATGGTTCAATCCCGCGTCCGGCCATCCTGATTTAGGTTTTCCGTGAGTTGCCTAAATCGCTCCAGGCAAATGCCGGGATGGTTCCTTTGAAAGGGAACGGCCGACTTCCTTCCCTGTCCTTCCTTAATCCGATGAGACCGATGACCTCGCTGTCTGGTCTCCTCCCCCCAAAACAATCCAATCCAATAAATATCTTTAATGAGCATTTGTTTTGGCAGAGTGGTAAACTATAGGTAAATGAACAAAGCAGCCAGCTTATTTCTGTCGGGTTCTTTTTGAGTTAGTGACTGGACCAAGACCGGGTGCCATGTTTATTTGCAGTGATGCAGTAGCCACAGCTTCCACTTTCAAGAGCGTTTTGCTACTCGTACTGACAATCGTCATCAACAAAAAGTATTTACTTGTAGTTAGCGTTCTGATTATATTCTAAGCATGGGAAACTGTATGGATTAATGGTGAGGAGAAGATAGTATTACATTTCGATTTATAATTACAGTTATTGACCCAACACACAAGGGAAACAATACGAGGTGTGGCTAGAAAAAAACCGGACTAGTACTGGTGAAACATAAAACGAATGCAATAAGGCTGAAAGTCGCGTGGCCTGTCACGTGACTCTCGCTCCGCCTACTGCTCGAGTTTCATCTGCCTCCTGCACTCAGTCTGCCCGTGGCGTCTGTTTTAAGTAGTTGACGTTTTGTCTGTGCGTCGGAAAATGTTGAGTGTACAGAAAGAACAGCGTGTTAACATCAAATTTTGTTTCAAACTAGGAAAATCTGCAAGTGAAACGTTTGTAATGTTACAACAAGTGTACGGCGATGATTGTTTATCGCGAACAAAAGTGTTTGAGTGGTTTAAACGATTTAAAGATGGCCGCGAAGACACCAGTGATGACACTCGCACTGGCAGACCATTGTCAGCAAAAACTGATGCAAACATTGAAAAAATCGGTAAACTTGTTCGACAAGATCGCCGTTTAACAATCAGAGCAGTGTCTGAGTTAACAGGAGTTGACAAGGGAAGTGTTAGGCAGATTCTTCATGAAAGTTTCAACATGAACAAAGTGTGTTCAAAAATGGTTCCAAAGTGTCTCACAATTGAACAGAAGGAACGCCGAAGAATGATTTGTTCTGACACCCTGGAAAACATTGAAAGTGATCCCACGTTCTTACAAAATGTTGTTACTTGCGATGAATCGTGGTTTTTTACTTACGATCCCGAAACTAAACGCCAATCGATACATTGGAAAACTCCTGATTCTCCACGACAAAAAAAAGCACGAATGTCAAAATCGAAATTCAAGGCAATGATGATTTTTTTTTTTTTTACATCAAAGGGATTGTGCACATTGATTGGGTACCAGAGGGACAAACAGTGAATCAGCATTACTACATTAGCGTCCTGGCTACCCTACGTGAGCGAGTACGGAGAAAACGGAACGATTTGTGGAGAAAAAAGTCATGGATCCTTCGCCAAGACAATGCCCCAGCTCACAGTGCGTTGTCAGTGAAGACGTTTTTGGCAAAACACAACATTCCCATCTTAGATCATCCACCCTACTCACCTGATTTGGCCCCCTGTGACTTTTTTCGACTTTTTTCTTTTCCCTAAAGTCAAGTCAGCTTTGAAAGGAACTAGATTTGAGACTGTTGAAGCAGTAAAAGAAAAAGCGACGGAAGTAATGTATGGACTTACCGAAAATGATCTGCAGCATTGCTATGAACATTGGAAAATTCGTATGGAGCGGTGTAGAGACCGAGGAGGAGAGTACATTGAAGGAGATAACATGAAATTGTAAATAATTGTAAATAAATGTTTTTTCCAGCATCAGTCCGGTTTTTTTCTAGCCGCACCTCGTATTAGAGTTGAAAGAAGTGCCAGATGCAAATACTAAGACTGAATGATGTGGGATCGAAACCAGCACCTTCCAATCCACAGCCTAACACAGTTGTCGGCACTGGTGTGTGCGGGAGCAATTAATAGTCAGATAGCAGTCAAATCTTTATACCATGGCAGCATAACTACTATAGACGGACATACAGCGCAGTGGAATGACAGTCATGGTATTGGAATGAGAATATTATAAGTGTTTCCGTATCATCCACAAACAGATGTTTTGTGATGAGAGACTAACATGTCCGAGGAAGACTAACATGTCAGAGCCAATTTGTGCATTTCACTAACCCAGTAACGACTCGAGGCTGCAGCGAGATGTATAGAACAGAGAAAAATATCTGAATCCATTACCTCGCACCCCTCCCTAAAATGATATTTGTAATTTATCTTGTACACCCATGTGTCAGAATAGTTTTACAATTCACACTTTGGTAACATGGTACTGCAGATACCAGTTTATTGTATATTATATGAGGACTCGCTTAAGATTGTAATGCTGGGTTGTTTTATGGCTATAAGTCGGTCATGTGATAATGACGTCACTTTAGGATAATACTCCAAAAATTAGAACACATGTTAACACCCGCTGATACAGTACTGTTGCGTGATTCGTTTGTTTGTGATGTCACTTTCACCCTATGTCTACATCTACATACATACTCCGCAAGTCACCTGATGGTGTGTGGCGGAGGGTACCTTGAGTACCCCTATCGGTTCTCCCTTCTATTCCAGTCTCGTATTGTTCGTATGCCTCTGTGTGGGCTGTAACCTCTCTGATTTTATCCTCATGGTCTCTTCGCGAGATATGACATAGCCCTTATTGCTGTAACGATAGAAACATGGCACATGAGAAATAGGAATGGAGTATTCGAGGTAGATCTTGATGTCTAGAACTTTAAACCTGATGAAGTATCTCCGAGGATGCACGATGATTTTATTGTACGAGGGGCGTTCAGAAAGTAAGCTCCGATCGGTCGCGAAATGGGAACGACTATGAAAATCCGATAAAGCTTTGCACAGATGTGTTGGGTAGTGTCTCTAGTATAACCCCAGTTAGCATCACGTCGCTCTTCTCATTTCTGAGCTCGCAGTGAGTGCGTAAAGATGTCTAGAAAATAGTGTCTGCCGCCAAGTACGAGGGCCTGGTGAGAAATTTCGCCTGAAGCTATGCAGCTAACATTACATAACTGTCGTGCTGTTTCTTCTTCAAGACAATTCTCAGCCGCATTCTGCAGGGGCAATGAAGATGCTCCTGCATCGTTTTCAAATGGAAATGTGAGATTACCCACAATACAGTCCGCAATTGTCTCCCCCTGAGTTTCATCTCTGGCCACATGAACCGCTGTCTTTGAAGACAACATTTTGACACAGACAACGAGGTGTAGGCCAGCGTGGAGAATTGGCGGAAAGCACTGGCGGCTGCCTTCTATGATGAGGCTATTGAAAAGTTGGTACAACGCTATGACAAAAGTCTAAGTCAGAACGGCGACTACGTAGAGAAGTAGCTGAAAGGTGTAGCTAGTTGTTACAAGTAAAACATTTCTGATGTTCACTGTGGTTTCAATTTGGCAATCAATCGGAGCTTACTTTCTGAACAGGCCTCGTAGTAGAGGGAAAGTACGAGGAAAGTGAAATGTTCAAATGTGTGTGAATTCCTAAGGGACCAAACTGCTGAGGTCATCGGTCCCTAGACTGACACACTATTTAAACTAACTTATGCTATGATCAACACACACACCCACGCCCGAGGGAGGACTCGTACCTCCGGCGGGAGGGACCGCGCAGTCCGTGACGTGGCGCCTCTAATCGCGCGGCCATTCCGCGCCGGCAGAAAAGTGAAGACAACCACGGTTACATATCGTGACAGTATACAAGTTATTAAAAACTGCCTGCCTGATACAAACTCATAACAATATGTGTGGCAGTCACATTACACTATTGTTAATAAGTTGATGGACGTGGTTCAAATGGCCGTAAGCACTATGGGACTTAACTTCTGAGTCCCCTAGAACTTAGAACTACTTAAAGCTACCTAACCTAAGGACATCACACACATCCATGCCCGAGGCAGGATTCGAACCTGCGACCGTAGTGATGGACATGGTAGCAACTTTAAAGCTCCCAAATTAGAATTATTTATCACCTCCACGATACGTTTCCGGAAATAATTTCGATATTTAAGTACGTTTCTGCGATGTGTTAAGCGCACTCTACATCATATGGTAGAGTTCTTTGTATTATTACATTTATTTATAGACAGATTTAGAAAAGTAGTCATTCGTGCATAGTGTTCGAGTGCTTTGGATAAAAATTTACTTCTCTGGTTACGTAGTAGTACTGCAGGTTCCGAGAATTAACCGGAGCGTAAGCATAGTCAAAATGTTCCATAAATAATGCCATGCAAGTGGAGTTTTAAGTCTACTGATAAATGTATACATCAAGTAACTGGAAGTTACCTATACCCAACTAGTTGAGAATTCTCTGCGTTGAGGAAGTTTCACTTTGGATCACACTATCTATGTGCTTAGAAAATGAAAAAGAGTCACAGTATCATTCAGGAACCACTAAAAACTTCATTATTTATTTCAGATTTTATAGGTAACAGGATTTGACATCACGTCACAGGAACCAATGTGTGGCAAAGGGGCGGGAGTGGGGGGGGGGGGGGACTGGATACTAGATACAACAATTGTAGTTTAATATCGCAGGCATAAAAAATACACAGATGTTTTTAATGTTTCTGTCATGGTGGTCAGCCCGTCAACAAGAAACACCTCATTGTATAATTGCCATAGTCAATGTGGCGCAACGATTTTTTTAGTACACTCGACTTAAAAAAATGTTTACTGGACGAGATAACTTTGCTAGTGGGTATAGTATTTTAATAATGTCTAATTTCTGGAAATATTCTCGAGAATTAGACAAATATTTAATTCAAAAAACCAGCGTGATAAATACAGCTTGGTTCTACTCTGCTGTTCGGTGCATCGACTGATGGTCTTTTGTCTGCCTTATCAAGCCTCAGCCTCCGGAGATTAGGGTCAGATATGCCATGGCAGGTACTGCCGGCACGTGAACGTTCTTTGTCTTCCCGGTTTGCCATATAGTTTTAATGGTCACTGTTATGGCGTAACCACAAGCACCGGAACGAAGATGCGGAACACGAGAGCAGAGAAGACGGTAAGGAAACGTCAGCCAGTGGTGTGCAGAATTGGACCGCGAAGAGCCAAGAGCGACACCTGGAAGGAAAGGATATAAACGTCGCCCCTGGTACCCTCACCCGAACAGATCGACACTGGATCGCGGACGTTAATTATCAGTGACTTTTGTCAACTGGCATGAACAGTTCAAATATTAAGAGCTCAATTGCAAGTCGCCCCTCGTTTGCGACTACTATTTTTAATCTCCAAATTTAAGTATTGCCAATTGCTTTCTAGAAATAAAACTACTAATGTTACACTACTGGCCATTAAAATAGCTACACCAAGAAGAAATGCAGATGATAAACGTGTATTCATTGGACAAGTACATTATACTAGAACTGACATGTGATTACATTTTCACGCAATTTTGATGCATAGATCCTGAGAAATCAGTACCCAGAACAACCACCTCTGGCCGTAATAACGGCCTTGATACGCCTGGGCATTGATTCAAACAGAGCTTGGATGGCGTGTACAGGTACAGCTGCCCATGCAGCTTCAAAACGATACCACAGTTCATCAAGAGTAGTGACTGACGTATTGTGACGAGCTAGTTGCTCGGCCACTATTGACCAGGCGTTTTCAATTGGTGAGAGATGTGGAGAATGTGCTGGCCAGGGCAGCAGTCGAACATTTTCTGTATCCAGAAAGGCCCGTACAGACGTGCAACATGCGGTCGGGCGTTATCCTGCAGAAATGTAGGGTTTCGCAGGGATCGAATGAAGGGTAGAGTCACGGGTCGTGACACATCTGAAATGTAACGTCCACTGTTCACAGTGCCGTCAATGCGAACAAGAGGTAACCGAGACGTGTAACCAATGGCACCCCATACCATCACTCCAGGTGATATGCCAGTATGGCGATGACGAATACACGCTTCCAACGTGCGTTCACCGCGATGTCCGAGCTGATAGTCCATGCTGCTGCAAACGTCGTCGAACTGTTCGTGCAGATGGTTGTTGTCTTGCAAACGTCCCCATCTGTTGACTCGGGGATAGAGACGTGGCTGCACGATCCGTTACAGCCATGCCGATAAGATGCCTGTCATCTCGACTGCTAGTGATACGAGGCCGTTGGGATCCAGCACGGCGTTCCGTATTACCCTCCTGAACCCACCGATTCCATATTTTGCTAACAGTCCTTGGATCTCGACCAACACGAGCAGCAATGTCGCGATACGATAAACCACAATCGCGATAGGCTACAAACCGACCTTTATCAAAGTCAGAAACGTGATGGTACGCATTTATCCTTCTTACACGAGGCATCACAACAACGTTTCACCAGGCAACGCCGGGCAACTGCTAATTGTGTATGAGAAATCGGTTGGAAACTCTCCTCATGTCAGCACGTTGTAGGTGTCACCACCGGCTCCAACGTTGTGTGAATGCTCTGAAAAGCAAATCATTTGCATATCACAGCATCTTCTTCCTGTCGGTTAAATTTCGCGTCTGTAGCACGTCATCTTCGTGGTGTAGCAATTTTAATGTCCAGTAGTGTGTTTGTTTGAATTCTTGTATCGCATTCCGATAACGCAGCATCCCGTAGGCACCCTATTAGCAGCGAGTGGGCAAGACCCCACAACTGACCACGAGACATCAACCAAACTAAGTGTCGACGGCCACACACTTTTTCGTGTTCTTTGCTGGCGCCTTAATTCTCTCTTGTCGTTACTTTGCAGGGGCGCTCGCTTTGCTTAAACAGTTTCTTGTCGTTTTTGCTAATAAGTGTCTTTAGGTGGGCGTTGCAGAACATTTCTTTGATTCTGTCGTTCTTTACATTGCTTGCCATGTATATTTGTTGCACTTGTGGATTCCAACATGACCCCCTACCCCCGTCCCGCTTCCTGCTCAGGCGTCGCAGCCGCAAGCGTTAGATGGAGTTGTTTCAGTTTCAGATATTTTGGTAATGTCCAACAATGATTGCCTATCCAAGTCGAGGCGTCCAAACGAAACATATCGAACGTGCGATAGTAAATCGATCATGCGACTCTAGTGGCGTGCGTTATGAGTATGTATACAGTGGTCACTACAGCAACAACAAAAGAATATTGTTACAAAAGTACTTGTAATTACAAAGCAGACGACTTACCCTACTTGTCGTCATGTGAAAGTCCATGTGATGTGTACGCTACAGGGACAATTCTCTTTCTGCCATAGCCGGGGTAAACTCTGTCAATATCACGCAAGTATATTGGCAGTGTGTCACTTGCGTTAACTTTTTCCTGAAAACGCAAGTTGTGGAAATAGAGTTACTGAAACAAGTACAGTTCGTCGCTTTGTCCTGGACGCCCTTCTCTTTTAATGGAAGACTTCACAGATTTCCATAGCTGCTCGATGTTCTGCGTGTGCACACGGGAGTCATCCGAAGACACGAACTCTACAGAGTGGTTCACGAACTCGTGGTTGAATCCTTCACCTATCAGAGTCCTGTAGGACTGAAATCCGTCTATAATGACTTTAGTACCAGGCAGTATGAAGTGCTTTATGAGACCCACTAAAGTGACCTTGTCTCTGGACAATACTCTCACAACGAAACACTTCCGTGAGTCGCTTTCTATTCCACCGAATAGCCAAATATGATTGATTTCACTCTTTGAAGGTCATCCTCTCTGGCTCTTCCTTCTAGCTATATGAGATTCATCGACTTCCACAACTTTACTCGGTCCACCAACTGGTACACTGTCATTTGTCACTGCCAAATGACACACTTATCTCCAAAACCCGAAATAGTCACACACAGTATTAGCAGATAAGTCAGTTTCCGATGCTGTTGCTTGCAACGTGTAGTCTCGAATCCAGCAAGATAGAAGAATTACGCTGGTCTGGATGGATAAGTTGGAAGAGTCGAACCATGAATTCTTTCTGTTACTCGTTCGTTTTCCGCAGTGTCTGCAATGTAATTGTAACGGTATTTCAGCACCGAAACTCCTCTTACGAAGTTTTACACACCTCGCACCACCACAGTCTACACAGTCCCTCCTTTCCTCGTCCGGTAATACTCCATATTTGCGACAAAAAGTCAAACAATTTTCTACGCTGAATAAGCATGGCATTAGATTTTTCCATGTGAGAGAATCCGCCGAAGAAACGTCAAGAACACCAGACATCACATTCACTATCGACAGGAATCGTCGCCGGCCGAAGTGGCCGTGCGGTTCTAGGCGCTGCAGTCTGGAACCGCAAGACCGCTACGGTCGCAGGTTCGAATCCTGCCTCGGGCATGGATGTGTGTGATGTCCTTAGGTTAGTTAGGTTTAACTAGTTCTAAGTTCTAGGGGACTAATGACCTCAGAAGTTGAGTCCCATAGTGCTGAGAGCCATTTGAACCAGGAATCATCCGGGTTTCCCAAGTAACTCACAAATAATTCACTGAGGTATGTAATTTGGAGCATCTAAAGGAACGACGTAAAACAGATAAAAATGACCATCACAAATAATTGATCATAACGCCCGCCACTAGAGTAGCATGATCGATTTACAATCGCACGTTCGATATGTATTGTTTGGACGCCACGACTTCGATAGGCAATCATTCTTGGAAATTACCCAGATTTTTACCCTGCTCAACACAGTGCCGCAGCTCCTCGCCAACGCTGCACGCCTAAAAGAATGAAAGAACAAGCACTGCCTACTACACATTCTGTCTTTCGTTGTCGCCACGGTCGGACGTGCTAGCCGGTTGCTCCGCATCGTCGGTGTCTTTCCCAGTGTTTACTGTCTGCCGTTGTGTGTTCCTGTGTTCCGAGTTATTCACGTGTATTGTACTTTTTTGTGGTCGTCCTTTTCGTCAGCAACTTGCCGATTTTGTACGGGATTCGGGATTGACTTGATTCCCCACAGCTGCAGCGCCATGTCTACCACCATCCGGAAAAACACCCTGGTTTTTGGCTTTGACAAGGATACCCGCCGAGTTCAACCGACCGCGCTCGAGATTCATGACTGGCTAACCGAGGTAATAGGCATCACATCTGATTCTGTGCACACCACCCAGCTAGATTCTGATCGTTATTGCGTGTTTGACAAGCTTCTCAGGCCAGTTGCATTTGATCGACTTATTGAAAAAATTGGCAAACAAATCCCTTTTGTTCATCGTGACGCCACCACTAGTATGGTTAATGTAACACGTGCCGATACCTCGATTCAGACTGTTCGAGTACTTAACTTGCCCATAGAGATTCTGTGGTGTCACCGCCAGACACCACACTTGCTAGGTGGTAGCTTTAAATCGGCCGCGGTCCATTAGTACATGTCGGACCCGCGTGTCGCCACTGTCAGTGATCGCAGACGGAGCGCCGCCACAAGGCAGGTCTAGAGAGACGTACTAGCACTCGCCCCAGTTGTACGGACGACTTTGCTAGCGACTACACTGACGAAGCCTCGCTCCTTTGCCGAGCAGATAGTTAGAATAGCCTTCAGCTAAGTCGATGGCTACGACCTAGCTAGGCGCCATTAGCCTTACATAGCAATTGATACTTATCGTATAAAGCATGTCTCATCAAGAACGATGTATACAACAAGGATGGATTAAAGTTAAGTATTCCAAAAGCTACGTACTTTTCTTTATAGCATTCATTACGTATACTGTTTCAGACCTCACGCCATCCTTCGTGTGTTTATAGCGTGCATTGCGGTCCCCTCAAATCACACTGTGTCGGCACTTCTGTCGACACATCAGATTCACAATGCCAAAATTAAAGATGCACTTCCTAAGTTTGGTGAGGTTAAAGAAATTGTCAACGAAAAGTGGTCATCTTGCTACAATTTACAATGTTTCAATGGGATTAGATCTGTGGACATGGCAGTAAAAATGAACATTCCTTCTCACATCACGGTCGATGGTTATAAGGCTCACATTATATATTACGGTCAGGCCCCAACCTGCCATATCTGCAATGAATTAGGCCATCTTCGCCAGGACTGCCCCCGCCGAGTTTTTGTCGTGAAAAATAGTCTCCAGCCGCGGCGTAGATTGACACTTAGCGAGGTAATGGCACAATATACTTCTGGTTCTTCTGCACATCCTGATGTTGATGCTCTCCAGGCAACTACCTCCGAGACCCCGCCCACAACCGCTGATGCGTTTCCACCGCTCGTAGGACGGCAAACTGCTGCGCCAGTTTGTCTTGAAAGTGAATCTCAGCAAAAGAAAAGGTCACTGGAACATAGTGATGAGCATTCAGATGAGGAAGTATCTCATACGACCCCTGCAGCCCGGAAACCAAAACCATCAATCGCGGAGGAATTAGTAAAATGGTTCAAATGGCTCTGAGCACTATGAGACTCAACTGCTGTGGTCATAAGTCCCCTAGAACTTAGAACTACTTAAACCTAACTAACCTAAGGACATCACACACATCCATGCCCGAGGCAGGATTCGAACCTGCGACCTTAGCGGTCGTGCGGTTCCAGACTGTAGCGCCTTTAACCGCTCGGCCACTCCGGCCGGCGAGGAATTAGTACCAGATGACGTTATGCGGGTCGACTTTGAAGCCAGTGCGGATGGACTTGAGGGGATGCCGAATTCTGAGACGCCAGGTCATGAACAGGAAGCTCCAATTTTGCGTGCCGCGCCCGAAGGACAACAGCCGCTACAACGCGCACGCAGTGAGGAAGTGTTGTGTCGACAACGCTCTACAGCTGACGCCCGACAACAAGTTCCGGGCGGAAGTACACAAGCGAAAGTGTTTACCAACCTGCCAGCTGCCGGCGGCAGTGCTGCGACAACGGCACCACCGCGTCTCAAAGAATCCACAAAAATTCCGGGACCTCAAAACGCCCCACGACGCTCAATCCACAGCCAAATCTCTCCGTTCCTCGCAACAAGGGAAATTCCACTTCGTCGCAAGCGGATGTAGTACCCCGAAATATTAGTTATGAAATTGTGAGGAAAGGATTCGGTGGTGACAACAGCAAAGAACTCGGCGAAGCCCATCCCCCACAGTAGTAGCTCGGTTGGTACAAGATTTGTTCCGCGCTGTCGCCTAAGGTTGCAAAGCATTTTCGTGTTTCTTTCTGTCCTCTTATCCGGATATGGTTCGCAGCATTTACTGTGTCGTTTGTGCTCCACACCGGCCTATGATTCACAGTGTATCACTTGTTATGGTCTTTATTTAGCTTCCTGATTCAATAATCCTCCCATGGCTGCTCCCATTATACCGTTTTTAATCCTGCAGACGGCCCTCTTGAGCTCCATGCCATTGTTTTGTTCTACTTTTACATCTCATTATCTATATGCTATACCGAGCGAGGTGGCGCAGTGGTTAGCACACTGGACTCGCATTCGGGAGGACGACGGTTCAATCCCGTCTCCGGCCATCCTGATTTAGGTTTTCCGTGATTTCCCTAAATCGCTTCAGGCAAATGTCGGGATGGTTCCTTTGAAAGGGCCGATTTATCTTCTTCATATTATAAGATTATTGCGAGAGCTTTAAACACACGAATGATGCCGTTGACCGCAAACATAATTGAGCAACAGCAAACTAGTGCTTATAGGCGATCAATATTTCAGACTACAGCACGATATAGAGATATCGTCGCTCTGTCGTTTGCCAGCACCATTAATTGCGGCCTCCTTTTTGTCGATTTTTATAAAGCATTTGAGCGTGTCAGCCATAAATACCTCCTCGAAACGATGCGGAGGATGGGCTTCCGGCATGACTCCGTCGCTGTCGTGCGCAATATGATCACTGGCCATGATCTCCTTCTACTGCCAGCTCACAAGACCAATTACCAACGCAAGGGGTGTCCCCCAAGGAAGCCCCCTTTTCATGTTGCTCTTAGTCATCTCACTAGAACCATTGCTGCGGCTAGTACGGGCATAACGATCGTCGGGAAGAAAACTGCAGTTGGTGCATATGCTAATGATGTCGGCATCGTTGTGAGGAACAGAGAAGATGTGATTCAACTGGAGGCAGACCTCAGAAGCTATTGTTCCGCTTCTGGCGCAAAAATCAATGAAACTAATAGCAAATTTCTACGTATAAGGGAACTTGACGATGTCGGCCTAGAATGGGCTAATCATGTTACGGAACACAAATCTCTTGGAACGACACTGACGGTCCCCCTGTTGTGACTTGGCAAAACAGCCAAGTCACAATGAGAGGAAGCCGAAAGGCACGCGTTAAGCTCACGCAGATTGGCGTGAGGTCTGGAACAGTTAAAGGAATTAATAGTAGCAAATAAAGTACGTAGTTGATGTAATACTTAACTTTAATCCACAATTGTAGAACATCTCTCTTGACGGTACATGTTATAACCACAATATAAAATAATATCAAATGCTATGGCGCCATGCTAGATCGTAGCAAATGACGTAGCTGAAGGCTATGCTAACTATCTTCTCGGCAAATGAGAAAGTCTTCGTCAGTGTAGCATCGCTAGCAAAGTCGGCTGTACAACTGGGGCGAGTGCTAGTACGTCTCTCTAGACCTGCTGTGTGGCGGCGCTCGGTCTGCAATCACAGACAGTGGCGACACGCAGGTCCGACGTATACTAATGGACCGCGGCCGATTTAAAAGCTACCACCTAGCAAGTGTGGTGTCTGGCGGTGACACCACACCCCCCACAAAGGATGATAACGGCAAATTGGCGGGATGTCTCGCTCAAAGTCAAGGGTGCTTTAATAGATAACGTCCATCGCAGCATGGGCCAATTTCAGAGGGTTAAATTTATAAATACATATCCTGTCGAGAGCATATTATGTGGCACAGGTCTTTCCACTCCCCACCGTCATAGCCAAACAGATAATGTACATCTTGACCAATTTTCTGTGGCGGGGTGAAATATTGCGAGTTGACGTGAAGACTGTGACCCTCGACCCTCTGCATGGCGGTATGGGTCTGACCGATCTGAACGCCAAAGCAACGGCTTTGTACAGTAAACGGATGACCTCCTTAATCCAAAGCTACTCTGACACCCTTACGGCTAAGTTGTTTGAGGCAGTCGCGCCGAAAAGCGTGGAATCGCCGCTCAATGTGCAGACGTTCGCCTACCAGCTCTCCCACATCCGCACATATTATCTGGAAAAGAGCTACATGGGCGAGGTCCATCTCCAACATCGCCCCTTAACTGCCAAGGACACTCTGGAGCACAGGAAACAATATGAGGTGAAGAACAAACTCGAACAAAAGCATACTGGTGTCAATTGCGATGTCCTTGGTCAGGTCGACGAGGTACAAAACTGTCAACAACATTATCAGCACAAATGAGCGCCTGCATGCGATTGGGCTAAGCGACACAGCCCATTGTCCAGATTGTCACCAAGTGGATACTGGTTCAAATGGTTCAAATGGCTCTGAGCACTATGGGACTTAACATCTATGGTCATCAGTCCCCTAGAACTTAGAACTACTTAAACCTAACTAACCTAAGGACAGCACACAACACCCAGTCATCACGAGGCAGAGAAAATCCCTGACCCCGCCGGGAATCGAACCCGGGAACCCGAGCGTGGGAAGCGAGAACGCTACCGCACGACCACGAGCTGCGGACAGTGGATACTGTTCTCCATAGATATACTTGCAGTCACCGTATGCGCAATTGGCAATGGGTTCGTCAAAAAGCCGCCCTTATAACTAGTTCTTCTGAAAATAACATAGACACGAACTTACTGCACAGACCATACGTCAAATATTTTTCGCCAACTAAAAGTAATGCCGTCATGTGGCTGTTGGGCCACTATACAAGTGATGTATTCAACCGGCTGACGGGCGACGATTACAGCAAATTTCTGTTACACATGGAAAAGGAATATATTAAAATTAGAAACTATCGGATCACCGTCGCAAGTACGGTAATATGCTCCATATTGCATTCAACAGAACAGGGACTGGATAGCTGTTCGAGCTCTAAAACCTTCACCCGTTTATGTATCAAGCTAATAGTCTGGCTCAAATTCCGTATTGATGTCCCCCCCCCCCCCCTTCATCACCCCCCCCCCCCCCCCCCCCCGCCCCCCGAAAAAAGAAATTCAATGTTCGTTTACAATCAATGTGAGTGGTGACGGGTATGGGGGCGGCACCGTGGCCAGGCCTCGGACTAATTGACCTCTGCCCTCCTTGCCGCCACCAGCCTGCTACGCTCGTAGAATAAAAATACCAATAAGATACAGGAAAAAAATTAAAAAAAAGGTGGCAGAGCGTTAGGAAAAAAAAATCGGAATCTAAGTGAGTAGTAAAAAAAAAAAAGGGGGGGGAGTATGATTCCTGCTTTGGGCTCAGGAGGTCCCGGGTTCATATCCTGGACGAGCCCTGCCGTTTTGACCGTGCTGAAGAGTAGGTGAAAAAAAAAAGCTAGTAGCATAACGGTAAGCGTTGGGCGCCAGAGATAAGACGTCGTGAGTTCAAGTACATTTACTGCTACATTCTTTTATAACGCAATTCTGCAGCAAAAAAAAAGGGCAGGATTCGAACCTGCGACCGTAGCGGTTGCGCGGTTCCAGACTGCAGCGCCTAGAACCGCTCGGTCACAGTGGCCGGCGGGGAATGAACAATTTGCGGTTGTTCTTTTAAATGTGATTGTTGATACTCTTTCGTGAAAGATTGTTATGCCTTCAATCAGTTGCGTGTACGATGTGTTTACAGTCTGTTTGGGGACAGGTGATGCGACTTTTCAGCAGTCAAGTCTGCTTCGCGCCTTCAATGTCACGCTTCGTGTGATTTGTTTTCCGTTTAGACTGACCTCTGTTAGGAGGATCGTCTTTGATATCAGATTGTGAAAACAGTTTTATTTCCATCTTCTGCAAGTGAGGCGGGACAGAATTCACTTTACTGTTCTTCTGTAAGCACATTTGCTGAATGTGACCGATTTTATGACAGTGTCGGCATTCACCTTGGCGGGACAGTAATGTTTACGGCTGTGCGTTATGAAGCACTTAGCACGTGGGTTTGGCGCGCAGGAGCTGTTGTGCCGGCTCAGTCGCTCTGCGAATTGTTTGCGCTGAACATCAGCTGTTTTCGACTTTGAGGCCCGTGTGGAACACTCAGTGTCCACACCTGCAACCAAGGGCAATTAAAACTCTTACTGCTCGAAATATTGTGCTGTCTGAGTTTCAGTCACTTGTAGGACGTCGGTCAGACAGCGATTGCGACGTTTTAAGATTTCTGCTCTTATTCTACTGTCTGCTATATTTTCGACAATGGCATTGTGAAGAATTTCGTCAGTAAATGATGCTCCACAAGAACAATTAAATTTTCAGTACCCTTCTGCTATTCATTCTCTATCGGACTTGCCATGTTGTCAACGTGTTCTCAAAAATTTGTAGCGAACAGCAGCCACATGTATACTGAGATTTCTAATATTTGTCTAATTCATTCACTAGATCAGCATAGGACGAAGTTTCCGGACATAGTTCAGGAAATAGTCTTCTACAGAAACGAAAGATGTAAACTCCGCCGGCCGCGGTGGCCGTGCGGTCCTGGCGCTACAGTCCGGAACCGCGGGACTGCTACGGTCGCAGGTTCGAATCCTGCCTCGGGCATGGGTGTGTGTGATGTCCTCAGGTTAGTTAGGTTTAAGTAGTTCTAAGTTATAGGGGACTTATGACCTAAGATGTTGAGTCCCATAGTGCTCAGAGCCATTTGAACCATTTTTTTGTAAACTCCAACTAAAGATAAGAAAAATGGACGATGAGATTCTCCGTGAATGTTGTATGCTGAGGAATGCTTCTTGAGCTGCGGCTTATAGTCGGGACATTCATCCTCTTTGGTGTCTAAGGGGTTAAACGGTGAAGCAGAACTGAATTTCCGTAATTCTTGATTTTATTAGTTGTTTTCTGGGTTTCTTGCTCGTTTTCTTGAGCTTGAGCCAGTTGTATAATGCATATTAATTTGACGACAGTAAAACTAAACGAGTGCCATGTGTGATTGCTCTCCGTTTTTGCATAAGTATCCAGTAAATTAAGGAACAGAATGTGCAGTATAGCATCTAATAGCGCCACAAAAACAAGAACAGTTAATTTTTTCATTTACGACGCTCCAGTCTGAAAAGAAGAGAACAATGTATCACCTTTTCCGCCTTCTGAAAGAGAAGAATATTAGCAATTGAAGCAATTAGTTTCTGTCGTCAGATTTCCGGAAAAATAATCCATATTAGCTCAGCACTATCAAGTCAACCTGGATTCATTCAAACCGCTGTCGGCTATCTCTCAATCCCACCGATCTCTCAGTCCGACAGATGTCTCAATATCATGGATGTCTCGATCTGATTCTCGCTGCTGGACATACACTATGTGATCAGAAGTATCCGGACACCTGGCTGAAAATGACGTACAAGTTCGTGGCGCCCTCCATCGGTAATACTGGAATTCAGTATGGTGTTGCCCCACCCTTAGCCTTAATGACAGCATCCACTCTAGCAGGCATACGTTCAATCAGGTGCTGGAAGTTTTCTTGGGGAATGGCAGCCCATTCTTCACGGAGTGCTGCACTGAAGAGAGGTATCGATGCCGGTCGGTGAGGGCCGGCACGAAGTCGGCGTTCCAAAACATCTCAAAGGTGTTCAGTAGGATTCAGGTCGGGACTCTGTGCAGGCCAGTCTATTACAGGGATGTTATTGTCGAGTGACCACTCCGACACGGGCCGTACATTACGAATAGATGCTCGATCATGTTGAAACATGCATTCACCATCCCCGAACTGCTCTTCAACAGTGGGAAGCTAGAAGGTGCTTAAAACATCATTGAAGACCTGTGCTGTGATAGCGCCACGCAAATCAACAAAGGTGTGGAAGCCCCCTTCATGAAACACACGACCATACCGTAACACCAAAGCCTCCGAATTTTACTGTTGGCACTACACTTGCCGGCAGATGACGCTCACCCTGCAATCGGATCGCCACGTTGTGCACCGTGATTTATTGTATTGAAGATGCACCAGCATTGAATAGGTCTCGTAGCAAGGCAAATGTTTAAGATAGACCGCCTGACTAAGTACGTTGAAAGCTATCCTGGCATGGGACGCCACAATGAAGTTAACCCGTGGGGTGCCTACATAAAAATAGTTGAGAATGTAGTAATATTAACTAACAACATTTATTTTTCAAAAGAAAAAAAGAAAAAATTAAAGTTATTGATTGAATACTGTTGATGTTCACCGGAAGTTCGCCATACCTACACCCTGCCATCGGATTGCCACATTGTGTACCGTGTTTCGTCACTCCACACAACGTTTTTCCACTGTTCAGTCGTCCAATGTTTACGCTCCTTACACCAAGTAAGGCGTCGTTTGGCAATTACCGGCGTAATGTGTGGCTCATGAGCAACCGCTCGATCATGAAATACAAGTTTTCTCACCTTCCACATAACTGTCATAGCACGTGCAGTGGATTCTGATGCAGTTTGGAATTCCTGTGTGATGGTCTGGATAGATGTCTGCCTATTACACATTACGACCCTCTGCAAATGTCGGCAGTCTCTGCTAGTCAACAGACGAGGTCGGCCTGTACGCTTTTGCGCTGTACGTGCCCCTTCACGTTTCCACTTCACTATCACATCGGAAACACTGGACCTAGGGTTGTTTAGAAGCGTGGAAATCTCGCGTACAGACGTACGACACAAGTGACACCCAATCACCTGACCACGTCCTTGAGTTCCACGGAGCGCCCCATTTTGGTCTCTCACGATGTCTAATGACTACTGAGGTACCTGAGGTACTACTGGAGTACCTGGCAGTAGTGGCAGCACGATGCACCTAACACGAAAAACGTATGTTTTTGGGCTTGTCGGGATACCTTTAATCACAAAGTGTATCTGTTGTGTCTGCAGTTGTAGGAGGTGGATATGATGCAGTCCTTTATACTGCTAACAAATGGTTGGTTCAAATGGCTCTGAGCACTATGGGACTTAACATCTATGGTCATCAGTCCACTGGAACTTAGAACTACATAAACCTAACTAACCTACGGACATCACACAACACCCAGTCATCACGAGGCAGAGAAAATCCCTGACCCCGCCGGGAATCGAACCCGGGAACCCGGGCGTGGGAAGCGAGAACGCTACCGCACGACCACGAACTGCGGACTACTGCTAACACAAAGATTCGCTGTTGTAGGGGTAAAGTTCACTCCGTTTTATTT
Organism: Schistocerca americana; assembly: GCF_021461395.2. Classification (NCBI taxonomy): domain Eukaryota; kingdom Metazoa; phylum Arthropoda; class Insecta; order Orthoptera; family Acrididae; genus Schistocerca; species Schistocerca americana. The sequence goes on from NC_060130.1 coordinate 188,134,233, forward strand.
ACAACTAGCTGACACTTGGAATTGTATGGGTATTCATTTTTCCAATTTTCTGTTAGAAATGAAAACGAAAAATGAATTGTTTTTGTAGTGTAATATAGACAGTATTTCATTTCCATGTATTCGTGAAAACGCCTTTGAAACTGTCGAACAGTTTCTTCACGCAGGGTGTAGTTGCTTCCCATGTCTACAACGCGATTTTGTAAGCGTCACTATGGCAGTGCGTTTTCATAGATCTATAGACCTCTATTGTTATCGCCTACAGCAGTTTACACTTTGCAGTTCAAAGTTTTCAAAACCGCTGCCAGGTGTCAGAGATTTCCTTACGTTGACTCGACTGTAGTAGTGTCTTAGTAGTAACGAAAAAATGTATTAAAATTTCATGTATGATGCGCAGATTTTTCGCGAATCTCATAATTCATCACATGATATTTCTTGAACTATGTGTCATATTCCGTTTATATTTTGTGTAGGTACATCTAGCAGCATATGTGAATATTGTCTGCGGAATATGTTGCGAATTGAGTTAGCAGCTAAGAAACAATAAATTTAAATATCATGCATCCATGCGACAATTTTTCACACTTCTCAGTCTTTGTGCCGTCATATCTCTAGTCATGTGAGTCAAGCAATGATATAATTTTGTAGGCACAGCCAGCGGTGTATTTGGACACTGCCTGAAAAATGTGTTGCGAACAGTGTTAGTAGCAAAGAAGTAATAAATTCAAACGTCATGCACAATGTAGCTGTCTTTCACGCATCTCAGTGTTTATAACGTCAGATATTCTGAACTATTTGTGGTACCATCATATAAGTTAGCACGTGCATTTAGCGCTATGTGTAGATACTGTCTGCAAAATTTGTTGGGAATGGGGTTAGTTGCACAGAAGTAATAAATTTACACATCATGCATGATGCAGAAGTTTTTAAGGCATCTCATAGTTTATGACGTAATACCTCCTGAACTATGATAGGTAGGTAGTTCTTACCCTCACGGCAGTTGTTGCTTGACAGTAAGGGGTATGTGTACCAATTTTGGTTGAAATCGATCTAGTGGTTTAGGAGGAGATGTGAAACATATGTAAGTACATACATTTATTTTATAATATGTATTGACACTGTGGCTGCGCTTTAAAATAAGTATGTTTTTTATGGTGAGTGATGGTGAGTAAGTAAGTTGCTGTATGTACAATAACATCAGCTGCCCCCACATGTCTGCCTATATGGATACGCGTAGCTCGTGATGTGCTCCCTACTCTCATAGTTTCCAAGCTGTCTGAACACACGATGCGTTCGCATGCGCAGCGTGGCTGCCGAGCAGTTGGACACGACCATGCATCCAAGCATCATGCTACTGAAGTTGCTATACATTATAAAACGTGTACATTATGCAACAAATGGCTTGGAACTGTGGATTAAACACACTGAAGATTGTATAAGCATTGTATTCATTACTATGAATCATATCACGTAGCACGTATCAACGAATAACAGCATTTTCACAAGTATGATAAAGTTGAAAAGTGATAGACTAAATAGCTTTTTCAGAGACTAAGTATTTTTTCCTTGTGCACTTAACATTATTTAAATCAGTAAGTATCTTGTATTACACACTTCCTAAAGAAGCGTATGTTCTTCCTCAGGCCACCAGTGCCAAAGGCAGGCTGACACTTTGACTGTCCGTGCACGATTCACAACCACACCCAAACTTCAATACGTCGTCGCTCCTGCGTCACCACCTGTACTCGTACAGACATTATACACACATCAAAAAAGTTTTGCAACACCCCGGTTACCAGAACTCCTGAAGATAGACGTTGACTGTGAATATTGTGTTACAGGCATAGTTCCTTCGACAGATCGGTGGTGTCACACAATTCGGTGGTGTCACTAAATCCGTCCAAAGATGTAAACAACCGTGCATGAGCAGCGCCTATTAGACGGACGGAGTCCGACAGCCTACCAGTTCCAGTCATCCCACCAGGAAGGAGGTACACGGCTCGTGTTGTCTGTAGTTCAACCAGGCCTAGACGGTCAATACCGCGCTTCGACCGCGTCCGCATTGTTACTTTGTGCCAGAAAAGGCTCTCAACAAGGGAAGTGTCTCGGAGTGAACAAAAGCGATGTTGTTCGGACACGGAGGAGATACAGACAGACAGGAACTGTCGATGACATGCCTCGCTCAGGCCGCCCAAGGGCTACTACTGCAGTGGATGACCGCTACCTACGGATTATGTCTCGGAGGAACCCTGACAGCAACGCCATCATTTTGAATAATAGTTTTCGTGCAGCTACAGGCCGTCGTGTTATGACTCAAACTGTGCACAATAGGCTGCATGATGCGCAACTTCACTCCCGACGTCCGTGGTGAGGTCCATCTTTGCAACCACGACACCATGCAGTGCGGTACAGACGAGCCCAATAACATGCCGAGTGGCCCGCTCAGGATTGGCATCACGTTCTCTCCACCGATGAGTGATGCATATGCCTTCAACCAGACAATCGTCGGAAACGTATTTGGACGCAATCTGATCAGACTGAACGTCTTAGACACACTGTACAGCGAATGCAGCAAGGTGGAGGTTCCCTGCTGGTATGGGGTGGCATTATGTGGGGCCGACGTACGCCCCTGGTGATCATGGAAAGCATCATAACGGCTGTACGATACGTGAATGCCATCCTCCGACCGACAGTGCAACCGTATCGGCATCATATTGGCGAGGCATGGGTTTTCTTTCTTTCTTTCGCTACAGTCTTTATCCCGCATTGTGCGCAGGGTCGGCAGGGTTAAGTACGGATTTGGCATGGTTAATGTTAAGGGGTGGCCGGATGTCCTTCCTGCCACCACGCCATACCCCCCGGGACGCAATTAGTGTGCCCCAGCTGTCTGCGTCTCGCCTGTAGTGCTGCTTGTGAAGAGCGCACTTTTGTTTACTTACGCGTGGTGGCTTGTCTCAGTGTCCGACTTCATCGTCGCCAAGCCACGAGTAAATTAACTTTTCTTTTGGATAACGAACGGCCGAAGGTGCAAGATGTAGAATGTTTTATATGGGATGAAATGCGTATCCTACCACAAGATGTTCTCTTCTCACTCCGTCTTCAGGCCACGAGTGGCCTACCGGGACCATCCGACCGCCGTGTCATCCTCAGGGGAGGATGTGAATAGGAGGCTGGGTTCAAATGGCTCTGAGCACTATGCGACTTAACTTCTGAGGTCATCAGTCGCCTAGAACTTAGAACTAATTAAACCTAACTAACCTAAGGACATCACACATATCCATGCCCGAGGCAGGATTCGAACCTGCGACCGTAGCGGTCACTCGGCTCCAGACTGTAGCGCCTAGAACCACACGGCCACTCCGGCCGGCATGGATAGTAGGGGCATGGGGTCAGCACACTGCTTTCAAAAAAATGGTTCAAATGGCTCTGAGCACTATGGGACTCAACTGCTGAGGTCGTTAGTCCCCTAGAACTTAGAACTAGTTAAACCTAACTAACCTAAGGACATCACAAACATCCATGCCCGAGGCAGGATTCGAACCTGCGACCGTAGCGGTCTTGCGGTTCCAGACTGCAGCGCCTTTAACCGCACGGCCACTTCGGCCGGCACACTGCTTTCCCTGTCGTTATGATGGTATTCTTGACCGTAGCCGCTACTGTTCGGTCGAGTAGCTCCTCAATTGGCATCGCGAGGCTGAGTGCACCCTGAAAAATGGCAACAGCGCATGGCGGTCTGGATGTTCACCCATCCAAGTGCCGACCACGCCCGACAGCGCGTAACTTCGGTGATCTCTCGGGAACTGGTGTGTCCACTGCGGCAAGGCCGTTGCCACACAAGATGTTCTCGGAATTCATTTCTCGATCCTCAGTACTACTGGGTACATAAAGCTGGCAAATGACGAACTGTGCGCCGACGTTGTGCGGCGCCACGGTAACGCTCTCAAGTGCCGATACTCTCACGGACATATAGGCACCATCGTGGTTGATCACGCTGGTTTCGCCTCCAGACGTTGAGGGTTTTCGAACTCCTGTTTGAGATAGCGCCGGACGTCGCGGTGGCCGCCTTTAAAACTTATGGCAACGTCGTCAGTCACGGTACTGAAACGTGGAAGACGTTCTAAACGTACCGTGACCTCAATGGTGTCTCTCAGATAAAAAATGAACTACGGAAACAGGTGCCTTTCCACTTGGTTATTGCCGGTGGCAGGGTTGTCGTCATGCACGATGGCCAGCCGCGCACCTGTATAGATCGTGGCCGGGAAGGCCATGTCTGTTCTGAATGTCTCCGACATTGGTGACTACCAAGCGGGATTCAGCAAGGGAAGAGGTTGTATAGAACAGATATTTATCCTGAAGCAACTGATAGAACACATGACCTTAAAAAACAAAAAGACAGTAATAACCTTCTTGGATTTCACAAAGGCATATGACTCCATCGACAGACAGACTCTTTTTAGGATCCTGAAGAACAGAGGACTTGATGGAACTACACAAGAACTCATAAAAGAAGTTGTGACAGAAACAAAAGCAAGGGTGAGATTCAGAGGACCACTGTCAGAAGAATTTTTGATCTAGACTGGTGTTAAACAGGGAGATGGATTGTCACCATTGTTGTTCAACGTGGCGAAGTGATAAGGCAGTGGAAGCAATAAACGAGGAAATTGGAATACCAAAGACCCATGTGGGGGACAAAAAGGACAACGGGGTTCAAGTGGACTGCCTAGCCTTTGCAGGTAACATAGCAATAGTAAGTGAGACGGAAGAGGACCCAAAGACACAACTCGACAACTTAAGTAAGGTAGCCAGAAAGGTGGGACTGAGGATCGCCTATAACAAGACAAAGACATTAAACACCACTGCAGACTGGGAAACAGCGGAAGGCACTGTGCAAATCGTGGACAAATTTAAATACCTGGGAGAATTTATAACAGGAAGGAACAGGAGCAAGGAGGGCATAACAGAGAGGATAAAGAAGATGAGGTCAGCCTTCTGCATGACGAGAGAGATATACAATAAAAAGAATATATCCACAGAGGCAAAGATAAGCCACTACAAGGCAATGGTGAGGAACGACACTAGGAAGAAATGTGGCAGAACAACTAGAGAAAGAAGAGAGAAAAATACTGATAAAAATACTAGGTCCCAAAAGAGGTGGAGAGAGGTGGATGCGAAGACCTAGGGAAGAATTGTACTGGAACATGAGAACAATATCGGGGGAAATCAGACTCAAAAGGGCAAGGTTTGCTGGACATGTAGTAAGGATGAGTATGGACAGAATGACAAAGAGAGTGTGGGAAACAACAGGGAGGACAAGGGGAAAGACAGGAACCAAGTGGGTTGTTGAAATTCGGAAGGACTGGTTGGAATTGGGGATCAAGGTCGAAGGAGAGGAAAATTGGAGGAACAAATATACACCGACAAATATGCCGGAGGTCAATGACAGAGAAGCATACAGGAAAAGATTAGAGTGTCACCAGTGGAGCCGACAGGAGAAACGGAAACTGAAGATTTCGGAAGAAAAGCGGGAGAGAAGAAGAGAAAGAATGAAGAGGTTGTGGGAGAAGAAGAGGAAAATGCAGTCCCGAAGGGGCTACCCGTGGTCCTACAGAGGCCGTAACGCAAGAAGAAGAAGAAGAAGAATGTCTCCGACGTAGCCTGGTTCAGCCGTCGATCGGAAACGTCGCTGTTCCTACCTTACACGTCTGCTGTGGTGCTGCCTGCTGCGCCCCCTCTGAATCAGTCGGTACAAGCGTCGACTCCTCTTGACAACGCGATAGACTTTTCACCTGTCTCTCCTACACTCCTGCCGGACGCAATACAAATAAACGATGATCATCAGCAGGCATAAGTTGTCTGTCCCGACTCAGTGGTTGTTGATCACGGAGCTGTAGTGATCTTCGCTTTTCTGCCATCTGGCCACATGTCGGACGATAGCCGCCGGCCATCCGACACGGAACAGCATGTCAGCAACGGTCCCCAATGAAACGGAAGGGACTCGTTGCCACCTTTCTGGTGACTGCCTACATCGGGTGTGTGCACAGGATGGCGACCATACTAGTGATGGTGCGCTGTCTTTCCCCATCCCCACCTCCAGTCAGTGTCCGTCCGCAGCTCGTGGTCGTGCGGTAGCGTTCTCGCTTCCCGCGCCCGGTTTCCCGGGTTCGATTCCCGGCGGGGTCAGGGATTTTCTCTGCCTCGTGATGACTGGGTGTTGTGTGTTGTCCTTAGGTTAGTTAGGTTTAAGTAGTTCTAAGTTCTAGGGGACTGATGACCATAGATGTTAAGTCCCATAGTGCTCAGAGCCATTTGAACCATTTGAACCAGTCAGTGTCCACCTCCGCACTCCGACCTTCTCCCGCCTGGGTCGGATGCGGATGAACCGGCCCTGTGAGACATCTGTATTCTGGGGGGGGGGGGGGGGGGGGGGGAGGGCGGGACGTCGATGCTTAGGATGGACATTATGGAGTTGTACGCCTTGGTGGGGTCGGCTCCCACCCTGCCACAGTGACGTGCCCTTCCACAGGGGCCTAATGGGGAGTTCCCTGTGCTTCCCCTGTGTTTGAATCGCCCGTCATCCTGGCCATGGCAGCCTTACAGACTTATCGCATAACTGTGGTCAATGTCAATACCATTCACAAACTGGCTTTACTCCATAACTTGCTATGTGCTGCAGACGTTGACGTTGCTCTCCTTCAGGAGGTGCATTTGCAAAATTTCTCTGCTCCCCATGGTTTCACAGCACATATCTCTCAAAATGGTTCAAATGGCTCTGAGCACTATGGGACTTAACACCTGATGTCATCAGTCGCCTAGAACTTAGAACTACTTAAACCTAACTAACCTAAGGACATCACACACATCCATGCCCGAGGCAGGATTCGAATCTGCGACCATAGTGGTCGCGCGGTTCCAGACTGACGCACCTAGAACCGCTCTGCCACTCCGGCCGGCCCATATCTCTCATGCAGTGGGGTGGCGATCCTCTTACGTGACAGTATCCTTGCTGATGCAGCTGCCTGCCTTCCTGATGCCAGAGGTATGGCTCTCACGTTTAGTGGCGTCAGGATCGTCAATGTCTATGCGCCATTTGGCTCAACTGGCCGCTGTGAACGCTCCACCCTCTTCTCAGAGACAATCACGCCTCATTTCCTGGGTCGCCAGGTTTCATTGATCATGGGAGGCGATTTCAACTGTACCCAGGCACCCAAAGACCAACTACCACATCACTCTCAGCGCTTGGCACTCGCGACAGTTCTCCAGCGCCTCAGCCTTGTGATTTCTTGGAAGCATGTTCATGGCGATAGTCCAGGGTTTACACATTTCACTAGTCATTCTTCCAGCCTCCTTGATCGTGTTTACATCTCCCGCGATATTGTCAGTGGAGTGCAGACTGATGAAGTCTTGCATTCTCTGACCATGACACATATATCTGAGCCATCAATGACTGACACGAAAGGGTGTGACGCGGCTGTGGACCATAGAAACTGATCCGCCTTTCTTTGTATTGTATTGCATGGAACTGTGGACCTAGAAACGACGGAGACGGTTCGTTCTCGCCGTAGCCCTCAGTGGTTCACAACCTCACAACAGGCTACAGCAGCAAACTCACCCAACCGCCGCCCCATGCCGAACCCAGGGATATTGTACGGTTCGGCCCACAGTGGACACCCCCCTCCCTCCCCCCCGCCGCCCCACCCCCTGCCCCACCGGGAACGTCTCACACCAGACGAGTGTAACCCCAATGTTTGCGTGGTAGAGTAATTATGGTTTACGGGTACGTGGAGAAAGTGTTTACGCAGCAATCGCCGACGTATAACTGAGGAAGAATAAGGGGAACCAGCCTCCAGTCGACGAGGCAGATGGAAGAACGCCTTAAAAACCATCGACAGACTAGCCGGCACACCGGACCTCGACACTAATCCGCCGGGCACATTCGTGCCGCGGACCGGCACGCCTTAACGCCCGGAAAACAGTTCGTTAGACTGCTAACCGGTTGGGCCACGTTTCTTTACTCGACTGCTGGCAGCTCATCGAGACCATGTGGACAGCTTGTTGTCAGTGTGTGATGTCTATCAGTCTGGCCTGCCTCGGTTGGTGCTCTGAGTAAAGACCGCCCTCTGCGAGGCCTTGATTGGCTGTGGAAGGAAAGTTACAGATTGGTGGCGACGAACTCACGAATTCTATTTCACCATTCTGCGGGAATATACTATGATGCTGTATTCACCAGAGCGCCAGGCGATGATGAATCGCGCCAAGGCACAGCTCACGGCCCTCTCTCGCCGCCACCTTGAAGGAGCTATGGTTAGGGGGCGCGCGCACGATAGGTAAGTGCAGGAACATCCATCGATGTATCACATCATAGCAGAACGACGCCACCATCGGAGGACTTCGATTAATGTTCTTACGACCGATGATGGGTGGTGTTTCGAAACCCAACGGGATAAGGGGTCTGATCTGCATGCAATTTATGTGCTGTACTTGAACACTGTCACCGCCCTGCCAACATTACGGCAGTCTCCAGATTCTCCTTTTGTTCAGTTCCCGTGGATGGGGTGATGGATCTGTTTGCTAGCGTTACAGGGAACGAAGTCCATGACGCTATTCCTGGCGGGTTCTACGAACAGGTCACCTGGCGCTGACGGCCTCCCACTGGAGTTTTATGAGACTGGCGCCAGTGTGGACGGAAATTTGTCAGGACCTTACGTCACCTTTCCTGCCGATTCCAGACGATTTCCTCGATGGTTTCCTCATTCCCATCCACAAGCCTCGGGGTACCTCGCGGATATGCGATTACCACCCCTTGACGTTACTCAACAGAGACACAGAGATCTTTTCCCGACTGTTGGCAGCGTGGCTTAAACGGACGGCTCAGTACGTGGTTTCCCACGATCAAACTTCTTTGGGAGGTGCCAACAATATTCGCACAGCCCTCTGTCGCTATCGGGATGCAATCGGTCTTGCTCACGCTCGTCATATGCCTCGACTTTTGGCAGCCCTTGACTTCAGCCAGGAGTTCGATCGACTCGATTACGACTACCTGGAGCGGATGCTCCTCAATATGTGACACTCTGATACTACCGACGACGTCGTAGTGCGTCTCCTTTGTGGAGCTACGTCTCATGTACTCAACAAAAGCTGTCTCACTCCTCCCATGTCGATCCGTCGATCGGTGAGTCAAGGATGCCCACTCTGTGCACTGTTGTCTGGCTTCGCCGTGTAACCGTTCCTCTGCGGCTTCTGCCTACGCCTCTCTGGCATGTCTCTCGATGACCATGTACTCAGCTGCACTGATTATGCACACGATCTCGTCATCGTTATTCGTAGCCGTGCTGAAAACAGGGAGTCACTGGCATGGGTTACGTTACGGCGAAGCTTCTGGTAGCTGCCTGAACATCCGCAAATCGAGGGCCACGGCTATGGATGCAGGGAATCCTCCAGACATCACTGCTCCTCTGCTTGTAGTTAACACGCTACTGGGCATTAAAATTGCTACACTACGAAGATGACGTGCTACAGACGCGAAATTTAACCGACAGGAAGAAGATGCTGTGATATGCAAATGATTAACTTTTCAGAGCATTCACACAAGGTTGGCGCCAGGTGGTGACACCTACAACGTGCTGACATGAGGAAAGTTTCCAACCGATTTCTCATACACAAGCAGCAGCTGACCAGTGTTGCCTGGTGAAACGTTGTTTTGATGCCTCGTGTAAGGAGAAGAAATGTGTACCATCACGTTTCCGACTTTGATATAGGTCGGATTGTAGCCTATCGCGATTGCGGTTTATCGTATCGCAACATTGCTGCTCGCGTTGGTCGAGATCCAATGACTGTTAGCAGATTATGGAATCGGTGGGTTCAGGAGGGTAATACGGAACACGGTGTTGGATCCCAATGGCCTCGGATCACTACCAGTCGAGATGACAGGCATCTTATCCGGATGGCTGTAACGGATCGTGCAACCACGTCTCGATCCCTGTGTCAACAGATGGGAACCTTTGCAAGACAACAACCATCTGCACAAAGACTTCGACGACGTTTGCAGCAGCATGGACTATCAGCTCGGAGACCACGGCTGCGATTACCCTTGACGTTGCGTCACTGACAGCAGCGCCTGCGATGGTGTACTCAGCGACGAACCTGGGTGCACGAATGGCAAAACTTCATTTTTTCGGATGAATCCAGGTTCTGTTTACAGCATCATGATCGTCGCATCCGTGTTTGGCGACATCGCGGTGAACGCACATTGGAAGAGTGTATTCGTCATCGCCATACTGGCGTATCACCCGGCGTGATGGAATGGGGTGCCATTGCTTACACGTCTTGGTCACCTCTTGTTCGCATTGACGGCACTTTGAACAGTGGACGTTACATTTCAGATGTGTTACGACCCGTGGCTCTACCCTTCATTCGATCCCTGGGAAACCCTATCTCTCAGCAGGATAATGCACGACCGCATGTTGCAGGTCTTGTACGGGCCATTCTGGATACAGAAAATGTTCGACTGCTGCCTTGGCCATCACATTCTCCAGATCTCTCACCAATTGAAAAGGTCTGGTCAATGGTAACCGAGCAACTGGCTCGTCACAATACGCCAGTCACTACTTTTGATGAACTGTGGTATCGTGTTGAAGCTGAATGGGCAGCTGTACCTGTACACGCCATCCAAGCTCTGTTTGACTCAATGCCCAGGCGTATCAAGTCCGTTATTGCTGCCAGAGGTGGTTGTTCTAGGTACTGATTTCTCAGGATCTATGCACCGAAATTGCGTGAAAATGTAATCACATATCAGTTATAGTATAATATATTTGTCCAATGAATACCCGTTTATCATCTGCATTTCTTCTTGGTTGTAGCAATTTTAATGGCCAGTAGTGTACTATCCAATGCTTAGGACTCAATCTGCTGCGCCCGATTGCCCTCAGGTGCCAGCTCCTACTTTCGCAACTAGGAGCTGGGCTCTTAGATCATCATTTACGAGCACTCGATCTTCTGCAACGGACATAATATGTAAATGTATTTTTGGCGTGACGTATCCCCCACGTGTCACAGACACTTCCCATTCCGCCATCCATTGCACGCTGCGTACCAGTGGCATTGGCTTCATTTCTTTGTCACGGCTTACTGTTCAAGGTAAGATGCGAGACCGTCACCCTGCCGCGGTGCAGGGGCGGTTTAGGTCTGTGTCATGTGCCTGACAGAGCGATAGCCCTTTTCATTGGCTCTCACATGGCTTTGTGGCGCCGTTGTCCTACGCGCCTTACTAGCCTATTGCTGGAGACCGTTGCACTACACTCTCTCTCAGGATATATCCAGCTTTCGGATGTCCCACCGCCCTTCTTTTACTTCTGTCACTTTTTCCTCGGCCTGAGCTACATCCGTAATGCTATAATGCCGACGCACTTGAAGTCCACGAGACGATTTGTGGCTTCCTTTAGCAGCACAAGTGAACGAATGTAGTTGAGGGGAAGAATCACCATGTCAAGTGTCGTGCTGTTTGGCGATCGATGTGCGCTCCTTAGCTCCTTATCTACATCCACATTTATACTCCGCAAGCCACCCAACCGTGTGTGGCGGAGGGCACTTTACGTGCCACTGTCGTTACGTCCCTTTCCTGTTCCAGTCGCGTATGGTTCGCGGGAAGAACGACTGCCGGAAAGCCTCCGTGCGCGCTTGAATCTCACTAATTTTACATTCGTGATCTCCTCGGGAGGCATAAGTAGGGGGAAGCAATATATTCAATACCTCATCCAGAAACGCACCCTCTCGAAACCTGGACAGCATGCTACACCGCAATGCAGAGCGCCTCTCTTGCAGAGTTTGCCACTTGAGTTTGCTAAACATCTCCGTAACGCTATCACGCTTACCAAATAACCCTGTGACGAAACGCGCCGCTCTTCTTTGGATCTTCTCTATCTACTCTGTCAACCCGACCTGGTACGGATCCCACACTGGTGAGCAATACTCAAGTATAGGTCGAACGAGTGTTTTGTAAGCGACCTCCTTTGTTGATAGACCACATTTTCTAAGGACTCTCCCAATGAATCTCAACCTGGCACCCGCCTTACCAACAATGAATTTTATATGATCATTCCACTTCAAATCGTTATTTTGACGCTGACATCCAGTCTGCATGGTACCTTTCTGTCAATGGAGAGCAAGTACGAAGGTCATGCCTTCACGGGATTCACCTCGCAGACACCCTGCTGTGTGTCCCTGTGATGTTTTGGACATAGACGAGCATCGCCGTGTATCCAGATCGGCAAGAGGAGTGTGGTTATTGGTGCTTCAGGTGTTGTTCCTAATTGCACTTACGACATCTCATCAGATACCTACCCAACTAGTCCTATTTCTGGACACAGGATACTTCTCAAAAGCGAAGACGAACTCTGTGAACTGGTGAACTGGATTGTGGACACGCAGCTCACTACATGTTTGCTGATAGCGAGAAAAGTATTCTTGATTTTTGGCAGTTCCGTAATGAACGCCATTGTGCAATGCCCGTGACCCAAAATACAATTTTTCTCCAATTTCCTTCGCGGTGCCTTCCTTAACCCACCCCGGAGCTCGGGTGTTCCTGTCATGAAGGATTGATCACTACCTCTTCCACACTTAGAACCGATATATTCTGTGGTCATCTGAATGTTTATCCCGGAAAAACTATACGTCGATATTCTCAATGAGTCTGGCGTCTTGCTGGCCGTCTTCCCCGCGACACAGTTTCCTGGTATTAATGTTGATTAAAAATAAAATGAAAATGAATAAATAAATCACTGATGTACATTGCAGCTCTACTCTACGTTTCCTACGCTTGCCTTGGCTCCTGAAGGGTGGTAACAGGACATGGTGGCCTGACCTCGGGTCGCGACCCCTGCCCACTTTGCCCCCACCCCTCCGTTTGGGTGTCAGGAAGGTTCATCAAAAGAATAATTTTCGTTCTCGTCATTCGCTTATACAGTTGATGGAGTTGATGGTTGTTCGTATTCGCAACTGCGAGTACATTTCAAGTACTTCAAGGAACATACCTCGTAAATAAAGCAAACAATGTGTTAACTGCCCTATAACCCCTAAGGTCGTTTCTGCATAGGGAAAACATTATCCTGCTTTACAGGTCGATAATACAACCAGTGATGTTCTTTGACTACCTCAATTGGAAATAATTCTGGTTAACTAAAATAAGACATTGTGAACAATACACTACTGGCCATTAAAATTGCTACACCACGAAGATAACGTGCTACAGACGCGAAATTTAACCGACAGGATGAAGATGCTGTGATATGCAAATGATTAGCTTTTCAGAGCATTCACACAAGGCTGGCGCCGGTCGCGACACCTACAAGGTGCTGAAATGAGGAAAGTTTCCAACCGATTTCTCATAAAGAGACAGCAGTTGACCGGCGTTGCCTAGTGAAACGTTGCTGTGTTGCCTCGTGTAAGGAGGAGAAATGCGTACTATCATGTTTCCGACTTTAATAAAGGTCGGATTGTAGGCTACCGCGATTGCGGCTTATCGTATCGCAACATTGCTGCTCGCGTTGGTCGAGATCCAATGACTGTTAGCAGAATACGGGCTATTGTTCAAGTTTCGAGAACATACCTTCACCGAGGATTCAAGCAATATATTGCTCCATCCTACGTACATATCGCGAAGAGACCATGATGATAAAATCAGAGAGATTAGAGCTCACACAGAGGCATACCGACAATCTTTCTTTCCACGAACAATACGAGACTGAAATAGTAGGGAGAACCGATAGCGGTACTCAAAAGTACCTTCCACCACACACCGTCAGGTGGCTTGCGGAGTATGGATGCAGATGTAGATGTAGAATATAGAATAGGTGGGTTCAGGAGGCTAATACGGAACGCCGTGCTGGATCCCAACGGCCTCGTGTTCCTCACTAGCAGTCGAGATGACAGGCATCTTATCCGCATGGCTGTAACGGATCGTGCAGCCACGACTCGATGCCTGAGTCAACAGATGGGGACGTTTGCAAGACAACAACCATCTGCACGAACCGTTCGACGACGTTTGCAGCAGCATGGACTATCTGCTAGGAGATCATGGCTGCGGTTACCCTTGACGCTGCGTCACAGACAGGAGCGTCTGCGATGGTGTACTCAACGACGAACCTGGTTGCACGAATGGCAAAACAGCATTTTCTCGGATGAATCCAGGTTCTCTTTACAGCATCGTGATGGTCGCATCCGTGTTTGGCGACATCGCGGTGAACGCACATTGGAAGAGTGTATTCGTCATCGTTATGCAGGCGTATCACCCGGCGTGATGGTATGGGGTGCCATTGGTTACACGTCTCGCTCACCTCTTGTTTGCATTGACGGCACTTTGAACAGTGGACGTTACACTTCAGATGTGTTACGACACGTGGCTCTACCCTTCATTCGATCAATACGAAACCCTACATTTCGGCAGGATAATGCACGACCGCATGTTTCAGGTCTTGTACGGGCCTTTCTGGATACAGAAAATGTTCGACTGCTGCCTTGGCCAGCACATTCTCCAGATCTCTCACCAATTGAAAACGTCTGGTCAATGGTAACCGAGCAACTGGCTCGTCACAATACGCCAGTCACTACTCTTGATGAACTGTGGTATCGTGTTGAAGCTGCATGGGCAGCTGTACCTGTACACGCCATCCAAGCTCTGTTTGACTGAATGCCCAGGTGTATCAAAGCCGTCATTACGTCCAGAGGTGGTTGTTCTGGGTACTGATTTCTCAGGATCTATGCACCGAAATTGCGTGAAAATGTATTCACATGTCAGTTCTAGTATAATATATTTCTCCAATTAATTCCCGTTTATCATCTGCATTTCTTCTTGGTGTAGCAATCTTAATGGCCAGTAGTGTATAAGAGCATGACAGAGGGTACGACTCAATACACCAGTTATCAGTGTTTCTTCTCTTTTCATTAGCGTATGGAACGTGGGTAGAACGCCTGTTTAAATGCCTCCATGCGTGCTGTAATTTATCTTATCTTCTTCTCACGATGTCTACGGGTGTGATACGTAGGGAGTTGTAGTATATTCCTAGAGCCATCATTGAAAGTTGGTTCTGGAAGCTTTGTAAGTAGGATTTCTCGTCATAGTTTAAACAAATTTTCAAGACTCTGCCAGTTGAGTTTCTTCAGTATTTTTGTGGCACACTCTCACGAATCAAACAGACCTGTGATCATTCGTGCTGACCTTCTCTATATACGTTCAATACTCCCTGTTACTCCTGCTTGGTACAGGTCCCACACACTTGAGCAATAGTCTAGGATGAGCTGCACAAGTGATCTGTAAGCAATATCTTTTGTAGGCTGTTTGCATTCCCCCAGTAATCCACCAATAAACCCAAGCTCTGTTTGACTCTATGCCCAGGCTTATCAAGGCTTTTCTTACGGCCAGAGGTGGCAGTTTTGGGTACTGATTTCTCAGGATCTGTGCACCCAAATTGCGTGATAATGTAATCACATGTCAGTTCTAGAATAATATATGTGTCCAACGAATACCCTTTTATCATCTGCATTTCTTCTTGGTGTAGCAATTTTAATGGGCAGTAGTGTATTAATTGCTCTGTGGTTCGTTAGAAACTCAAAAATCCACAATGACCGAAAAATTGAAAACATTTCAGAAGAGATTCGCTCCATATGTGAAATATTTTACGTCAAACTTCCTTCCTTAATCAAGACACGAATTCCTCAATTATCCATTTAGAAAGCTCAAACCATCATAAACTTAAATGTCCACAGTTAGTACTGTTACTATGTCAGTGACATAAACTACTGCTAAAATACAACAAACGGCATCATAAACCCTATAGCCAAATATTAATGTGTGTTATATATGAAAAATAACTGTAAATAACGTTCTATCATACTGTAAATTTTAAGACTGTAATCAGTAATATTGTAGACTGTAAATAAAGTTTTGTTCGTTTTTCAATACCGATATATGTTGTCAGTAATCATGTACTCCTTGTAAAGCGAGCATTAATTACAATTTAATGATGAACAGGTCACTGTAACACAAAACTTGCATACATTTTTATGTATGCATCTGTAATATGTCATAATGCGATGTCTTTATTACCTCCATGCTAAATGTTTCGCCCCGTTATTGTGATGTTATGCCAGTTATAAAATATCTTTATTTGAACTGGTCTAAGTACCCTCAGGTGGAAACTCTCCAAAATAAAATGATAAAAAATGAAAAAAATGAGATCTCGTCTTTAAATGTCTCTTTTAAGTAAAACTCAGATATGTAACAATAATACACACATTATTAAGCATTTCGTAATCGTTCTCTATGTTCAACATTACAGATACACCACCTAAAGGTGTCATATTTCTTCTGTTCTCTTTATTCCGTATCCTTGGTCACGTCGTAGAATACAACAATTTATCATAGGCTCCATAACTCGGTTTGTTAACGAGGCATGTAAGAGTCTATTTTCCTACGTCTTCATTCTTACGTACTTCAATCTATGGCTGTAACATGAAGGCAGTCATATAATGCACAGTCGAATCACATTATTACGCCTATTTTAGAAAACCACTTTATCATGCACAAATAGCGGTAATGTCTGCAATACATCCTGCGGTTTGGTGTAGCGAAGGGATGAATACATGGGGAAAACACTACGCCGAGGTAATCCCACTTATTTCCAGTTGCTTCAAGTCCAGTACTTAGGCAGACTTATTACAGACCTTGGCCCCGGCATCCCAAACTTTGACAGGCCACAATCTACGTTCATGATATCATTCTACTTCTTGCTGGAAGTGCCCACCCACCGCAGGAAAGACGGCTGCGGTATTTTGAGAACTGAGTTGTAAGGATGGATTCAAAATCGTATCAACCGAAAACATCAGTCAATGAACTTCCACGTCAGTGTGTGATCCCAGAGAACGCCACAGAAATATTCCACACAGTTAGCCAGTGTCATATTTGCTGGTTATTTCGTCGTCTGCCCAAAAGACAGCTCTTTGGAATCACCTGAGGTCATATGCCAACAGAACCACGTTAACTGAACATATTTCTAGTGATTCTCTGTCTTCCAGTTACGTGAAGTGACTGTACGTTTGCTCCAGATGATCATACGCAATGCGGTTCATTAAAATGCCATTGAAGTACGTGTTTCGCTGTCAACACATTCGCGTTGACTCTGAGTTACTCCACTGTGGAGTGCAGGTTCACAATCGATATTACCTTTCCCGTCAGCAGCTTTTACGTCGCAGTTACAACTCAGATTTTCTCAATGGTGTTACAACACCGTTCACGAAACACTTCTTACACGATACCCTACAAATAGCTCAGAATCTGTACCGTTTCACAAACGCGAACGTTATGTATGCAGAAGGCGTAACACCCACCTTATAAACCCACAACGAGTGACGTATTTCGAGGATAATATGTAACAGAAAGCAGACATAAAACGCAGTTCACACACATGTGTTTCAGTGAGCTTTAGAGGGTATGTATAAACCAGTACGCTTTATGCACTTATCCTTAAACGTGTTTACCAGATAACAAGTAAGATCTTAGGCCTTATCTGCAGAAACCTCTCTAACTGTTTCGTGAAGATTCTTTGTCGTGGTACACTGTCATGCCCTTACTGAGAAGACACAAAGTTCAGTTTTAAAGACGTGAAACTCGGAGCCAAGTGGTTTGTAAAGCAATACGCATCAAAAGCTAACAGAAAAGATTAAATGTCACGAGGAACTCTATACGTGTGTTGTCTAAGTCGCCTTTGCAGGATATATTTGCCACTCTATCGCATGAATCACGTCATGTTTCATAAAGAAGAAACACTTGTCTTCCGACAGGGAAGCATACAGGAACCACCAAAGGACACAGGTCGATAGTATCAAGCAAATAGGGTGCAGTTCTGTCGATTTTACTTAATTTGACTGAGTGGAGAGGCTAACCAGTTAACAGCAGATTTAGATATTAAAGTAGAATCCGATCATCTGTACCGTTCTTATACTGTCCATATAAACAAATTACTCCAGATACTGCAGTACCAGAAAATGTCTGATACGGGAACGTAGCAAGCTACCTATTCGTTCTCTACATGCATAGTCATAGTTTTGTGAGGTAACGTGAACATAACATGACGTCCAAGATTCCGTGGTGGCAGGGGAAACATATTAGAGTTAACCCAACGCGATATAGTAGTACATAAGAAGGTGGCACGGGTAAAATACAGGAAGCGAAAGGCTATTTACAATTTGTACAGAAACCAGATGGCAGTTATAACAGTCGAGGGGCATGAAAGGGAAGCAGTGGTTGGGAAGGGAGTGAAACAGGGTTGTGGCCTATTCCCGATATTATTCAATCTGTATATTGAGCAAGCAGTAAAGGAAACAAAAGAAAAATTCGGAGTAGGAATTAAAATCCATGGAGAAGAAATAAAAACTTTGAGGTTCGCCGATGACATTGTAATTCTGTCAGAGACAGCAAAGGACCTGGAAGAGCAGCTGAACGGAATGGACAGTGTCTTGAAAGGAGGATATAAGATGAACATCAACAAAAGCAAAACGAGAGTAATGGAATGTAGTCGAATTAAATCGGGTGAGGCTGAGGGAGTTAGATTAGGAAATGAGCTTTGCTATTTTGTTTGAGTTTGTATGAGTTATATGTTTGAGTTTTGTATGAGTTTTGCTATTTGGGAGCAAAACAACTGATGATGGTCGAAGTACAGAGGATATAAAATGTAGACTGGCAATGGCAAGGAAAGCGTTTCTGAAGAAGAGAAATTTGTTAATATTGAGTATAGATTTAAGTGTAAGGAAGTCGTTTCTGAAAGTATTTGTGTGGAGTGTAGCCATGTATGTAAGTGAAACGTGGACGATAAATAGTTTAGACAAGAAGAGAATAGAAACTTTCGAAATGTGGTGCTACAGAAGAATGCTGAAGATTAGATGGGTAGATCACATAACTAATGAGGAGGTGTTGAATAGAATTGGGGAGAAGAGAAATTTGTGGCACAACTTGACTAGAAGAAGGGATCGGTTGGTAGGACATGTTCTGAGGCATCAAGGGATCACCATTTTAGTACTGGAGGGCAGCGTGGAGGGTAAAAATCGTAGAGTGAGACCAAGAGATGAATACGCTAAACAGATTCAGAAGGATGTAGGTTGCAGTAGGTACTGGGAGATAAAGAAGCTTGCACATGATTGAGTAGCATGGAGAGCTGCATCAAACCAGTCTCTGGACTGTAGACCACAAGAACAACAAGACAACATTAGACATAATCCCACTACTACAATAGTGCTTGTCACTGAACATTTTTAATTATTGCTACATTAGTTGCTTGGCTTCCAATGAAGTAATTTCTACAGTCGTAGAAAATTTCTAACACTGATTCGCCCTGCAGATACTTCGTTTTCATTTGGGTAGAATGCAAATGGTACGTCCCGTAGAGATCAGTCTAATTAGATCGTTATGAACCTAATGTCTTCCCCACGTCTTAGTAGAAATTTATACGGATAATTTAGAAAACAATGCCCTTTAATGTAGTCATCTCAAAATAGGGAGAGGTAGTGATAAAGTTCAAATTATTACCTCAAAAAAAAAAAGTTTGCCCAAACAAATGGTGGAGTCCATGCCCACTGCGCCATTTGGTTTTGGTTCCTCTAACGGTCTGCTACAAACTGTGCTTTCGTGTACCTCCAAACAAACAAAGCAAAATATTAATTACGTAATTTTAATTTTTCGAGTTTACAGTTAAATCTTTACGATAGCAGCTTGTACATGTACATATAGTGTTAGTCTTAGCTACGTCAAATGACGACTGCACCAAAACTAGAAGACATCAGAGAAAAATGACACATACCATTGGACAGAACATCTCTCCAAGTTTCCAGTCATAATATGTGGTGTGGCGTTGTTGGACTGAGGGACAGGTGTATCAGAACATATAGCCTAATCATCCGCTCTTTGTTGTTGCGTCGAATTAGTTCACGTCTGCAAATAGCGAGCCCAGTGAACAGATTTCTAAAACGCACTGCTGTCGTGCTTTCCCAGCCAATTGGTCTCAGCAGCTTCAGTAGATTTTACGCACGTATTGATGTTTGACGCGTCACTAACGGTGCCCATATTGAGCTCTTGTCAGGTGAGTTAAGAACTTGGAGAGATGCTGTATCCACTGATAAGTGTATTTTTTGTCTGGCTTGTGTCCCCAAAGTTACAAATAATTAAACCCATACTCGTAAGAAATTGAATTACAGACATCTGACTAATAAAGTGTAGGCCCTCCTTTTGTCACGACGACAGTGGGAATACATCTAGGTTAGTCCTGAATGACCGAATAAGCGAGCACAAAATACGAGATGGGGCGAGCACACCCTAACTGGATAGGCTGCCCGCACTAGTTCTAGCAACCGAGCATAGATGCTGTGACCGAATACGTAGCACGTAACTTCAGACAAATTACAGGTGTCATTATCTGTGTGAGACTGCAGCCAGTACGGGCATCTCATTTGTGGTGTGTGTGTCTCTCTCCGTAATCATGCAACGCGAGGAAGCCAGCGCAGTAAGACGTAAGACTGAAACCAATGTTCACACATGGAAGAAACGGGAAGGTCTAAAAAGCCAAGTATGGAGTACATTTCTGTTGGTTGTAGACGAAAACAGTGTGTCTACTGGGTACATATCGTGCATAAACTGCTCCACATCATTGTGTTTCCAGTCGGGAACCACTCATTTAAAGAAACACAGTTGCGAGAAACCTCGCAAAGATACAGCTCCTTCAGGGATACCGGCAGTAATAAAAAATAGTATTATAGCAAAGTGTGCTGCAATGTGTGTTAAAGATATGAGACCTTTTAATGCTGTTTCCGGTGAAGGTTCAGAGAACTAGGCCAAGAATTAATACATCTAGGTGCGCATTATGGAGAAGTTAACGTGGCAGATATCATGCCACATCCCTCTACTATAAGCAGATATGTCAAAGAACAAGCTGATGCAATACGAAGCAGCATAATGCCTTATGTTACTGCGGAAGTTATTAATAAAACATGTGCTGCGACAATTGATATCTGGACTGATTCGCATAATCAGGTGCACTATTGGACGCTTACAACACATTACATTAACACGAATTGGTCTCTTGTGAGCAATGTTTTATTTACAAGAAAATTCCCGGGCGTTAAGGAGACGGGAGTAAATATTATGAAAGAAATTGAAGAGAGGATGGCTGATTAGGACATTTCGCCGGACATGTTGCACAGTTTTTTTTTTGTCTCCGACCAGGGTGCCAATGTAATAAAGGCTTTGGAAAGTCACGAAAGGATTCCTTGTGCTGCTCATTGTATAAACACAGCACTTAGCCATGCTTTCGATGAAGATAACTTCTTGTTAAATTATGCCCCGAACATCGCATAAGCCGGCCGCGGTGGTCTAGCGGTTCTAGGCGCGCAGTCCGGAACCGCGCGACTGCTACGGTCGCAGGTTCGAATCCTGCCTCGGGCATGGATGTGTGTGATGTCCTTAGGTTAGTTAGGTTTAAGTAGTTCTAAGTTCTAGGGGACTGATGACCACAGATGTTAAGTCCCATAGTGCTCAGAGCCACTTTTTTTTTAACATCGCATAAACAATAAATACTGCAAAATGCATTGTAAGGTACATTAAGAAAAGTGGCCTCTGATCGTCTTTGAAATCATCGTCGAAACAAAAGGTCTTCACACGCTGGAACTGCTTGTACACTATGCTGGAATCCTTACACACTCAGTATGACAAAGTTGCTGCTTTGCTGACGGAAAATGACTCTGCTTACAGATTGCAAGGATATGATAATGAGCTTGCAGGAAAAATTGCGCATATTCTGGGACCGTTTAAAGAGGCCACAGATGAATCAGAAGGCGAAAAAGAACCGACAATCCAGTTTGTTCTTTTTTGGTTTCACAAACTGCAACAAATTTGTAGTGTCAATGACACTGACTGTCAGGTAAGTAATTACTGCAGTTAAAAGCACTGTTTCGTTATAATACGCGATAGATTTATAATTAACTAGCGTAATTGATGTGTACTAACAGATAAGTATTTTTTTAACAGGAGGTACAAAGGATTAAAAATCGAGCCTTGACTTTCGTTTGTGAGAAGATTGTGATCACTTCCAGACATAAAATTGCTACGTTTCTTTAGCCGTCTTTCCGTGATCTTAATATGCTTGAAATAAATGAAAAGCAGGAAATTCTTAGCAATGTGCAACAAATGTGTGCTACTTAGCCGGCCGGGGTGACCGAGCGGTTCTAGACGCTACAGTCTGGAATCGCGCGACTGCTACGGGCGCAGGTTCGAATCCTGCCTCGGGCATGGATGTGTGTGTGATGTCCTTAAGTTCGTTAGGTTTCAGTAGTTCTAAGTTCTAGGGGACTGATAACGTGAGAAGTTAAGTCCCATAGTGCTCAGAGCCATTTGAACCATTTTTTGAGCTACTTACGCAGGTACAACATGCAATCATTAACATAATCGTTTTTGCATAGTTAGTGGATTGTGTATTATAGAAAAACGGGAATGTTATAATTCGTGTAATATTTCATTAACTTAAAACACCTCGTTTTTACGGGAACGTTTCGATGATTTCCACATCAGTTCTGTATTACTTGTCTCTTTTGTTTATTACCATAGTACCTTAAAGTACTGTGTCATCACCACGGAGAAAGAGAGATCGTTTCAAGGGATGGAAGGAACAACAGATTATCCGCAGCAGATGAAGTAGATCTCTACATTTTAATGCACCCCGGAGATGATGATAATATCTTAAAGTGGTGGAGCAGACATGAATCAGATCGTCCAGGCCTGGCTGCAGTTGCAAGACGTATTTTATGTGTCCCAGCAACAAGAACACCTAGTGAAAGATACTTTAGTAAAGCCGGCATGTTACTAACAAATCGCCGCAGGCAATTAAATCCGGAACGCGTTAGTGATTTACTGCTGATCAGCAATAATTATAATTCTGTTTCTGATGCAAACAAGTGAAAATTATGACAGGTTACGTCTGTAAATATTTAATGTCCTTTGTATCCTTCCTTTGTGAAGACGGTTGTCTTCTAGATTACAGGGACAGCACTTATTTAATGTTGCCTATTAATGAAAGGAAAAATATATCTTCTGTTTGGAAATGAGACTCGTCTTATAGCGGTGACTGTATTGAAATATCATTTTACTTTCAAAGTGCTTTATGAATTTAGCTGTGCCACCTACCCGTTCTTGGAAACGTTACTTTTGTATTAAAAGAGAGAGACAGAGATAAGTACATTGTGTGTGTGTGTGTGTGTGTGTGTGTGTGAGAGAGAGAGAGAGAGAGAGAGAGAGAGAGAGACAGAGAGGCGTTGGATTTGTGCAGGACAGTGCAGCGAGCCGGGGCGACGTGAGGTGAGACGTCAACGCTGACCGGTCATGCTCGGTTATCCGCGTATCCGCACAACAGACATGGGGTGAGTACTTGACCGAGCCGAGTCGTATGGGGCCGGACACGAGCGGCTCGGTCCCCCTGTCAATAAGCGAGCCGTTACCGTCTTGTTACGGTCCGCGCGGCTGCTCCCCCCCCCCCCCCCCCCCCGAGTCCTCCCTCGGGCATGAGTGTGTGTGTGTGTGTGTGTGTGTTGTCCTTAGCGTAAGTTACAGTAAGTTAGATTAAGTAGTGTGTAAGCTTAGGGACCGATGACCTCAGCAGTTTGGTTCGATAAGATTTTACCACAAATTTCCAGAATATTCCATCTAGCCATGTACATCTGGGGACAACAACAGTGTTGAGAACCGTCCCAGTCCGTGACCACGTAACTCACTGAGACTGCAGGGGATCAGTATCGACATGCAAAAACTATGCCTCACCAGTAAGGATGATATCATGTGATCTGGAGGATCAGACAAGTATCCTCACATTTGTGCGACTGTCCACGAATTATTCTAATGCCGACTTGTATTTATTCTTGAAGGTATATATCACCTGTGGAGTGCTGTAGATGAACAAACGGATGCTCGTAATAGGGCTGTTTCGTGCACAAGTGGAAGACGAAGGTAGTACTATCACAGACCATATTAAAAAAATGGCTCTGAGCACTATGGGACTTAACATCTGAGGTCATCATTCCCCTAGAAGTCAGAACTAATTAAACCTAACTAGCCTAAGGACATCACACACATCCTTGCCCGAGGCAGGATTCGAACCTGCGACCGTAGCGGTCGCGCGGTTCCAGACTGATGCACCTAGACTATATTCCCTCCCACTAGTCCGCAGCTCGTGGACTTGTGGCTAGCGTTGCTGCCTCTGGATCACAGGATCCCGGGTTCGATTCCCGTCTGGGTTGGGGATTTTCTCTGCCCGGAGACTGGGTGTTTCTGTTGTCCTCATCATTTCATTATCATCATCATTCGTGACAGTGGCCAGACTGTACTGCGAAAAAACACTTGAATGTGTAAAAAGTGGGAATTTGTACAGGCGCTGATGACCATGCAGTTGAGCGCCTCCCAAACCAAACATCATCATCATCCCTCCCACTAAACGTCTCCTGCACGAGAATACTTCCACCACTTGCTCGAACGGTAGCTTGTCTGCAAACACTATGCATCCTCTTGTACCCTGCATCGGCATATACCAACGTGTATTAAGACTCATCCGCCCATGCTATCTTATTCCATTTTTCGAGCTGCAATTAACTGTGTCCTTGTGCTCACCCTAATGAAAATTCCATGATGTTCGATGAAATTGGACTCTGAGACAAGTCGCTTCGCATAAGTAAACAAAAGCGCGCTCTCTCGCATGTAGCACAACAGGCGAGACAAACAAGGCGTGTGTGCCTCACCACTGCCGAAGGCAGACAACGCCACTGGACCAGAATGACCTCGCACGGCTGGTACCTTCGCATAGGTACATCAGTTACATATTAGACGCGTAAAACACTTGCAGTTTTTTTCGGAATTGCCAGAGTAGTGCGCCTTACTATTTGCATGTTACGTTGTTTTAATGACCTACTAAAGGTACACAAAGCTTGAAGCCAATCGATTAGCCCAATGTCGTGGTCTTCCCCTGTAAGCTAAAATGATGGGGAAATGAGAAACTGCAAGAATCACTCTTATGTTTTAGTCCAAGGTTGAGCATATTGGAAAATGGCGGGATATTCAAACCTGTCTTAAGTTTAAGTTGGCATCAGTTGTACAATGACGCATAGTTATATCACACCACATTCAAAGCCAACCTATGAAATTTTTAAAAAAATTCTGTTCGTCTTGGTTGGAAATTAAAAAATCCCAGATGCACATCCATGGACTGGAGAGCCCTTGGTCTATGATTTTACGGCCGAAAAGTACCGATATTAATTTTAAAATTCGCCACAAAGACTTAATACGCCAAAAGTGGAGGTAGGTATTAGACAATCACTAGCCACCACCCTTCCATAACCGCCTAACCACGTGAAACGCTTATGCGTCTAATATGTACCTGCAATTCATCTTTCTCCTTGTTGTCCATCACCTCCACTAAAGGCCCTCAGGTACAAGTTAAAAAATGGTTCAAATGGCTCTGAGCACTATGGGACTTAACTTCTGAGGTCATCAGTCACCTAGAACTTAGAACTACTTAAACCTAGCTAACCTAAGGACAGCACACACATCCATGCCCGGGGCAGGATTCGAACCTGCGACCGTAACGGTCGCGCGGTTCCAGACTGTAGCGCACAAAACCGCTCAGCCACCCTGGCCGGCGGTACAAGTTGTCTACAGGCTACCCATTCCCTTAGATGAACATTCAGCCCACAATTCCCTCACGTAAAAAGTCATAAATCACACATACCAAATGTAGTACTGGGGAACACTGAGATCATGACCAAAAGTATGATCATTAATCTGATTGACAGTGTTGTTGAAGTGAGAGAATGGTGTGCCACCTCTCAAACATGCATCTCTCTCTGTCTCAAGCTCCAGCAATCTTTTCTCTTTCAGCCACGACTCATCAGCCACCACATCCACAATTGTCACAAGCAAAACAACTTTGTCTCAGGCGACATCGCCTCATCGAGCCTCACTGCACCAACCAACGTATGCTGTGCTGATGGACCTGCACAGCCCTCAAGTAACCCTCAACAACGCCACATCCTGCCACTCCCCATCTTACAACCATCCTTACCTACAATAGCCGTTAAAAAACCAACAAAACGTCAATACACTGACGTCAGTCCCACTCTCACAACAACAACAAAAAATGATCCACAAGCTGATACCGAGACACCCAGCATATGGACACAACTCTTCCCTCTCCAACATATTTCCCTGCTGCCCACACCGTCATCGTCCCCAACCGAGATCCAAAATTCCTCAGACCTAAATCCCTCACACTCGAAATCAAAAGACACCTACCAAACCTCCACATCCAACAGATTATCCCTAGAAAATAATACGTATTATGTATCAGAACCCCAAATTCCACAGTGATATTCTCTGCAAAATTCCCCGTGTTACCTTAGATCCCAAAGCCTGCTTAAAACCCCTTATCGCAATAGACTGTGCTAAGTAAGCCCAGCCTCGCTGCCTTCTCCCACTCTCACCACAGTGATAACCAAAGTCTATCTCGAGATTGCAGTTGAGGAAGTGGAATCTGAACTGATCCACAACCCAAATTTAGAACTTCGAAAAGCCTTTCAGATCAACAGTGGTCATGGTCCCACTCGTCTCGTCTGTGTCTATACTGAATCTGCCTCCACTATAGCCCTTCACCTTAAAGAGGGAGCAATGATATACCACCACCACAAAGATGAACCTTAAAAATCTCATCCTCAGTCCTGCCACAGTCAAAAGTGTCTTTTCTGCAATGATCATCTAATTACACATTGTAAAGACGCACCCATTTGTCCACAATTCCCTCTGCCCAACCCCCACAGCTGAAGACATCATCAAATTCATGACAATAGTCCTCCAAACATTCGTCCTTTCCAGTGTCCACACACACTTCAACAAATCTCGCTTGCTACCTGCTCCATCTACCATCTCAATACCCAAACCTCCTACTCCCTCAACCAGGTCCATTTCCTGTTCACCCCTCTCGAGACCATAGTGTAATTTCCATCTAGTCCTCACCCACACACACCATTCTTATTCCTGATAAAAACCCAACAGAACTATAAAATCCTGTAACACACATCTGCTTCCTACCCACCAATAAATATCTGTTAATGCATACCCTGTCCCAAAATAATGTCCATACCTTTATCCTTAATGAAACATCCCTCCAACCCTGTCACACCATCTGAACCTCTCCCTATGTCCTCCACTGCACAGAGAACCCTCTTGCCCTGGCTGCAATTGGTCATCACAAGAACATCCCTGTTTGACCACAATCCTTATACAATTCTCCCACTGAACACCTTATCTTTTTCCAAACCTTAACCATTACCTGTGCCACCATATCTGAACTAATCACCATATCCTCTATAACTTCCTCATCCACGTAGACTGTACCTTTTCCACCTATATTATTGACACTGACCTTAACATCCGTAGCAGATGCACACAGAATTCCGGCAGTGGCGTCAGTTTACCGACTCCCTAAAAAGTGAAATTGTTCCTATCACACTATACCTGCCCTGAGAGCAACAAACTCCTTGGATGCCTCACTGCTGAAGTCTTCGACTCCATTGGAACTGACTGCCTACCTGCACTCCTCACGATCGCCTCCACACAACCTCATCCCCATGCATCTCCTCTCAGTCTCCATCTAAGAGTTATCCAAGACTATTGTCACACGAACTGGAATGCCTACCAGGAATTCATAGGAGCGAGATTGGAAGTCATTCTCTGAACTTCGGACAACCTGATGATATCCCTCAGGCCTCACCCTTTCTGCAGCAGACCTATACAGTCGCTATATCCATCCACAATCCTACCAAGACCCTATACTCTCACAATACCACCCTCCCCCTCCTCCATCGAGAATCCCATTGCATGTACCGCTCCTTCCTGTGAACTTGTGACAGGGATACACCCGCACACCACTAAAAAATTCAGAGATACATCAGGAATTTATTAGATGCACAAAAAGAACTCTGCGACTGGCGCCAGACATGCACCAGACTCAACACTACACTCCCCTAAACTCTTCCAAGTACTGGGAAGCATTCCACCGACTCACTGCCAATGACTCCATACCTCACAACCTGCTCCTCCATAACAACCATCCCTTACCTAACAACTTAAGCAAAGTTGCCCACTTTGCATCCTAACTCTCTGTCAGCTTCTCCATCCCTGCTGACCCTCATTTTGATTACTCCCTGTTCCCTACCATCCTCAAACATACTAACGCTGCTGTGCCACCACTGGCTCCCAGCTTCCAGTACTTGGACAACAAACCACAAACAGAATTAAATACACCAGTCGCGGCACATGACATAAACAAAGTACTTGTTCTCTTGTCAGCTGTCCTATCAGGTTGCGGTACAGTGTCACTTGTGGAAAGCGGTCTAACTGTCTTGGTGTTGGAGTAATATCTCACCTGCACTTTTTCAATTGCTAATATCAGGCCGCCACGGTTGGAGTGGGGAGGGGGGGGGGGACCCACCGGAATCTGGGCGCGAACTCTGGTCCCTCTGTACTCCTGTGGCTTGAGTCGGCCATGGAAGTCGCTCTTGGCTGAAACTGTGATTTTAGTTGGCTGCCGGCCGGTGTGCCCGGGCGGCTCTAGGCGCTTCAGTCTGGAACCGCGCGACCGCTACGGTCGCAGGTTCGAATCCTGCCTCGGGCTTGGATGTGTGTGATGTCCTTAGGTTAGTTAGGTTTAAGCAGTTCTAAGTTCTAGGGGACTGATAACCTCAGGTGTTAAGTCTAGTGCTCACAGCCATTTTTTAGTTGGCAGAGTGCTGTGTCCGAAGCTTTGCTGACGGTGAGCCCACTGTCTTTGTTAATCAGCCCGTCAGCCAGTCATATTTCAATTGCCTCCTCCAAAGCGCTCTCCCAAAACAAAGATGTCTGTCTTAGCACTTCCGTTTCTTCATACTTCATGGAGTCCCCCGCAGCCATGCAGTGTTCTGCAACCGCAGGATTTGTTGGCCGCTTGAGTTCGGTGGTGTCGTGTATTCTCCGCCTTGTGAATTTTCCGCTCTGTGAATTTTCCGCCCAGAAAAGATCGAGGAAGGGTCCACTAATCCCCCGTGTGTTCTCCGCCCTGTGAATTTTCTGCCCTGTGAAATTTCCGCCCAGAAAAGGTCGAGCAAGGGCCCACTAATCCCTTGGGGACGCGAGCTAGCATGCTGAAGCCGTACGGTACAAGCCATACAATATGTTGCATGTAACAATTTCAGTGTTATAGCTCTGATATATATATGTTTTTACCTAGAGAGTTCTTACTGATTAAAAGAAAAAAAAATGATTCTAATAATTTATGCAGAAATTTGGTTTAGAACAAATACACAGCGACGTTGCCCAAGTGGAGCACAAAATACGTAAATAAATAAATAAACAGGTCAGGTTTTTGAAGGACCATTTGTTGGCTGGTTCAATGCTGAAATTTGCCAACTTACGTCAGAGAAGCACTCGACCCAAAGGATATGAAAGAAGGCGAATAGTTCAAGAGTGCGTTTGTAGATTATCAAAAAATTGACGAGATTAACAAAAATGAAGAACCTATTAAGGAGGTCGTTCTTGATAAAACTGAAGGACTTAAAGAAAACGTAGAAAATCTTGCACATATCTGTCATGCAAAAGAAGACAGTGTATTAGTTGAAGAAAGAGCAAATAAAGAAGAATCCAATGAAAGTAGTAATAATATTTTCTTTTCTGACATCTGTCAGTGACCTTTGTCTTGGAAACCTAACAGTTGAATCATCAAAATAGTAAGTGACAAAAAATTTGAAAACAAACATTACTCATTCGCTCTTGTTTAACAGACAATGAGATAAAAAAAAAGCGTTAACTAACAGTTAACGTCTGACTCCTTCTATATCAGACACAGCGTGCGAATGTTTTTAGAACTTGGATGGCACATTCAAGAAAAAATCACAGTTTGTACTATTCCTGTTGCAGTCTTTTTACCACAGGCACGAGTCTGAACAACGCATATAAATTTGTTAAAAGTTTTCAAGCGTGGAACAAGTCTCACTGTAAACAGAAATACCTTACCTAGACAGCACCTCAAACGGAAGGATGGTCCTGTCGGAATTAGTAAATAAATAAATGATTTTGTGAGGATGGTAATTGGTGAGGATGACAAAAGTCCGCGCTGGGTTCCAAAATACATAGCTAATCCACTGCGTAAATGTCAGTCTGCAGCAGTACAAAACATTCGACGAGTAGATAACAAAATAGGAAATTAATACAATTCTACGTGAGCTCGAAATTGATCACGGTAAATATCGCCAAGTCATTCAGTAACTTAATATTTAAATACCTCAGGAGTCTCATCTTTGTATCATTAGTGCGCGTCTTTCTAAAGTGAATGGCAACTCACAAAAAGCAAGTTTACATTCCAAAGATATGTTTAATTTTAGCTCAGTATATGATCATTCATCATTACAACCTAGAGAAAACCAATTTTGCGTTTGATGTTTCATGTAACTTCCACAGTTGTGGTCATTAGATATTTAGATTTCACTCGGTGTGTTGGTTACGGGAGAGGTGGGGGTGGGGGATGGGAAGCTACCATGGCCTCTTTAAGGAACCTTCACAGCATTTGCTTAAACAAGGAAAACCAAATAGAGTAGACTATGGACGGCCAAATAATTGAGCCCTGATTAGCCACTGCGCTAACCTCGCTTGGTACGATAAACAGCAAACAGACAGTAGATAGAACAAAATAAGATTTCACAGAGACTTTAGAATATTCAGTACATAAAGAAGATTCGGTTCTTTTCCAGCACCAGACAACAGTCATTGTCAATAGACATATTTTCATAAAAGTGCACTTATTAAATACACGGAAATATTAAGTGGCATTATGTTCACACATGTGTAGTGTAGCTTAATTTTAACTGTTAATTTGTAAACACTACTGAGGCATGTGACTAGTGGCGCTTTGGGTTTAGATGCGTTAGAAATCACATACCTAAACTTTTAAAAATAATCTGATTGCCATCGCACTTTATCCAGGCTTTGGCGTGGCTAAATGGCAAAAGTAATTTTATTGTCATTTAGGCGTGTTTAAAACCAGCTTATAAGCTTCGTCAATTTTTTGTTTTTTTTATTTTTTTAAGATTGCTGTCTACATTTCCTATATTTTTTATTTATATACATATTCTGATACATTGTTTAGTCTAGTTTTTGAAGGTAGGAGATAGCCTTCAAGCAAGCCCTTATGTCACCATCCTCCCTGTACTTTTTCAGTATTTTCTGCAGCCTTTCATCCCGTTTCATGTACACTGTTTTCTTTCTTTTACCTTCCATACTCAGCCCTGTTCTCATTAATGCGCGCGCTGAATTTTCTGCTTCTGTTTTCATGCAAGTGATTACATCACTAATTTTTGGATTTGGTTTGGAAAGCATATTATTAATTTTGTTATGCCAACCCTCTACGGAGTTAAATGGCTCTGAGCACTATGGGACTTAACTTCTAAGGTCATCAGTCCCCTATAACTTAGAACTACTTAAACCTAACTAACCTAAGGACATCACTCACATCCATGCCCGAGGCAGGATTCGAACCTGCGACCGTAGCGGTCACGCGGTTCCAGACTGAAGCGCCTAGAACCGCACGGCAACACCGGCCGGCCATCTCTCTACGGAGTTAGTTGTTCGATGGAGCCGCTTGTAGCAGCTCCAAAGGCTGATAGGATTTTCTTCATTTTCCAACCATCTCTCTACAAAATAGTCGAAAAAGTCAGAAAGCCTAGGAACATCCAGTGCCTGAGAATGTATCTCCAGCCAGCCAGCCATCACATACATCTTCAGGCCGTAGAAACGCCAGCACAGCACATATGCGAATTGGTTGTCTCGCTTCTTCATTTTCTTTATATTCGTGAGTGAGTCCAAGGTCCTGTACTTTCTTCCAGAGAGAGTTTCTCATGTGGAAATAGCATCCATGCACTGAGGAAGTTGATAACATATGTATAATTGCATAAATCGCTGCTGACTCAAAATCTACAGTCACACTTGCAGGGTTCCATTCTGGAATTTTTTCCAGCACATTTCTGAAAAGTCGGATGTATGTCTCTTTCCTTTTTGTTTGGTAATAATGCAAATGCAACTGGGTAGATATTAGTCTCATTTTTATTACTTCAAAAATCTGCATGAATTGTATGTATCTGTGAAAACTATTTGCTACAGCACTTGAATGTACCATCCATAAAAAGGTCTCGTTTACTTCCTAGAGCCTCTCTCCCTGTCTCCTGATTTATCATCGCTTACCAGCAAACTGCTGCCATTATTAATAGTTAATAGCTCTGCTATAAGTTAAATCTCATCTCTTGTCTCTGGATCCCTCCCACTTCCCTTCGACTTTGCCCTTTGCTTGTATAACGTCCTCCTCGTTGTTCGCTGCTCTGGCATTGGAGATGGAAATGTGCTGTTCGTGATTTCGGTCTCTAGATCGATTGTGGACAAAGGTTTTCCACTAGTTTCAGGCACTCTCCATCCAACCTAAAGCAATCGCCAAATTGATCCACACAGCCACTCTTGCAGATTCTATCAGTCAGTTGTCATATGTAGACGTCGAAACATTTATACAGGATTAATAAATCAGTTCTGACAAACGACGTTGTGGTTCCTTCAACAAGTCAGAGCAGATTTATAACCTAGTCCGTGTGTCTCTAACGGATTCGATGTAGATGCTACATTAAACTCCAGTCATCCTTCTTATTAGCAGAAAGTTATATAGTTTACGGGCTAGCACTGGATATTAAGTGATTTTTAAGAAATTCCTAACATCAACTGTAATGAACGACTCGTTTTCCTTCTAAACTGTTCCCATATATGCTACATACCACAAAGAAATTTTGTGGTTTATATCTGCCCTTCGATTCATCGTTTGACCGACTCTAACTTCAATAATGAGTTAATTTTCAAATTTCTGTCGAAAGTATTGACTTCTTTGTCGAAATCATTGAATTTCGTGTAGAAACCAGTGCATTTTGTATTAAAATCTGTGAATTTTGTGTCAAAATCTGTCTGTATGAAAGATTCCTTTAGAAATTTGACACATGCTTTCCACAAGTCTTATCATTTACACACAACTGGCGATCCCTACATGAAATGGCATGCTGTTGACGCAGTGATTAGCGGGAGCGCCATGACTGCATACAGGGTGGTCCATTGATCGTGACCGGGGCAAATATTTCACGAACTAAGCACCAAACGAAAAAACTACAAAGAACGAAACTCGTCTAGCTTGAAGGGCGACACCAGATGGCGCTATGGTTGGCCCGCTAGATGGCGCTGCCACAGGTCAAACGGATATCAACTGCGCTTTTTTAAATAGGAACCACCGTTCTTTATTACATATTCGTGTAGTACGTAAAGAAATATCAATGTTTTGGTTTGGACCACTTTTTTCGCTTTGTGATAGATGGCGCTGTAATAGTAACAAACATATAAGTGCGTGGTATCACGTAACATTCATCCAGTTGTTGCTTCGTGATACATTACCCGTATTAAAATGGACCGTTTACCAATTGCGGAAAAGGTCGATATCGTGTTGATGTATGGCTATAGTGATCAAAATGCCCCCAACATGCGTGTGCTATGTATGCTGCTCGGTATCCTGAACGACATCATCCAAGCGTCCGGACCGTTCGCCGGATAGTTACATTATTTAAGGAAACAGGAAGTGTTCAGCCACATGTGAAAAGTCAACCACGACCTGCAACAAATGATGATGCCCAAGTAGGTGTTTTAGCTGCTGTCGCGGCTAATCTGCACATCAGTAACAGGCAAATTGCGCTAGAATCGGGAATCTCAAAAACGTCGGTGTTGAGAATGCTACATAAACATCGTTTGCACACGTACCATATTTCTATACACCAGGAATTGCATATTGACGACTTTGAACGTCGTGTACAGTTCTGCCACTGGGCACAAGAGAAATAATGGGACGATGACAGATTTTCTGCATGCGATGAAGCGATGAAGCGTTATTCACCAACAGCGGTAACGTAAACCAGCATAATATGCACTATTGGGCAAAGGGAAATCCACGACGGCTGTGACAAGTGGAACATCAGCGACCTTGGCGGGTTAATGTATGGTGGGGCATTATGGGAGGAAGGAT
Source organism: Schistocerca americana (assembly GCF_021461395.2). Lineage (NCBI taxonomy): Eukaryota > Metazoa > Arthropoda > Insecta > Orthoptera > Acrididae > Schistocerca > Schistocerca americana. The sequence goes on from NC_060130.1 coordinate 188,168,420, forward strand.
AATTGGCCCCATTTTATCGATGGCAATCTAAATGGTGCAATGTATGCGGATTTTCTATGTATTGTTCTACCGATGTTACTACAAGATGCTTCACTGCGATGTACTTCCAACATGATGGATGTCCGGCACACAGCTCGCGTGCTGTTGAAGCGGTATTGAATAGCATATTTCATGACAGGTGGATTGCTCGTCGAAGCACCATACCATGGCCCGCACGTTCACCGGATCTGACGTCCCTGGATTTCTTTCAGCGGGGAATGTTGAAGGGTATTTGCTATCGTGATCCACCGACAACGCCTGACAACGTGCGTCAGCGCATTGTCAATGCATGTGTGAACATTATTGAAGGCGAACTACTCGCTGTTGAGAGGAATGTCGTTACACATATTGCCAAATGCTTTGTGGTTGAGGGACATCATTTTGAGCATTTATTGTATTAATGTGGTATTTACAAGTAATCACGCTGTAACAGCATGCGTTCTCAGAAATGATAAGTTAACAAAGGTAGATGTATAACATTGGAACAATCGAAATAGAATATTCAAACGTACCTACGTTCTGTATTTTAATTTAAAAAACCTACCTGTTACCAACTGTTCGTCTAAAATTGTGAGCAATATGTTTGTGACTATTACAGCGCCATCTACCACAAAGCGAAAAAGTGGTTAAACTAAAACATTCATATTTCTTTACGTAGTACACGAATATGTAATAAAAAATGGGGGTTCCTATTAAAAAAAAAACGCAGTTGATATCCGTTTGACCTATGGCAGCGCCATCTAGCGGGCCAACCATAGCGCCATTTGGTTTCCCCCTTCATGCTAGCAAGTTTTGTTCCTTGTAGTTTTTTCGTTAGACGCTTATTTCGTGAGGTCACGATCAATGGAGCACCCTGTATACTGGACGGTCGTTACAGTGAACTATGTGCAATCTGAAACCAATGTAGCACAAATCGTCTCTTGTACCTGAGATAACTATTGCACTCGAAGACATCAAGCCTGAAGGAATGAACAAAATCATCGCCCATAATACTGGGTACAACACTGCTGATATGCCCAAACCTCCCCCTCCTGTTCATCTTCTCCAGTTCGCTGATGACACCGCCTTCCTAGCCCTTTATCCTACCCTTCAACGGTCCCAACGTACTCTCCAAACCCACCTTGACCAATTCACCGCTTGGTGCAACCAGTGGTTCCTCCGCATCAACCCCTCCAAGACCCAGGCGATCATCATAGGCCGCACCACCCGCTCCTTCCGCCTCCATGATTTCTACCTCACCACTTATGGCCGTCCTATCCACCTCACTCCTACCCTCAAATACCTTGGCCTCACACTCGACCGCCACCTCACCTGGACTCCCCATCTCCATACCATCCAAAACAAAGCTCACAACCGCCTCCGCCTCCTGAAACTCCTGTCCGGCCGGCCCCTGCATCCTTCCACCATCCTTCACACCAACAAATCCATGATCCGCCCCATCCTTTGTTATGCCAGCATCGCTTGGATTTCTGCCCCTCCCCGGTACTATAAAGCCCTCCAAATCCTCGAACAACATGCACTCCGCCTCGCCTTCCGCATCCGCCTTCCATCCCCCACGTGCATCCTCTATGACCCCATCCCCTTCCCCCACCTTCTCCTTTTCCTTGAACACATCCGCACACTATATACTGTCCGCCGCCTTGATCCCCCTCACCCCCTGGTGTCACCCTTCCTCTCCACTCCCAACCTTTACCGTTGTGTCCCTCCCTCTCTCCATCTCCACACCCTCCATCTCCTTTCCCAACACAACTTCCACCGTCTACCACTCCCGGATGATGAGCTTCGCCCTGACATCTACCCTTCCTACCAACTCTAACCCCCTCTTCCTGCCTCCCCCTCAGGGCTCCCTCTCTTCCCCCTCCCTCCTTCTGAGCGGATTTCCCCTCCTACTCCCCCTCCATCTCTTGTGCCTTCTTTCAGTGTCTCTGCGCTCCCTCCTGCCCTGTCTTCCCTTTTCCTCTCCCGCCCCATGTGTCTCCTGCCTCTTCGTGAACCCACGGTTGCCCCTCCTCTCTTCATCCCGCCGCTTCCCCAGCTGCCCCAAGCTCTCCCCTCCTTTTCCATCCTCTCTGACCTTTCCCTCGGCAGGTCCCACCTGGTAGTTTTATTCTTCGTCGTGTGTGCTCCAAGTGGGTTTTATGTGCGTTGTTTCGGAGTGTTTTTAGTACTGTGGCCAACTTTTAACCTGTGCATGCGCATCCAGTGTCTTCTCTGTGTTTTAAGTATCGCCAACTGCGTTTTTTAACTTTCTGGTGATTTTTTTAACTATCCCCAATGAACGTCTACTTGTCAGTGTATTTTTACCTCCATTTTCTCCCCTTACTCTGTTTTATGTTCCCCTTTTTTACCTCCTTATGTATGTATTATTTTATTCTTGTTTTAGTTGTCATGTCACTCGGCTGAAGAGCGGCGGATTGTGCTGCTGACAGCCCTCCCCTGCCCATATGGGGCAGGGGAATGAAATCACAATAAAGGAAATAAAAATACTGGGTACAATTACTCAAAACGAAACATTTGTACACAGTATAATGCAAAAATACTGCGAATTCTAGTGTTTTAGCTACGCAGTTGCAATGGTATTGTATAGCTTTACCTAGAGAATTCTCAATACCGGCTATTATTAATATACATCTCACTGACCAACGAGTGAAAGTGAGATCATTGGCAAAAATAGGTGTGTAGAGGGCAGTGGCGTTTGAGGCCTGAACTGTAGCCCAGCTACCTATTCTTAGGTAAAGTCTGTGAGAAGCTGTCGTGGTAGACTGCGTTAGCTACCACTAGCTGGTAAGCACAGTGCGGAGTAGGTTACAGTAACAGGCACGCACAAGGATTGAAAGAGCACCCTAGCAATGCTCTGTGTAACCTGCATGGCACAGTCGTAATAGCTGGAGTAGGCAGGACGGTGTCATCACACCAGCGATAAAACTACACCACTGGCCATTAAAATTGCTACACCACGAAGATGACGTGCTACACACGCGAAATTTAACCGACAGGAAGAAGATGCTGTGATATGCAAATGATTAGCTTTTTAGAGCCTTCACACAAGGCTAGCGCCGGTGGCGACACCTACATCGTGCTGACATGACGAAAGTTTCCGACCGATTTCTCATACACAAACAGCAGTTGACCGGCGTTGCCTAGTGAAACGTTGTTATGATGTGAGAAATGCGTACCATCACGTTTCCGACTTTGATAAATGTTGGATTGTAGCATATCGCGATTGCGGTTTATCGTATCGCGACATTGCTGCTCGCGTTGATCGATATCCAATGACTGTTAGCAGAATATTGAATCGGTGGGCTCAGAAGGGTAATACGAAACGCCGTGCTGGATCCCAACGGCTTCGTATCACGAGCAGTCGACATGAGAGGCATTCTATCCGCATGGCTGTAACGGATCGTGCAGCCACGTGTCGATCCCTGAGTCAACAGATGGGGACGTTTGCAAGACAACAACCATCTGCACGAACAGTTCGACGACGTTTGCAGCAGCATGGACTATCAGCTCGGAGACCATGGCTGCGGTTACCCTTGGCGCTGCATGGCGCCTGCGATGGCGTACTCAACGACGAACCTGGGGGCACGAATGGCAAAACGTCATTTTTTCGGATGAATCCAGGTTCTGTTTACAGCACCATGATGGTCGCATCCGTGTTTGGCGACATCACGGTGTACGCACATTGGAAGCGTGTATCTGTCATCGCCACACTGGCGTATCACCCGGCGTGATGGTATGGGGTGCCATTGGTTACACGTCTCGGTCACCTCAAGTTCGCATTGACGGCACTTTGAACAGTGGACGTTACATTTCAGATGTGTTACGACCCGTGGTTCTACTCTTCATTCGATCCCTGCGAAACCCTACATTTCAATAGGATAATGCACGACCGCGTATTGCAGATCCTGTACGGGCATTTCTGGATACAGAAAATGTTCGACTGCTGCCCTGGCCAGCACATTCTCCAGATCTCTCACCAATTGAAAACGTCTGGTCAATGGTAACCGAGCAACTGGCTCGTCACAATACGCCAGTCACTACTCTTGATGAACTGTGGTATCGTGTTGAAGCTGCATGGGCAGCTGCACCTGTACACGTCATCCAAGCTTTGTTTGACTCAATACCCAGGCGTATCAAGGCCGTTATTACAGCCAGAGGTGGTTATTCTGGGTACCGATTTCTCAGGATCTGTGCACCCAAATTGCGTGAAAATGTAATCAGATGTTAGTTCTAGTATAATATATATGTGCAATGAATACCCGTTTATCATCATTTTTTCTTATTGGTGTAGCAATTTCAATGGCCAGTAGTGTATGTTCTACGCTTCACAAACTGGAGCTGGGCACTAGTGCAGCAAATGCGTCCCCAGAGCAGTATAGGTGGGAATTTTGGAGACTATTTCATTTGCAGCCCAGCGGTCCTACGACGACACCAAGGCTGCGCTCGACGACGAGATGACTCGGCACTGCTAGCTTCAGCCATGGTTTCAATACTGCGATGGGGCAGCAGCCTTTCGCACTACGTCCACGCTGGGGAGTTGGTGCTGCAGTGCAGGAGACCTACTATCTACCCCTGCCACCACCAGATTCCTGCGAGAAGGCAGCGGGTCAGCGTAGCAGCCATCCCCTGTCACCGCAGAAGACGCGAGCTACGTCTATGTCGCGTGAGCACAGGCATGTGCGTCGGAGGGCGCCATGAAGAAGAAGCACGCCGCTGACAACAGAGCCTTGGCGTACTGACGGGCCGCCGGTTCACTTCCAGGTATGACATCAGTGTCGCTGGTGTCGAAACTGGAGGAACTGGCCACAGTACGCGAGCAGGTGCAGATTCTCAGGGTCGTGGTCAGACTTCTGGAGGCTGTTGCATAAAATCTGAGTGTGGTGGTTGTGGAGAAACTGGCGCACTGCGTTGGACATATTAGGTGTTTCGCGAATGGTCTGTGCTGTAGAGGCACCTTCTAACGTACTCGATGTGAGGGATCCACACTTACCGTGTAGGGTGAGAGACAGATGGTCACGCATGTCCATTATAATTATCCGGGCTGTTAAGCCGTGGTCGGTTGATGAATTCTGTGTCAATTCCCAACGTTGCGTCCCCGTCTGGGGGCGACATCTTCAAGGGAGGTCTGTAGCTCGATGGAAGGTCCAACACACTCACTGTCTCGCTACTGACTGCCGCTAAATTCCGTGTCCGCGCGCTCCCGCGCCGAGGCGTGACGTCACATGTTTTGAAAACGTCAGTGCAATTGGCTCGAGGCCTACGAGAAAGACAGGCCGCGGCGCGTACATCACGAAGGTAGTCCTGCGCTTGCTCGCTCGCTCATATCAGCAGACAAACTACGTTTCTACACCTGTTAACTCCTAACTAGGCGTGTCCCTTCAAACTAAAACAGAATCTTCTACTGGAATCCGCTATTGTGGAATCTTACTGTTATTAGTCCTATAATGATAACTCCATGGGCCTACTTATAAACCGAGCGAGGTGGCGCAGTGGTTAGACACTGGACTCGCATTCGGAAGGACGACGGTTCAATCCCGCGTCCGGCCATCCTGATATAGGTTTTCCGTGATTTCCCTAAATCACTCCAGGCAAATGCCGGGATGGTTCCTCTGAAAGGGCACGGCCGACTTCCTTCCCCATCCTTCCCTAATCCGATGAGACCGATGACCAAGCTGTCTGGTCTTCCCCAAACCAACCAACCAACCTACTTATAATTTGTTATGCCTGTACTGGCGTACAATAAAATAGAATCATACTAAAATGATTATCAGTTGTATAAGGCACCACTTCCAGTATGTAATGAGTACTGTTAAGCAGAAGAGACTAAATGCTATAAACGAACCATTATACCATTTATATCGAGTATTGATCTTAAATTAAATTTTACTGCAGTAGTGTTAATCAGTAAGATTTTATAGTAGCAGATTCCAGTGGAAGATGAATTGTCGTTAGTACTTACACGCCCAGCTGCGAGTTAACAGGTTTAGAAACACATTTTGTCTGCTGAGCTGAGCGAGCGAGCGAGGTCAGGACTACCTTCGTGACGTACACGCCGCGGCCTGTCTTTCTCGTTGGCCTAGAATTGGCCGCTGTCCGCTGCCGTCGATCGCCGTTGCTATCACCCAGTGGTGGACGAGTGGTACACATCTTCTTCAACACCGGCATCAATATACCGTTTCATTTCACGCCCTCCTCCTTTCGATTGAAATTATTAGGGTGTTTGGCGATTTCGATTGCCTCCCTTTAGAGCCTTTCGTAATATCCGCTTGTGGGCGCTTGTATTTGCGTCTCCTCGAAACGAATATGGTGGTTACCTGGCTGGAAAGCATGCTCCACAACTGATCGTTCCGTTTCTCCTCTTCTACAATTGCCTTTATGCTCTTCCAAACGTTTTGAAACAGTTCTTTTAGTGGTACCCACATAAACATCTCCACAGCTGAATGGGATCCTATACACTCCAGCTTTTTCCAATGGTTTGCGAGCGTCCTTGGCAGGCTTAAGGTATTCCTGTATCTTCCTGGTGGGCTTGTAAATTACGGTAATATTCCGCTTCGTCAAGATCCTCCATGTTCTTTCCGTTACATTTTTAACAAACGGCAGGAAAACCTTAGATTTTGCAGTAGCCTGTACGTCACTATGGTTTCTGCGTGGCTGTGTCAACGCACGTTTTATTTCGGCGGACGAATATCAGTTCTTCATTACTGCATTGTGGAGATGTTCCATCTCAGCGTCGAGCAACTCAGGTTCACAAATATTTCTCGCTCTGTCCGCTAACGTCTTAATAACACCCTGCTTCTGTTGTCGGTGGTGGCTCGAATACCGGTGCAAATAACGGTCCGTGTGCGTGGGTTTGCGGTGTACTGAGTGGCCCAAACTACCATTTTCGTTTCTAAAAACAAGCACATCGAGGAAATGTAACTTGCCGTCTACCTCCTCCTCCACTGTAAACTGAATTCTCGCGTTTATACTATTCAGATGTTCGTGGAACCGCTGGGTGATGGCAACGGCGATCGACGGCAGCGGACAGCGGCAACACCGACTCAAAGGAAGGCCTCGGCGCTGTTGGTGACGTCACGCCAGCTAGGCACGGCAAACGCCAGGTCTGTTGCAGGCAGAAACGCCTGGCCGTGCTTATAACTATAAATCTCTTATTTTTGGACAAAATGTTTGGTATTGTTTTGGATTCTGCAGTTTTATTTAGATGAAATATTTTCTTACTATCGTAAAGCTACAAATGAAGATCATAGTTCTGTGTTACTGAATCCTGTCGAAACAAACGTAGATCAATAAGAGAAGATGCTTTGCCCCATTGCAAGCTTCGGAAATTTTACATTCAAGTAACTATATTTACTTGATCCACTTTGTTATCGAAACTTACCCCAGCCCCCTTACAATTAACTCGTGCTACGGTCGCAGGTTCGAATCCTGCCTCGGGCATGGATGTTTGTGATGTCCTTAGGTTAGTTAGGTTTAACTAGTTCTAAGTTCTAGGGGACTAATGACCTCAGCAGTTGAGTCCCATAGTGCTCAGAGCCATTTGAAAAAAAAAATTAACTCGTTTCTTTTATTTATTTATTTATTTTCGTTTGACATCGTCACTGGAAATGTGAACTAATTTACATGTGTAAATGTCCAACTGTTGCCAGTCATTAGATTATAGTCGTTTTCAACGAAAGAAATTCTAAACAGGAAACAAAATAGCTTCATACATTGAAAATACTGCTGAGCTTAAACTTTTTTAAACGTGCATATTAGGAAAGATAAATATTCCCCTCTTGCAACTGAAAGGAGAAACTTTATAAGATAAAAAAATTTTATTTGTAAAACAAGTATCTCTCTTGTTTGCCTCTTCTTCTGTCCCCCACCCCCTCCCCCCACGTGTACAATCGCAAGATATTTCTTTAACATTCAGTGCTCCTCACCCCATAGTCAACCAAGATACCTAAAGAAGAGCACCAATATGTTCACAGTTTCTTGTAAAAGCAACCCAGTACACACGTAACTTCCTCAGATTAACAAATAAGGTAAAGAAGCACGAATTCTGTTGCTGCTGGAACATGAAGTTGTTTTTGTATTTCAATCCTTAAAACAGGTGGAAATTTAAGTTCAGGAGTACACTATTTGTTAAGAAGTGTAATGAATTGCACAATTAATTGATTGCAGTAATCTCTCAGAACAATGTGTGTTGGTCAACTACCGCCAATAGTTTAACATTTTCCTGTGTCAGAGAGGGAGACACCACCATTATGAGCATGCCTGCAACAGTCCTGGCGTTCGCCGTGCCTAGCTGACGTGACGTCACGAACAAGCGCCGAGGCCTTCCTTTGAGTCAGTGTTGACAGTGGCCAATTGCACTGACGTTTTCAAAACACGTGACGTCACACCTCGGCGCGGGAGCGTGCGGACACGGAATTTAGCGGCAGTCAGTAGCGAGCCAGTGGGTGTGTTGGACCTTCCATCGAATTACGGACCCCCCTTGAAGATGTCTCCCGCAGACGGGGACGAAACGTTGGGAATCACCTCAGAATTCATCAACCGACCACGGCATAACAGCCCGGATAATTATAATGGACATGGCATTTCCGGCCGTGTAAGTCTACATTTTAGGATTAGATTGTCACGCAGTCATGTCGCTTGAGGTGGAATGTCAATGTGGAGGCTGGCCATCTGGTCTGGCCCATTCACTCTGTGAGTGGAAAGGTGGCTGCTCCTCCAGCAAGGGTCCATGCAGGCACGTGAGAGTAGGCGTTTACTAAAGTGCGCGTCATTTATGACGGCGGCCGAGTTTAGGTTCGTTCTGCGCATCTGACGTCACAAAACACAGTCAGCCAATGAACAGAGAACGACCTTGCCAGAGCTCGACTGCAGTGCGGGCGCTGATAACCTCGCTGTTGTGCGCCCTAAAACACTAATAATCATCATAATCATCGACTGCAGTGCAGAGCACGGACAAGTGTCTTCAGTTTTAGAAATGTTCAGTCATAAATAAAGTAAATGAACAAAAGCAATGTCTTGATAGCAGACTTTCTTTTATAGAAAGTTTGGAAAAAGCATTCTTTATACCAATTGCTTCATATTCTATTAATTAATTAAACCAAACAAGCAATAAGCCTCCTAATTCAGGGGATAGCAAGGAAAGGTGTTTGCATCCTTCTCACCAACCGCTTTTTCGCAATAAAGAACAGCGGTAATTGTTTATTTCCTATTGTACTTCGACGAAACGTGAGTAATTCATAATCATACCAACAGTGTTTGTCGGTATTTTGCGTGATATTTTAAAGACCTCACAGCAGGCACGGTAGCTGAGCGTGTTCGGTCAGAGAGCCAGTTTGGCCCCTGTAATAAAAAAACTGAGTGGAAGGCTCAACCACCGTACTTGAACAGGATGTTTTGCGACGTCCTCAACGACCAAACACGACCAAACACAACGATCAATAACGAACAAAATGCAAAAAAAAAAAAAAAAAAAAGAAGTTATAGTGTAAGGCTGCTAAGCGAAGGGTTCTGAGTTCAAACCTTGCTCAGTGCTTAATATTTTCTTTATTTTAAAAACAATATCGAAGTGTCTTACTTCATGAATTTTATTCGTTTGAATGTAATTCTTTGAAATGTCTAGTGGCAACTAAAATCGACCATACGGAAAGTATACGCTATGGACGTTTACCTCTGCAAACTCTTCAAAATTTCGTGCAATGGTTTACTGCATCTAATGCTGCACAATAACTGCGTTGAACATCGAAACAAAATTAAGTCTTTTATGGGGGGGAACGTATCAGTCAAGAAGATGTGTAAAAATCAAAATTTTCGGCCAAATAGTTTTTGTGAAATCGAATGATAAAATGTGTCAAAGCAGTCGAAACACCATGTGTCCGCACACGCGAGCAGTGCAATGATGACAACATCGCGAAATGCGAGGAGCACGTCTCTGTAGCAGCGAAAGGGTTAATGCGGCCGTGGTGGCTTTACTTCATGAACTGCGCGCTCCCCCCCGCTAAACGTAAGTTTGCGAACTATACTATGGCGCTGCCTCTCTTGGCGCGTACAACTGGCAACGCAGCAATCTCCCGCGTCTGGGCGGGCATGCGCGAACCGCCAAGATAAAAGAATTGAACCATAGTTGTTGGAAGCTCCAATGTTAGGTGTGTTATGGAGTCCCTTAAGGAAATAGTTTCTAGGGCTTGAAAGAAATGCAGTGTGCACTCAGTGTGTCTGCCATGTGGCCTCATGCGAGATGTGGAGGAGGCACTGCCTGAGGCTATCAAGGGTGCAGGGTGTTGTAGTCTGCAAGTTGTTGCTCCAGACGGCACCAATGACGCATATCGTATGAGTTCTGAGGACACCCTCGGTTCTTATGGGCAGCTGGCGGCAGTAGTGAAGACTGCTGGCCTCCCTCATACAGTGCAAGTAGACTTCACAAGTTGCAGCATTGTACCCAGAGTCGATCGGAGTACTTCGGTTTGCAGCAGACTGGACGGTTTCCACCCGAGGCTCTGTCGATTCTGTGATGGTCGCGGCTGCAGATTTCTGGACCTGCGTTAAAGGGTTAGAGTTGTAGGACTCCCCTTCATAGGTCAGGGGTGCACTGCACAAAGGAAGCAGCTACTGGGGCAATGGAGTATTTCTAGAGTGCGCGTGGAGGGCGGTTTTTTTTCCGAGGTCCTCGAACGCTCGTCAGTCGACACTGTAATGGTTCTTTATTTACGTGACCATTACGGCACTCCAACCCCAGTTCTCGATACCATTAATATCGTACTACTTTTCTGCGAAATAACAGACATATTTTTGTGACAATATTCACATTTGGTTTTATTAATGTATAGGTACTCCGATGTGTCGATATATTACAGTGATATGGTTCTTGTGAATATTCATTTCTGTGAGACTGTCTTTGACTTATTTGTGACCGGTTTGGCGCGAATGCGCATAGAGCAGTCTTTGTTTCACTTTGCAGAAGTTAAGTTGTTATTTCGCTTTGTAAAAGAACAGCCAACTCTTGTGTTTGGTTAAAGTGGAAATTAAATATATGAAGATTGATACAAAACTGTTTTCTTGATGATGTGACAATTAAGAAGAAGTATATGTGAATTTACAAGAAGTTTAATAAAAATGTCGATCGTGAACACCAAGTCAAAAATTATTTCTACCATACTATTGTTCTGATCTGGGATTGTTTGATCATTAAGAATTTCCTGAAAAACGCATTTGTTAGGTCTTCGAATACTGCTAAAATACAGATCTGGACCTTCTAGCAGTCAAAGTGGAATCACCCTAGAATCAACAAGATGAGCCATAACAATTTCGACGAAATCTACGTGGGAATCCATTCAAGATAAGTGCCAAAATTAATGACTTTTTTACAGTGACTTCATTATTTCCATTCTGACGATACTATCCACAGTCAATAACTTTGTTGTTGCCCGATAACGCGAACATATGCTACGTGAGCAACATTATTAATCTGATTCCTAACCTACTTTGCAAGTGGTGGTATTGTTAGAGCACGCAGAGAGCGAAATGACATCGTGTACGAAGTAGAGACAGTTCGACAGTCAAAATATGAATGGTAAATTGGCGAAGTATTCGAAGCAAAGTTACTGAAATTACTGTCCTCCAGAAAAATTGCCATGTCCAAAATATTCTCGGAAACGAGAGCTAGCTGAATCTCGAAGTAAAAAGCTTCGAAATATTTAGTGGGGCATGCGACATATCTCGAGAAGATAGATTAGCCGCCATACTATAGGAAGTGTTCATTATTTTCGATAAAAATATTTTGTCTGTTGTTGTGGTCTTCAGTCCTGAGACTAATTTGATGCAACTCTCCATGCCACTCTATCCTGCACAAGCTTCTTCATCTCCCAGTACCTGCTGCATCCCTCCTTCTAGTCAAATTGTGCCACAAACTCCTCTTCTCCCCAATTCTATTCAATACCTCCTCATTAGTTATGTGATCTACCCATCTAATCTTCAGCATTCTTCTGTAGTACCACAATTCGAAAGCTTCTATTCTATTCTTGTCTAAACTATTCATCGTCCATGTTTCACTTCCATACATTGCTACACTCCATGCAAATACTTTCAGAAACGACTTCCTGATACTTAAATCTATACACGATGTTAACAAATTTCTCTTCTTTAGAAACACTTTCCTTGCCATTGCCAGTCTACATTTTATATCCTCTCTACTTCGACCATCATGAGTTATTTTGCTCCCCAAATAGCAAAACTCATTTACTACTTTAAGTGTCTCATTTCCTAATCTAATTCCCTGAGCATCACCCGATTTAATTCGACTACATTCCATTATGCTCGTTTTGCTTTTGTTGATGTTCATCTTATATCCTCCTTTCAAGACACGATCCATTCCGTTCAACTGCTCTTTCAAGTCCTTTGCTGCCTCTGACAGAATTACAATGTCATCGGCGAACCTCAAAGTTTTTATTTCTTTCCATGGATTTTAATACCTACTCCAAATTTTTCTTTTGTTTCCTTCACTGCTTGCTCAATATACAGATTGATTAACATCGGGGAGAGGCTACAACCCTGTCTCACTCCCTTCCCAACCGGTGCTTCCCTTTCATGCCCCTCGACTCTTATAACTGCCATCTGGTTTCTGTACAAATTGTAAATAGTCTTTCGTTCCCTGTATTTTACCCCTGCCACCTTCAGAATTTGAAAGAGAGTATTCCAGTCAACACTGTCAAAAGCTTTTGTCTATCGAGGTCGAAATTGACTCTGACTGTGAAGCTATCAGGACGCAGGTAAATGGCTGAGATGAACTCAAGGTAATTATCGGATGTTTTTACCGACCTCCTGAATGCACCGCAACAGTTCTAGAATCATTCAAGGAAGGTCTACGCTCAGCTGCGCAGAAACACCCAGATCATGCACTATTAGTTGAAGGCGACCTCACTCTGCCGAGTATATGGATTCACTACATGTAGTATGGACAGACAGCCTTGTGAAGCACTTTTAGTCAACCCACACCTACTGGAAATATATTCAACCTTGTAGCTAAAAACAGGCCTGGCTTTTTCGACGATGTCGACATGAAGACAGGGATTACTGATGATGATGTCATCATAGCGACGGTGGCTACTAAAGTTAATAAATCCATGAAGACGTCAAGGAGAGTATTTATGCTAGAAAAGGCAGATAAGCAGTTGCTAGCATCCCACACGGACAATGAATGGACATCATTTAGCTCCAATATGACGGACGCAGGGGAATTATGGGCAAAGGTTGAACTGTTTGTAAATCGTGCTCTGAAATTAAGAATGGAAGGGACCCTCCCTTGTTTAATAATCACATTCGGAAAATGCTGAGGAAGCAACTCTCGGTTCTAAAAAAGAGTACACAGTTATTGACAAGCTAAAGTTAGTAGAAATTCGCGCGTACGTAAGAAGATCAACGCGCGTAGCATACAACTTCTAGCGTCTTACCTTAGCAAAAGATCTTCCGAGAAGACGAGAAAATTCTGGTCATTTAACGGGTCGAAGGCCTCTATCCAATTATTCGTCACCCAGCCTGGGGTGGCAACAGAAGCCAGCAAAAGCAAAACGGAAGTTTTAAAATTCAGGCTTCAGAAATCATTCACACAGAAGTATCATACAAACAGTCGTTTGACTGTCGCCCCACATGGAGCACATAGAGGCAGGTATACGTGGTGTAGAGAAATATCTGGAACAGTTGAAAACAAGTCATCAAGTCATATGAAATGTGAGCTCTGTTTTACAAAGAATGTTCTGCGACATTGGCTACTCAAGTAGTTTGCATTAATAGAGAATTTGTCTCCCAGCGCAAAGATCCAAGCGACTGGAAAAAAGCACTTTTTTTTCCTTTAGTGAATTTCGATTCCCCCCCCCTCCCCCCCCCCCCCCCCCCCCAAGGGGGCGGGCTGGCAGCAGCTTATTACGCTGCTCTGCAGCCCACAGACTTTAAAAAACTTAAGAAGAAGTTAAGAATCAATAAAAGCAGGCGATAAAATGGTGACTTAAATTGTAAAACGGCGGAAAATTGTGGAAAGTTAAAACATAAAGCAAAGGGTTGGCAAAGCGAATAAAATACACAGGAAACAGACAGGTAACACAGTCCGGTTTCTGTTTGCAAAGAGATATAAAATCACACCCAGCGACAGTATGATGTCTGTTCGCAACACTTCGGAAAAGACACACAACACTGAACACTCACTGTAAACACTGCACTAAAATGTCGGCACAAAGAGGACACGCCATAGCCTACGGCAGATGGGGGATTGGGGGTTGGACCTGGACAGATGAGGGGGAAAACAAGGAGGGAGGAGAGGAAAAACGAAAGGGGGGGGGACCAAAGGAGGGAGAGGACTCATAAGGGGGGGGGGGCAGGGCAGACGCGAGAGGGAATGGAGAAAGGCGGAGGAGGGAAATGCAAAAGGACTCGGGGGAGAGAAGGGGGGCAGAGAGAGAGAAGGTGGGGAAAAAAGAGGATGGAAGGGGGGGAGAGGGAGCCCAGGAAAAGGACGGAGGAAAGGATGGGGAGTGAGGATCAGAGTTAATAGGAGGGATAAATGGAGGGAGAGAGGGCATCATCCAGGAGGGGAGTTGATGGAAGCCACCATGGGAAAGGAGATGAAGGGTGTGGCGATGGAGGAAAAAAGCACAGATGACTCCTATACATTAGGAAGTTAAAAGAACGAACCCTCACAGTTACAGACCAATATTCTTAACATTGGTTTCCTGTAGAGTTCTTGAATACATTCTGAGATAGAATATAATAAATTTCCTTGAGACAGAAAAGCAGAGATGCAGAATGTATTGCTCCTGAGGAGCACTCTTATTCTCAGTACACAATGAGGTGACGTTAAGTCATGAGATAGCGGTATGCAAGTATCCAGATGGCGGTAGTATCGTGTACACAGGGTATAAAAGAGCAATGCATTGGCGGAGCTGTCATTTGGACTTGGGTGATTCACGTAAAAAGGTTTCCAGTGTAATTATGGCCACACGACGGGGCTTAACAAACTCTCAACGCGGAATGGTGGATGGTGGTTGGTAGTTGGAACTAGACGCATGTCACATTCCATTTCGGGAATCGTTAGGGAATTCAGTATTCTGTGCTCCATAGTGTCAAAAGTGTGCCCAGAATATCACATTTCGGGCATTACCTCTCACCACAGACAATACAGTGGCTAACAGCCTTCACATAAGGGGCTCTGAAAAGGCTCAAAATCATGAAAAGTTCAATTTTTACTTTTTTGCGTTTTCTGAATCTGCAGACACTTACCTTTTAATAGATACATAATTTATTCAATTCCGAAGACTACAACTATTTTTAAATTTTTTTTAAATTTTTCTACATGGGCGTGACCCACTGTGGCGCTGTTAAACTGCTGTCAAATGGTGTTATTATTAACGTCCGTGTTCATCAGGTACATTTTAGTGATGTGAGATAATGTATGTGTTGTGGCTAACCTGTGATGGTTCAATATATATCGCTGGTGTGATTGTCGATTGTTTCATGTTTATTTACTCTGTCGTTATCTCGAAAATATTCGTAATTAATTCTGTTTCTTGAGTCTCTGTTTTGTTGAAGTATAATAATGAGTAAAAGTAAAGTTATTAGAAATCCTCTGAAGGCTTTTAAGAAAAGGAGAAATGTTGGAAAGCCAAAGGTATGTGTTATTACTGTAAACAATAAAGACGATAACCAAGTGAGTGAACCTAACCTCTCAAGTACACCTGCCCATAGCAGTCAAAGTGGGAAAGAAAATACTTCACAGAAGAAGCTTGGTTCAATGAGTGAAAACTATGAATGTTTTATGGGTGAATCGGATGTGAATGAAATATTTGATATGTCGGTTCTCAAAGGTATTTTTCCAAACTGTGTAAGATGTATTCATTGTAGTGAAGTTGGTCTGGAACTCTCCATAATAAAGCACGTAGGACTTGCTAGTGAAATACAACTGAAATGTGATAAGTGTTCATACATGACCACCTTTTGGAACAGTGTTGCAGTAACTGCAACTGAAGAAAATGGTAGCAAAATCTACGAACACAACAACGAGCGATGCTTGCTTTAGACAAGGAACGCCTTCGGGTTGCAGACAGGGCTGTAAAGAGTCTAGAAATACAAGCAAGAGTAAACAGGAGGAGGAACAAGAGGAAGCTGGAGGAGGAGTTTGCAGAGGATGAAGATAATCCATCCTATGGACCTGGAATGCACTAAAAAGTTAATCCAACCTTTGTCGCTCGATTCCCAAAACTTTTATTTTCTCATACTAATTACATGTTTTCTAAGGATCTTCCAAACATATTTGTTTCAAACTTTCAGTAAATGTTACACAGTACCTTCTGCATAATTTAACACAGCCTTTTTCCAAAAAACTGTATATTTTTGAATATATAAATAAAAAATTGCAAAAAAATGTTGTGAATTTTCATTACAATTGAAAAAAAATCATCTTTAATAACTGAACTAAAATTTTGTAAAATCCCTGTGTTAAGTTGTAGCCCATATTCCAATAAATATTCTGTAAAAAGTTCAACTTCCTACCTCAAATACTTTGTGAGGAAAGATGTAATTTATAAGCGTTATTTTAACATTGCAAGTATACGGCGTTCCGGAGCCCC
This sequence comes from Schistocerca americana, assembly GCF_021461395.2. Taxonomy (NCBI): domain Eukaryota; kingdom Metazoa; phylum Arthropoda; class Insecta; order Orthoptera; family Acrididae; genus Schistocerca; species Schistocerca americana. The sequence continues at coordinate 188,185,063 of NC_060130.1, forward strand.
TTAAGGACCGAGAGCAGCGGAGTTCGTGTAGAATTGTTAGTGCTAAAAAATTAGAAACACTGCCTGTAATAATAGCAGAAATGTGTGTGGCACGTACGACGAACGTATACATTAGGACAGTGCGGTGAAATTTGGAGTTAGTGGGCTATGACAGAAGACGACGAATCGACCGACGCGAGTGCATTTTCCAACAGCACATCACCTTCAGCGCCTCCCCTGGGCTAGTGACCATATGGGTTGGACCGTAGACGACTGAAAGACAGTGGTATGATCAGATGAGTCCCGATGCCCTTGGTGAGAGCTGATGATAGTATTCGAGTGTGGCACAAGCTCACGAAGCCATGGACCAAAGTCGCCAAGAAGGCACAGTGCAAGCTGGTAGTGGCTTCATAATGTTGTGCGCTGTGTTTACATGAAATGGACTGGGTCCTCTGGTCCGACTGAACCGATCATTGACTGGAAATGGTTATGTTTGGCTGCTCGGAGACCACTTCCTGCCATTCATGAACTTCATGTTCCCAAACAACGATGGAATTTTTATGGATGACGATGTGCCTTGTCATCAGGCCACAACTGTTCGCGATTACTCTGAAGAACATTCTGGAGAATTCGAGTGAATAATTTGGAAGAGAGAATTAAGAACCACTATTAATAGAGGATTGTAGGAATGTACAGCTACATTTTAAGTATTGCTCTCATAGAAATAGCGAACACCAAATGAGAGTAGTTATAGAGCTCACAGAGACATTTTAGCTGTCACACTATACTGGAATAAAACCTGATGTGAGCTACAGTGGGACGTTGTTTGCAGGGTATGGATGTAGATGTAGATACACATTTAAATTATATCATTTTATGTTCACTGCTGTCCTCTATCATCTTAGAGCAAATAAGAATGCTGTGGTAGGAATTTCATTTTAAATACAATTAATCAGTCACTCCAAGATCTCATGAACTCAGGTCTCTCTTTCTGTCGTTCCGCCCCACCCCTCTCTCTCTCCCCCTACGTTCCTCTCTCTCTCTCTCTCTCTCTCTCTCTCTCTCTCTCTCTCTCTTACACACACACACACACACACACACACACACGCGCGCGCGCGCGCGCGCGCGCGCAAACAAGCAGAGAGAGAGAGAGAGAGAGAGAGTGAAAGAGATTGTTGGATCTATTTTATATTCGCAAGTTTAAAAACAAAATCTCAAGTGTTTTTGAAATTGTAGTCGTAGTTTGTGGTATTGGATCAAGCGATAATCCATTAAATGGTATTAATTTTTACGCGTACTGTATTGTTTGTTGTAGTCTTCAGTCCAGTGACTGGTTTGATGCAGCTCTCCGTGCTACTCTATCCTGTGCAAGCTTCTTCATCTCCCAGTACCTACTGCAACCTACATCCTTCTGAATCTGCTTAGTGTATTCATCTTTTGGTCTCCCTCTACGATTTTTACCCTCCACGCTGCCCTCCAATACTAAATTGGTGATCCATTGATGCCTCAGAACATGTCCTACCAACCGATCCCTTCTTCTAGTCAAGTTGTGCCACAAATTTCTGTTCTCCCCAATTGTGTTCAATACCTCCTCATTAGTTATGTGACCTATCCATCTAATCTTCAGCATTTTTCTGTAGCACCACATTTCGAAAGCTTCTATTCTCTTCTTGTCTAAACTATTTAGCGTCCACGTTTCACTTCCATACATGGCTACATCCATACAAATACTCTCAGAAACTACTGGTCAGGTGAATACAGGGTTATAAATACAGAAGCAAATAGGGGTACTGCAGGAGTAGGTTTAGTAATGAATAAAAAAGTAGGAATGCGGCTAAGTTACTACAAACAGCATAGTGAACGCATTATTGTGTCCAAGACAGATACGAAGCCCACATCTACCACAGTAGTACAAGTTTATATGCCAACTAGCTCCGCAGATGACGAAGAGATTGATGAAATGTATGATGAGATAAAAGAAATTATTCATATAGTGAAGGGAGACGAAAACTTGATAGTCATGGGTGACTGGAATTCGATAGTAGGAAAAGGAAGAGAAGGAAACGTAGTAGGTGAATATGGAATGCGGTTACCGAATGAAAGAGGAAACCGCCTGGTAGAATTTTGCACAGACCATAACTTAATCATAGCTAACACTTGGTTCAAGAATCATAGAAGAAGGTTGTATACATGGAAGAAGCCTGGAGATACTGGAAGGTGTTAGATAGATTATGGTGTGTCTAGACAAGACAGCCTAGACACAATGAGAGGAAGCCGAAAGGCACGCGCTAAGCCAAAGCAGGGTGCGTGAGGTCTGAAACAGGATTCGTAATGAATGCTATAAAGAAAAGTACGTAGCTTCTGGAATACTTAACTTTAATCCATCCTTTTGGTACATCTGGAGATCATGGCGATACAAGTGAGACTCTTTAGATACATGCAATGTTACTAATGGCGCCTTGCTAGGTCGTAGCCATGGACTTAGCTGAAGGCTATTCTAACTATCTGCTCTGCAAATGAGCGAGGCTTCGTCAGTGTGCATCGCTAGCTACGTCGTCCGTACAACTGGGCGAGTGCTAGTCCGTATCTCGAGACCTGCCTTGTGGTGGCGCTCGGTCTGCGATCAGACAGTGGCGACACGCGGGTCCGACATGTACTAATGGACCGCGGCCGATTTAAAGCTACCACCTAGCAAGTGTGGTGTCTGGCGGTGACACCACAGATTATATAATGGTAAGACAGAGATTTAGGACCAGGTTTTAAATTGTAAGACATTTCCAGGGGCAGATGTGGACTCTGACCACAATCTATTGGTTATGAACTGTAGATTAAAACTGAAGCAACTGCAAAAAGGTGGGAATTTAAGGAGATGGGACCTGGATAAATTGAAGGAACCAGAGGTTGTAGAGAGTTTCAGGGAGAGCATTAGGGAACGATTGACAAGAATGGGGGAAGGAAATACAGCAGAAGAAGAATGGGCATCTTTGAGAGATGAAATAGTGAAAGCAGAGGATCAAGTAGGTAAAAAGACGAGGGCTAATAGAAATCCTTGGGTAACAGAAGAGATATTGAATTTAATTGATGAAAGGAGAGAGTATAAAAATGCAGTAAATGAAGTAGGCAGAAAGGAATACAAATGTCTCAAAAATGAGATCGACAGGAGGTGCAAAATGGCTAAGCAGGATTGGCTAGAGAACAAATGTAAGGATGTAGAAGTATGTATCACTCGGGGTGAGATAGATACTGTCCACAGGAAAATTAAAGAGACCTTTGGAGAAAAAAGAACCACTTGCATGAATATGAAGAGCTCAGATGGAAACCCAGTTGTAAGGAAAGAAGGGAAAGCAGAAAGGTGGAAGGAGTATATAGAGGGTCTCTACAAGGGCGACGTTCTTGAGTACAATATTATGGAAATGGAAGAGGAGGTAGCAGAAAATAAAGTGGGAGATATGATACTGCGTGAAGAGTTTGACAGGGCACTGAGAGACCCCAGGAGTAGACAACTATATTATGTCATGCTTAATATTTTTCGAGCCGCTGGAGTCGCTGCATAACGTTAACTTATTATTTTATATGCTTGCAAAAAGTTTAATTTCTCAGGAAGTCTGTTTCCATTTGCCACATCTGTTAGCAGAACTAAGTTGTTTAAATTTTTTTCGGGAGATGCGTATCACAACCTGTTGTAATTTTCGTTATTTTCCTTCTACTTGCAACAAAAAATACCATTCAAATACAACTGCATTTATGAACGTCATATTACGAACACTGTTCTATGAGCAGGAAGGAGGAACCTTACGAGTCCGTGGGCGTTCGCATATATCTCCCGTTTCTGATAATGCTATCTGCGACGCCATGTAACACTCTGTTTGCATGGACGTCGTGCCGCATGTGTCATTTGCGGGTATTGTTACGTGTCTCAGACGACATTCGTGGCGTGATTAGATTAGTCAAAATGAGTTTTGTTTGTAAACGCAACTGATGAACTCCTCTATATAGGGAGAACGTACAGGGGCGTGGTGAAAAGTAATGTCTCCGAATTTTTCACGTGAAAACTCTAAGTTTTTTAAAATGTAACAAACTTTATTGACACAGTACGTCTTTATCCTTCACGTCTACGTATTTATTTCTCGAAATAGTCACCTTGTGATGTATACATGTCTCCCAACGAGAGACCAGTTTGTTGATACCGTCACTGTTGACGGCACCACAACCTCATCTCGGCGTGCATCGCTTCATTACTATCAAAGCGAAGTCATCTAAGGCGTCCCTTAAGTTCTGAAAACAGATGAAAATCGGATGGGCCCAAATCGGGAATGTATGGAAGATTATATATGACAGTGAACCATAGGTGTCAGATTGTTGCAGATATCGCAGCGCCCGTGTGTTTTTATGTGGCATTGCGATGTTGAAGGAAAAACTTTTCTAATTCGTGTTTTCTGTTTACTGATGGTCTCGCAGTACCTTGCAGAGTTTGTGGTGGTGCCTTTATGCATGAATTCCAAATGCACCTTGAACATCCTGGAACACCGTGAGCATGTCTGTGGCTGCTGATGGTATGGTCCTGCACTTTTTTGGCTTCGGTGATCCTTTGTGACGGAACTCCATTGATGCCCTCTTGTTTTCAGCGCAGATGAAGCAATTTGAAATCCTAAGCATCGATGTGACAACAAGATACAGCAGAAGCATTTTTTATTTTCAGTTTATGTGAAAACTCTTATGTTTTCATCACTTTTTTGGGAGTGATTATCACATCCACAAGAAAACCTAAATCGGGCAAGGTAGAAGAGAAGAATCTTTTTACCCATTCGCCAAGTGTTCAAGTTAGGTGGGTCGACAACATATTCCTGTCATGTGACGCACATGCCGTCACCAGTGTCAGATGTGTTTTCCTGTCGAGGAATCGGTTGACCTATGACCTTGCGATCAAATGTTTTCGGTACCAATTGGAGACGCACGCCCTTTCGTCTACTAATCGCACGGTTTTGCGATGCGGTCGCAAAACACAGACACTGAACTTATTACAGTGAACAAAGACGTCAATGAACGAACGGACAGATAATAACTATGCAAAAATAAAGAAAATAAAATTTTCACTCGAGGGAAGCCTTGAACCAAGGATCTTTCGTTCAGCAGCTGCTCACGCCACCATGGGACCACGAAGCTCCTGATCTCAATTTGTCAATGATGTTGCTTATCCGACCCGTGGACTACTCAGTTTGTATATTTTGCTTATTTTTTCACAGTTCCACACAACTTCTTCCTGTTTTCTCAATTGATCTGTGTTCAGTTTATCAAGGCCTATCCACTGTGCCAACTTATAACTAAATCTGAGGGGGGTGCGAGGGGGAGGTTCCCTTGTAAGTAGAATTTTCTGCCATAAAAATAGTGTTGAAATTTGGTGACAACATACACAATAGCCAATGCCTATTTTTCAGTTTGTGAATAGTTACACTGAGCTTTAGACAACACTTCTGATGCGAAAGCAATAGGTCGGTCTTTATAGCCAATTCTGTGGGAAAGCACTGCACCGACTCCGTAACAGGAAGCGTCAACTTGCAATACAACTTTTTTGTCAGGATCAAAGTGAACTAAGCACCGATTGCTGAGCAAAGCATCTTTAAGTTTTTGAAATGCTGCTTGGCACTGATCTGTCCTAACAAAGGGGACATTCTTGCGACGCAAGCGGCGCAGTGGAGCTGGATTTGTGCAGCGTTCGGTATTAACAGAATATATTAGTTCATTTTCCCTAAGGCTGACTGCAATCCTGTGATATAGCGAGGAACTGGCAAATCTCGTATAGTTAACAAACGCGACTGAAGGGGATGTACACCTTGACTGTTTGTGACGTGACCAAGATACTGCAACTCAGGTTTTAAAAAAATCAAACTTCTCCACTCTACACTTCAGTCCTGCGTCAGACAACATACAAGAAGACCACGTAAATTTGCAATATGCTGTTCAGGTGTACAACATGCTACTACAATATCGTCCGCCGGCCGCTGTGGCCGAGTGGTTCTAGCCGCTTCAGTCCGGAATCACGCGGCTGCTACGGTCGCAGGTTCGAATCCTGCCTCGGGTATGGATGTGTGTGATGTACTTAGGTTAGTTATGTTTACGTAGGTCTAAGTCTATGGGACTGATGACCTCAGATGTTAAGCCCCATAGTGCTTAGAGCCATTTGAGCCATTTTTTTTACAATATCGTCCAAATAGTTTGAACAGTTTGGCACTTGTGCAATTAGCTGCTCCGAGTACCGTTGGAAATGGCGGGTAGGGAAACACTGCCAAAAGGCAAACCCAAATATTTAAACAAGCCCAAATGAGTATTTACTACAGACACTGTTTGAGATCCTTCATCGAGCGGTATTTGAAGATAGGCGTCGCGCAAATCAATTTTTGAAAACTAGCATCCATCGCATATTTTGTCCATAAGATCTTCTAGGGCTGGCAATGGATAAGTATAAATTACAGTTTGTAGGTTGACTGTAGACATACAGGCGAATGCGACCTTAATGTTTGGGCAGTAAAACCAGTGGACGTGCCCATTGACTAGCTGATATGAGCGGAATGACACCGCTATCTTGCAATTCCTTAAGTTCAGCAGGGACTTTGTCCCGTAATGCAATGGGAACAGTTCTGGCTCGACAAAATTTCGCCTGAGCATTGTCTTTCAGAGTAATATGTGCAACAAAATTGTTAGCTTTGCCTAAAGCTTAGAATAAGAGTTCTGGGAATTCTCTTAGCAAGCTGACTACACTGTCTTTGGCACTGAATGCAGACACTGATAAAACATTCTCCTGTATGTTAAAGCCAAACAATTCAAAAGAGTGAGGTCCAAATTGGTTTCACACTCGCATGATTGTATCACTGTAAAAGTTACTGTTTGCGTATGCAAGCGATACAAGGCAGGCAAAGTACATGTTCTGAGAACGAGAATGTTTTGTCCATTATAAGTCGTCAGTTGTGTTCATGTTTTAGACAGGTGTGGGGAACCTAACAGTTCATATGTGCGACGATTTAGCAGCGTCACAGGGGCACCCGTGCCCAACTGAAACTTCACACGTTTCCCACAAAGAAGTAAATGAAAAGCGTTTGTTTGACTGACGTATCACTAACGAAACTGCACGCTTGCTAATTGCAGTCTTGGAATGTACTGCATGAATGACAATGGCCTTGTGACGAGGGTTCTCTGAGTGGGCTGAATTCTTATGTTTATGGCGTTGCCAACATACAGATTGCACATGTCCTTTCCTACCACAAGGGTAACATTGAGCTTGGCGGAAGGGGCAATAGTGGCGTTTGTGCCGTGTGTAACAGCGGGGGCAAGACTTAATATTGTTCGCCTGTGTACGCGGCGTGGAAGGTTGTTTACTCAGTTAGGCTAGCGCATGCAGCCGGTGCGGAATGAGGCGATCACAACTGAGGGACTCAACCCGACAAATACACTACTGGCCATTAAAATTGCTACTCCAAGAACTAATGCAGACGATAATCGGTTATTCATTGGACAAATATATTATGTTGTGGACTGGCAAGACAGCCAATCCACTATGACAGGTAGCCGAAAGGCACGCGTTTAAGCTCACGCAGGATGGCGTGAGGTCTGGAACAGGACAAGGTCTTTATAGTAGCAAAAATAGTACGTAGCTTCTGGAATACTCAACTTTAATCCATAATTGGTGAACATCGGTCTGACGGTACATGCATCACAAGATAAATAGCAATTGACAATGGCGCCTTGCTAGGTGGTAGCAAATGACGTAGCTGAATGCTATGCTAACTATCATCTCGGCAAATGAGAGCGTAATTTGTCAGTGAACCATCGCTAGCAAAGTCGGCTGTACCACTGGGGCGAGTGCTAGGGAGTCTCTCTAGACCTGCCGTGTGGCGGCGCTCGGTCTGCAATCACTGATAGTGGCGACACGCGGGTCCGACGTATACTACCGGACAGCGGCCGATTTAAAGGCTACCACCTAGCAAGTGTGGTGTCTGGCGGTGACACCACATATTATACTAGAACTGACATTTGATTACATTTTCACGCAATTTGGGTGCATAGATCCTGAGAAAGCAGTACCCAGAACAACCTCCTCTGGCCGTAATAACGGCCTTTATACGCCTGGGCAATGAGTCAAACAGAGCTTGGATGGCGTGTACATGTACAGCTGCCCATGCAGCGTCAACACGATACCACAGTTCATCAAGAGTAGTGACTGGCGTATTGTACCGAGCCAGTTGCTCGGCCACCATTGACCAGACGTTTCCAATTGGTGAGAGATCTGGAGAATGTGCTGGCCAGGGCAGCAGTCGAACATTTTCTGTATCCTGCAACATGCGGTCGTGCATTATCCTGCTGAAATGTAGGGTTTCGCACGGATCGAATGAAGGGTAGAGCCACGGGTCGTAACACATTTGAAATGTAACGATCACTGTTCAAAGTGCCGTCAATACGAACAAGAGGTGACCGAGACGTGTAACCATTAGCACCCCATGCCATCACGCCGGGTGATACGCCAGTATGACGATGACGAATACTCGCTTCCAACGTGCGTTCACCGCGATGTCGCCAAACACGGATGCGACCATCATGATGCTGTTAACAGAACCTGGATTCATCCGAAAAAATGACGTTTTGCCATTCGTGCACCCAGGTTCGTCGTTGAGTACACCATCGCAGGCGCTCCTGTCTGTGATGCAGCGTCAAGGGTAACCGCAGCTATGGTCTCCGAGCTGATAGTCCATGCGGCTGCAAACGTCGTCGAACTGTTCCTGCAGATGGTTGTTGTCTTGCAAACGTCCCCATCTGTTGACTCAGGGATCGAGACGTGGCTGCACGATCCGTAACAGCCGTGCGGATAAGATGCCTGTCATCTCGACTGCTAGTGATATGAGGCCGTTGGGATCCAGCACGGCGTTCCGTATTACCCTCCTGAACCCACCGATTCCATATTCTGCTAACAGTCATTGGATGTCGACCAACGCGAGCAGCAATGTCGCATTACGATAAACCGCAATTGCGATTGTCTACAATCCGACCTTTATCGAAGTCGGAAACGTGTTGGTACGCATTTCTCCTCCTTACACGAGGCATCACAACAACGTTTCACCAGGCAACGCCGCTCAACTGCTGTTTGTGTATGACAAATCGGTTGGAAACTTTCCTCACGTCAGCACGTTGTAGATGTCGCCACTGGCGCCAACATTGTGTGACTGGTCTGAAAAGCTAATCATTAGCATATCACAGCATCTTCTCCCGTAGGTTAAATTTCGCGTCTGTAGCACGTCATCTTCGTGGTGTAGCAATTTTAATGGCCAGTAATGTAGCTGGCTGCTCAAATGTATGAGCCGACAAGGCGCCGGAGTCATACTGGTCCAGTATTTGCACTATCTGCTGAAATGATGGCTCGAACTGTTTCAAAATCTCTCTATTTTGACATCAGACACATTGTACGTGATCGCATCACGCAACATAATGTCTGAGTATAAAGAACCACAAGCACTTGTGAGCCGGCCGGAGTGGCCGAGCGGTTCTAGGCGCTTCAGTCTGGAACCGAGCGACCGCTACGGTTTCAGGTTCGACTCCTGCCTCGGGCATGGATGTGTGTGATGTCCTTAGGTTAGTTAGGTTTAAGTAGTTCTAAGTTCTAGGGGACTCATGACCTCAGCTGTTAAGTCCCATAGTGCTCAGAGCCATTTGAACCATTTTGCAGTTTCTTCAGTGTTCAGTGATATAGGCCTATAAATACTTGAATCTGTCCAACGATCATTTTCCTAAACAGGAATGACATGCGCTTTTATACCAATGACTAGGTACCCTTTATTGCTCCAATGATCTACGATAAACAGTCTCTCGAAGGAAAACAATTTTTAGTTCATTTTCTATTCCTTTACCACTTACCTCAATATGTTTCTTGATGAGCAGGCAGAAAGACATGTAAAGTCTACGACGTTTCTACAGTATGTTTGAAACGATTCTTGAAAAATAGCCAGAATAGTGAAGAAGCATAGAGTGGATGCGATTTTCCTCGCGCCAGCCAAGGCGGCAGTTCATTTGGGGACTGTGAAAGAGGATCTACTTTTACGAAATGCGGATATTTATGAAATTTCTTGCCATTGTGGTGAAAGGTACATAGGGCAAACAATACACACCGTACAAAAACGGTACATCGAACACCAGCGACGTACCCGCCTTCTACAGCCGCATAAATCTGCAGTGGCTGAATACATTATTTCCGGTGGATAACGGTAAAGTCAAGATACTGGCCAAAGCCTCTTCCCATTGGGATTTGGTAGTCGGGAAAGCTGTGGAAATAGAATTAACAGACGATTTGCTCAACCGTGACGAGGCTTTCCAGCACAACAAGTCATGGAAAACGTTCATTTCACGTCTGCGGTCTCATAAGAGTTATTGTTCCGAGTATTCACTGCCCTGCATTTCAACACATACAAAGCATTTTAACAACCTTCTAAATAATTCGTAAACACTGTGGGTTTGGTTTATTCTTGGACGCATGAAGTTTTAACTATGACTGACTGTCTTGTTACAGACAGTGTTATCTCTGACGCATATGCTTTACTCCACTGCATTGCGTCAAGTAGCCAGCGACTCACCTTGACGGAGGCTGTACGCTTATCACCCGATATATCGAAAGAAGAAATAGTACTGTCCCACATGCACGCCCGAAAGATGATGGATTACCTGTCTCAAAAAATGGTTCAATTGGCTCTGAGCACTATGGGACTCAACTGCTGTGGTCATAAGTCCCCTAGAACTTAGAACTAGTTAAACCTAACTAACCTAAGGACATCACACACATCCATGCCCGAGGCAGGATTCGCACCTGCGACCGTAGCGGTCGTGCGGTTCCAGACTGTAGCGCCTTTCACCGCTCAGCCACTGCGGCCGGCAAAGATGTTATGTGGACATGTGTCCGGAAACGCTTAACTTCCATGTTAGAGCTCATTTTAGTTTCGTCAGTATGTACTGTACTTCCTCGATTCACCGCCATGATTTCATATGGGATACTCTACCTGTGCTGCTAGAACATGTGCCTTTACAAGTACGATACAACATGTGGTTCATGCACGATGGAGCTCCTGCACATTTCAGTCGAAGTGTTCGTACGCTTCTCAACAACAGATTCGGTGACCGATGGATTGGTAGAGGCGGACCAATTCCATGGCCTCCACGCTCTCCTGACCTCAACCCTCTTGACTTTCATTTATGGGAGCATTTGAAAGCTCTTGTCTACGCAACCCCGGTACCAAATGTAGAGACTCTTCGTGCTCGTATTGTGGACGGCTGTGATAGAATACGCCATTCTCCAGGGCTGCATCAGCGCATCAGGGATTCCATGCGACGGAGGGTGGATGCATGTATCCTCGCTAACGGAGGACATTTTGAACATTTCCTGTAACAAAGTGTTTGAAGTCACGCTGGTACGTTCTGTTGCTGTGTGTTTCCATTCCATGATTAATGTGATTTGAAGAGAAGTAATAAAATGAGCTCTAACATGGAAAGTAAGCGTTTCCGGACACATGTCCACATAACATATTTTCTTTCTTTGTGTGTGAGGAATGTTTCCTGAAAGTTTGGCCGTATCTTTTTGTAACACCCTGTATAACACGGAGAAATGAAACTCTCCACATAACCTTGAACAGTCTGTATTACTCTCCTGTTCAGAGAAGAAATCCAGTAAAAGTGTGAGGAAAGATCTGTGGACGTGTTGCACCGCAAGTGGTTTCAAATGGCGCCGCAGTTCGTCTAGGTACACACCTCGCAACCCACAGTATATTGACAGCAACCAGGAAGTGTAAGAACCACGTGTGACGATCATTTCTGATGGTAGGTTGTTTTCAAAGCTTGACTCTCCCAAAAAAAATAAAAAAGTGGTGTCATTATTCGTTCAACCGTGGGATAAACAAAAAATGAAAGGATATCGTTGTTTGCAGAGTGACTGAATTTCGTACACACAATTTCCATGAAGCTGGAATGGTACTCTGCATAAATAATGTAATTCCTGCTATCAACATATTTTCTATGAGATTTTCTGTACTGTATAGTTTTCTTTAATAGTTTGTGGAGAGAGAAAAATATGTTTCCACTTACGAGGGTGAGTCAAATGAAAACCTTAAATTTGTAGTAACAAATCCAAATTTCGTGTCGTTATCCTGTAATTTGGTGAACGTGCTACAAACAACGTGCAGAATGGCTTTGTAGGTGGCAGCATAGTGCAGATACAAACATACCGTCGCAGTATCAGTATAAAGATGGCCGCCCCAATTGCGACTTGCACCAGGGAAGAACAGCGTTCTGTTATTTGGTTTTTGCGTAGTGAAGGTGTGAAACCTAATGAAATTCATCGACGAATGAAGGTTCAGTACGGTGATGCATGTTTGTCGTAGCAGCAAGTCTACGAATGGAGTAGGAAGCTCGCAAATAGTATGATTTTAGTGGAAGATGCTCCTCGTCCAGGTCAGGCACAACGGGTTGTAACTCTACAGAACATTGCAGCAGTTGAAGCCATAGTGAAGGAAAACCGCCGAGTGACACTCAATTACACTGCAGCATGTTTACACATTAGTCTTGGGTCAGCACACCACATTGTGCATGATGTGCTCCAGTTTCACAAAGTGTCAGCAAGATGGGTGCCACGGCAGCTGACTCCTGAAATGAGAGAACGACGTGTTGATGCTTGTGAAGAATTTCTTCGGCGCTTTGAACGAGAAGGTGGTGGCTTCCTTGCAAGAATCGTTACTGTGGACGAAATCTGGGTTCACTTCCACCAACCGGAAACGAAGAGAGCGAGCAAGGAATGGCGCCATTCCTCATCACCAAAACCAAAGAAGTTTCGAACAGAACTATCAGCAGGGAAGGTTATTCTGACTCTCTTTTGGGACGAAAAAGGCGTCATTTTGGAGCATTACATGCCTAGAGGGACCACTGTCACCAGTGCATCATACACAGATCTCCTAAAAATCATCTGCGGCCTGCAATCGAATCAAAGCTACGTGGATTTCTGTCAGCAGGCGTCCTTTTGCAACATGACAATGCAAGGCCCCTCACTGCCCGTACAACAGTTGCAACAATCACAGACCTGCATTTTGAGTGTCTTCCTCATCCACTATACTCACCAGACCTTGCCCCAAATCATTTCCATATGTTTGGACCACTCAAAGACGCAATGGGAGGAAAGAAGTTCCGTTCTGATGAAGAGGTACGCCACGCGGTGGATGAGTGGTTGCGCGGACTACCAAAAGATTTTTTTCTAAAGGAATTTATGCACTTTGTAAGCGCTGGAAGACTTGCATTGAGCGTGGGGGAGATTATGTTGAAAAGTGATACAGCTTTGTACCACTTCTGCACAATAAATAATATTTTAAAAAATGTTTAAAGTTTTCATTTGACTCACCCTCGTAATTTCCCATGCGACAAAATTAATAACAAAGTAATGTAACAAAACAGAATCCAAAATTTCATATGCTCTATCGTAATATAGCACTAAGGAAACTACAAGGTTTGATTAAAAATTAAATTTTGTGTAGTTTATCCGCAAAACTTTACTTAATGTTCTGATCAATGCTTCTACTGTTTCGACATACGTTTTTCCAAAAAAAGTTAAATAGTGTAATGAAATGAATTAAATACACTTAAATGAAATGAATAGATTGATGGGGAAGAAATTAATGAAGATATAATGACATGAATTTACGTCAGTGCAAAAGGTTCAGTTATGCACAGCCTCCAATGTTGTGAAAATTCACTAGCAACTAAATCGTTGGAAGTAACGTTAGGAGATAATGAGTGGAATTATTTGTGACAATGAAATCTTAAGTCGTGCTCAGACAGCCTAATGGTTAAGGTTCGTGTGCCAGTGTGACAGAAATTTTCGAATGTCACTACATATTCATGAGACAGCATTAGACAGAAGGCCATGAAACGTCGGATTCGGTGGTATTTCTAAGGCCACCAAGTGTTGCCACTTTAGTGAGAACTGTCGGAACAGCCAATAAATTAGTTGTGGCTGCACTGAGTAGCCAACTGAAGTCTCAGTTCGGGAAGCAGCACACGGTCACGTGAGTTGGTTTCGGACAGTTTCTGGTACCGACGCTTGTTGTTGCTCTAAGACAGGGCCGGCCAAACGCTGCACAGTGTGCAGACGTGCGGAAGTGCTGCACATGTGCGCACGTGTGCGACAGCGAGCGACAGCGACATCTGTTATTAGACATGTGTCCTAAATGAACGGCGGTGGCTCCACTTCCCTGTTTATGTGGTACACGCAAGAGCTTGTTTGTGAAAGATTTTTCTCGGTGATGAAAATGAATAAATCAAGGTTTCGATCAAGCATAAGTGATGAAAATGTTCGCAACTGCATGCGTTTGTCAATGAGCCGTGCTTTTGCGCCGATTTTAACCATATCATTTCTCACGACGAGTGATAAACGTGTTTGGATTTACTCCTTTCATAATTAAAAATTATTGTTTACTAATTGTGCATTATTGCCTCATTCTGCTCCATGTTACATTATTATCAGGAAAACTGGTCGTTAAACCGATTGTTCCAATGTATACTTACATTTAGGGTTTTTTATTAATGTAAGAAGGTCTACGCTCAGCTGAAGTCGATAAAACATAACATTCATCTAATTGTCGGTTATTATGGAGATTTCAGACGGAACTGATGAAATATATAGCAATAACGGTATTGAAATAACAGGTGATCATCGACAGGTCTGCGGTTATCATTCTGTTTAGAGGTCAGTGAGACAGAAATTATGTGCGTGTAACTGAGGGCACCGAGAATTAGTTATAGGAAACCTTGCATTAGTTTAATGTTGTTTGAAATCATGAATAAGGTTCGTTGGAAGTCGCTACCTTTTTTTTTTTTTCATTTATTGAATTTCAATTCCCCCTGAAGGGGGCGGGCTGGCAGCAGCTTAGTATGCCGCTCTTCAGCCGACATATTTTGTGACAACGATCAAGAGAACAAATAATAAAAAACAGGCGATAAAATCGGAGACTTAGAGAGTAACAAGGCGAAAAGAAATCATGGAACTTAAAACAACAACACAGGGATGATGACGCTGATACATACGAAGCCGACAGGGAAAACAATAGACAATTAAAAAAACACGGCGACAGTCTGGATTCTGTTCGCAAAGGACATAAAATTCACACCTAGCGACAGCATGGTTTCTGTTCGCAACACGAGAAAGACAAACAACACTGAATAGTCACTGGAACATTGCACTAAAAAGTTGGCAAATGTGACACCACAGTCGAGAGCAGGTGGGGGGGAAACTGGACAGAAGATGGGAAAACAAAAAAGGGGGGAAAGGAGAGTAAAAGCGAAGGGGGGAGCCGGGAAAGGAGCTGAAGGAGGAAGTCGCTAAGTGCTCTCTTTCTTAAATACTAGATCAAAAACATTACGCGTATTTACGTGCCGTCAGTCAAGCTGCCTTAATAAAAACCCACGGTTGTTAACTGTACTGCTTGTCTTACTGGGTTAAACTGTTAACTTGAAAGTAGACGTCTCAATGAGCAGACTGTGGTTCCCATGGTTGGCTTGCAAGCTGTGGAAAGAGCACTAGAATGCGCCGGTACAGAGTATCCCAGCAAGTGGATAAAGCGACATCTGTGCGTAGAAACATGCACTAAATGAACGCTGACGGCTGCGGCGTGCACGCTGTGACCCGGAAGTTGCACATGTGCAGGAGCACCGCACGCGTGCAGAATTTCTGGCCGGCCCGGCTCTAAGAACTGATACTTAATGTTCCCTTTAGAGAAATGACATACATTCCTGAAATTATCCCGTGCCTCTGCTCGCGTTTGTAACCATCTAGTCCAATCGTCAGCCGTAGATTGATATGGAAACAAAACCTACATACTATCCAGGAGTAATACCCGGCCTGCCCGGCTAGCCGTGCGGTCTAAGGCGCTGCCTCCGGAGCGGGATTAATACGCTTGTATCTTGCTGAGGGAGATGTATGCCACTTAATGGTCCCAGTTTCCATCAATACATTCCGTACACACCTAATTAACACGATTCGAATTTTCAGCACAAAATTGAACATATTCTACACACTAGCTTACATAATGCTCCATCTGCTTGGGTACGACATTGTACTCAGGTTAGGATGTGCATTGCAGGCGTAGCAGGTATGTAGTTGGGTACGCTATAATTTTTATTCTCCTCTACAGAAGTATAATAATACGCACTTTTCTCAGTCTGCCACATCATCGTGTGTACGTGACGTGACGCATTTCGATCTGACAGACGATTTGGAGGCCGCAATGCTTTCGTGACGAATACGTGAAGAGCACGTGATATCTTCGGGTACGATTCACGTAGCAGTTAGCAAAGTACTGACTTACTTACGATATCTTTCATATCAAAGGTAGCCTTTGCTTGTCAGTTGCATCACAATCAAATGTAGGTTGGGAGAAACTGTGCTCACCTAATCCCGTTCATGACTTTTTGTGATGTTAGGCGAAAGGCGACAAACTCTCTCTCTCTCTTTCTCTCTCTCTCTCTCTCTCTCTCTCTCTCTCTCTCTCACACACACACACACACACACACAGGCACCATGAAAATGTCTTTCACTGCGGAGAAATGCTAGTGCTAATTTTCAGCACACACAAGTTTCTCTAGTCAGCGTCTGCATGAAGGGCATAAGGCGAGGAGAAAGGCAGTTCGTTCAGGGAACCACACAGCGAATTGTTTGTGTGGTCAGAGTAAATTTCGAACTACTTTGTAATGACCACATAAATCGCTTTAGCCCTAGGTCGCTTGGAGCTCTGTCTCAGACATCAGTCAGCATAATCGGGAATGGTGTTTATTAGCATGTTACGTTATAAGCGTACAGGTCCAAAGACAGGCTTCATTTCACGACGTATGCGACACCAAGAGGAATCTATTATGTTTTTCCTTCTTATAATCCTCCTTGAGAGCCACCGACAAATATTTAACACAGCTCTGTATGGATGGCCAGTCTCATAAAGAATCAAATCTCACATAACTGCAAGTTTAGCTGATGTAAACTTGGTTTCACCATCTACCTGTGAAAGGTAATCCCTGGTGTTGTGTCTAGGAATCCTGCATACTGGGTTCGCTAGACAAACAATGAAACAACTTGTATTGATGAGTTTTATTGCAAGAAGACAATTAGAATACTTAACGTTGATTAATGTGTCGCAAGCAAAGGACGACATACAAAATAATCAGTCTTCGTCAGAATAGACAAACACAAATCTGTGATGTGTAGGTAGCTAATGACAGAGGCTACGATTTGTCAACTAACTAAGTGGCTAACGCTGAAGCTGCTATCGAAGTGGGCTGCAACCAACGCGGCGCTAATGTCTTCTTATAGGGGCCGCTGTTGTCGCGTTGTCGTCCTGGAGGGAGGTCGGTCAACGTGTGATTGGCTGACCTCTTCTCACAGCCGTCTCTTCTCTGTCGTTTCCGATTGTCGTGCCGGCGCTGACTTTACGCCGCAACACCTGGAATATGTGTTCTAACACATACTCGTTTGTCTTTCCTGATGTGGTTGGAAAATACGATTAGCCTTAACACATAGTTGTACTCCTCTTAAAATTCTAGCCTCTTCGTCTACAATTTACGTGGAGAACTACAACCGTCAGATGGGAATACGATTATGCTGCATATTAAAGCTAATAACCAGTTCGTTCCTGAATCCAAATGAAACACAATGAGTGCAGCTACAGTGCTAAAGTGATTTTCACAGCTTAACACGAACTTAAAAGTCTCACGTCATAATTACTTCCCTGCCTACTCACTATATAATCCGATAATTTGCTATACAGTTTTTCTACGTTAAGAATCAAGGAGGAAGTGTGTTTTCTACGGTCGTGGTGATTGAAACTTATGCAACAAAATGATGGGTATATTGGAAGCTTTAAAACGATGTTTTAAGTCAATCAGAGGCGCAAAGATCTTGGAAGATCGATTCAACGGGATATACAGAATTTTAAAAGAGTTCATAATCTGAGCCGGCCGGTGTGGCCGAGCGGTTCTAGGCGCTACAGTATGGAACCGCGCGACCGCTGCGGTCGCAGGTTCGAATCCTGCCTCGGGCATGGATGTGTGTGATGTCCTTAGGTTAGTTAGGTTTACGTATTTCTAAGTTCTAGGGGACTGATGAGCTCAGAAGTTAAGTCCCATAGTGCTCAGAGCCATTTGAACCATTCATAAGCTGAATATCAACAAAAGTAAGTCACAGAGTAATAGAATGTAGCTTAATTAAATCAGCAGTTGGTCAAGGTATTAGATTAGTAAATGAGACACTAAGACTAGTGTATAATTTTGTTGCTTGAGCAGTAAAATAACTCATGATAGGTGAGGAAGAGAAGATATAAAGTACAAATTGGCACTATACAGGAAAGCATTTCCAAAAAGAGACATTTGTTGGCATCCAAACAAATTTAAGTGTTATGGAGTCTTTTCTGAAGGCAGTTGTCTGGAGTGTAGTCTTACACGAAAGTGAAACGTGGGAGCCGGTCAGTAATACCTGAATAAAGTAGAATCTTTTGAAATGAAGTGCTACACGAGACTGCAGAAGATCAGAAAATTAGACTGAATTAGTAATGAGGAGTTACTGAATCTGATACGAAATTAATTTAGGCATAACTTGACTAAAAGAAGGGATCGGTCGATAGGACACATACTGTAGCATATGGAAATCGTCAGTTCTACAACTACATCTACGACTATAGCTGTACTCTGAAAAACAAATAATTCAAATGGCTCTGAGCACTATGGGACTTAACATCTGAGGTCATCAGTCCCCTACACTTAGATCTACTTAATATAACTAACCTAAGGACATCACACACACCCACGCCCGAGGCAGGATTCGAACCTGTGACCGCAGCAGCGATTCCGGACTGAAGGGCGTAGAACTGTTCGGCCACAACGACCAGCTCTACAAAACACTTACACTACTGGCCATTAAGATGACGACGATGACGTGCTACAGACGCGAAATTTAACTGACAGGAAGAAGATGCTGTGATATGCAAATTATTAACTTTTCAGAGCAGTCACACAAGCTTGGCGCCAGTGGCGACATCTAGAACGTGCTCACATGAGGAAAGTTTCCAACCGATTTCTCATACACAAACAGCAGTTGACCGGCTTTGCCTGGTGAAACGTTGTTGTGATGCCTAGTGTAAAGAGGAGAAATGCGTACCATAACGTTTCCGACTTTGATAAATGTCGGTTTGTAGCCTATCACGATTGCCGTTTATCGTATCGCGACATTGCTGCTCACGTTGATCGAGATCCAGTGACTGTTAGCAGAATATGGAAGCGGTGGGTTCAGGAGGGTAATACGGAACGCCGTTCTCGATCCCAACGGCCTCGTATCACTAGCAGTCGAGATGACAGGCATCTTATCCGCATGGCTGTAACGGATCGTGGAGCCACGTCTCGATCCCTGAGCCAACGGATGGGGACGTTTGCAAGACAACAACCATCTGCAAGAACAGTTCGACGACGTTTGCAGCAGCATGGACTATCAGCTCGGAGACCATGGCTGCGGTTACCCTTGCCGCTGCATCACAGAAAGGAGCGCCTGCGATGGTGTACTCAACGACGAACATGGGTGCACGAATGGAGGAACGTCATTTTTTCGGATGAATCCAATTTCTGTTTATAGCATAATGATGGTCGCATCCGTGTTTGGCGACATCGCGGTGGAAGCGTGTATTCGTCTTCGCCATACCGTCGTAATCACCCGGCGTGCTGGTATGGGGTGCCATTAGTTACACCTCTCGGTCACCTCTTGTTCGCATTGACGGCACTTTGAACAGTGGACGTTACATTTCAGATGTGTTACGACCCGTAGCTCTACCCTTCATTCGGTCACTGTGAAACACTACATTTCAGCAGGATAATGCACGACCGCATATTGCAGGTCCTGTACGGTCATTTCTGGATACAGAAAATGTTCGACTGCTGCCCTGGCCACCACATTCTCCAGATCTCTCACCAACTGAAAACGTCTGGTCAATGGGGGCTGAGCAACTGCGAGGCTGACTCCTGGGTATTCCTTCTCGTTCCATTTTACCAGAACAAACGTGCCTATTTTTAGGTTATCTTTCATTACAGGCGCCGGTGATGGTGTTGATTTGCCTTTGGTTTGGCAAGAAAGTTATAGACCAGTGTCCTATATGTTCCTCATCACTATTGTGGAGGCTGATATTGCTGTCACCTCCTGATCTCAAACTGAATGCGTCATGTTCTTCTGACGTGGAGTCTTCCAATTTTTGTTTTCTTTTTCGTACGGTGGTCTTGGTTGTTTTTGAAGATGCTTTCACCTTTGGACTTTCTTCCTGGTGTTGGGTGTTTTCCACGGAGGCACTGATATTACTGGTAGAGCAAAACCCACACACACTTACACTCTGTCAAGGCCGGCCAGTGTGGCTGTGCGGTCCTAGGCGCTACAGTCTGGAATCGCGTGATCGCTACTGTCACAGGTTCGAATCCTGCCTCGGACATGGATGTGTGTGATGTCCTTACGTTACTTAGGTTTAAGTAGTTCTAAGTTCTGGGGGACTGATGACCACAGATGTTAAGTCCCATAGTGCTCAGAGCCATTTTTGAGCTCTGTCCAGGTGGAACTTGGAATTTTTTCCTCTTAGTAGAGCGAGGTGTAACAATCTCGCCTTCTTCCCTTGAAGTCGTTGAAGAAATGCATCCCCAATCATAGACAAGGCTTCATTTGCCTTGGATTTGTCTTGATTTGGCAAACGGCGTATGATCTGATTTTCATCTAGAGGCACCAATCCAGCTTTTTTGAAACCTCACTTTAGGTTGCTTTTCATGTTTGGACCAATTTCTTCTAAAACAGTTCGCAACATCATTGGGAACTGATCCTTTGGAAGTACAGCGATTCTTTTACCTGCATCTGATTGCTTCCAACGGTCAAGAACATCCTTCCACCTCGTTTTGAGTGGCCTAAGAAAGCCACATCCTGTGGCTGAGTGAGGTGGGAAGAATTAGGTGGAAGACAAACAAAGCGTACATTGTTTTCTTCACAGAGCTGAATCACATTGATGCTGAGGTGTGAAGTAAGATTGTCACCAATTACAACCTTCTTACCTTCTTGTTTCTTAAGGATTGGAAGCAGATGACTGGTAAACGGGTCCTCAAAAATTGCTAGAGCGATCCACCCATACTTACTGCGGTTATATCTAGCCCCAGGTGGGCCACCTTCCGTCCAAGTTGACCACAGATTGTCGGCCTTATATATGTTATAAGGTGGAATGGACTGTCCAGCTGTATTACCACAAAACATTACACTTATGCTGGATTTTGTTGTGTTCAAAATCTGCTCGGGTAATTTAGTACCCCTTCGGCAAATTACTTTTTTCCTACCCAGATCATCATTCATGTTGGTTTCGTCATAGTTGTAGACATTTTCAGGGGGGGGGGGGCCTTGAGCAGTTTTCCCACACTTTGAATGTATTCAGTGATGATCTTTTCATCGACAGCCGCTCTTGTTCTTTTTATGCTAACTGCAACTCGAACTGAAAGACTGGGATGCCTATGTAGGAAGGACTTATCCCAATCTCTTCCTTGCAAGTTATTCTTAAAACAACCAATGGTACGTCCCTGTCGACCTAAATAAGCTTTTATGGCAAATCTAAAATCAAGTTCGTCGCAAGGAAACCCCAAGTCACACAGCATGTGGAGGTGGGTAGCAAACGTAAGCTCCTCTTCATCAGTAAAAACTCTAGGGTGCCCTGCTTTCCCTGGATGTTGATCTTTTAGTTTCCTCTTGATAGTGGCTCAGCAAATATTATAAAAACTCTCTGCTTCTCGCTGTGTCATCCTCCTACTTCGCACAGCTTTCAGGCATTCTTCCAACTTTCCGGGAGTAAAGTCAGCGTATGTCTGGTTTCCAGGTAGTCTTATATATTTATAAGGCTTTGCGTCAGATAATCCTGAAAGAAAACAACCACAAAATTAGGATTTCCAGTGCGGAACTTTAATTCTTCTGGGCAACTTGAGCCCAAACTTATTAATACACTGAACAGCAAGAAATGTGATTACAGGTTACTTGAACCCGTGGGCTCAAGTAGCCCGTATTTGGAGGTAACGTCTACCAGTTGTACTTAACCATATATTTTACAATTAATGAGTTATTCAGGACATGAACTGCCCTCAGTTGGCTTTGATGATGAACTAAATATGAAATATACGCACTTACCTCCAGTTTTAGGCTATTCCTGATATCTCTACAGACGAAAGTTTGCAGAGTGAAATGAACAACAAACACGTGTATAGGTAGCATAACCAGTGCTGCTACTAGTGGCGACTTCCCAAACCTCCTAGACTCATGCTATGGTCTATTTAGTGCTGCCGCCTACCAGCGAAGCAGTAAACTACGTCGTTATACTGATGTTGAGAGTGCGCAGAGAACCAAACAACATTTTTCTGTTTTGGGCTCAAGTTAGCCTCCAGGGCTCTAGTAGCCCGAGTTTACGGTACGTAATGTACCTAATAGATGTTTGCCCATCCACTCATTGCTCGCGCAAACTAAGGTAAGAGTTCGGGCAACCTGTGCGCATTCGCACAGACGAAGGTCAATGGCTGGGCAGCCTTTAACTATATATATGAAGATAGTAACTGTTCTCGAGAGAACAGATACCATTGATTACCGTGCAGCTTCTCTAGAATAAACGATAATTAATTGAAATCCTCAGCTGCAGAAAGGTGCTGTTGATATACCTCGATGGGGACAGCTGAAAATGTGTGCCCCGACCGGGACTCGAACCCAGGATCTCCTGTTTACATGGCAGACATTCTATCCATCTGAGCCACCGAGGACACAGATGAATAGCGCGGCCGCAGGGACTTACGCACACAGATGAATAGCGCGACTGCAGTCGTGCTATTCATCTGTGTCCTCGGTGGCTCAAATGATTCAAATGGCTCTGAGCACTATGGGACTTAACTTCTGAGGTCGTCAGTCCCCTAGAATTTAGAACTACTTAAACCTAACCAACCTAAGGACATCACGCACATCCATGCCCGAGGCAGGCTTCGAATCTGCGACCGTAGCGGTCGCGCGGTTTCAGACTGTAGCGCCTAGAACCGCTCGGCCACCCTGGCCGGCTCGGTGGCTCAGATGAACAGAGTGTCTGCCATGTTAACAGGAGATTCCGTGTTCGAGTCCCGGTCGGGGCACACATTTCCAGCTGTCCCCATCGAGGTATATCAACAACACCTGTCGGCAGCTGAGGGTTTCAATTAATTATCGTTTATTCTAGAGAAGCTGGACGGTCGTCAATGGTGTCTGTTCTTCCGAGAACAGTTACTATCTTCATATATATTGACTGTTTTTTTGCCGCTGGTGCACTGTACATACGAGCAGAATCTCTTTGGGTGTCCTACCATATTTTGAGACAATATTTCACTGTCGAAACTATTAAATCTTCGTAGTCTCTGTTTCAATCCTTTCACACGATTCAGAATCTGAGGGCCACAGTTAGTTCTGCGGACTGTGCAACAAATTGTGAGCTTCGTCTTCTCATCCTTCTATGGCAGTCGCTGTAATGATTTAACAGTGACTCCGAGGCCAAGGAGCAGGCATCGTCTAGTCCAGCGTGCGCCATAATCTGCAGTTGGTTCCATCCTGTTCCCTCATCGTCTGCTGGAATAACCTCTTGAACACGTTGAATGAGGCTCCGAAGCATACACACAGCTTGCAATTAGTGTTCCTTCCTGTCCCTTGCATCCGTACATTTGAACGGCCGTCGATTAATACACCCTTCTGCGCTTGCCTTCTCTCGACACAGGATAAAGCAAGTTTCACAACACGTGAAGTGAAGCCCACTAGTTCAGACAACACCTGCATCATGTTGGTTAAGGGTTGGGTTTGGGTTGTTTGGAGAAGGAGACCAGACAGCGAGGTCATCGGTCTTATCGGATTAGGGAAGGACGGAGAAGGAAGTCGGCCGTGCCCTTTGAAAGGAACCATCCCGGCATTTGCCTGGAGCGATTTAGGGAAATCACGGAAAACCTAAATCAGCATGGCCGGACGTGGGATTGAACCGTCGTCCTCCCGAATGCGAGTCCAGCGTCTAACCACTGCGCCACCTCGCTCGGTGTGTTGGTTAAGGGGGAAGTGTAACAGCCTGCGTTATTTCTGGTCCCTGTCTACCCTCTGTAGGACACCTTGACCTTCCATCGACACGCCATTCGCAGTCAAGTGGACAAGTAATGACAGATTCCATACTTCCTGCCGAGGAGACGGGATCCACAGTAGGATATAGTAATTGAGTTACCTTTGAAACCTCTTATGCACGACTCCGCGGATGTCTCCCTACACACCGATTCGCAGCAGCTGCTAATCGTTTGACACGAGTCAGGTAGATTTCCAGGTGCTTACGAACGACAACTGACTCATCCCATATTGTAGAACAGCATTCACCATCGGGGTGAATTGTGGTAGGTACAATGCTTTAAAGGATACTGCTTTAAACTAAGCCTGTTGATTATCTTTTAATCTGTTGAGCTAAACATATTACTAGTTTCCTCTAAGAACTGATGTAATTAATACACAAAACGAGATAGCCATTAAGACAACAGAAAAATCTGAGGTAAAAATTACTAGTTTCTCAATTTGTCGCTAACAAACTTGGAAATGTTGTAAATTTGCGCCGGCCGGTGTGGCCGAGCGGTTCTTGGCGCCTCAGTCTGGAACCACGCGACCGCTACGGTTGCAGGTTCGAATCCTGCCTCGGCCATGGATGTGTGTGACGTCCTGAGGTTAGTTGGGTTTAAGGAGTTCTAAGTTCTAGGAGACTGATGACCTCAGATGTTAAGTCCCATAGTGCTCAGAGCCATTTGAACCATTTTTGTAAGTTTGCGATAAATATACATAACATACACTTCCCTTGAAAGGGAAAACTAGATGTAACACGATTAGTAGTTGTCATATGTGATACAGCAATTAAATCACAAACGCCTGTGTACTATGAAACAGCTTATGCACACAATGGTAACTTCCCTTAATTCTAAAAACAAAGTGTACGTTTATTCGCGTTGATGTACACTGAAATTCGAGGTGAACTATTCTTTGCCAGTAGTTGTAAATCGCAAACATTTATTTGCTATGAAATAAAGTTATCCATAACACTCGTTACTTAAGAAAATTTTCAAAAATAAACTTATTTACCGCGTAATCATACACGGAAAATTGGGAACGATTGTTTTTGAAAGAGAGTAGACCGACTGTTTCAAAAATTACTAAAACAGCATAATTTAAATGTACGCCTACAGTTGACTATAATAGTCTACGGTCAACAGTGCGGAAATACGCTATCATGCAATATTAGTTGTAGACGACTTTAACCACCGAGTATAGAAAGGGCCGTCTATGGACTCCTTGCAGGGGATACAGACAGACAGTCTTGCGAAGTTCTTTTGAATACGTTCTTTTGAACACAATGTAGGCAAGTATAATGCTTCGGAGAAGTCTGGGAAAGGTTCCGCTAACCCGACGAGGAAACTTCATTCGAGGAAACACGTGTCATGAACTGCGGCAGTCATCGAAAAGGCTCAGGCGTTGATTTCGGAGGAAGTGGGGCAATCGCGGAGGAAACCGGCGTCGGTACTAAAAGTCAGAGAAGGAACAATGCGTCAGACGGCAGAGGGAGACTTCATACGAGCCATTTAGTCCAAAACTGGCTCTCGGATAACGGTGACATGTTCTGGTCAAAGGAGTTTTGGCCCCCGAATAGCCCGGATTTGAGCCCCCTCGACTACTATGTTTGGAGCGTAGTCGAAAGAGTTATCAATAAGACAAGGCATCCTAATGTGGCATCTCTAGGCCCCCCTGTCGAAGCAGCATTCGCGAATAGGTACAACGCTGTTTTAAAGAGTGCGTGCAATCGCTTCAGGACAAGATTGGAAGCGGTCATTGCGGCTGAAGGGGGTTATATGGAGTAATGTTATCTTGAAAGATACTATTACTTATATGTAAAATGATTTTCATTTTTATTTGTATTTTGTTTTAATAAATTTGCTCTCAAAAATGTTTCATTTGTCCGGATTTAAGCTTTGCACCCTGTATGTGCCGTGTAAGTGGATTAAGCCGGCCAGACTGGCCGAGCGGTTCTAGGCGCTACAGTCTGGAACCGCGCGACCGCTACGTCGCAGGTTCGAATCCTGCCTCGGGAATGGATGTGTGTGGTGTCCTTAGGTTAGTTAGGTTTAAGTAGTTCTAAGTTCTAGGGGACTGATGACCACAGAAGTTAAGTCCCATAGTGCTCAGAGCCATTTAAGTGGATTAAGGGCGGAAAAAACCCTCCGTAATTTAACAACGAAATTTGAAAAATGCTGAGGAGGCGAATGTTATTGCATTCTCGGTTCAAAACGGTAAGCGCAAACAGCGACAAGCAAAAGTTAATACAAATCAGTGCGTCTGTAAAAAGATCGATGCGCGAAGCTTACAATAACTACCATCGTCTTAATTTAGCAATAGATCTTGCAAGAAAATTCTGGTCCCACGTAAAATGGCTCAGTGGGTCTAAGGCTTCCATTCCAGTAACTCGTTGACCAGTATGTCAACAGAAGATAGCAAAAGTAAAGCCGAAGTTTTAAATTTAGCACTTAAAAATCGTTCACGTAGGAGAATCGTACAAACATACCGTTACTTAGCTTTCATTTTTCGAGCATCTCTCGCCCAGCGCAAAGTCCCAAGGGACTGGAAAAAAGTGCAGGTTACTCCTGTACATAAGAACAGCCCTGCAGAATCACAGACCAATATTTTTAACATCGGTTTGCTGCAGAATCCTTGAAATGTTTCATTCAATATTATAAATTTCCTTGAGAAGGAAAAGTTCCCGTCCACAAATCAGCATGGTTTTAGAAAGCATCGCTGGTGCGGAACTCATCTTGCCCTTTTCTCACATAATATACTGCGAACTATGGATGAAGGGCAAAAGGCTGATTCCATATTTCTAGATTTCCGGAAAGCGTTTGACACTGTTAACCAAGGTACGCGCATATGGAGTAAGTTCACAGAAAAGTGAGTGGCTCGAAGCCTTCGTAAGTAATAGAACCCAGTATATTGTCCTAGACGGCAAGTGTTCATCAGAGACAAGGGTATTGTCAGGAGTGCCCCAGGAAAGTGTGATAGGGCAGCTGTTGTTCTTTATATACACAAGTGATTTAGCGGACACGGTGGGCAGCAATCTGCGGTTGTTTGCTGATGATGTTGTGGTGTACGGTATGGAGTAGAAGTTGAGTGACTGTAGGAGGATACAAGACGACTTAAACAAAATTTCCATTTGGTGTAATGAATGGCAGCTAGCCCAAAATGTGTAAAATGTGCCGGCCGGGATGACCGAGCGGTTCTAGGCGCTACAGTCTGGAACCGCGCGACCGCTACGGTCGCAGGTTCGAATCCTGCCTCGGGCATGGATGTGTGTGATGTCCTTAGGTTAGTTAGGTTTAAGTAGTTCTAAGTTCTAGGGGCCTGATGACCTCAGCAGTTAAGTCCGATAGTGCTCAGAGCCATCTTTTGGAAAAATGTAAGTTGATGCGGATGAGTAGGAAGATCAAAGCCGTAATGTTCGGATACAGTATTGCTAGTGTCCTGCTTAACACAGTCATGTCGTTTAAATATCTGGATGTAGCGTTGCAAATCGATATGAGATGGACCGAGCATGTGAGAATTATGGTAGGCCGGCCGCGGTGGCCGAGCGGTTCTAGGCGCTTCCGTCCGGAAACGCGCGACTTCTACGGTCGCAGGTTCGAATCCTGCCTCGGGCATGGATGTGTGTCATGTCCTTAGGTTAGTTAGGTTCAAGTAGTTCTAAGTTCTAGGGGACTGATGGCCTCAGATGTTAAGTCCCATAGTGCTGAGAGCCATTTCAACCATTTGAACTGTGGCAGCGAAGGCGAATGTTCAAATGTCTGTGAAATCTTGTGGGACTTAACTGCTAATGTCATCAGTCCTTAAGCTTACACGCTACTTAACCTAAATTAGCCTAAGGACAAACACACACACCCATGCCCGAGGGAGGCCTCGAACCTCCGTCGGGACCAGCCGCACAGTCCATGACTGCAGCGCCCTAAACCACTCGGCTAATCCCGCGTGGCTGAAGGTGAATGGTCGACTTCGGTTTATTGGGAGAATTTTAGGAAATAGAGGTTCGCCTGTAAAAGACACTGCAAATGGGACGCTGGTGCAACCTGTTCTTGAGTACTGCCAGAGTGTTTGGGTTCTGGACCAGGTCGGATTGAGGAAGGCCATCGAGGTGGTTCAGGGGCGGGCTGCTAGATCTGTTACCGGTAGGTTCGAACGACACGTGTTACAGAGGTGCTTCGGGAATTCAAATGGGAATCCCTGAAGGGAAGGCGACGTTCTTTTCGAGGAACACTGTTGAGAAAATTTAGAGAACTGGCATTTGAAGCTGACTGCCGAACGATTCTGCTACCACCAACATACATTTTAACTAAGGACCGCGATGATAAAATGCGAGAAATTAGGGCTAATACTGTAAGGTAACGGGGGATAATATGGCCTTACAGCAGCTTTGCTGGCAATGGAAATATCAACTATCGAAAAATGGATGGGATGTTAAAAGTACAAAGAAAAGGCAGTACATTTATAGACTCATCTTTCCCTGACAAAGATAAGGCAGCATTCAGCAGTTTCAGAGGGTTTAAATCACTTGGTTACATAATTGGATATAATTACTGTGTATGACTTTGCACTTAAAAAAATAATGTAGGGTGTGCTTGTAATCTGAGTCCTTGGATTTGCTGGATACGAGGTCTTCAAAGTAGTTCGTACTTTAAATTTAAAGCACAGCAACAGAAATAATATGTTGGGCTGGTGTACTTCAATCAAAACGTTTCAGAGTAAAATTAAGTTACAAAGATGTTTAGAACAACTGCAAAGTAAGTCATTATTTTATTATGAAGACAGGATTCCATGTGAATGCGGCAAATCTTATATGTGATGTCCTTAGGTTAGTTAGGTTTAATTAGTTCTAAGTTCTAGGCGACTGATGACCTCAGAAGTTAAGTCCCATAGTGCTCAGAGCCATTTGAACTAACTCGCCTTCTTCAGCCTTGTAAGTATGCCATCACCGAACACTGTATTTCGACTGGTAATGCCCTGAATTACAATGAGACAAAAATTGTGGCCCATACGTCTAACTTTTTGAGTTCTATTATTAATGACTCCGTGGAAATACGGCTGTCTGACAATGAGTCTCTCGGCGGTTACCAACTGAATTCGGCAGTGAATCCAACTGTCTAAAAACTTCGTGTCCTCCGTAGCCGGCGTAGGTCTGTGGTGGAACCGCAGGAAGACAATCGAATTAATATCGATGCGGCGAGTTTTCACCACGGAGGGCGCGCGGCGCAGCAGAATCGAACGCGCTCAAGTAGCGCCAAGTGAATCCACAACGCATGTGGCGGAGGGGCCTTAAATATCAGAGCTCAGGGAGTTTTCGCCAGTATCACCGGAAGATGGCCAGAAGACTCTGCGCCGAAATATTGTGGCAGGAAATTGCAAACATCCGACAGTTCGCGCGAACAATATGTACGCCGGGAAAGTTTTAAATCTCAAACATCAACCATTTCTTTTTGAAGGAATTGCCCATCTTGTCTGACAGTGGGATAAATTTATTATTTATTGAAATAATTGGTTGCAGAAAAGAAATTTTATTTCGTTAACCGGTTTCAAACACCTAGTGCCCTTCTTCAGAAGTTTATAACTATTGCACTATTTGCAAGTGTCAAAAATAAGATGTGTGCAGCATATTACTCTTGATGAACTGTGGTATCGTGTTGCAGCTGCATGGGCAGCTGTACCTGTACACGCCATCCAAGCTCTGTTTGACTCAATGCCCAGGCGTATCAAGGCCGTTATTACGGCCAGAGGTGGTTGTTCTGGGTACTGATTTCTCAGGAACCATGCACCCAAATTGCGTTAAAATGTAATCACATGTCAGTTCTAGTATAATACATTTGTCCAATGAATACCCGCCTATCATCTGCATTTCTTCTTGGTCTAGTAATTTTAATGGCCAGAAGTGTATATACTCCGCCAGCCACTAAGCGGTGTGCGGCGGATGGCACAATTCGCGCTAAAGTCAAATTTCCCCACCTCTGTTCCACTCGCGGATGGCGAGTATGTGGCTCCAGATGTCTACTCTCAAGTCACTAAATCCCCGCAAATTACGGAACGGTGGTTTGTGAGCACGCAGATAGCGCCCGATATGTGTTCCTATGGGTACAGATTAGCGGCATTTGCTGGCTAAGACATCATTGTCAGTTCACTGCTATGCACCTCAAACCACTGCAGCCCGATTCTGGCCTCGAAACGCAGAGAGCTAGCCCGCTGGAAGATGTCATCGCCACCAGAGAAAATTTCAATCACGAAGGGACGCACGTTGTCCACAATAATGTTCACATATCTGACTGGTGTCATGCTATCTTCGATTGCTACCATAGGTCACGTAGAGGCCCAACTCAATGTACCCCAGAGCATAACTCTGCTCTCACTGGCTTGCACTTCTGGTGCGGTGTACGTCTCAAGCAGTCAATCTCCTGGATGACGACGTGTAAGGACCCAACCATCGACCTGATGTAACAAGAAATGCAATTCATTCGGCAGGTGACACGTTTCTATAGATCCACGGTGAAAACTCAGTAAGCTGTGACCACTGCAATCGTAACTGACTATGTCGTTGGGCCAACTCAGAAACACGTAGGGGTTGTGTGATGCGGAGCTCCATGTTCAACAATGGCCTTTGAACGGTGTGCTCCGAAACGCACCAGTATTGTACTCTATCGATAGATCTGCCACAGATCGCTGCCTATCCTGAATTACACAGTGGAGGATCCTCCAACTTCTACGTTTTGTGATGGGATGTGGTCGTCCAATACCATATGGGCTATGGCCTACTCGTTACTTCACCATCCTTCAACCACATTCCAAAGGTCCTCACGACCGTGGTACGCTAACAGGCGGCCAGCTTCACCGCTTCGGAGATTATCGTTCCAGCCGCGGGGCCATAACAATGCGCCCTTTGTCAAAACCCGCTTATATCAGTGGATTTCCGCATTTACGGCCATATCTTGGCTATGATGGCTGCCCATTCGTATGTGTTCCGCTATCATTCGTTCCTTACTGCGACGTGTGCCCGCACACCATCACCAGGAGACATTCAACCTCGTGGTACACAACTGTTGCATCTAATCAAACACATCATTCGTCTTTTCATCAACTCTCAGCCTGATGTCTGTACACGCAACTACTAGTACCCCAATCGTTTTTGCTTCAGTCTGGAACCGAGCGACCGCTACGGTCGCAGGTTCGAATCCTGCCTCGGGCATGGATGTGTGTGACGCCCTTAGGTTAGTTAGGTTTAAGTAGTTCTAAGTTCTAGGGGACTGATGACCTCAGATGTTAAGTCCTATAGTGCTCAGAGCCATTTGAACCATTTTTTTTGCAAAAACCCCTTTAAAAGTACCTGTCCCACCTAGCAGATGTAAGAGCGCTTAGACACTATTTCTAGAACAATGGACCACTCATCGAGTCTTGGGCATGGCTACTGGTAGTCTTTTTGCTTACCTTTCTCTGCCCTGTGAACCATTGCATGGTATGTCCACTACAATAATCGATAAAGCTCTTTTACAGACATTAGATTCCCCAGAGATCTTGGAAATTTGACACTCTACAGGCCACCAAAATGCTTTAGAATATGCCTACGATGTCAACTGTGAGTGCAACTGCGTATCTCTTAGCCGAATATTCTATAATCCCAAAAACTTGATTACCCATGTAATATACAAGGGCTTAAAAAGTCGTGTTCCCCTATTTCAGTGGTGAAAATATGTATCAATGTAGAAAAATATATCTAGTAAACATCTACATCTACATCTACATTGATACTCCGCAAGCCACCCAACGGTGTGTGGCGGAGGGCACTTTACGTGCCACTGTCATTACCTCCCTTTCCTGTTCCAGTCGCGTATGGTTCGCGGGAATAACGACTGTCTGAAAGCCTCCGTGCGCGCTCTAATCTCTCTAATTTTACATTCGTGATCTCCTCGGGAGGTATAAGTAGGGGGAAGCAATATATTCGATACCTCATCCAGAAACGCACCCTCTCGAAACCTGGCGAGCAAGCTACACCGCGATGCAGAGCGCCTCTCTTGCAGAGTCTGCCACTTGAGTTTATTAAACATCTCCGTAACGTTATCACGGTTACCAAATAACCCTGTGACGAAACGCGCCGCTCTTCTTTGGATCTTCTCTATCTCCTCCGTCAGACCGAGCTCTTAAATGCATGCCTTCAGAGCTATGAGAACTTGTTCACCTTAGCGACAGTGAAACACATCTCCTCTACTGAACAAGTCCTCTGAGTGAATAAGTAGTCTTAACTATTAAGGAATGCATTTTACAGCCCATGTTTACTCAGCATTTTTTTTTTTTTTTTGGGGGGGGGGGGGTGAATACTACCACCTCCCAATAAATGGAAATAAAAGATCTTGTAGTAGATGAGATTTGTTTCACAGTTTCAAAAAGGAACAAGTATTCATAAATTCTAAGGTAGGCATTTTAATCCCACTGTTTACTGGATATTTTTTTCTTGTTTTGATGATACCACCGCCTCTCAAAATATGGAACACATTTCATTAACACCCTGAATAGACTTACATTTTCTGAATCCACGCTGGCACTGGTTAATCCCCAAGAGCTCTGTCTGTACCCGCAATTTGTCACATTCCTGGATCTTGGCAAAGATATATAATAAGCCAATGGGCCATGACTGCAGTAACCAGATGTAAGTGGTTATATGTGGTTAGTTATTTGGCATCAAGCAAATATTGTTTTAATTTGTTAAATGTTTGTTGGAATTCATTGTTCCAGTGCATTTGGTGCCTTTACCTCACAACTTGTGCGGTAGTTCACTGATGGAAGCTGCATGAGGGAGAGATTTCCTACAATAGTTATCCTAATATGGCACGTAATTGCTTGATACTCTCTGCAGCCGGAAAGCTTTTAATGACGCCAGTATGTTGCGACATCCTCTGCATGCCGTCGGCAGACAATACTTGTCCTAAGTATTGCACTTCGTTTTGGAAGAAGATACACTTGTCTTTGCTTCATTTGCAGTTTGCCGCTTGTAGAATTTTCAAAACAGATCCGAAATTCTGTAAGAGTACCTGTGGAATTGTTCCTGAGATATTTGTGTCGTCGAGGTAGTCCACAGCGTTTGGCGCTTTCCGAATTTAGTGTTCTAAATAACTCTAGAACAAACTGAGTGCACTGGCTATTTCGAAGGGTAACCATTTATAAGGTTAAAAACCTAACGGAGTATTTATCGCCATACGTTTCTGTGTGCTTTCCGCCAACAGGTTGGTTTGGGGAAGGAGACCAGACAACGTGGTCATCGGTCTCATCGGATTAGGGAAGGATGGGGAAGGAAGTCGGCCGTGCCCTTTCAGAGGAACCATCCCGGCATTTGCCTGGAGTGATTTAGGGAAATCACGGAAAACCTAAATCAGGATGGCCGGACGCGGGATTGAACCGTCGTCCTTCCGAATGCGAGTCCAGTGTGTAACCACTGCGTCCGCCAATAAGATTTACAGATAAGGTTCTTTAATAACCAGTGTAGTAAAGTAGGCACCACCAGCTAATTTTGACACCAGTTCATCCGACTTGGGAACAGTTTATGAGATAATAATAAAATGAGTATTGCATGAATATATGGTGTCTGTTCTTTAGGACATGTCCGAAGAACACACACCACGCGGGATCCACAGCTATGATACTTATTATGTACACTCCTGGAAATGGAAAAAAGAACACACTGACACCGGCGTGTCAGACCCACCATACTTGCTCCGGACACTGCGAGAGGGCTGTACAAGCAATGATCACACGCACGGCACAGCGGACACACCAGGAACCGCGGTGTTGGCCGTCAAATGGCGCTAGCTGCGCAGCATTTGTGCACCGCCGCCGTCTGTGTCAGCCGGTTTGCCGTGGCATACGGAGCTCCATCGCAGTCTTTAACACTGGTAGCATGCCGCGACAGCGTGGACGTGAACCGTATGTGCAGTTGACGGACTTTGAGCGAGGGCATTTAGTGGGCATGCGGGAGGCCGGGTGAACGTACCGCCGAATTGCTCAACACGTGAGGCGTGAGGTCTCCACAGTACATCGATGTTGTCGCCAGTGGTTGGCGGAAGGTGCACGTGCCCGTCGACCTGGAACCGGACCGCAGCGACGCACGGATGCACGCCAAGACCGTAGGATCCTACGCAGTGCCGTAGGGGACCGCACCGCCACTTCCCAGCAAATTAGGGACACTGTTGCTCCTGGGGTATCGGCGAGGACCATTCGCAACCGTCTCAAAGAAGCTGGGCTATGGTCCCGCACACCGTTAGGCCGTCTTCCGCTCACGCCCCAACATCGTGCAGCCCGCCTCCAGTGGTGTCGCAACAGGCGTGAATGGAGGGACGAATGGAGACGTGTCGTCTTCAGCGACGAGAGTCGCTTCTGCCTTGGTGCCAATGATGGTCGTATGCGTGTTTGGCGCCGTGCAGGTGAGCGCCACAATCAGGACTGCATACGACCGAGGCACACAGGGCCAACACCCGGCATCATGGTGTGGGGAGCGATCTCCTACACTGGCCGTACACCACTGGTGATCGTCGAGGGGACACTGAATAGTGCACGGTACATCCAAACCGTCATCGAACCCATCGTTCTACCATTCCTAGACTGGCAAGGGAACTTGCTGTTCCAACAGGACAATGCACGTCCGCATGTATCCCGTGCCACCCAACGTGCTCTAGAAGGTGTAAGTCAACTACCCTGGCCAGCAAGATCTCCGGATCTGTCCCCCATTGAGCATGTTTGGGACGGGATGAAGCGTCGTCTCACGCGGTCTGCACGTCCATCACGAACGCTGGTCCAACTGAGGCGCCAGGTGGAAATGGCATGGCATGCCGTTCCACAGGACTACATCCAGCATCTCTACGATCGTCTCCATGGGAGAATAGCAGCCTGCATTGCTGCGAAAGGTGGATATACACTGTACTAGTGCCGACATTGTGCATGCTCTGTTGCCTGTGTCTATGTGCCTGTGGTTCTGTCAGTGTGATCATGTGATGTATCTGACCCCAGGAATGTGTCAATAAAGTTTCCCCTTCCTGGGACAATGAATTCACGGTGTTCTTATTTCAATTTCCAGGAGTGTAAATTGAAGGGGGAAGGGGAGAGAGCAAAAGAAAAAGAAGGAACTAATAATATCGATGTCGTGTAAACTGCATCCAGAAAATAAGGCGAGGAGGGGTCTACTAACCACACCCCCAGCCCCATACCCCCCCCCCCCCCCCCCAACCACATCACTGTCCCGATCCAACTACACGCCTTTCCCGGCAAGCAAAAGAGCGGAGGTCCCGCCCTTGCTGGCACTTAACGATGCGTGCTGATGAAGAGGAATGAAGATACTCAAACAAGAACTGCAATGGCTAAATTTTTACAGTCGGAAGTGATTATAATTTTTTAGATTTTCTGTTGGACCCAATATTTTTTTTCTATTTTTACGACCAGATCTTCAGAAAATACAGTGGAAAGCATTAAAACCGAATTACAAACACGGATTTTAAATAAATTGTATGTCTTCTGCTCGATAAAGCATACTTTAAAATAAAACGTGGTCTATGCCCGCGGATCAGCATACAGCACATGGTTAATGTAATGTGCGTAAGATGCTTCATCATTCTCGCGAAAAGGCCATTTTGCATGTACACAGCACGAACCAGCACTACACCGAGAAAATCTCGAATGTTTTCCATGGATATTTTTCGATCATTTTGATATTACGAACCCGTGCTCTTCGGTGCCTAGTTAAAGAGTAATTGCACTACTGGCCATTAAAATTACTACACTAAGAAGAAATGCAGATGGTAAACAGTTATTCATTAGACAAATATATTATACTACAACTGCATGTGATTACATTTTCACGCACTTTGGGTGCATAGATCCGCAGAAATCAGTACCCAGAACAACCACCCCTGGTCGTAATAACGGCCTTGATAAGCCTGGGCATTGAGCCAAACAGAGCTTGGATGGCGTGTATAGGTACAGCTGCCCATGCAGCTTCAACACGATACCACAGTTCATCAAGATTAGTGACTGGCGTATTGTGACGAGACAGTTTCTCGGCCACCATTGACCAGCCGTTTTCAATTGGTGAGAGATCTGAAGAATGTGATGGCCAGGGCAGAAGTCGAACATTTCCTGTATCCAGAAAGGCCCCTACAGAACCTGCAACATGCGGTCGTGCATTATCCTGCCGAAATGTAGGGTTTCGAAGGGATCGAATGAAGGGTAGAGCCACGGGTCGTAACACATATGAAATCTAACGTCTACTGTTCAAAGTGCCGTCAATGAGAACAAGAGGTGACGCGGACGTGTAATCAATGGCACCCCATACCATCACGGCGGTTTATGCGCCAGTATGGCGATGACGATTACACGCTTCCAATGTGCGTTCACCGCCATGTCGCCAAACGCGTATGCGACCATCATGATGCTGTAAACAGAACCTGGATTCATCCGATAAAACGACGTTTCGCCATTCGTGCAACCAGTTTCGTCGTTGAGTACACCATCGCAGGCGCTCCTGTCTGTGATGCAGCGTCAAGGATAACCGCAGGCATGGTCTCCGAGCTGATAGTCCATACTGCTGCAAATGTCGTCGAATTGTTCGTGCAGATGGTTGTTGTCTTGCATACGTCTCCATCTGTTGACTTAAGGATCGAGGCGTGGCTGCATGATCCGTTATAGCCAAGCGGATAAGATGCCTGTCATCTTGACTGCTTGTGATACGAGGCCTTTGGGATCCAGCAAGGCGTTCCGTATTACCCTCCTGAACCCACCGATTCCATATTCTGCTAACAGTCATTGGATCTCGACCAACGCGAGCAGCAATGTCGCGATATGATAAACCGCAATCGCGATACGCTAAAATCCGATATTTATCAAAGTCGGATACGTGATGGTACACATTTCTCCTCCTTACACGAGGCATCACAACAACGTTTCACCAGGCAATGCCGGTCAACTGCTGTTTGTGTATGAGAAATCGGTTGGAAACTTTCCTCTTGTCAGCACGTTGCTCTGATAAACTAATCATTTGCGTATCACAGCATCTTCTT
The DNA here is from genome assembly GCF_021461395.2 of Schistocerca americana. NCBI lineage: Eukaryota > Metazoa > Arthropoda > Insecta > Orthoptera > Acrididae > Schistocerca > Schistocerca americana. The sequence continues at coordinate 188,222,275 of NC_060130.1, forward strand.
CCTGTCGGTTAAATTTCGCGTCTGTAGCACGTCATCTTCGTAGTGTAGCATTTTTAATGGCCAGTAGTGTACGTTATTAATTTGTAACGAGTCACCGGAGACCATGGGTGTCTGTACGAAAATACTCAGAAAGTATCCCTGAACAAGCACTAATATTTTGTCGGTGGAGTTTTTGTTGATGCTGTGTGACTGGCACGAGTTCCACGTTGCTTCTTCTTCCACTACTCGAGCTACATTTGTGCGTCCTCATTTCTTTATAACAATAATTCTGCATCTATATCCATACTGTGCATAGCAGAGGGTACTTCTCATTGTACCAGTTATTAATGTTTCCTATTTTTCTACTCACGTATGGAAAGCTGAAAGAATGATTGCTGAAAGGCGCCAGTGCGCGCTGTAATTAGTCTATACTATCCTCGCGATCTGTAAGGGCGGATTCGTAGGGGGCTGTAGCATATTCTTAGATTCATTGTTTAAAATTGGTTCTTCAAACTTACTAACTCGGCTTTGGAAATTGGAAATTTGTGGTAAGTTATGTGGTACCAAACTGCTAAGGTCATCGGTCCCTAGGCTTACACATTACTTAGTCTAACTTAAACTAACTTACACTAAGGACAATATACACACCCATGCCCGAGGGAGGACTCGAACCTCCAACGGGGGCAGCTGCGTGATCCGTGACAAGGCGCCTTAACCCGCGCGGCTACCCTGAACGGCTCTAACTAGGGTTTCTCCGGACTGTTTGCGTCTATCTTCAAGTGTCTGCCACTTCAGTTTCATCAGCCTCTCCATAACACTTTCGCACTAGTAAAACAAACCTGCGACCATTAGCGCTGCCTTTCTCTTTTTCGTTGAATATTCCCTGTTAGTCCTATTCCGTACGTGTCCCACACACTTGAGTAATATCCTATGACGAATCTCCTTTGTACACTCATTGCATTTCCCCACTATCCTATCAATGAACCAAAATCTGCACCCTGCTTTACCTACGACTAAGCCTATGTGATCGTTCCATTTCATATTCCTGCGAAGTGTTACATGTAGGTATTCATATGAGTTGACCGACTCAAATTGTGACTCGCTGGTATTGTAGTCATAGGATACTACGTCATTTCCCTTTGGGAAGTGCAAAGCTTTCCATTTCTGAATATTTAACTCAAAGTTGCCAGTCTTTTCACCACTTTGAAATCTTATTAAGATCTAACCGGATATCTGTGCAGCTTTTTTTTCAGATAGCACCTCATTATGGATAACTACATCATCTGCGAAAAGTCTAAGGTTAATAAAATACTGCCAACAAGGCCATTACAACATTGACATTGGGGTTCCCAACACACTTCTACATCTACATCTACATTTATACTCCGCAAACCACCCAACGGTGTGTGGCGGAGGGCACTTTACGTGTCACTGTCATTACATCCCATTTCTGTTCCAGTCGCGTATGGTTCGTGGGAAGAACGACTGTCTGAAAGCCCCCGTGCGCGTTAGAATCTCTCTAATTTTACGTTCGTGATCTCCTCGGAAGGTATAAGTAGGGGGAAGCAATATATTCGATACCTCATCCAGAAACGCACCCTCTCGAAACCTGGCGAGCAAGCTACACCGCGATGCAGAGCGCCTCTCTTGCAGAGTCTGCCAATTGAGTTTGCTAAACATCTCCGTAACGCTATCACGCTTACCAAATAACCCTGTGACGAAACGCGCCGCTCTTCTTTGGATCTTCTCTATCTCCTCCGTCAACCCGATCTGGTACAGATCCCACACTGATGAGTAATACTCAAGTATAGGTCGAACGAGTGTTTTGTAAGCCACCTCCTTTGTTGATGGACTATATTTTCTAAGGACTCTCCCAATGAATCTCAACCTGGTACCCGCCTTACCAACAATTAATTTTATATGATCATTCCACTTCAAATCGTTCCGCACGCATACTCCCAGATATTTTACAGAAGTAACTGCTACCAGTGTTTGTTCCGCTATCATATAATCGTACAATAAAGGAGCCTTCTTTCTATGTATTCGCAATTCATTACATTTGTCTATGTTAAGGGTCAGTTGCCACTCCCTGCACCAAGTGCCTATCCGCTGCAGATCTTCCTGCATTTCGCTACAATTTTCTAATGCTGCAACTTCTCTGTATACTACCCTGGGGCACACTCGAAGCTACTCCTACATCTGTTGTTGACTGTCCATCCATGATAATTGCTGCTTTCTCCCTACCATAAAATCTCAGTCCAATCACAAATTTCGCATGATCCCCCATACAATCGTGCTTTTGAAAGCAAGCATAGACGCAGTATGGAATGAAATGTTTTTCGGAAATCAAGAAATACTGCACCTATCTGATTGCCATGATCCATGGTTTTTAGGCTATCACGTGAAAAAACTGCAAAGTGGGTTTCACACGGTCAATGTTTCCTGAATCCGTGCTGTTTGGCATCGAGAGGATACCGCATTACGTTTGAGTTCAGAATATGTTCTAATATTAAACAACAAATGGGCCTTAAGCACACTGGACGTTAGTTTTATGGTTAACTTATGATACGCTTCTTGTACAAGGGTGTCACCCGTGCTTCCTTCCAGCTACTCGGATCCGTTTTTTGTGTGAGGGATCTGCGACAAATTATGGTTAAAAGTGACCTAACTCAGACAGAAATCTGGTAGAGAATCTAACAGAAATTCCATCGGGTGCTGGAGCTTTGTTACATTTCAGTGGTTTCAATTGTTTCTCAACACCACTGACACTAATATCTATATGAATTTTCTTTGCTGTGGTGCGAGAATTATGAAGAAGCAATACTTCTGGACAAGTCTATATATTATTGTCGTTGTTGCTATGTGGAAGATAAATGATCATTATAAAGCTGTATACTAAGTAAGGTACACTTTAAAAGAACAGTGTGTTCATCACAACTTACGTAACATCACAATTTTCTTAACAAATGAATAAAACTTTTTTAAGGTGACAAAAAATTACAACTTTCATAATAGTGGATGGTAATGTTACCGATGACGGAACCGCTAAAGGAAAATAACTAAAACCGGTTTTTCGAAACTCCTTCACCAAAGGAGACGAAGTAAATAGTCCACAGTTCGAATCAAAAACTGTTGCCAGGATGAGTAACTTAGAAGTAGTTATCGTCGGTGTAGCGAAACAACTCAACCCAGTAAAGGCAAGTCCTTCGGTCCAGACTGTATAACAGTTAGGTTCCTTTCAGAGAATGCTGATGTAATAGCCCCATATTTAGCGATCATATACAACCGCTCGCTCGATGAAAGATCCGTATCAGAAAGCGGGAATATTGCGCAAGGCACACCAGTAATCCAGAAAGAAAATACGAATAATCCACTGAATTACAGATCCATGTCATGGACGTCGATTAACAGTATGATTTTGGAACATAATTATGCTGTGTTCGAACGTTAAGATTTGCCTCCAGGAAAACAATCCATGGACACACAGTCAACAAGGAATCATTGTAATCTTCCTTGTGAAAGACAACTAGCGCTCATGAAATAATGAGTGCTATGAACAGGGGATCTCAAATTGATTACACATTTCTAGATTTACAGAAAGCTTTTAATACAGTTGCTCATAAGCGTCTTCCAATCGAATTGTGTGCCTGTGAAGCATCTTCTGAAAAATGGTTCAAATGGCCCTGAGCACTATGGGACTTAACATCTCAGGTCATCAGCCCCCTAGAACTTAGAACTACTTAAACCTAACTAACCTAAAGACATCACACACATCCATGCCCGAGGCACGATTCGAACCTGCGACCGCAGCAGTCGCGCGGTTCCGCACTGAAGTGCCTAGAACCGCTCGGCCACCGCGGCCGGCAAGCATCTTCTCACTTGAGCAATTGGATTCGTGATTTCCTGTCAGAAAGGTCACAGTTCGTAGCACACTATGTGATCAAAAGTATCCAGACACCTGGCTGAAAATGACTTACAAGTTCGTGGCGCCCTCCATTGGTAATACTGGAATTCAATATGGTGTTGGCCAACTCTTAGCCTTGATGACAGCTTCCACTCTCGCAGGCATACGTTCAATCAGGTGCTGGAAGCTTTCTTGAGGAATGGCAGCCCATTCTTCACGGAGTGCTGCACTGAGGAGAGGTATCGCTGTCGATCGGTGAGGCCTGCCACGAAGTCGGCGTTCCAAAACATCCCAAAGGTGTTCTGTAGGATTCAGGTCAGGACTATGTGCTGGACGACCACACCATAACACCACCGCCTCCGAATTTTACTGCTGGCACTACACACTCTGGCAGATGACGTTCACCAAGCATTCGTCATACCCACACCCTGCCAACGGATCGCCAATTGTGTACCGTGAGTCGTCACACCACACAACGTTTTTTCACTGTTCAATTGTCCAATGTTTACGCTCCTTGCACCAAGTGAAGCGTCGTTTGGTGTTTATCGGGTGATATATGGCTTATGAGCAGCCGCTCAACCATGAAATCCAAGTTTATGTCTGCCTATTAAACATTACGACCCTCTTCAACTGTCAGCGGTCTCTGTCAGTCAACAGACGAGGTCTGTCTGTACGCTTTTGTGCTTCACTTCACTATCACATCGGAAACAGTGGACCTAGGGATGTTTAGGAGCGTGCAAATCTCGCGTACAGACGTATGACACAAGTGACACCCAATCACCTGACCCCGTTCGAAGTCTGTGAGTTCCGCAGAGCGTCCCATTCTGCTCTCTCACGATGTCTAATGACTACAGAGGTCGCTGATATGGAGTACCTGGCAGCAGGCAGGAGCACAATGCACCTAATATGAAAAACGTATTTCTTTGTTTTTTGGGGGGGGGGGGGGAGGGGTATCCGGATACTTTTGACCACATAGTGTAACTGATGGGCAGTCATCTAGTAAAACAGAAATTATATCTGGCGTTCCATGAGGAAACCTCTGCTGTTCCAAATCTATATAAATGATTTATAAGTCAATCTGAGCAGTCCTCTTAGATTGTTTGCAAATGATGCTGTCATTAATCGTCTAGTAAAGCCATCAGAATGCAAAAGGATTTTGACTAAATATCGGTAGAGAGCGATAAGTGACAACTGCGACGCTAAATAATGAAACGTGTGAGGTCATCCACATGAGTACTAAAAGGAATCTGTTAAATTTCAGTTACACGACAAGTGACACAAATCCAAAATCTGACAGCTCACCTAAGTATTTAAGGTTAAGAGTTACGAACAAAGTTAATGGGATGAATTACATAATTTATGTTGTGCGGAAGGCAAACCGCTGACTGCGTTTTATTGGCAGAACACTTAAAAGATGCAACAGGTCTACTGAAGAGGCTGCCTACACTACGCTTGTCCGTCCTCTGCCAGAGTATTGCTGTGCGGTATGGGATCCTTGTGGAATAGGATTGACGCAGGATATTGAAAAGTCCAAAGAAGTGCAGCTCGTTCTGTATTATCGCGAAGTAGGGAGAGAGTTTCACGGGTGTGATACTCGAGTTGGGGTGGAATTAATTAAAATAAAGGCGTTTTCCACGGCGACGAGATCTTTTCACGAAATTTCAATCTTCAAATTTATTCTACGATTGCGAAACTGTTTTCTTGACGCCCGCCTACGTAAGGAGAAATGACCATCGTGATAAAATAAGAGAAATCAGAGCTTAGGTGTTCGTGTTTCCTGCGCACTCTTCGAGAGCTCAATTTTAGAGAAATAACGTTAAATTGGTTTGATAAACTCTCTGCCAAGCACTTAAGCGTGGGTTGCAGAGTAGTTATGCAGATGTAGATGTACATATACATCATAAAAGAAGGAAAAGTAGGATTTAAACGTTAAACCGAGTAGATCAAGTGTCATTACGCTGATGTGATAGAGAGTATCGTAGAGCGTTACGTAGACAATTGGTGGCGCTCTTGCTCTTCTTCCGGCAGCAGGATATTCCGTTCACATTAGTCACTTACACAGTGGCGTCGACGTGACCCGGGCAAGGCCGTGTAGCGCCACACTGCTTCCGAAGGACACGGGGTGCGTGATGTAGTGAGCAAGTAGTTTCCAGATAAACTGGGTGCAAATTTCACAGATTTCTTGAAAGGTGCAAATTTCACTGAGTGCAGTTGTCATATATAAAGGACATCAGCTGCATCGGGACTTTGGGCAGAATCAGTGGCGAGGAGCAAAGATGTGTGTGGGACGAGGATTCGAACCTGGGATCTCCTACTTAGCAGGCAGTTACATTAACTGCTGCGCCACGTGGACACAGTGTTTACCGCACATGAGCCTACTATCACGGCACGCTCCCCAGCCGATTCACATTCCCACCTAGTGCCACTCATTCGCAATCCCTGTCCATATCCCGCACTCTCGCTAATTTTAGATTCCAGTTCGAGGTCGAATGTACGAGGGTCACTCCAAAAGAAATGCACACTATTTTCGTAAAAATACAGTTTTCATTCTGCATGTGCGAAAGTTTTACAGTGTGTAGATACATCCCTGCCGCTTGTTTTCAAACTTAGTTCAACCTGTTCCCGTGAGTGGCGCCGTCACAGCATGTCTTCAAGATGGCTGCTACATTTCACGTTCGTCAGAAGCAACGTGCTGTTGTAGAATTCCTGTGCTGTGAAAACGAGACAGCGGGAAACATCCACAAGAGGTTGAAAAAGGTGTATGGAGATACTGCTGTCGATCGCAGTACAGTTAGTCGGTGGGCAAGCAGGTTACGTGATGAAAGCGGGCACGGCAATATTGAGGGTTGTCCTCGCAGCGGCAGGCCTCGTACTGCACACACTCCAGACAATGTGCAGAGAGTTCACGAATTGGTGACTGCTGACAGACGCATCACAGTGAACGAATTGTCACGCTACGTTGGGATATGGGAAGGAAGTGTCTGCAGAATACTGAAAGTGTTGGCGTTAAAAAAGGTTTGTGCCAGGTGGGTTCCCAGGATGTTGACAGTGGCTCAAACAAGAAAAACGGTATGCAGCAAATTTTTGGAACAGTACGAGAATGGTGGAGATGAATTTCTTGGAATAATTGTGACAGGTGATGAAACATGGCTCCATCATTTTTCACCACAATCGAAGAAGCAATCAATGGAGTGGCATCATGCAAATTCACCCAGGAAAAAAAATTCAAAACCACACCTTCTGTTGGAAAAGTTATGGCTACGGTGTTTTTCGATTCCGAAGGACTCTTGCTTGTGGACATCATGCCGAGTGGAACCACCATAAATTCTGATGCATATGTGACGACACTGAAGAAACTTCAAGCTCGACTGAGTCGTGTTCGACCACATCGGTAAAAGCAGGATGTTTTGCTGTTGCACGACAATGCACGGCCACATGTCAGTCAAAAAACCATGGAAGCGATCGCAAAACTCGGATGGACAACAATGAAACACACGCCTTACAGTCCTGACCTGGCTTCATGTGACTTTCATCTCTTTGGGAAACTGAAAGACTCGTGGAACAAGGTTTGAAGATGATGACTCCCTTGTGCACGCTTCCAAACAGTGGCTCCAACAGGTTGGTCCAGAATTTTACCGTGTGTTTATACAGGCACTGGTTCCAAGATGGCGTAAGGTAGTTGAGAGGGATGGACACTATGTGGGGAAATGAAAATATTGTTCCTAAAGGATGTATCTACACACTGTAAAACTTTCAAACACGTAGAATAAAAGATGGATTTAAAAAAAAATGGTGTGCATTTCTTTCGGAGTGACCCTCGTAAATGTGCAGGCGCAGTGAAGGTTGTGGATTCATTGTCCATCGAGCCAAAACAACTACACTGCCAGAAAAAAATACTACACCCATTTAGATATTTCCAGTTCGTACAAGATTTATTACTGCAAGAGTGCATATGGAGTACATCAAATGATTACACTTACGGATTAGTAGCACAAGCGGTTCTGAGGTACCAGGTACCAACCCATGCTGAAACACCCATATTAGTACGTGGTGTAGCATCCACGGGTGGCAATGCACGGTCGCAGGTTTGAATCCTGCCTCGGGCATGGATGTGTGTGATGTCCTTAGGTCAATTGGGTTTAATTAGTTCTAAGTTCTAGGCGACTGATGACCTCAGAAGTTAAGTCGCATAGTGCTCAGAGCCGTTTTTGCGGCAATGCAGGCGCGGACTCTGGCATTCAGTCGCTCGTACACATGGCGAACGCCGGCCGAAGTGGCCGTGCGGTTAAAGGCGCTCCAGTCTGGAACCGCGAGACCGCTACGGTCGCAGGTTCGAATCCTGCCTCGGGCATGGATGTTTGTGATGTCCTTAGGTTAGTTAGGTTTAACTAGTTCTAAGTTCTAGGGGACTAATGACCTCAGCAGTTGAGTCCCATAGTGCTCAGAGCCATTTTGAACATGGCGAACACTGCCCTCGGATGCGTTACGCCACGTCTACTCGACCTGTTCACGTAGTTCTGCAGGAGTTGGTTTACGACTCGCACGAGTCACTTCTCGTCCATCATAGCCCACACGTGCTCGATTGGAGACAAGTCTGAAGATTGTGACGGCCGAAGAAGTTGCTACAAGTCTTGCAGAGCACTCTTGAGTCACACAGGCAGTGTGTGGGTGAGCATTATCTTGTTGGAACAACACATCACCTATCTGTTGCAACAATGGCAAAAGAATGGATCTAACAACTTTCTGCACGTACCGAGCTCTGGATAGCGTCCCCTCCAAAAACACCAAAAGTAAACGAGGGTTGTAGCTTATCACATCCCAGACCATAATGCCTGGCGTGGAGCAAGTGTGTCTTGAACAAATTCCCTCTACGAGACAGACCTCAGCTCGTCTACATCGTACGGGCAAACGACCACCACTTGCGTGCAGACGAAATCTGCTTTCATCGCTGAAGACCTGGCGCACCATTCCATCTTCCAAATGATCCTCTGAAGGCACGAATCGAGCCGTGCATGTCAATACTGTGGCGTGAGTGGAAGACGGGCTAGAGGTGTGCATGTCCATAGCCCCACTGCTAATAACAAGTGCACAAGAGTTCACGTTGACATGTCTGGCCTCACAAGCTCTCTTATCTGTGATGTGATACCTGTATGATCTGCCACTGCTGCTCTAACGGTACGATGATCCTGGCGGGCGACTGTGCTGCGTGAAAGTCCAGAACCTCGTCTACAGGTGTGAGAATGTTCACGTGACCTCTCATACCAGTGCTGTTGCACAACTGATGCAGTACCTCCAACTTGTGAGGCAGTTCTTCAGGTCAAACGGATATCAACTGCGTTTTTTTTAAAAAATAGGAATCCCCATTTTTATTACATATTCGTGTAGCACGTAAAGAAATATGAGTGTTTTAGTTGGACCACTTTTTTCGCATTGTGATATATGACGCTGTAATAGTCACAAACACATGGCTCACAGTTTTAGACGAACAGTTGGTAACAGGTAGGTTTTTTAAATTAAAATACAGAACGTAGGTACGTTTGAGTATTTTATTTCGGTTGTTCCAATGTCATACATGTACCTTTGTGAACTTATCATTTATGAGAACGCATGCTGTTACAGCGTGATTACCTGTAAATACCACATTAACGCAATAAATGCTCAAAACGATGTCCGTCAACCTCAGTGCATTTGGCAATACGTGTAACGACATTCCTCTCAACAGCGAGTAGTTCGCCATCCGTAATGTTCGCACATGCATTGACAATGTGCTGACGCATGTTGTCAGGCGTTGTCCGTGGATCACGACAGCAAATATCCTTAACTTCCCCACATAAAGAAATCCGGGGACGTCAGATCCGGTGCTTCGACGACCAATCCACCTGTCATGAATATGCTATTCAATACCGCTTCAACCGCACGTGAGCTATGTGCCGGACATCCATCATGTAGAAAGTACATTTCCATTCTTTCATGCACTGAAACATCTTGTACTAACATCAGAAGAACATTACGTAGGAAATCAGCATACATTGCACCATTTAGATTGCCATCGATAAAATGTGGGCCAATTTTCCTTCCTCCCATGATGCCACACCATACATTAACCCGCCAAGGTCGCTGATGTTACACTTGTCGCAGCCATCGTGGATTTTCCGTTGCCCAGTAGTGCATATTATGCCGGTTTACGTTATCGCTGTTGGTGAGTGACGCTTCGTCGCTAAACAGAACGTGTGCAAAAAATTTGCCATCGTCCCGTAATTTCTCTTCTGCCCAGTGGCAGAACTGTACACGACGTTCAAAGTCGTCGCCATGCAATTCCTGGTACATAGAAATATGGTACGGGTGCAATCGATGTTGATGTAGCATTCTCAACACCGACGTTTTTGAGATTCCCGACTCTCGCGCAATTTGTCTGCTACTGATGTGCGGATTAGCCGCGACAGCAGCTAAAACACCTACTTGGGAATTATCATTTGTTGCAGGTCGTGGTTGACGTTTCACATGTGGCTGAATACTTCCTGTTTCCTTAAATAACGTAAATATCCGACGAACGGCCCGGACACTTGAATGATGTCGTCCAGGATACCGAGCAGCATACATAGCACACGCCCGTTGGGGATTTTGATCACAGTAGCCATACATCAACACGATATCGACTTTTTCCGCAATTGGTAAACGGTCCATTTTAACACGGGTAACGTATCACGAAGCAAATACCGTCCGCACTGGCGGAGGTTAGGTTAGGTTAGTGTTGTTTTAACGTCCCGTCGACAACGAGGTCATTAGAGACTTGAGCGCGAGCTCGGGTTAGGGAAGGATGGGGAAGGAAATCGGCCGTGTCCTTTCGAAGGAACCATCCCGGCATTTGCCTGAAACGATTTAGGGAAATCACGGAAAACCTAAATCAGGATGGCTGGAGACGGGATTGAACCGTCGTCCTCCGCACTGGCGGAATGTTACGTGATAGCACGTACGTATACGTTTGTGACTATTACAGCGCCATCTGTCACAAAGCGAAAAAAGTGATCCAACTAAAATATTCATATTACTTTACGTACTACACGAATATGTAATAAAAATGGAGGTTCCTATTTTATAAAACGCAGTTGATATCCGTTTGACCTATGGCAGCGTCATCTAGCGGCCCTACCATAGCGCCATCTGGTTTCCCCCTTCAAGCTAGACGAGTTTCGTTGTTTGTAGTTTTTTCGTTCAAAAAATGGTTCAAATGGCTCTGAGCACTATGGGACTTAACATCTATGGTCATCAGTCCCCTAGAACTTAGAACTACTTAAACCTAACTACCCGAAGGACAGCACACAACACCCAGCCATCACGAGGCAGAGAAAATCCCTGACCCCGCCGGGAATCGAACCCGGGAACCCGGGCGTGGGAAGCGAGAACGCTACCGCACGACCACGAGATGCGGGCAGTTTTTTCGTTTGATGCTTATTTCGTGAGATATTTGGCACGGTCACTATCAATGGATCACCCTGTATCTCAGCCGGCCGCGGTGGCCGAGCGGTTCTAGGCGCTCCAGTCCGGAGCCGCGCTGCTGCTACGGTCGCAGGTTCGAATCCTGCCTCGCGCATGGGTGTGTGTGTTGTCCTTGGGTTAGTTAGGTTTAAGTAGTTCTAAGTTCTAGGGGACTGATGACCACAGCAGTTGAGTCCCATAGCGCTCAGAGCCATTTGAGCCACCCTGTATCTCTGCCACAGCTATTGTAATTTTCCATCCTTAACTCCAGTTTGAGTTTGATCTGCTCGTTTATGAATGATAAAGCTTAAATCGTTGAAGAGATCCAGTTCAAGCAAATAAACTGCTTTCCAAAGTACAACTACGAAAGTAACTAATTTTGAAAATTGTTTGTACATAACATCTGTTGAAAATTGTTCTTTTACTGGTATCTCCTGATTGATGTACTTGAACGGCAAACTTTGAAAATGTGTTAATTTTGGCGACCCTAACATCTCCTTTGCCTGTCGGTTAATGACCGGAAGTGACGACCCCGTGTCAATTTGAAAATTGATCTTCACTTTGTCAGCACGAAGTTACTGGAAGGATGGCATTGCACGTGACGTTTCGTCCACGAAAGATTGTTGATTTATACATGTCCGTTACGTACATTACTTGACTTGTCATTATTAACAACTAGAGTCTGCTCCATTATCTGATTTTTTTGGATTGTGTTTGTTTTGAACACCTGAGACCTATGTCCGGTCTTTGTACAGTAATTAGAAGGTGCGATCGAATATAAACAATTGTATCCTTTGTGGTTTACAACTCAGCACGAACAAGACTGTAATTTAGCATTTCTGAACTTGCTGGCTGAGTTTTTCAGTCGTGTAGCGTGCTCACCCGCGACGGTCGCTTTGCCATGCCTGTTGTTGACGCGTATTGAACACGTCAGTGTCTTGGCGCTGTAATGCTTGAGAACATACATGCGTTTGTTCGTGGGTCCATATAAATGGCAGACAGTCTTATAAAGACGGATTTTTGTTAGACTAAGCAGATTCTCTTTTAATTTATTGTGAGGAGAGTGTATGATAAGCACATCTCGAATTAGTGAGTCTGTATAAGGTAGCTCACATTAATCATTTTCACGATGAAATTTATACTCCCAAGGCAGTCCCCACAATTGAGTAATACACTCTTTATAGCTTTGATTTGTCTTCTTGAAACACTGTAAAAATCAATGTCTGGCAGTAGCAACATGAACTTGTGACTCAAAATATTTCATGAGAACATCTTGAATGGCAAAATAGGAGAGAGTCTCTACTTCACAGGTTACTACAGAACTTGAAATATGTGAATAAAATTTTCGTTCCACATCACATCTGATGGATGAGCAAGTGCTACTCCAGACTCTCTACATAGTTGATCCAGACCTCAATTTTCCGAACGTATGTTGGAAAGGGTGGCAGCGGCATCTTAAATAGTAGTAGTTGTCTGTGGCCTTCATCTTTGTTTTCTTTACGTGTGGCCAGGAGCACCACCATGAGCTATTGCGTTGCTGACCTTTGGTGCAATATTTAGAGCGTAGACAATACGATAGTCAGTTCTGGTTGGGTCGAGTCTGAAAAGTATTGTAGCACAACAGAGCAGTACACTTGGAGAAGCCAGAAAAATGTCGTTCTTCCTCGGCAACACCAGAGGCAGAGCAGCACAGGTCAATAGCCAGATGAAATGCCAACGAGAATGATTCGCCAATGGTGCAGCATCAAACGTGGAAGCTACTGCGACATCCTAAACAAGCTGAGCAACGTGTTATACACAGAACATCGAAGCAATTTGTGTAGTGAATTACGTTGGAAATCAGTGGCAAAAAATATAATGTGCAAAAGTGTAATGTCAATCAACAGCTCCGTCATTACACCAGTGATGCAAATGAAGCATCAAGATGATGAAATTGCAGTGATATACATAGGCCACCACAAGGAAGAAAACCAGCAGAAGACATCCCTGATTTCGATGTCTAGCCATACACTGCCCCCCTGCTTCCCCCCCCCCCCCCCCCCCAAATGCCACAACAGCAGCTACAGTAAAAAACAATGGACAAAGAGTTCTAGATTAATCTAGTTTAAGACTGTTTAAATAACATTTCTTTATATGTATGTATATATGTATAAACGCCCGAAGATGAACAGAACATGTTCGAAACGCGTTGCATTATGTTAGATTAAGCATAAAATAAAAAATGACTGTTAGCAGAAACTTGAAATAGATAATTATCAACATAATGCTGGATGCGCAAAACGTAGCAAGTAAGCTTTAACAGAACGCAAGAGCAACTATCCAGTTCACTCCCATGGTAGAAAGAGCAGCTGAAAGGTGAAGTTGTGAAATTCTGAAGCGGCCAATAGAGCTGACCAAATGGGGGAAATCAGGATGAATGACGTCATCCTGTATAAACACTACTTTTTTTCTGCTGGAGTGCTATTCAGTTTGCAGCCATCCTGTCGAGAGTGGGGGGCCTACGTTGGTCGAGCCCCTGCTTCTCCAGTTGCCTTCAATCTCCTATGAAGTAGCAACTTCTGCCTCGAGGGACTTAGTCGCTGCGCCCGCATCTCGTGGTCGTGCGGTAGCGTTCTCGCTTCCCACGCCCGGGTTCCCGGGTTCGATTCCCGGCGGGGTCAGGGGTTTTCTCTGCCTCGTGATGGCTGGGTGTTGTGTGCTGTCCTTAGGTTAGTTAGGTTTAAGTAGCTCTAAGTTCTAGGGGACTTATGACCACAGCAGTTGAGTCCCATAGTGCTCAGAGCCATTTGAACCATTTTTGACTTAGTCGCTGCGACCTGCAGCGCTAAGTTCCGAGCCGATAATGTCGGGAAGCTGTGGCTGTCACCATTTGCAATCTTCTCGAGTCAAAACATCAGGGTTTGGGAGCAGATCATCATCCGACACCTCTGTTCCTGTGGCAGACTTGGACAGTGCCAGGCTATTTCTCCTGACAGATCACAGCACTCGCCTGCACGTACTCCGAGTAGAGCTGGTAGACGCCTTCCCCGAGTGCAGTCTACAATGCGGTCATTGATGCCCTGGCTATTATCTTCTCGAACCTGCGTGCAGCGCCACTTGGCACTGAAACGGATAAGCGCTAACGCAGGCTAACGTGGTCTCAGAACGCCGACACGCCACCGACTGCGTGTCGAGACGTTACATGCGCATTGCACGGCGATACACTACCACCAGCCGGCCGGAGTGGCCGTGCGGTTCTAGGCGCTAGAGTCTGGAACCGCGTGACCGCTACGGTCGCAGGTTCGAATCCTGCCTCGGGCATGGATGTGTGTGATGTCCTTAGGTTAGTTAGGTTTAAGTAGTTCTAAGTTCTAGGGGACTGATGACCACAGCAGTTAAGTCCCATAGTGCTCAGAGCCATTTGAACCACTACCACCAGCCCTGTCCGCTCTGGCTGCCTCAATGTCGAAGCATAAATTGTATTTTGTGGACAACAAATGTTTAATATTGTAATATTGTTTTAATAAAGCCTACGGGCGACAGTCGCGCATCTACCCTGCTAGTCTGTACGACGACGTCTCGCGAATGATCAACCATCGTCCTTGTCCTCACCTCTACCTGACCTTGATACACCACCCACCATAGCGTCCTACTTCCAGGTCGCTACAGTATGCTCGCGCGGTTCCAGACTGTAGCGCCTAGAACCGCTCGACCACCCCGGCCGGCTACGCAATGTTGCCACAGAATCAAAATAATTAAAATATGCACTCAAAGGAAACGTTTAAAATAAAAATACTTGCTTAATTCCTTAACATTGTGTGCGGTACTGGTTCTTTTGGCTCGTCGCCCTGTCACTCTTGCTAGCGAAAATAATTCTGTGGGTTTACACAGCCTCGTTGTGAGACTTGGTAAGAGACGAAAGTATTAGCAATCTTTACTTTAGCTTGTGGGCAGTGTTTGATGCTGGTCTAAATTTGTTAGCAATTTTCACTTTCCCTCGTCGACAGTGATCGTCGGTGACGAAATATTCGTGGTCAATCAGTAAAATATCTCATCGTCACCATTGTTGGTAACTGGCGAGAAATTGTTAACAATTTTCACTGTTCTTTGTCGCCTTTGTTGGTATGTTGATACTGAATGTAATCAATTCAGTAGCGGAAAATGGTTCAAATGGCTCTGAGCACTATGGGACTTAACATCTGTGGTCCCCTAGAACTTAGAACTACTTAAACCTAGCTAACCTAAGGACATCACACACATCCATGCCCGAGGCAGGAATCGAACCTGCGACCGTAGCGGTCACGCGGTTCCAGACTGAAGCACCTAGAACCGCACGGCCACACCGGCCGGCATACGAAAATGTATTTCTACTTTACTGCTTATAGTAACTTCTACTTGCTTGAAAGAGTGGCACTAGAACAGCAATGTGGCAACGTTTTGAGAAATAATCAATAACATTTTAGTAGTGTTTATACAAAAATGTACTTAACTTTGGAAACAGTTGCAAATTGTAAGGTCTGATAAAACTCCTTCATCATGGTTACAGCGTTTATACGAACGTCTTCTCCAGAAAGGAAATATGGGCCTCAGGATTACATGTCGTGGCAGGAGTATGTTGAAATATAGCCGAAAGGCGTCGTCAAATATAAAATTTCACCTCCATATTAAATTAAAGCATGCACACCATGGTTGTTGTCATATGGTACTTCCTCACCAATACATAGCACACTCCCGTTGGGCATTTTGATCACAATAGCCATACATCAACACGATATCGACCTTCTCCGCGATTGGTAAACTGTCCATTTTAACGCGGGTAATGTATCACGAAGCAAATACCGTCCGCACTGGCTGAATCTCACGTCTCGTACTCAGAAATGTATTGATGCTGAAGGCCACCAGTTTAAACATTAATCACATTTGCAAAGTACATTTATTTTTCCAATTGGACTTTAAGCTCTCCATTTCCCGAAATCTAAGATAGTAGAACGGGAAATAAATTTTCTATGACGCTTCAATGTGTGTATACATTTTTTTGACGCACCTTGGTTTTCCACAGCAACATCGTTAAATATGCACACTGTGTTTTCCTTTACTTTTTCTGGTAGAGGTGTATCACTGCTCTCACCGAATGTCATGTATGTTACACCACCTACACCCTGCAGAATCTCCTGTAGTAGTTGGTATTTGGGCTGAAACGGTGTTTTTGAAAATACACATACATACCCAAAGTGGATTCCATCCGGAAGTGTTAGCAACGAAAAGAGTACATCTGTCTTGCCGCAGTTGGATGGACCTACAATTATTGCACATATGTTGTGAGGAAGGAGTGCGCCATTCTTCTTATTGCACACCATCACAGCTCCAGTCGCTCGCAACAAAGTCCTGGTGCTCTACCGACTGTGCTATGATACCTACTACGTCAGGTAGTGGCGTACAATGGGTTTTTATAGAAAATAATGAACACTATACCCTGCCTTCATACGGATTGTGTCAGGTACTGCCATGCGATGGCCTTTTACAGAGAATTTAGTTAAACGACGTAATTTTCTGCTGTTGCATGTCCGCAGTATAAATACTGCTGGCAATAGCTTCAGTACTTCCAATATAATGAGAGGTAAGAATTAAAAGCACATACATACAATTGTCACAAATGGGGGAAAGAAATACAGTAGAAGAAGAATGGGTAGCTCTGAGGGATGAAGTAGTGAAGGCAGCAGAGGATCGAGTAGGTAAAAAGACGAGGGCTAGTAGAAATCCTTGGGTAACAGAAGAAATTTTGAATTTAATTGATGAAAGGAGAAAATATAAAAATGCAGTAAATGAAGTACACAAAAAGGAATACAAACGTCTCAAAAGTGAAATCGACAGGAAGTGCAAAATGGCTAAGCAGGGATGGCTAGAGGACAAATGTAAGGATGTAGAGGCTTATCTCACTAGGGGTAAGATAGATACTGCCTACAGGAAAATTAAAGAGACCTTTGGAGAAAAGAGAACCACTTGTATGAATATCAAGAGCTTTGATGGAAACCCAGTTCTAAGCAAAGAAGGGAAAGCAGAAAGGTGGAAGGAGTATATAGAGGGTCTATACAAGGGCGATGTACTTCAGGACAATATTCTGGAAATGGAAGAGGATGTAAATGAAGATGAAATGGGAGATACGATACTGCGTGAAGAGTTTGACAGAGCACTGAAAGACCTGAATCGAAACAAGGCCCCGGGAGTAGACAACATTCCATTAGAACTACTGACGGCCTTGGGAGAGCCAGTCACGACAAAACTCTACCATCTGGTGAGCAAGATGTATGAGACAGGCGAAATACCCTCAGACTTCAAGAAGAATATAATAATTCCAATCCCAAAGAAAGCAGGTGTTGACAGATGTGGAAATTACCGAACTATCAGTTTAATAAGTCACAGCTGCAAAATACTAACACGAATGGAAAAACTGGTAGAAGCCGACCTCGGGGAAGATCAGTTTGGATTCCGTAGAAATGTTGAAACACGTGAGGCAATACTGACCTTACGACTTAGCTTATAAGAAAGATTAAGGAAAGGCAAACCTACCTTTCTAGCATTTGTAGACTTAGAGAAAGCATTTGACAATGTTGACTGGAATACTCTCTTTCAAATTCTAAAGGTGGCAGGGGTAAAATACAGAGAGCGAAAGGCTATTTATAATTTGTACAGAAACCAGATGGCAGTTATAAGAGTCGAGGGACGTGAAAGGGAAGCAGTGGTTGGGAAGGGAGTGAGACAGGGTTGTAGCCTCTCCCCAATGTTATTCAATCTGTATATTGAGCAAGCAGTAACGGAAACAAAAGAAAAATTTGGAGTAGGCATTAAAATCCAGGGAGAAGAAATAAAAACTTTGAGGTTTGCCGATGACATTGTAATTCTGTCAGAGACAGCAAAGGACTTGGAAGAGCAGTTGAATGGAATGGACAGTGTCTTGAAAAGATGATATAAGATGAACATCAACAAAATCAAAACGAGGATAATGGAATGTAGTCGAATTAAGTCGGGTGATGCTGAGGGAATTGGATTGCTATTTGGGGAGAAAAATAACTGATGATGGTCCAAGTAGAGAGGATATAAAATGTAGACTGGCAATGGCAAGAAAAGCGTTTCTGAAGAAGAGGAATTTGTTAACATCGAATATAGATTTAAGTGTCAGGAAGTCGTTTCTGAAAGTATTTGTATGGAGTGTAGCCATCTATGGAAGTGAAACATGGACAATAAATAGTTTGGACAAGAAGAGAATAGAAGCTTTCGAAATGTGGTGCTACAGAAGAATGTTGAAGATTAGGTGGGTAGATCACGTAACTAATGAGGAGGTATTGAATAGCATTGGGGAGAAGAGAAGTTTGTGGCACAACTTGACTAGAAGAAGGGATCGGTTGGTAGGACATGTCCTGAGGCATCAAGGGATCACAAATTTAGCATTGGAGGGCAGTGTGGAGGGTAAAAATCGTAGAGGGAGACCAGGAGTTGAATACACTAAGCAGATTCAGAAGGATGTAGGTTGCAGTAGGTACTGGGAGATGAAGAAGCTTGCACAAGATAGATTAGCATGGAGAGCTGCATCAAACCAGTCTCAGGACTGAAGACCACAACAACAACAACAACAACAACAACAACAACATGGTTATACACATTTTTATTCAGTAACTATACACGGGACGCATTAAACCAACAGGTCCTTTTATTATCTTAAAACCAGTACAGAATATAGAAAATAAAGCCTTCTTGTAACCACAGAATTCAGCATGTATTTCTCTCAAACTTATTGGCAGTACATTAGTTTTCGTTGGCACCATATTGGCCCACAGTTCGAAGATGTCTACATGCACACTGTTCATACGTAGATACTCTGCAATGTCTCTTACACACAATTCTAACACAAGGCAACCATCTTTTCAGTCTTTCCAACACAATGGATAAAACCATCCTTAGAACGAACCGTTATTGACGGTGAAATGCTAGGGGTCCGCGAGTTGTGCCAGAGGGGTCCGCAAGATGCTATTAGAATAAAAAATTTATTAAATATATTTCGTATGATAACAGATTTTTTGTTTTGGCCGCTTCCTGCATGAGCAGAGCTTTAGCAAACTTCTGCGTGTAGCGTCTTTCTAGACTCAACTGACGCTAGCACACTCTAGCGCAAAACTAGAATTAGATAGAGGCAAATAGTTCTGCTGTATGCCGTTAGATTGCGCGCGCTGCCTCTTTGCAGCTGACAACTGACAGTCACTTTACACAGAAACTCGCATTTCAGACGACAATCGGCTATTGTTAATTTATTGCCAGTGCTTTCACAGATAAGGGGGTCATAGAGAAAATTTTGTTGGGAACCCCTGCTATAGATGAACGGATGTGTTACCCAATTTCACATGGAGTGGAGAGTCATTGTACACTATTGTAGAGGATAGAGTCAGAGCAGCGCAGTAAACGTCTGGAGGTGGACAGCTCAGATGATACTCGGCGGTCAACTGGTGCTTGATGGAGGCTTTTGCACGACACCATTCACCCCATTCCAACTTGGTAAACCGCACTTTAATACTTTTAGCTGCATTCTCGATCTCTGTCACAACACGTTAGTCTCTGCCTGGAGTTGCCTCTATACCATTACGTAAACACTTCGAAGCACTAGTGGTTAAATTATATACTGAAGTGAAGAGTAGTGGTGTACAGGACCTAACTGGTATCTCCTTATCCACTACATCCTCACTTTGCCCATGTAGTTTCACTGGAATATTCTGCGATGGCGCGTATGATCGGGTCCAGTACCGAGCTGCGTCATGCTGATTAGGACCAACAGTGCACCTTAGCGAGTCAGAAGCTGGCTGGGTGTCTTCAGCGGACAACAACAGCTGACTGTCGTGCTCCATCAAGCTGACACGATCCCAGGGTGCTGCTATGCTGCAGGTCCTGACAGGTTGGGACATGTCGCTGTTGCAGACCCGAGCAGGCTGGAGGACGTCACACACTGATGAGCAAAGAAGAAAAACCGTTACAGACTATGATAGAAGCACAAAGACATCATCTTCCTCACACGACAGTAAACACAGACATTAAGCAGGGGGTACTTACTCTTCTATGGCATCTCCCTACTCTGTCGCTGATGCGGTTGGATGGCGCTGGATGACCTCAGCTGGCGCCTCATGCAGCTGAGGCTACAGAGCTGCTGGGCCCGTCTTATATCCCTGATGTGATCGGATGCTGCGTTCCTATGGACTACTGCCAATTTCAGGCACCTATGGTGGTATAATTGTGTTAGGGATGTCCAGGAGAACCGGTGTTCGAGTCCCAGAAAGGGTACCGCCATTTTCAACTTCCCGCCAGTTCCCGGGTGGGAGGTGAGCTGGGTCGTCAGCAGAGCCCTGGGGCAAAGAAATTCCTGCCAAAATTCGAAATGCCCGCCAATAGGCTAGGTGGGGAAGGAGGAGGCGGAGCCGCGCGGGATTAGCCGAGCGGTCTCGGGCGTTGCAGTCATGGACTGTGCGGCTGGTCCAGGCGGAGGTTCGAGTCCTCCCTCGGGCATGGGTGTGTGTATTTGTCCTTAGCATAATTTAGGTTAAGTAGTGTGTAAGCTTAGGGACTGATGACCTTAGCAGTTAAGTCCCATAAGATTTCACACACATCTGAACATTTTTTTTTTTTTTTTTTGGAGGAGGGGGAGTAAGGAGGAGGGGCTGGGACCCACATGCAGGTTGACGAAAACACATGATGTCATCCGTGGTTGGAGGGTGGGGTTTGGCGTGGTGGGTGGTTGAGGGTAATTAATTATTCAATTTAAATAATGTACATCAATTTGATATCGAAATTGTGGTCGTGCTGTCATCTCCCGACTACTTACGTTTAGGATCCAAGTCTTCATCTACATTTTACAAAGTTCCCCCCAGTGAACCCTCGACAAACGTATGAACGGTAGTAAAATTCGTCCCATATTTTGGCGAACATGTCTGTATTGACTACTGTTGTTGTGTGGCGTTACTTCTCATCCCACCTTGTTGGAAGAGAAAACACATTTTTCACAAGAACCGGCGATATTACAGGAGATTCCTGCAATGCGAGATCCGTACTCCGTGTTTGCTGACGTGCTGGGTGGTAGCCGCCCACCGACCAGATAGTGGAGCCCAGGGAGCCGTGCCGGCGTGGTGAGAGTATTACCACTGCCCCACGAAGTCGACGGCTGTGGGTATCATGCCGGCACCGTGAGATCACCAACCCCCCGTGATGCTGATCTACTGCAGCCAGACCCACAGTCTGTGAGGTTGACGGCTGTGGCGATGCGAGATCTCCGTCTCTTGAAATCGACAGCTGCGGCAAGTGTGCCGACTCCCCAAGACCACGGCGCATCCTCCACGCGATGTTGGTGGCATAGGCAGGGATGGACGCGACGCAAGGTCGTCGGTCCGTCTCCGAGGTGGCAGCTTTAGCAGCGGTGGTGGCAGTGGCTGCATCTGAGGCCAACTTACTGGCGAGTCAGGTGAAAGGAGGAGGGCCTCACTTGCCCACTGCTTTAGCCACGCAGCGTTCACCATCCAGAGGGTCGTCGATGACTGCAAGTAAGGCTGTCCTGGTCGATCCTATCGATAAATCCTGCGAGATGACCCCCTCGCCCACTACCGCTCAGCACATGGAGCCGCTGAGCCGGCCTCCTCAAGAGGAGGAGACTGGTGCTGCTGCTGCGGTGGAAGGCCTCTATTGTACTCTGGGCAGTCTACACTACTGGCCATTAAAATTGCTACACCACGAAGATGACGTGCTACAGATGCGAAATTTAATCGACAACAAGCAGATGCTGTGATACGCAAATCATTAGCGTTTCAGAGCATTCACACAAGGTTGGCGCAGGTGGCGACACTTACAAAGTGCTGACATAAGGAAAGTGTCCAACCGATTTTCCATACTCAAACAGCAGTTGACCGGCGTTGCCTGGTGAAACGTTGTTGTGATGCCTCGTGTAAGGAGGAGAAATGCGTACCATCACGTTTGCGACTTTGATAAAGGTCGGATTGTAGCCTATCGCGATTGCGGTTTATCGTATCGCGACATTGCTGCTTTCGATGGTCGAGATCCAATGACTGTTAGCAGAATATGGAATCGGTGCGTTCAGGAGGGTATTACGGAAAGCCGTGCTGGATCCCAACGGCCTCGTATCACTAGCAGTCGAGATGACATGCATCTTATCCGCATGGCTGTAATGGATCGTGCAGCCACGTCTCGATCCCTGAGTCAACAGATGGGGACGTTTGCAAGACAACAACCATCAGCACGAACAGTTCAACGACGTTTGCAGCAGCATGGACTATCAGCTCGGAGACCATGGCTGCGGTTATCCTTGACGCTGCATCACAAACAGGAGCGCCTGCGATGGTGTACTCAACGACGAACCTGGGTGCACGAATGGCAAAACGTCAAGTTTCCGGCTGAATCCAGGTTCTGTTTACAGCATCATGATGGCCGCATCCGTGTTTGGTGACATCGCAGTGAGTGCACATTGGAAGCGTGTATTCGTCATCGCCATACTGGCGTATCACCCAGCGTGATGGTATGGGGTCCCATTGGTTACACGTCTCGGTCACCTCTTGTTCGCATTGACGGCAATTTGAACAGTGCACGTTACATTTCAGATGTGTTACGATCCGTGGCTCTACCATTCATTCGATCTCTGCGAAACCCTACATTTCAGCGGAGTAATGCACGACCGCATGTTGCAGGTCCTGTACGGGCCTTTCTGGATACAGAAAATGTTCGACTGCTGCCTTGGCCACCACATTCTCCAGATCTCTCATCAACTGAAAACGTATGGTCAATGGTGGCCGAGCAACTGGCTCGTCACAATACGCCAGTCACTACTCTTGATGAGTTGTGGAGGAGGAGGAGGAGATTAGTGTTTAACGTCCCGTCGACAACGAGGTCATTAGAGACGGAGCGCAAGCTCGGGTTAGGGAAGGATGGGGAAGGAAATCGGCCGTGCCCTTTCAAAGGAACCATCCTGGGATTTGCCTGAAGCGATTTAGGGAAATCACGGAAAACCTAAATCAGGATGGCCGGAGACGGGATTGAACCGTCGTTCTCCCGAATGATGAGCTGTGGTATCGTGTTGAAGCTGCGTGGGCAGCTGTACCTGTACACGCCATCGAAGCTCTGTTTGACTCAATGCCCAGGCGTATCAAGGCCGTTATTACGGCCAGAGGTGGTTGTTCTGGGTACTGATTTCTCAGGATCTATGCACTCAAACTGCGTGGAAATTTAATCACATGTCAGTCCTAGTATAATATATTTGTCCAATGAATGCCCGTTTATCATCTGCATTTCTTCTTGGTGTAGCAATTTTAATGATCGGTAGTGTATGACAGACAGACAGGAAAGAAAAAAAATTATAAGTATGGCATGTAAATATGCACGTAATGGGAAACAAGCAGATAACTACAGTGACAATAATAATAATAATGCTTTAGTGCATATCCATAATAACAGCTAATTGTAACTCCATCCCATCAGCTGCTGGAGTGTTCCCAGCAATCTCTGACAAAAGGCTGTCATGCTCACTCATAGCTTCAGCGGTACCATTGAAAGTACCTGATGCATTCCCTATTAATAATAAGGTGGAAGTATAAGTGGTAAAAGGGGATGGGTAGAAGAGAAAGAAATATAAAGAGAAAAAGAATGTGATAAAAACACTAACGAATAGAGCCATCAAAGACTGCGCGTCGTCACCCATGACTGATGAAAATTGGGGACTAGCGTCAAGAAAGGGGGAAGATATCCCTGTCGGTGGTATGTTGGACGTTAGCGGCTCACAATTGGAGCATTGCGTATCTGAGAAAAGAAAGACACGTTCGCATTCGTACCATCAGTGGCAGTCAATAGTAATAACGGTTTCATACAAAAAATATTAAGTGATTATGATTCTCCTGCTCATTCATCCATCGCTGGTGGACTGGACGAAATTAAATCGATCACTACGGGCTCCATAGCCACCTCGTCAGGCTCAGGGCCCAATCAGCGAATAACACTCCAGATAAGCCACAAGTGTGTCAGCTACAGCGATAACACTATCATTATTATTGTTATTATTATTATTATTATTATTATTACTATTATTATTATTTTCGATTATTGCCATTTAAAGAGAGCGTTTGAACTTCAATTCCTTTATGATGATTGTTTATGTTTTTTCTGAGCCCAAATTTTCTTCGTGTGTTCACTGTGGTGTCACCGCCAGACACCACACTTGCTAGGTGGTAGCCTTTAAATCGGCCGCGGTCCGCTAGTATACGTCGGACCCGCGTGTCACCACTGTCAGTGATTGCAGACCGAGCGCCGCCACACGGCAGGTCTAGAGAGACTTCCTAGCACTCGCCCCAGTTGTACAGCCTACTTTGCTAGCGATGGTTCACTGACAAATTACGCTCTCATTTGCCGAGACGATAGTTAGCATAGCCTTCAGCTACGTCATTTGCTACGACCTAGCAAGGCGCCATTATCATTTGCTATTTATCTTGTGAAGCATGCACCGTCAGACAGATGTTCACCAATTGTGGATGAAAGTTAAATATTCCCCCAGCTGCGTAAGTTCTTTGCTACTATAATTTCCTTTACCTGTTCCAGACCTCGCGCCAGCCTGCGTGAGCTTAAACGCGTGCCTTTCGGCTTCACCTCGTAGTGGCTTAGCTGTCTAGCCAAGTCACCACATTCACTATGTAGTTTCTTTCGCTCCGCTGTCCATTTGCATCCTGGTCTATGGTGATGTGGTGTCAAATTTATGTTTTTTGATGATGTTCCTGAATTCAGTTCTTTTTTCTGCATCGTTTACTGTTATATGTGCTTGTCTGAGGTCCTCTTCAACTTCTTTTATCCATTTTGTTTTTCCCATGCCTGAGTTGATGACTTTAAGAAATCGCTTTGAAATTCTGTTTTCACGTACTGTGCATATGTCTGTAGAACTGCATTTTTCTTTTTCTTATTGTATCCGTAATCTTGTCTGTATATTTATATAATTCTGATGTTGGTCTCTTCTTCCACATTCCTTGCTCTTGTATCGGGCCAAAAATTTTCCTGAGAATTTTCCTTCCTTGTTTCTGTATTTCTTTGATTTTAGTTTTCCCACCTATTTGTGTTGTTTCAGATGCATACAGTGCCTCCGGAAGTACGACAGTGTTGTAGTGCCTCAGTTTTGCGTTAATGGATATGGACGTTTTGTTACAGTAGTTCCATGTGAGTTTATATGCTTTCTGTAGTTTTTTTTATTCTTTCCTCATTGGCGTTTAGGTTGATTCCTGATGGCTGGGTGATTTCTCCCAGGTACTTAAAATGTGGTACTTGTACGATTTTCCCCTGGGTTGTCACAATAGGCAATTTGTCTTATGGCACTCTTTCTGTGTACTGGTTTTTCTCATACGAAATTTGCAGGCCAGTTCTTTGTGCAATTTTGTGTAACTTCTGGCTTCTTTTCTATTATTTGTGAGGATTGAAAGGTCATCTGCAAAAGCTAAACACTTCACATTGAATGTATTATCTTTTCTAATGCCAATTTGGATTCCTTTGACTTCTTTTTCCCATGTCCTGATAATTTTTTCAAGAATGATATTAAAGAGCAGTGGTGAAAGTCCGTCACCCTGTCGCACTCCAGTTTGGATTTCAAATGGTTCAGAGATATCCCCCATAAATTTAACCTTGGAGATTGTGTCAGTTAATGTTTGCCGAATGATTGCTCTTGTCTTTCTGTCGATGCTGAATTCTTCCAGTGTGTTGCAGAGCACTACTCTGTCTATTGAGTCGTAGGCCTTTTTAAAATCTACAAAAGTGACCACTGTCTTTCGTGTGTTTCTTATCTGGAGAATCATTTTCGGATCCCATATCTGTTCTATGCATGATCGTCCCTTGCGAAAACCAGCCTGGTATTCTCCTATTTGTGGATCAGCTTGTTCTTCTAATCTATTCATGAGAACTTTTGATAGGATTTTATATCTGACCGGCACGAGTTATTATTATTTTATTATTGTTATTATTATTACTCATAATAGAGAAGTGAGAGGACTGCAAGTACTTACCGTCAAAGGAATCAGCTGTGTCCCAGCTGCAATTTGGTAGAGACCCAATCGTTTACACAAACTCCCTTAACTCGTATGCATTCAGAAGTGACCAAAGTCTGTTCACGTCTTCTATCCAAGAAGAAGAACAAACATCAGATCCTATGAGCGCACATACATAGACAGTTGAACATGCAGTAAGGCACTGAACTAAGTCAAGAAACAGACACAAATGATCGAAATAGCGTCATGTTCTGGCTTATATAGGCTGCTTCCCAGTGGGGATGGGGCACGACAGGATGAAGCACGGTCAGACAGTCTGATTCGTCTCCGACAGCGGCCCAAACGACGACGGAGGCGGCCGGTTGTATACGGCTTTGTAAGTCCACACACAAGAGACTGAAAAAAAATAATGCAGCCGCCCCTGATAGCGTATATCCAGTTCATTATTATTATTACTGGTGATGCGCGCTTCGTTAGGAAACATATCACGGACCCAGCTGACTTAGAGCTGCGTACATCATCTTAGTGAAGCTATACTACTGGCCATTAAAACTGCTACACCAAGAAGAAGGGCAGATGGTAAACGGGTATTCATTGGACAAATATATTATGCTAGAACTGACATGTTATTACATTTTCACGAAATTTGGGTGCATAGATCTTGAGAAATCAGTACCCAGAAAAACCACGTCTGGCCGTAATAACGGCCTTGATACGCCTGGGCATTGAGTCAGACAGAGCTTAGATGGCGTGTATAGGTACAGCTGCCCATGCAGCTTCAACACGATACCACAGTTCATCAAGAGTAGTGACTGGCGTATTGTGACGAGCCAGTTGCTCGCCCACCATTGACCAGAGGTTTTCAGTTGATGAGAGATCTGGAGAATGTGCTGGCCAGGGCAGTAGTCGAACATTTTCTGTATCCAGAAAGGCCAGTACAGGACCTGCAACATGCGGTCGTGCATTATCCTGCCGAAATGTAGGGTTTCACAGCGATCGAATGAAGGGTAGAGCCACAGGTCGTAACACATCTGAAATGTAACGTCCACTGTTCAAAGAGCCGTCAATGCGAACAAGAGGTGACCGATACATGTAACCAATGGCACCCCATACCATCACGCCGTGTGATACGCCAGTATGGCGATGACGAATACACGCTTCCAATGTGCGTTCACCGCGATGTCGCCAAACACGGATGCGACCATCATGATGCTGTAAGCAGAACCTGGATTCATCCGAAAAAATGACGTTTTGCCATTCGTGCACCCAGGTTCGGCGTTGAGTACACCATAGCAGGCGCTCCTGTCTGTGATGCAGCGTCAAGGGTAACCGCAGCCATGGTCTCCGAGCTGATAGTCCATGCTGCTGCAAACGTCATCGAACTGTTCGTGCAGGTGATTGTTGTCTCGCAAACGTCCCCATCTGTTGACTCAAGGATCGAGAGGTGGCTGCACGATCCGTTACAGGCATGCGCATACGATGCCTGTCATCTCGACTGCTAGTGATACGAGGCCGTTGGGATCCAGCACGGCGTTCCGTATTACCGTCCTGAACCCACCGGTTCCATATTCTGCTAACAGTCATTGGATCTCGACCAACGCGAGCAGCAATGTCGCGATACGGTAAACCGCAATCGCGATAGGGTACAATCCGACCTTTATCAAAGTCGTAAGCGTGATGGTACGCGTTTCCCCTCCTTACACAAGACATCACAACAACGTTTCACCTGGCAACACCGATCAACTGCTGTTTGCGTGTGAGAAATCGGTTGGAAACTTTCCTCATGTCAGCACGTTGTAAGTGTCGCCATCGGCGACAACTTGTGTGAATGCTCTGAAATGCTAATCATTTTCATATCACAGCATCTTCTTCCTGTCGGTTCAATTTCGCGTCTGTAGCACGTCATCTTCGTGGTGTAGCAATTTTAATGGCCAGTAGTGTATAAATGAAGACTCCCTCGGAGAAGAACGGAGTCGATACCTGCTTCTTAGCAGGACATCAACGTAACCTGCGGCTGCAGTCATCTCCTGGTACTTGTCTTTAAGGTCAGCCTAAAGTGAGAGAGACGCTGCACCCTCAATTCATGCTTTCTCCCCAACCACTCGTCCACATGTGTGAGTACATCTTACACAGGCGCGCCTACGACAGTCAGACACTGTCTCTTCAATTAAGCCGCCCTTCACCTTCGCTTTCACGCGGGCGCTGAGTCACTGGTGCTCCACGCGTCCCCTAAGAGGACGTAATTAACGCTTCCCTCTGCATCCCGGTCAGCCTAGTGCGCTCGTCCCTAGACGCCGACGTACATTTTGATACACACAGGCCTGACCAAGTGTCTGCGGGTATAGAATGCACGAAAATATGCACGCACGCGTAGTTGTTGGGACGGTAGTGATGACTGACAGCACAAAAAAGAAATCTGTGCGTTTTGCAGAGTTCGATGATGGTCGTATAAAAGCCCCAAACACTAATTAATACAAGAAAATCATTACGTCTCTGTTAACAACTGCAATGAGTAAGGGAGATGGTGCTGATATTCAACAGAAAACCATTATATTCACATCATTCTTAATTAACGTATTTCACCTTGATTGACATTAATTGGGTTAATTGTTCCAGAATTTGTACTGGTATACTACTCATGTGTCCTAAAACTAGTACTTGCAGAGAGAGATACCATTTTCCGTGTGTGGAAACTTTTAGAACTCACTAGAGTTCCAGAATGAGATTTTCGCTCTGCAGCGGAGTGTACGCTGATATGGAACTTCCTGGCAGATTAAAACTGCGTGCCATACCGAGACTGGAACTCGGGACCTTTGCCTTTCGCGGGTAAGTTTATTGTTACGTCGCAAGTCATAGCAGCTTAACTGTCTCCAACAAAAGTCATTCGTTAAGTATTCTATTGAGGTTGAGCTAGTGTGAGCATCATAAATTTATATGAAGTAGAGAGCGAGGAAAGAAGGGGAGGGATAGGTGTAAATTCCTGACTTCCAGCAGCACAGGGCCTTGTGGTAACCCAATGGCAGAAGTTGAAAATATGTGCCGGACCAGAACTCGAAACCGGATTCACCACTTTTTTTTTTAGCACTTTTACGCAGGTTCCATTTTCAATAATCTTTGAGGAGAACTGCACAATTTGAATGATAAATCCCAGATTTTCAAATCTAAGGTAAAAAGCTTTCTTGTGGAGCAAACCTTTTATACTTCCTAGAGTTCTACCTCACAGACGCTTTGAGCATCCCATTGTGATCAGTTACTTATCTCTATGTAGTGTCACAAATGTAGTGTGTTCATGTTACTCTTTTTATTGATTTCTAACATTTTATCTGTATTTTATGAGTTAACTTACGTGGCGACTTGTTCCATAACAAAGTAATTTTGACTCGTAAATCCCCACAATATCTAATACGCTAGATCAATCAAACGTAATTTTGTTCATACAGCCCTTTTGGTATTTTTTCAGAAGGCTATTGTACTAAGAGATTATGATAGCATGATGAATTTGTTAATATAACGCCCTAAGATGATATCTTGCATCACAGGACTGTAAAATACGGCGCACCTAGTAACACTGAGCCCACATTTATATTACTATGTTACTGTGTAGTGTAGGCCAACACGTCAAGATTTCTTGATGTAAATATTCAGTTGAGAATTAATATCACGATTAATCGGTATTAGTCAAGTCCTTACAAAAAATGATACGAACTATGAAATACCTATATAAGTGTACTTATATAACTATTAGAAAAGTCCGCAGCTCGTGGTCGTGCGGTAGCGTTCTTGCTTCCCACGCCCGGGTTCCCGGGTTCGATTCCCGGCGGGGTCGGGGATTTTCTCTGCCTCGTCATGACTGGGTGTTGTGTGATGTCCTTAGGTTAGTTAGGTTTAAGTAGTTCTAAGTTGTAGGGGACTAATGACCATAGATGTTAAGTCCCATAGTGCTCAGAGCCATTTTTGAACTATTAGAAAAGAGTGTGTATATATCAAATATATGTCAGTAATCTACCTAGCAGTTTGCAAGACAATGGCAAGAAAAAATATCAAGTAATATATATTAGCAAGCCATAATCACACATGGCGAATATAATTTTCGATTAATCATGTTCATAATAGTTTAGTCCCGCATAGATATATACAGAATGTATTCCAACAAGGATCAAACAATGTACTTTTTCATTTGCCACTAACACATATGTATTGGGATCTACATCTACACGGATACTCTACAAATCACATTTAAGTGCATGGCAGAAGGTTCATCGAACCACCTTCACAATTCTCTGTTATTCCAATCTCGTATAACGCGCGGAAAGAATGAACACGTATATCTTCCAGTACGAGCTCTGATTTCCCTCATTTTATCGTTGTGATCGTTCCTCCCTAAGTAGGTCGGTGTCAACAAAATATTTTCGCATTCGGAGGAGAAAGTTGGTGATTGGAATTTCGTGAGAAGATTCTGTCGCAACAAAAAACGCCTTTCTTTTAACGATTTCCAGCCCAAATCCTGTATCATTTCTGTGACACTGTCTCCCATATTTAGCGATAATACAAAACGAGCTGCCTTTCTTTGAACTTCTTCGATGTACTCCGTCAGTCCTATCTGGGAAGGATCCCACACCACGCAGCAGTATTCTACAAGAGGACTGACAAGCGTAGTGTGGGCAGTCTCCTTAGTAGGTCTGTTACATTTTCTAAGTGTCCTGCCAATAAAACGCAGCCTTTGGTTAGCCTTCCCCACAACATTTTCTATGTGTTCCTTCCAATTTAAGTAGTTCGTAATTGTAATACCTAGGTATCTGGTTGAGTTCAAATGGCTCTGAGCACTATGGGACTTAACTTCTGAGGTCATCAGTCCCCTAGAACTTAGAACTACTTAAACCTAACTAACCTAAGGACATCACACACATCCATGCCCGAGGCAGGATTCCAACCTGCGACCGTAGCGGTCGCGCGGTTCCAGATACGTTTTCGGGAAATGCAAAACCATAAACTTGCTAACGTGAGTGAAAGGTATTGTTAGTGACTGTGTTAAGACTAGCACTGGCTTGGCAGTGATACTTGTTCACCTAAGTTTCAGAATATATTAACTAAGGACAAAATTTCGAACCTTTCATTTCGTGTGAAAAATTTCTCCCGAAAGGTAGATTAGTGACTTTAATTGCAGCCTGGTTCGCGTCGAAGTACAGTTGGGTTCGCTCGGCTTCCCTACTGATGATCTGCTGAGACAATGTTCACAGGTAAGTGCAGGTTCGTCGTAAAGGGACGGAAGGAACCGCGCCGCCGCACATGGAGAGGGAATGTACCGTTACGGATGTTGCTCTGCGTGTGTGTGAATTCCTAAGGGACCAAACTGCTGAGGTCATTGGTCCCTAGACTTACACACTACTTTAACGAACTCATGCTCAGAACAACACACACGCCCACGCTCGAGGGAGGACTTGAACCTCGGGCGGGAGGGGCCGCGCAATCCGTGACATGGCGCCTCAAACCGCGCTGCCAGTGCGGGCGCCTGTTGCTCTGCGGGTTCAATTCGTTAAACATTCGTTCATTTCAATCATATTCTCTTCTCACGCAGACACGGATTCCGTTTTCACTATCACTTTTGGGTAAATGGTTCAAATGGCTCTGAGTACTATGGGACTCAACTGCTGAGGTCATTAGTCCCCTAGAACTTAGAACTAGTTAAACCTAACTAACCTAAGGACATCACAAACATCCATGCCCGAGGCAGGATTCGAACCTGCGACCGTAGCGGTCTTGCGGTTCCAGACTGCAGCGCCCTTAACCGCACGGCCACTTCGGCGGCTCACTTTTGGGTAAGCGTGGAGAGATGGAGAGGACTGTGAATTGCATGATACAAGCAGAAGCAAGTTTCTCTGATCATGAATGACTTGCCATCTACATTACGAAACATGTGCATAACGTAATACATTTACAACACAAATATTATTTGACATTCAGTTGGACTTCGTAATAATTCTTTCAATGAATAGTCCCCCGGGTTCTACCTTGTCTTTTTTATATCAGTCATATTGGATATGGTTGGACAAAAAATATTCGATGTTCCTTGTTGTGCCCGGTGACTCAGAAAAAACATCCATGTGCGATGCCAATGTCGCACTCAAATCTGTCTTCCTGTTCACCGTTGCACACGTACTTTATCGCAAATCATGTCTAGTAAGTGTCCCTCATTGTACTGCTTTAGGCACGAATTTGGTTCAGCCGCATTACCACAACTCTCCTCGGCTCCCTATCTGAACGAATTACAAGGCCACTCTATTCAAATTCATGATCGGCTGGATTCCTAGCGCACAATCGTGTAACCGTAATGAGATTAAGCTCTCACGCAAACTGATGGTGCCCTCGTATAGGTTAAGTTGACGAGGCTAACCTACTAGCTTACTAACCATGGTTGCTTAACTTGTGAAACACATTCATACTCGCATCCATCCACTGGTCATTTAAAGGAAAAATGGGGCACTCGTAACGCTTGTACAAATTAAAAAATTGTTCAAACGGCTCTGAGCACTATGGGACTTAACAGCTGTGGTCATCAGTCCCCTAGAACTTAGAACTACTTAAACCTAACCAACCTAAGGTCATCACACACATCCATGCCTGAGGCAGGATTCGAACCTGCGACCGTAGCAGTCGCGCGGTTCCGGACTGCGCGCCTAGAACCGCGAGACTACCGCGGCCGGCTACAAATTAAATAGCAGGAGAAGTTCAATCAGCCTCTTCCAGAGACCTTTTAGCCTGACTGCCTGATGTGTGTTGAGAACTCACACTGAAAGCACACTCATAAGTTGTATATAGATGTATGACGTTCACGAAACGATTCTGATTAATCCATTTCATAGGTAACCTGTACATTGAGAAAGTAGTAAAGGAAACAGAGAAGAAATTTGGAACCGAAATTGAAGTCCAGGGACAAGAAATAAAAACTTTGAGTTTTGCCGGTGATATTACAATTCCGTCAGAGGCAGCAAAACTTGGAAGAGAAATGGATCTTGAAAAGAGTTTATACAATGAACAGCAACAAAAGTAAAAAATTGGTAAAGGAATGCAGTCGATTTAAATAAAGCAATGCTGAGAGAATTACACTACTGGCCATTAAAATTGCTACAACACGAAGATGACGTGCTACATACGCGAAATTTAACCGACAGGAAGAAGATGCTGTGATATGCAAATGATTAGCTTTACAGAGCATTCAAACAAGGTTGGCAACCGGTGGCGACACCTACAACGTTCTGACATGAGGAAAGTTTCCAACCGATTTCTCATACACAAACAGCAGTTGACCGGCGGTGCCTGGTGAAACGTTGTTGTGATGCCTCGTGTAAGGAGGAGAAATGCGTACCATCACGTTTCCGACTTTGATAAAGGTCGGATTGTAG
Source organism: Schistocerca americana (assembly GCF_021461395.2). Taxonomy (NCBI): domain Eukaryota; kingdom Metazoa; phylum Arthropoda; class Insecta; order Orthoptera; family Acrididae; genus Schistocerca; species Schistocerca americana. The sequence goes on from NC_060130.1 coordinate 188,256,060, forward strand.
CCTATCGCGATTGCGGTTTATCGTATTGCGACATTTCTGCTCGCGTTCGTCGAGATCCAATGAATGATAGCAGAATATGGACTCGGTGGGTTCAGGAGGGTAATACGGAACGCTGTGCTGGATCCCAATGGCCTCGTATCACTACCAGTGGAGATGATAGGCATCTTATCCGCATGGCTGTAACGGATCGTACAGCCACGTCTCGATCCCTGAGTCAACAAATGGGTACATTTGCAAGACAACAACCATCTGCACGAACAGTTCGACGACGTTTGCAGCAGCATGGACTATCAGCTCGGAGACAATGGCTGTGGTTACCCTTGACGCTGCATCACAGACAGGAGCGCCTGCGATGGTGTACTCAACGACGAACCTGGGTGCACGAATGGCATAACGTCATTTTTTCGGAATCCAGGTTCTGTTTACAGCATCATGATGGTCGCATCCCTGTTTGGCGACATCGCGGTGAACGCACATTGGCAGCTTGTATTCGTCATCGCCATACTGGCGTATCACCCGGCGTGATAGTATGGGGTGCCATTGGTTACACGTCTCGGTCACCTCTTGTTCGCATTGACGGCAAATTGAACAGTGGACGTTACATTTCAGATGTGTTACGACCCGTGGCTCTGAAACGCTACATTTCAGCAGGATAATGCACGACCGTATGTTGCAGGTCCTGTACGGGCCTTTCTGGATATATAAAATGTTCGACTGCTGCCCTAGCCAGCACATTTCCAGAACTCTAAAAAAAAATGGCTCTGAGCGCTATGGGATTTAACGTCTGAGGTCATCAGTCCCCAGATCTCTCACCAATTGAAAACGTCTGGTCAATGGTGGCCGAGCAACTGGCTCGTCACAATGCGCCAGTCACTACTCTTGATGAACTGTGGTATCGTGTTGAAGCTGCATGGGCAGCTGTACCTGTACACGCCATTCAACCTCTGTTTGAGTCAATGCCCAGGCGTATCAAGGCCGTTATTAAGGCCAGAGGTGGTTGTTCTGGGTACTGATTTCTCAGGATCTATGAATCACATGTCAGTTCTAGTATAACATATTAGTCCAATGAATACCCGTTTATCATCTGCATTTCTTCTTGGTGTAGCAATTTTAATGACCAGTAGTGTATGTTTGCAAATGAGACAGTAAAAGAAATATATGAGTTTCGCTATTTGAGCAGCTATTTGGCCGAAGTAGAGTGGATATGAAATGCACTTATGAAAAGAGGAATCCATCAAAATCTAACACAAACGTAGAGTTAAGAAATATGATCTGAGGTTTCTGGAGTATAGCCTCCAGCAGGAGTGAAAAGTAGTCAATAAGCAGTTCAGAGAAGAAGTAAATAGAAGCTTTTGAAATGTGGTGCTGGAGAAGGATGCTAAATGTTAGATGAGTAACTAATGAGGAGCTTCTGAATCAAACCAGAGAGAAAAGAAATTTATGGCGCAACTTGACTAAAAGAAGGAATTGTTTGACAGGAGACATGCTGATGCATGAAGGAATCGTCAGGTTGGTAATGGACGGAAGTATGGGCAGGAAGAATTGTAGAGGGAGACTAATACATGAATACAGTAAGCGGGCTCAAATGGGTGTAGCTTGCAGTAGGGTTACAAGAGGCAAGCTAGCGCGAATAGCTGCATCAAACCAGTTTTCGGACTGAAGACCACAACAAAAACGTATATGAATTTATTCAAAAGTGTACTTGCTATCAAAAATAGCACGCATCTAACAGGGTGACCGTATAAACTTCCCCTTGTCGATTTCATTAGTACTGACAAGGTGTATAAGGGCACCGCTAAGACTTCAACATATGTAAACAGAAAGACACAGCTCTCTATCGTCTTGAAGAAGATTGACTTTGAAAGCTTTGGCGTGCTCGTATACTTTGTATGGTCGGAATTATTCAGCCAGTCCCCAGCAGAGCGAGTAGGTGCGTAGGTACTTTTCAGTCATTCCCACGTAATTCTAACAACACATTCATTATGAATGTGCAAACTCTCAGTATTTAATCATTCTTTTATTATTTACATGATATGTGCCCTGAAAAAAGGAGACTGAACTCTTTCTTAAGGAGATTGGAGATAAAAATAAGATACATAAAGGTTTTCAATCTAATGAGCACAGTCACTTCATTTATATTGTCGTCGTCGTTGTTGTTGTTGTTGTTGTTGCGGTTTTCAGTCCAAAGACTGGTTTGATGCAGCTCTCCATGTTACTCTATTCTGTGCAATCCTCTTCATCTCCGAGTAACTATTGCAACCTACATCCTTCTGAATCTGCTTACCGTATTCATCTCCTGGTCTCCCTCCGCGATTTTTACCCTTCGCGCTTCCCTCCAGTACTAAATTGGTCGTCCCTTGATGCCCCAGAATGTGTCTCACCAACAGATCCCTTCTTCTAGTCAAGTTGTGCCATAAATTCCTCTTCTCCTCAGTTCTATTCAGTACCTCCTTATTAGTTATGTGATCTACCCATCTAATCTTCAGTATTCTTCTATAGCACTACGTTTCAAAAGCTTCTATTCTCTTCTTGTCTAAACTGTTTATCGTCCATGTTTCATTTCCATACATGGCTACACTCCATACAAACACTTCCAGAAAAGACTTCCTGACACTTAAATCTATACTCAGTGTTAGCAAATTTCCCTTCAGAAACGCATTTCTTGCCATCGCTAGTCTACATTTTATATCCTCTCCACTTCGACCACGTCAGTTATTTTGCTGCCCAAATAGCAAAACTCATCTACTACTTTTAGTGTCTCATTTCCTAAACTAATTCCCTCAGCATCCCTTTATTTAATTCGACTGCATTCCATTATCCTCGTTTTGCTTCTGCTGATGTTCATCTTATATCCTCCTTTCAAGACAGTGTCCGTTTCGTTTAACTGCTCTTTCAAGTCCTTTGCTGTCTCTGACAGGAATACAATGTCATCGGCAAACTTCAAAGTTTTTATTTCTTCTCCCTGGACTTTAATTCCTACTCCAAATTTTTCTTTTGTTTCCTTTACTACTTGCTCGATATGCATATTGTTTAATATCTGCGATAGGCTAAAATCCTGTCTCGCTCCCTTCTCAACCATTGGTTCCCTTTCCTCCCCTCGACTCTTATAATGCCATCTGGTTTCCGTACAAATTGCAAATAGCCTTTCGCTCCCTGTATTTTACGCCTGCATCCTTTAAAATTTGAAAGAGAGTATTCCACTCAAAATTGTCAAAAGATTTCTCTAAATCCAGAAATGCTGTGCACGATGGTTTGCCTTTCCTTAACCTATCTTCTATGAGAAGTCGTAGGGTTAGTATTGCCTCGCGTGTTCCTGCGTTCCTCAGGAATCCAAAATAATCTTCCCCGAGGTCGGCTTCTATATTTGTGAAAATTGTAATACGTAATCTATGAGGCACTGCACGAATCAGGATAATAGTGATCGTACAAACGTGGAAAACAATAATTACTGCGACATACAGCACGTGTGATGAACGTTAATTCTTGCGTTAGCAAAGTGTCTATTGTAAAAGAAACTTGGTTAACATTCGTAAACGGTTCACACAATCTAGCAGCGTACGCGTATCGAAGCATATCAACGAAGACGACAGATGACGCATGGTGTACGATTCATCGAATTTTTTTGCAGTCTTCTCTGCTCTGTTTGATGATTTACGTGCAATTTTGTAGCCTTTTAATAAGGTTCTTCGCCTGCATGTGAAAATAAACGTGGCAAGGCTGCACCACTGTAGTATATTTGGGTGGGATTACTTTAACATCGTGTGTTGGCAGATTCAGGTGCGAATGAAGAAATAAGTTGACGGTAGGCAGATTCGATCCAGGGACCTGGCACTTGTGAAACTAACCGCTTACTCCGTCAGCTTCGGCCTGCTTGAGTTCCACCGACCATTCAAAGTATATTAACAGATCTAAAAATTTTCAAACACGATTTTGTGGAGAACGGTTGAAAGTGGCGTCTCCCAGTTTATCCATGTCGAAGTCCTAGTCGTAACCTACACACTCTGTCAATATGAATGTAATCGGTGGGGGTTAGGTTCTTACGCTCCCCTTTGCCTCCTTCCTGTTGTTTAAAGCAACTTTCATCGAGACCTTTGCAGATCAAACATATACACTAAAGCAATGATGGGTGTCTAAGTAAATATAGTACCAAACTAAGGAACGTACGGATCAAAATACAAAGCACAGCCTCGACGTAACTGGAATTGTGGCCTACAGTCACAGGTAACTAGGCTTAGCGGTAATGGCAAACGTTCCGGCGTGTTTGTGAAATAATATATAGCTATGAAACTGTTGCAGCCGGTAAAAGCTGTTATACAATGTGCTAAACAACAATCGCTCTGTATCAGTACTTGGAGAGAAATTTCATTACTGAATACCGTCAGCAAATGTTTCAAAGAAGCATTTTGGTCGAAGTCATCCTGTATTTAACAGTTCACAGTGGCAGAAAAATGGTTCAAATGGCTCTGAGCACTATGGGACTTAACTGCTGTGGTCATCAGTCCCCTTGAACTTAGAACTACTTAAACCTAACTAACCTAACGACATCACACACATCCATGCCCGAGGCAGGATTCGAACCTGCGACCGTAGCGGTCTCGCGGGTCCAGACTGTAGCGCCTAGAACCGTTCGGCCACTCTGGCCGGCTACAGTGGCAGAAAAACGTTAGCTATAATCACTTATTTCGATATGGTTGTGCGCAATCGTAGTTCGGCGAATCTTTTTTTGAAGCGAAAATTTGCGTTCTGTGTCGGGACAAAAATGTTTAAATGTGTGTGAATTCCTAAGGGACCAAACTGCTGAGGTCATCCGTTCGTAGTCTTTCATACTACGAGGCGTGTTTTTTAAGTAAGTACCGTTTTGAAATTAAAAAAAGACGTGATAAGATATCTCAATAATTTTATTTTTACGTGAAAGCCTGTACCTTAATCTACTTTTCTACATAATTTCCATCAATACTGAGGCACTTGTCACAACGTTGTACCAGTTTTTGAGTACCCTCCTCGTAGAAGACTTCGTCATCGTCTTAAAGACGCTGACCGCCCAGTTGTTTCTTCAAGTGCAGGAACAGATGGTAGTCACTGGACGCAAGATAGGGGCTGTACGGAGGATGATCTAGAGTTTCCCATCGAAAAGATGTGATGAGATCTTTGGTCTTATTCGCCACATGCGGACGGGCATTGTCTTGCAGCAAAACATGCCCTTGCTCAACATCCATGGACTGTTGCTTTGATTCTGGTGTCGTAGGCCACCCATGTTTCATCGCCCGTAACAATATGGCTCAAGAAATCACCACCGTCGTTGTGGTACCGCTCAAGGAAAGTCAATCCACTGTCTAAACGTTTGGTTTTTTGCACACCCGTCAAGATTTTCGGTACCCAACGTGAGCAGAATTTTCGGTAATTCATGTGCTCGGTCACAGTGCCATACAAAACACTACAAGAAACATCAGGAAAGTCATCCCGCAAGGAGGAACTCGTAAAGCGTCTGTTTTCTCTCACATTATTGTCCACTTCCAGCACCAAACTTTCATTAACCACCGAAGGACGCCCACAACGGAGGGGTATCTGTTGAGAGGCCAGACAAACGTGTGGTTCCTGAAGAGGGGCAGCAGCCTTTTCAGTAGTTGCAGGGACAACAGTCTGGATGATTGACTGATCTGGCCTTGTAACATGAACCAAAATGGCCTTGTTGTTCTGGTACTGCGAACGCCTGAAAGCAAGGGGAAACTACAGCCGTAATTTTTCCCGAGAACATGCAGCTTTACTGTATAGTTAAATGATGATGGCGTCCTCTTGGGTAAAATATTCCGGATGTAAAATAGTCCCCCATTCGGATCTCCTGGCGTGGACTACTCAAGATGACGTTGTTATCAGGAGAAAGAAAACTGGCGTTCTACCGATCGGAGCGTGGAATGTCAGATCTCTTAATCGAGAAGATAGGTTAGAAAATTTAAAAAGGGAAATGGATAGGTTAAAGTTAGATATAGTGGGAATTAGTGACGTTCGGTGGCAGGAGGAACAGGGCTTCTGGTCAGGTGAGTACAGGGTTATAAATACAAAATCAAATAGGGGTAATGCAGGAGTAGGTTTAATAATGAATAAAAAATAGGTGTACGGGTAAGCTACTACAAACAGCATAGTGAACGCATTATTGTGGCCGAGATAGATACGAAGCCCACACCTACTACAGTAGTACAGGTTTATAAGCCAACTAGCTCTGCAGATGACGAAGAAATTGAAGAAATGTATGATGAGATAAAAGAAATTATTCAGGTAGTGAAGGGAGACGAAAATTTAATAGTCATGGGTGACTGGAATTCATCAGTAGGAAAAGGGAGAGAAGGAAACATAGTGGGTGAATATGGATTGTGGCTAAGAAATGAAAGAGAAAGCCGCCTGGTAGAATTTTGCGCAGAGCATAACTTAATCATAGCTAATACTTGGTTGAAGGATCATAAAAGAAGGCTGTATACATGAAAGAACCCTGGATATACTAGAAGGTATCAGATAGATTATATAATGGTAAGACAGAGATTTAGGAACCAGGTTTGAAATTGTAAGACATTTCCAGGCGCAGATGTGGACTCTGACCACAATCTATTGGTTATGAACTGTAGATTATAACTGAAGAAACTGCAAAAAGGTGGGGATTTAAGGAGATGGGACCTGTTTAAACTGAAAGAACCAGAGATTGATAAGAGTTTCAAGGAGAGCATAAGGAACAATTGACAGGAATGGGGGAAAGAAATACAGTAGAAGAAGAATGGGTAGCTTTGAGGGACGAAATAGTGAAGGCAGCAGAGGATCGAGTAGGTAAAAAGACGAGGGCTAGTAGAAACGCTTGGGTAATAGAAGAAGTATTGAATTTAAGTGATGAAAGGAGAAAATATAAAAATGCAGTAAATGAAGCAGGCAAAAAGGAATACAAACGTCTCAAAAATGATATTGACAGGAAGTGCAAAATGGCTAAGCAGCGATGGCTAGAGGACAAATGTAAGGATGTAGAGGGTTATCTCACTAGGGGTAAGATAGATACTGCCTACAGGAAAATTAAAGAGACCTTTGGAGAAAGGAGAACCACTTGCATGAATATCAAGAGCTTTGATGGAAACCAAGTTCTAAGCAAAGAAGGGAAAGCAGAAAGGTGGAAGGAGTATGTAGAGGGCCTATACAAGGGCGATGTACTTGAGGACAATATTATGGAAATGGAAGAGGATGTAAATGAAGATGAAATGGGAGATATGATGTTGCTTGAAGAGTTTGACAGAGCACTGAAAGACCTGAGTCGAAACAAGGCCCCCGGAGTAGACAACATTCCATTAGAACTACTGACAACCTTGGGAGAGCCAGTCCTGACAAAACTCTGCCATCTGGTGAGCAAGATGTATGAGACAGGCGAAATACCCTCAGACTTCAAGAAGAATATAATAATCCCAATCCCAATGAAAGCAGGTGTTGACAGATGTGAAAATTACCGAACTATCAGTTTAATAAGTCACAGCTGCAAAATACTAACGCGAATTATTTACAGACGAATGAAAAAACTGATAGAAGCCGACCTCGGGGAAGATCAGTTTGGATTCCGTAGAAATGTTGGAACACGTGAGGCAATACTGACCCTACGACTTATCTTAGAAGAAAGATTAAGGAAAGGCAAACCTACCTTTCTAGCATTTGTATACTTAGAGAAAGCTTTTGACAATTTTGATTGGAATACTCTCTTTCAAATTCTGAAGATGGCAGGGATAAAATACAGAGAGCGAAAGGCTATTTACAATTTGTACAGAAAGCAGATGGCAGTTATAAGAGTCGAGGGGTATGAAAGGGAAGCAATGGTTGGGAAGGGAGTGAGACAGGGTTGTAGCCTATCCCCGATGTTATTCAATCTGTATATTGAGCAAGCAATAAAGGAAACAAAAGAAAAGTTCGGAGTATGTATTAAAATCCATGGAGAAGAAATAAAAACTTTGAGGTTCGCCATGACACTGTAATTCTGTCAGAGACAGCAAAGGACTTGGAAGAGCAGTTGAACGGAATGGACAGTGTCTTGAAAGGAGGGTATAAGATGAACATCAACAAAAGCAAAACGAGGATAATGGAACGTAGTGGAATTAAGTCGGGTGATGCTGAGGGAATTAGATTAGGAAATGAGACACTTAAAGCAGTAAAGGAGTTTTGCTATTTGGGGAGCAAAATAACTGATGATGGTCGAAGTAGAGAGGATATAAAATGTAGACTGGCAATGGCAAGGAAAGCGTTTCTTAAGAAGAGAAATTTGTTAACATCGAGTATTGATTTAAGTGTCGGGAAGTCGTTTCTCAAAGTATTTGTATGGAGTGTAGCCATGTATGGAAGTGAAACGTGGACGATAAATAGCTTAGACAAGAGGAGAATAGAAGCTTTCGAAATGTGGTGCTACAGAAGAATGCTGGAGATTAGATGGGTTGATCACATAACTAATGAGGAGGTATTGAATAGAATTGGGGAGAAGAGGAGCTTGTGGCACAACTTGACTAGAAGAAGGGATCGGCAGCGTGGAGGGTAAAAATCGTAGAGGGAGACCAAGAGATGAATACACTAAACAGATTCAGAAGGATGTAGGCTGCAGTAGGTATTGGGAGATGAAGAAGCATGCACAGGATAGAGTAGCATGGAGAGCTGCATCAAACCAGTCTCAGGACTGAAGACCACAACAACACAACAACACCCACTTTCTTACCATTACATCACTCATAATGTTTCCTCTGTAAACTGCACAGATCTCACGATGAATATCGATCGCTTTTAGGCCTTTACCACTAAGAAATCTTATAACAGCCCGTACTTCACAGTCGGCGGGACTCACGATTATCGGAGGCATCTTGAACACTCAGTACACAACGTAAACAAGGAAGACTGAGACTGTAATGGCGTCAGTGCGTAGATTAAGGTGCAGACTTTCATGTAAAAATAAAATTATTGAGATATCTTAGCACGTTTTCTTTAATTTCAAAACGGTACTTACTTAAAAAACACACCTCGAATTTAAGCTAAATTAAACTAACTTCTGCGAAGAGCAACACACACACCCATGCCCGAGGGAGAACTCGAACTTTTTGTATCTCATTTTGTTCGTTAAAGTTCGTTGCATTTGTCCGGGGCGGACGTTCCTTGACATCTGTTCAAGTTCATCGTTGATCCGTTCACTCACTTTTTTTTTATTATGACAGGGGGGAGCTAACCCTCTGACCGAACACGCTGAGCTACCGTGCCGGCAATCTCCGGCGGGAGGGTCCGCTCACTCCGTGACATGGCGCCTGGAAGCGCGCGGCCACTTCGCACGGCTGTGTGTGCCGGGGCCTCGGTGTTGAATGATAGCGGCCGAGAGCTAGGGCTGCCAGATAAGCGCACAGGCTCGTCTCCGTATTGTCCACCTCAGTGAGTCAACGATCTTCCGCGCCACTTGCTGCCCTTTTTGTTCCTCGCCAGTGGCTTCCTTATTGTGCAGCTCTCTTTACGTATTCGGGTCCGAGCCCTGAGAGTTGACTACACAGAATTAAAGTCTCTGCCGCTGCTCTATAAGTACCAACCATCCCAGAGTTTTGATCACCACAATAAAGTTGATAATTTTTGTTTATCTGCAGTCCCGCTCCACATTAACGTAGCACACCACTACAGGATCCAACATAAAATGGCACAGCCCATTAATAAAGATGAGTATCGAGTTTGTATTCTGCATTTGAAGAGGAACAACGCTGAGACAATCCATGCTGAGTTGGTGGAGGTGTACTGCAAGAATGTACTATGATATAACACTGTGGTTAGTGGGTGCAGAAACATCCAGTATCGCCAAATAAGTCTGTATGACTAAAACGATTGGAATACTACGAAGGGACTTCAGAAAGTAAGTTACACATGTCGTCCCACACTAAGACCATTGCACCACAGGAGTGGCGCGTTGTCAGAAGAGTCAATGTTGCGTTTCCTACAGAGAAAGTTTTGCTACTTTACGGACAACAGACGCAGCTGGCTGGCTCTGACCACTATGGGACTCAACTGCTGAGGTCATTAGTACCCTAGAACTTAGAACTAGTTAAACCTAACTAACCTAACGACATCACAAACATCCATGCCCGAGGCAGGATTCGAACCTGCGACCGTAGCGGTCTCGCGGTTCCAGACTGCAGCGCCTTTAACCGCACGGCCACTTCGGCCGGCCCAACAGACGCAGCAAATACGACAGTGAAATGATGTGGCAACTGGAAACGTACTTCAAAGTTGAAGTACGAGCGTCAGTAAGCATCTTGTGGGCAAAACATCTAAACTGCACACAGCTTCAGCGTGGAATTGTGCAATTATATCGACCAAATTCAATGTCGCGTCGAGTCGTAGTGAAATGGTGGCAACAGTATGATCAAGGCTGTGGGTTATGCTTATTGGGAAGGTCAGATTTTGCACTTCTTGTGGCTTTAAAAAGAAAATTAATAAAAAGGATGAAGGAATTCTTGTGATCCTGAGAAAATATAATTACGAGGGTCGCTCCAAAAGAAATGCACACTATTTTTGTAAAAATACAGGCGCCGTCACAGCGTATCTTCAAGATGGCTGCTACGCTTGACGTTCGTTAGAAGCAATGTGCTGTCATAGAATTCCTGTGCTGTGAAAACGAGACAGTGGGAAACATCCACAAGAGGTTGAAAAAGGTGTATGGAGATGCTGCTGTCGATCGCAGTACAGTTACGCGGTGGGCAAGCAGGTAACGTGATGAAAGCGGGCACGGCAATATTGAGGATTGTCCTCGCAGCGGCAGGCCTCGTTCTGCACACACTCCAGGCAATGCGCAGAGAGTTAACGAACTGGTGACTGCTGACAGACGCATCACAGTGAACGAATTGTCACGCTACGTTGGGATATGGGAAGGAAGTGTTTGCAGAACACTGAAGGTGTTGGCGTTAAAAGAGGTTTGTGCCAGGTGGGTTCCCAGGATGTTGACATTGGCTCACAAAGAAACAAGATAAACGGTATGCAGCGAACTTTTGGAACAGTACGAGAATGGTGGAGAAGAATTTCTTGGAAGAATTGTGAAAGGTGATGAAACATGGCTCCATTTTTCACCAGAGACGAAGAGGCAATCAATGGAGTGGCATCATGCAAATTCACAGAAGGAAAAAAAATTTCAAAACCACACCTCCTGCTGGTAAAGTTATGGCTACGGTGTTTTTCGATTCCGAAGGACTCTTGCTTGTGGACATCATGCCAAGTGGAACCACCATAAATCCTGATGCATATGTGACGACACTGAAGAAACTTCAAGCTCGACTGAGTCGTGTTCGACCACATCGGCAAAAGCAGGATGTTTTGCTGTTGCACGACAATGCACGGCCACATTTCAGTCAGGAAACCATGGAAGCGATCACAAAACCCGGATGGACAACACTGAAACACCCGCCTTACAGTCCTGACATGGCTCCATGTGACTATCATCTCTTTGGGAAACTGAAAGAATCTCTTCGTGGAACAAAGTTTGAAGATGATGACTCCCTTGTGCACGCTGCCAAACAGTGGTTCCAACACGTAGGTCCAGAATTTTACTGTTCTGGTATACAGGCGCTGGTTCCAAGATGGCGTAAGGCAGTTGAGAGGGATGGAAATTACGTGGAGAAATGAAAATATTGTTCCTAAAGGATGTATCTACACACTGTAAAACTCTCAGACATGTAGAATAAAAGATGGATTTAAAAAAATAGTGTGCATTTCTTTTGGAGTGACCCTCATAAATATCAATATCTTAGGAAGAATGGCGTAGTGATGCTGTTTAAATCTAAACTACAGTTATATCATCTCGCTTTGGTTTATGTAGCTTTAGATGATGTTTCCTGATGATGACTGGCACAATTTCTAATCCAAACGTGCTTCCTTTCTCCAGCAGCTGTTTTAACCAAGCAGATATGGTTCATCAGTAGTAGCAGTTGCACGAACAAGAAATACAACTTCAAAATACTACTTATTATCTCAACGTGTTTTGGCACGTTCAACGTGTTCTGTAACCTCTGGGGTTTCATTTCACATTTGTTAATGAAAGCATGTTATTTTAACTTACGAGCGAAACAATTTGTCGATGTTTTTGTGACATTTGTAGATTTCCTAAAATGTAACTCGAGCGATATGTACATACAGGCCAATGTATTAATCGTACGAGACGCACCTTTGCCTACTCTAGACTTTGCAGAGCAATGGGCCCTATTCACTAACTCCATACTCCGCTACATTACAGCTGAGAAGCATGGACGCTTCTTTGTACGGCTAATCTTATGACGATATCTCACACCTGAAAGATAGCTTCGATCGCTGCGTTCTTTATACCAATGACAATGGGCTTTACTTAATCTTAAACCCCTGATAATACTTGAGCCAATTCAGGTGCTAACTGCGCTTAACTCAGTCAAGTCGGCTTAAAAGAGAGGGATTCTATTTCATCCACTCAACTGTGTGTTTCAATAGATAATTATTATGAAGAGCGTCGCCCTCCCTGGCCTAGAAATAGCGCTCGGCCTCATAAAGTGAAGGTCACAGGTTTGAGCGCCGTCTCAGGAATTCATGTGGGATTTTTGATTTAAACTCAGCCAGGATAAAAAGGTAAGAAAATGCAATCAAATACGTACGTATACTCTAACAACAGGTAATTCTGTGTCCATATATAACCATAGCGACGTCAAAACTGGCGAACTCGGTGTACGGCCCCATAACAAAAGGAAAATTCCAATAGATAGATGGTATATCAGAAACAGTTTTAATAACTCTGGGAAAAGTTTCTCCACAACACAAGAAGGAAAAACATGTTCATATCAACCACAGCAGAAAATCTTTCCTTTATTAGTTACTAATAAAAGAACACATCACAAAATTTTCAAGTCAGAAGCAAACAACAAATGTTCGAAGCGTTCTTTCTTTGTCTGCACACACAGATGTACTCTTATGATGGACTGCCACATCCCCTGAAACTCACGAACGTCGTCGAATATCTTCGCAAGTTTCCATGACGTCCAATAACAAGATATGATAATAATCACGAAAACAAGGAAAATATTGAAAAACGAAATAAGATTAATGGCGACAGTGTCTGTGTTGATGCAGCAACTGCAATTATAACAGTACAATGTTTTTCAGAGATGCAGGCATGTCTGAAGGAACGAACACTGTTTTTGACTATTTGTAGCTGTGAAAGTCATTAAATGGATTCACATATTGTGAATACATTTTAGCATCAGTTACTTGTGACATCAAAATTTGTGCCAGAGTAGGACTCTAAACTGGATTTCACGCTTGTCATGAGTGGCCATCTTATCCATTCCTTTCCCATAACAGTGATTTATTGATTAATCTACATGTACAATTAACTTACATTGAAATAAAGATAGTAAACGTGATCATTATACATCACACATATGAAAATATAGGGTGTTTGGAACAAACTTCTAGGATTTGTAGAGAGGAATGAGTACATAATATTCTGAACATGAAATGAAACTTTCCGTTCTATGACAGTTTCAATGTAGATGTGTAACACGTCCACGTCTGCTGAGGTAAAGAGAAAAGTCTCAGAATTGCTTTACCTGGTATGCAATAATGTAGATAGGATGACACATTGAGAAAGGACAAGTTCACCTATTTTTCGTATACGGAAAATTATTAAAGATTTTATTATAACCTGACACACATTGAGCGAGACTCTAGAAAGTTAACGGCCTGAGCAGACGTTGACAGAGCCTGGTAGGGCACTAAAAGCATGAGGTACTCATAGAAATGGCAGGTTTGGAGTTGGAAGCAATTGGCAGTGAGCCCATTCCTCTTGCCGGACAGGCCCACAGCTGTACAGGGCAGACGAAGCAGCCCCTAGTGGAGACAGGACTCCAGCAGAACAATGCTGAGCTACCTGCCATGGCGCCATCGGAAGGCTGGGCTGGCGGCGATAGAGTGAAGGGATGTGTCAACACAGTGTAGTTGTAAACTGGGCTCTGTGTGCAGAGCCACACATAATAAAAATTCACAAGTTTTCGTGTTCACTGATACTGCAAATAGACCTTTAACCCACATCCATTGGCTGCCTCAGTTGTATGAGGAACTCTGCCATCTGAGAAACGTTTAGAGATAAAATCTTTATTACACCTCATAGCTAGGACTCAGAAGCTCCAAGGCACAGGTGATTTAAATAAAGATCTCTAAAACTGAAACTTCCTGGCAGATTAAAACTGTGCGCCGGACCGAGACTCGAACTCGGGACCTTTGCCTTTTGCGGGCAAGTGCTCTACCAGCTGAGCTACCCAAGCACGACTCACGCCCCGTCTTCAGGTAGCTCAGTTGGTAGAGCACTTGCCCGTGAAAGGCAAAGGTCCCGAGTTCGAGTCTCGGTCCGGCACACACTTTTAATCTGCCAGGAAGTTTCATATCAGCGCACACTCCGCTGCAGAGTGAAAATCTCATTCTGGAAACATCCTCAAGGCTGTGGCTAAGCCATGTCTCCACAATATCCTTTCTTTCAGGAGTGCTAGTTCTGCAAGGTTTGCAGGAGAGCTTCTGTAAAGTTTGGAAGATAGGAGACGAGGTACTGGCAGAAGTAAAGCTGTGAGGACGGGGCGTGAGTTGTTCTCGGGTAGCTCAGTTGGTAGAGCACTGGCCCGCAAAAGGCAAAGGTCCTGAGTTCGAGTCTCGGTTCGGCACACAGTTTTAATGTGCTACGAAGTTTCATATCAGCGCACACTCCGCTGCAGAGTGAAAATCTCATCTTTATGATTTTATCTGTTCACTTGCCACCACAGGAAGCGACGCGACTTTGGAGAAAAACATCTTCTCCCTCCGCAAAAACTTAAAAAAGCTATTAATTGGCGGTTTCTTTTATTTCAGAGATGCAGGTTTCTTAACTCTTGCGCTGGTTTGAGATGAGTTTGTGCTGTCGTGTAGGAGGGGAGATTTAGCGCCTCTAAGGCCCTGTGATTGGCTCAAGACGGGGTGAAGACGGTGTTGTTCGAGCACTTCGCGGGAAAACGGAAATTTTTATCTGGAGAGGTGTGAAGCACTCAGGTTCTGGACTTTGGTCGGGAAGCATCTTCTGGTAAAAGCTCAGCCATGTGTGGTTGGTATTTGGGACCAGTCCTGAGACTGACTTCACTTGCAAGTAGTTAGATTGGAGAGACTGACGTGAAGTTCTTACTGTACCAACAGTGTGTCTTGAAACGTCTTTGGCTACTCGTTTGCCGAGGGCACACTTATTCATCTTTGGTTTACCAGTCTCGACGTTTGGTATCCTTGTGCGCTCTGTCGTATAAGTGAGCCAAATTGGTCATTGGTACAGCCAGCGAACGGGTGTGTCACACATTGAAATCTACCATGATTTCAGGGCTGCGGTAGAGAGTGAATTGCGATCCGTCTGTCTGATCGCTAGACCGTGAGATTTTTGCATTTCTTTTGTGGCCGCGGTCGATTCACAGGTGCCGCCCCCACGTCTTGACACCAACCACCGCGCACTTCTCGCCAGCTGCAATTTACAACACTGCACGAAGCAAACAGGGTAATGTATGGCTGCTCCAGCCTTCTCAGGGCGAACAGATCTGAATCGCCACTTGCTCTCAGCTGCACCTGTATTGAGGAACTTCTGTAGATTATCAAACAAAGTCTGCTCAGCGTCAGATCAATTCAGACTGTGTTATCCACATTTTTAGGGCCAGAGTACTTGACTCATTTCTGCCACCCAGGATCCTTGTCCATTGTTATCTTAACCCAACTGTTAGTTGTTTACAGTATTCAATCAATAACTATAATTTATTTCTGTTTTTCCTTTTGAAAAATAAATGCTGTTAGTAAATTTTACTACATTCTCAATCATTTTTATATAGACACCCCATCGGTTAACTTTCACTGTGGCGTCCCACGCCACAATAACTTTCAATGTACTAAGTCTGGTGGTCATCTGATGTCACTTAAACATCTGCCTTGCTGCGGCGAGACCTATTCAATGCTGGTGCATCTTCAATACAGTAAATCATGGTACATAATGTGGCGATCCGATGTCAGGGTGAACGTCATCTTCCAGCATGTGTAGTGCCAACAGAACATTCGGTGGCGGTGGTGTTATGGTGTGGTCGTGTTTCTCATGGAAGGGGCTTGCACCCCTTGTTGTTTTTCGTGGCACTATCACAGCGCAGGCCTACACTGATATTTTAAGCACCTTCTTGCTTCCTATTGTTGAAAAGCAATTCGGGGCTGGCGACTGCATCTTTCAACACGATCGAGCACCTGTTCATAATGCACGGCCTGTGGCGGAGTGGTTACACGACAGTAACATCCCTGTAATAGATTATCCTCCACAGAATCTTTACCTGAATCCTATAGAACACCTCTGGGATGGTTCAAATGGCTCTGAGCATTATGAGACTTAACTTCTGAGGTCATCAGTCCCCTAGAACTTAGGACTACTTAAACCTAACTAACCTAAGGACATCACATACATCCTTGCCCGAGGCAGGATTCGAACCTGCGACCGTAGCGGTCGCGCTGTTCCAGACTGTAGCGCCTATAACCGCTCGGCCACTCCGGCCGGCCCTCTGGGATGTTTTGGAACTCCGACTTCGTGCCAGGCCTCACTGACCGACATCGATACCTCTCCTCAGTGTAGCACTCCGTGAAGAATCGACTGTCATTCCACAAGAAACCTTCCAGCACCTGATTGAACGTATGACTGCGAGAATGACACCTGTCATCAAGGCTAAGGGTAGATCAACACTCTATTGAATTCCAGCATTACCGATGGAGGGTGTCACGAACTTGTAAGTGATTTTCAGCCAGGTGTTCGGATACTTTTGATCACATAGTGTACCTTCACCACATCATAAGGACCCAGAAACCCTGGTAGCATCTTCTTTGTAATTTTACGGCTACCTTTGCTCTGGACCCCTACCTTTATTATAATGGTCGACTCCACTCCGATGTGTTCCCTGGATATTTCTTCTAGCAGCCTCCCTGTTCTTTTTAATAACATCTAGGTGAAGATCTTCCGAAAGAAAATAATTTGTAGACACAAGATTCAACAACGGTGAATGATCCTGGAAGGTAAACATTAATTTAGTTGGAGGTGTTCTATGGCTCTAGTAAACGGCCATGTTAAAGACGGAGTTAATACAGGAAATATAATTATCTCACTTTGTCTGCGAGCTACTATGGTAAATTATTAAGGCCAACTTTAAGTTCCTCTTGACTCGCTCCACAAACGATGGTTGGAGATAATATGGGATTGTGGTAATGTGCGAAATCGCACTGTTAAACTAGAACTTCCTGAACTCTCTAGATACAAAGGGGGAACGTTGTCGGTCACAAGAACATTCAGTGTCCCATATACGCCAAATTTCCCACTCATCAGTTTGAGTGTGACTTATGTATTCGTGCATCTACCAGGGAGCAACCACACAAACCTTGAAAATGTGTCCACCCCTAAAGAAGATAATGGTTGCCTTGCTTCTTGTGGCATAAGAGACACAATAACCATTAGGTGTTCTACTCTCCTAAACTGAGGCTCTCCCAGCTGAGGGGGTTTGGTTCGCTTTTGCTCCTCTTACAGTCTTGAAATTCCTGCTCCAACCTCTTAACATCTTTATAAAGGCTCGGCCACATTAGCTGCTCTCTAATTTGCGTTATCGTTTCATAGATACCTAAATGGCCCCACACACCGACTCATAAAAATGCTTAAATACAGAATGCTGCAATTCCTTATGGGCACAGATCTTAGCTTCATTATTATATCTTTTCCTGTAACATAGCCGCACAATGATTTCCTCGCCGCGAAAATCGACAAATGGCTTATCCTGGTCCACAATACGCAGCTCCAGACTGTCCAAAGCCTGAACTGTTACTGGGAGGTAAGTAGCGTTGGTGGCAGGGGTCTCAGCGATCTTATGCCTTGTTCCCACTGATGGGAAGAATCCGTAAAGTGTATGGATCAATTTATTGTTGGGATAAGAGTTTGTTGCGATGTTACACTCGACGCAGATTGTACTGACAGGGAGTATATCCACTGACTGGTCAGATCTGTAGAATTTATTAGGATCCTTTTCAAAACCTGCCCTTTTGTGAAACCCAGTAGCTGTCCTATTGATCCCTTCTGGTTAAATTCAATCAATGCATCCACAGTCCGTACTTCAAAAAATGGTGCAAATGGCTCTGAGCATTATGGGACTTATCATCTGAGGTCATCAGTCCCATAGAACTTAGAACTAATTAAACCTTACTAACCTAAGGACATCACACACATCCATGCCCGAGGCAGGATTCGAACCTGTGGTCGTAGCGGTCGCGTGGTTCCAGACTGAAGCGCCTAGAACCGCATGGCCACTGCGGCCGGCTCCGTACTTCAAATTTGAATCTACTGATGTTTGCACGTAGCACAAACCCTATTCCAGACAGTTTCAAAACTCAATATCTTATGCACTGGGTTCAATTCCCATAAATTCTATTCGACCAATAATTGTTAGCCTCTGTGCGGTTGTAAGTTTCCAGTCCAGTCAGCGCAATATTCCACTCCTCGTTGCTTTAATCAATCGGTGGGAAGTAATTCACATGAAGGCCTGGTTAGGTCGCAATCCAACACAACCGCCAATTAGCCACGTCTCTGCACGACCACGGCCTCCACATACCATCAACTCCATAGCAAAGATCACAAAATATGTTAAGGTTTCCAGCAACACACGAAAACTCCTTAAGCACTAAAATACACTCCTGGAAATGGAAAAAAGAACACATTGACACCGGTGTGTCAGACCCACCATACTTGCTCCAGACACTGCGAGAGGGCTGTACAAGCAATGATCACACGTACGGCACAGCGGACGCACCAGGAACCGCGGTGTTAGCCGTCGAATGGCGCTAGCTGCGCAGCATTTGTGCACCGCCGCCGTCAGTGTCAGCCAGTTTGCCGTGGCATACGGAGCTCCATCACAGTCTTTAACACTGGTAGCATGCCGCGACAGCGTGGACGTGAACCGTATGTGCGGTTGACGGACTTTGAGCGAGGGCGTATAGTGAGCATGCGGGAGGCCGGGTGGACGTACCGCCGAATTGCTCAACACGTGGGGCGTGAGGTCTCCACAGTACATCGATGTTGTCGCCAGTGGTCGGCGGAAGGTGCACGTGCCCGTCGACCTGGGACCGGACCGCGGCGATGCACGGATGCACGCCAAGACTGTAGGATCCTATGCAGTGCCGTAGGGGACCGCACCGCCACTTCCCAGCAAATTAGGGACACTGTTGCTCCTGGGGTATCGGCGAGGACCATTCGCAACCGTCTCCATGAAGCTGGGCTACGGTCCCGCACACCGTTAGGCCGTCGTCCGCTCACGCCCCAACATCGTGCAGCCCGCCTCCAGTGGTGTCGCGACAGGCGTGAATGGAGGGACGAATGGAGACGTGTCGTCTTCAGCGATGAGAGTCGCTTCTGCCTTGGTGCCAATGATGGTCGTATGCGTGTTTGGCGCCGTGCTGGTGAGCGCCACAATCAGGACTGCATACGACCGAGGCACACAGGGCCAACACCCGGCATCATGGTGTGGGGAGCGATCTCCTACGCTGGCCGTACACCACTGGTGATCGTCGAGGGGACACTGAATAGTGCACGGTACATCCAAACCGTCATCGAACCCATCGTTCTACCATTTCTAGACCAGCAAGGGAACTTGCTGTTCCAACAGGACAATGCACGTCCGCATGTATCCCGTGCCACCCAATGTGCTCTAGAAGGTGTAAGTCAACTACCCTGGCCAGCAAGATCTCCGGATCTGTCCCCCATTGAGCATGTTTGGGACTGGATGAAGCGTCGTCTCACGCGGTCTGCACGTCCAGCACGAACGCTGGTCCAACTGAGGCGCCAGGTGGAAATGGCATGGCAAGCCGTTCCACAGGACTACATCCAGCATCTCTACGATCGTCTCCATGGGAGAATAGCAGCCTGCATTGCTGCGAAAGGTGGATATACACTGTATTAGTGCCGACATTGTGCATGCTCTGTTGCCTGTGTCTATGTGCCTGTGGTTCTGTCAGTGTGATCATGTGATGTATCTGACCCCAGGAATGTGTCAATAAAGTTTCCCCTTCCTGGGACAATGAATTCACGGTGTTCTTATTTCAATTTCCAGGAGTGTACAATAGAAAGAGATGAATTAAAATGAATCTGCTTGGTTTAAAATTTTAATGCAAAAACACTTGTTAAATTTTACTATGAGGGTGAGTCAAATGAAAACCTTATAATATTTTTTACATATTATTTATTGTGCAGAAGTGGTAGAAAGCTGTATCACTTTCAACATAATCTGCCCCACGCTCAGTGCAAGTCCTCCAGTGCTTACAAAGTGCATAAATTCCTTTAGAAAAAAATTCTTTTGGTAGTCCACGCAACCAATCATGCACCGCATGTCGTACCTCTTCATCAGAACGGAACTTCTTTCCTCCCATTGCGTCTTTCAGTGGTCCAAACATACGGAAATCACTTGGGGCAAGGTCTGGTGAGTATGGTGGATGATCAAGACACTCAAAAGGCAGGTCTGTGATTGTTCCAACTGTTGTACAGGCAGTATGGGGCCTTGCACTGTCATGTTGCAAAAGTACACCTGCTGACAGCAATCCACGTCGCTTTGATTTGATTGCAGGCCGCAGATGATTTTTAGGAGATCTGTGTATGATGCACTGGTGACAGTGGTCCCTCTAGGCATGTAATGCTCCAAAATGACGCCTTTTTCGTCCCAAAAGAGAGTCAGAATAACATTTCCTGCTGATGGTTCTGTTCGAAACTTCTTTGGTTTTGGTGATGAGGAATGGCGCCATTCCTTGCTCGCTCTCTTCGTTTCCGGTTGGTGGAAGTGAACCCAGATTTCGTCCCCAGTAACGATTCTTGCAAGGAAGCCATCACCTTCTCGTTCAAAGCGTAGAATAAGTTCTTCACAAGCATCAACACGTCGTTTTCTCATTTCAGGACTCAGCTGCCGTGGCACCCATCTTGCAGACACTTTGTGAAACTGGAGCACATCATGCACAATGTGGTGTGCTCACCCATGACTAATCTGTAAACGTGCTGGAATGTCATTCAGTGTCTCTCGGCGGTTTTCCTTCACTATGGCTTCAACTGCTGCAATGTTCTGTGGAGTCACAGCTGGTTGTGCCTGACCTGGACGAGGAGCATCTTCCACTGAAGTCACACCATCAGCGAACTTCCTACTCCATTCGTAGACTTGCTGCTGTGACAAACATGCATCACCGTACTGACCTTCATTCGTCGATGAATTTCAATAAGTTTCACACCTTCACTACGTAAAAACAGAATTACACAACGCTGTTCTTCCCTGGTGCAAGTCCCAAGCGCGGCGGCCATCTTTATACTGCGACGAAACGTGTGCCTCTGCACTATGCTGCCACCTACAGGCCATTCTGCACGCTGTTTGTAGCACGCCTACCAACTTACAGGATAACGGCGCGAAATTGCGATGTTATTGCAAATTTAAGATTTTCATTTGACTCACCCTCGTATAAGACGTGTTCCAATGAAAAGGTACGAAACATGGTAACAACTAAACCTGTTGAAATTTGCGTATGCCTCTTTCGGATAACGTAGTGAGATATCTAGGGACACGAATGTAGTCTCGTTACCGCCACATAAAAAATTCAAAGCTGTGTCCCCAGTAGGCACGGTGATGCTCACTGTCTTTCTCGAAGTCCAACACCTGATACGCATAAAATTCGTTGAGCACGGAAAAACGATTAACAGTGATATGGAGTGTGAGACACACTATAGTCTATACATGTGCATCAACTCCATCGTGGAGGGAGTGATTCTGCTGCGGCTGGTCCCGGCGGAGGTTCGAGTCCTCCCTCGGGCATGGGTGTCTGTGTTTGTCCTTAGGATAATTTAGGTTAAGGGGCTCCGGAACGCCCTATACTTGCAATGTTAAAATAACGCTTATAAATTACATCTTTCCTCACAAAGTATTTGAGGTAGGAAGTTGAACTTTTTACAGATTATTTATTGGAATATGGGCTACAACTTAACACAGGGATTTTACAAAATTTTAGTTCAGTTATTAAAGATGATTTTTTTCAATTGTAATGAAAATTCACAACTTTTTTTGCAATTTTTTATTTATATATTCAAAAATATACAGTTTTTTGGAAAAAGGCTGTGTTAAATTATGCAGAAGGTACTGTGTAACATTTACTGAAAGTTTGAAACAAATATGTTTGGAAGATCCTTAGAAAACATGTAATTAGTATGAGAAAATAAAAGTTTTGGGAATCGAGCGACAAAGATTGGATTAACTTTTTAGTGCATTCCAGGTCCATAGGATGGATTATCTTCATCCTCTGCAAACTCCTCCTCCAGCTTCCTCTTGTTCCTCTTCCTGTTTACTCTTGCTTGTATTTCTAGACTCTTCACAGCCCTGTCTGCAGCCCGATGGCGTTCCTTGTCTAAAGCAAGAATCGCTCGTTGTTGTGTTCGTAGATTTTGCTACCATTTTCTTCAGTTGCAGTTACTGCAACACTGTTCCAAATGGTGGTCATGTATGAACACTTATCACATTTCAGTTGTATTTCACTAGCAAGTCCTACGTGCTTTATTGTGGAGAGTTCCAGACCAACTTCACTACAATGAAAACATCTTACACAGTTTGAAAAAATTCCTTTGAGAACCGACATATCAAATATTTCATTCACATCCGATTCGCCCATAAAACATTCATAGTTTTCACTCATTGAACCAAGCTTCTTCTGTGAGGTATTTTCTTTCCCACTTTGACTGCTATGGGCAGGTGTACTTGAGAGGTTAGGTTCACTCACTTGGTTATAGTCTTTATTGTTTGCAGTAATAACACATACCTTTGGCTTTCCAACATTTCTCTTTTTCTTAAAAGCCTTCAGAGGATTTCTAATAACTTTACTTTTACTCATTATTATACTTCAACAAAACAGAGACTCAAGAAACAGAATTAATTACGAATATTTTCGAGATAACGACAGAGTAAATAAACATGAGACAATCGACAATCACACCAGCGATATATATTGAACCATCACAGGTTAGCCACAACACATACTTTATCTCACATCACTAAAATGTACCTGATGAACACGGACGTTAATAATAACACCATTTGACAGCAGTTTAACAGCGCCACAGTGGGTCACGCCCATGTAGAACACATTTCAAAAAAAATTTAAAAATAGTTGTAGTCTTCGGAATTGAATGAATTATATATCTACTGTATAACGGCCAGAGTTCAAGTGGGAGCAGTTAGATCATCTGTCCTACAGCCAGAACACGACGACCCGTGTCTTCCATGTATTTCGTCCGCTAAAAAAACATCTCAAAGGGAACCGCTTCAACTCGAACGACTAGCTGACGGACACAGTGGAGAACTGGCTTCTGTTACAGTCATAGGATTTCGGGGAACAGGGACTCCTTTGGCTCAGAAAACAGTGAGACAGTTGTGCCCAGGCCTCTGTTGATCACTTTTGAATAAAGAATTCAATTATACCCTTTGTGTTGTCTTTCTTTAAAACACCCTTCATATTAAAGAACAAGATGAAGGAGCCCCAAGGTTAATTATCGTCACATAAGGTCGCTTAGTGACACAATGGTTTAAAACGTACACTTCGGCTGTGATCATAATTCCAGCAACATGAACTGTTAATACCAGAGCTACCCCAGAATTGAATAATCATCATTTGACAACATTTTATCGGCACAATACTTAACGATCATCTAAACCAGTCAACGACATCAAAAAAAATTTTTGCGTTGCTCCAGTTCACAGAACTCCTGAAGACAGATGTTGACTGACGATATTGTATCACAGACACAACCCCTTTGACTGTCCAGAGATGTCACTAAACCCGTCCAAAGATGTAAACAACCATGCATGAGCAGCGCCTATTAGACGGAGGGGGTCCGACAGCCGATCAGTTCCAGTCAGATTAGATTAGATCAGATTAAGTTTTCGTTCCATAGACCCTATACCGCGGTTCGAACGCGTCCGCATTGTTACTTACTGCCAGGAAAGGCTTTCAACAATGGAAGTGCCCAGGCGTCTCGAAGTGGACCAAATCTATGTTGTTCTAACATGGAGCAGATACAGAGAGACAAGATCTGTCGATGACATGCCTCGCTCAGGAAGCCCAAGGGCTACTACTGCAGTGGATGACCGCTACCTAAGGATTATGGCTCGGAGAAACCCTGAAAGCAACGCCACCATGTTGAATAATGCTTTTCGTGCAGCCACAGGACTTCGTGTTACGACTCAGACTGTGTGCAGTAGGCTGCATGAAGCGCAACTTCACTCCCAGCGTCCATGACGAGGTCCATCTTTGCAACCACGACACCATGCACTGCGGTACACATGAGCCCAACAACATGCCGAATGGACCGCTTGTGATTGGCATCACATGCTCCTCACCGATGAGTGTCGCATATACTTTCAACCAGACAATCGTCGGTGACGTGTTTGGATGGAACCCGGTCAGACTGAACACCTTAGACACACTGTCGAGCGAGTGCAGCAAGGTGGAGGTTCCCTGCTGTTTTGGGGTGACATTATGTGGGGACGACGTACGTCGCTGGTAGTCATGGAAGGCGCCGTAAAGGCTGTACGATACGCGAATGCCATCCTCCGACCGATAGCGCAACCATATCGGCAGCATATTGGCGAAGCATTCATCTTCATGGACGACAATTCGCGACTCCATTGTGCACATCTTGTGAATGACTTTCTTCAGGATAACGACATTGCTCGACTAGAGTGGCCAGCATGTTCTCCAGACATGAGCCCTATCGAACATGCCTGAGATAGATTGAAAAGGGCTGTTTACGGATGACGTGAGCCATCAACCACTCTGAGGCATACGGCGAATCGCCATTGAGAATTGGGACAATCTGCACCAACAGTGCCTTGATGAACTTGTGGATAGTACGCCACGACGAATACAGGCATGCATCAATGCAAGAGGACGTGCTACTGGGTATTAGAGGTACAGGTGTGTACAGCATTCTTTACCACCACTTCTGAAGGTCTCACTGTATGGTGGTACAACATGCAATGTGTGGTTTGCATGAGCAATAAAACGGGCGGAAATGATGTTTATGTCCCGGCGGGGTCAGGGATTTTCCCTGCCTCGTGACGACTGGGTGTTGTGTGATGTCCTTAGGTTAGTTAGGTTTAAGTCGTTCTAAGATCTAGGGGACTGATGACCATAGATGTTAAGTCCCATAGTGCTCAGAGCCATTTTTTATGTTTATGTTGATCTCTATTCCAATTTTCTGTTCAGGTTCCGGAACTCTCGGAATCGAGGTGATGCAAAACTTTTTTTGATGTGTGTAGTTCCTGCGATACTATTGTCAGAAAATCTACTGTGTACCAGTTCACTTCTTGGATCCTAGCCTACAAATACCAGCTACCCAAGATAATCATATTTTAAAGAAAAACACACCTGCAGCTTGTACACTGCTTTAACTGATATAAATGTGTACCTTATACACTGAAGCGGCAAATAAACTGGTATAGCCATGTGTATCCAAATACAGAGGTATGTAAACAGGCAGAATATGGAACTGCAGTCGGCAACGCGTATATAAGACAACAAGTGTCTGGAGCAGTTGTTATATCGGTTACTGCTGCTGCAATGCCAGGTTATAGAGACATAAGTGAGTTTGAACGTGGTGTTATAGTCGGCGCACGAGCGATCGGACACAGCATCACTGAGGTAGCAATGAAGTGGGGATTTTCCCGTACGGCTTTTTCACGATTATCGTGAATATCAGGAATCCGGTAAAACACCAAATCTCCGACATCACAGCGACCGGAAAAATATCCTGCAAGAACCGGCCCAACGACGACTGAAAAAATCGTTCAACGTGACAGAACAGGAACCCTTGCGCAAACTGCTGCAGATTTCAATGCTGGGCAAGTGTCAGCGTGCCAATCATTCAACGAAACATCATGGATATGGGCTTTTGGAGCCGAAGGGCCACTCGTGCACCCTTGATGACTGCACGACACCAAGCTTTACGATTCGCCTGGGCCCCTCAACAACGACATTGGACTGTTGATGACTGGAAACATGTTGTCTGCTCGGACAAGTCTCGTTTCAAATTGTATCGAGTGGATGGACTTGTACGGGTATGAAGAAAGCCTCATGAATCCATGGATCTTGCATGTCAGCAGGGGACTGTTCAAAGTAGTAGTAGTAGTAGAGGGGTTTGTGGGCGCACGACAGCAAGGTCTTCAGCGCCCGTTCAGTATCATAGTGAGACGGGTGGCAAGAAAAAAAACTCAGAACGTTGACATAAAACTGAACATAAAACACGGGGAACAATCATTGAAAAATATGTGCTCACCCACACCGAAGCGTGGGATGAAGCAGGGCGTCAGCAGTAAAACATGGACAACACAGGAAGAAAATGGTAGAGGGAGCTAAAACAATGTAGCAGATGGAAGTGGCTGGCTGACCGCAAGGAAAAAAGGGAGGAGTCAGCCACTCTGCAACACACTAAAACCTCCAGCCTAAAAGTTTAGGCCAGAGTCCAGACACATCACAAAACTTAAAAACCCTAGACACACACGTCTCATCGTTAGTTAAAACACAAGGCAGATCCCCATCAACTTGTGCTTCTGCCCTTGCATCACGGTATAAAATGCAGTCTGTTAAAATGTGCCGGACAGAGATGTGCACACCACAAGCATCACAAAACGGAGGATCCTCCCGCCGTAATAAAAAGCTATGTGTGAGAGGACAGTGCCCGATCCGAAGACGTGTGAGGGCCACCTCTTCCCGCCTGAGCAACCGGCAGGAGGAACGCCACGGCCGAGTGGTTGACTTTACCAACCGCAGTTTATTGGCCGTCACCACCAGCCATTCGTCCTCCCACAACTCCGTGCACTTCCTGTGGAGTGCAGCAATGACTGACTGCAAGGGGATAGGACACTGGACCACATCCTGCTCTCTCCAGGCCTCCTTGGCAGCCCGATCAGCCTGTTCATTGCCCCATATGCCGACATGACCAGGCACCCAGCAGAAGGATACCTCTTTACCCCGCCGTTGGAGCAAGTACAGTTGGTCATGTATCAGCTGGACCATCTCCTCAGTCGGGTATAGGTTCTGCAGTGATTGTAAGGCACTAAGAGAATCGGAGCAGAGAAGAAATCGATCGCCCCGAACACGATGCATCTGCTCCAGTGCCGTCAGGATCGCGTGGAGCTCCGCTGCGAAAACGGTATATTCAGCAGGGAGGCGAATCCGGGTAACATGATCAGGGAACACCACAGAACAGCCAAGGAAAGTCTCCTGTTTGGAGCCATCAGTATAAACGACAGTGAAACCGTGATGCACATCTAAAATGTTAAAAAACAGAGATTGGAACGTAAAATCTGGTGTGCCATCTTTCTAAAAATTAGTCAAATCTAAAATAAGTTTGGGTCTCCGGAGGAGCCAAGGTGGAGATCTGCTCCAACCGCGACGTAAAACACGAAGACCAGCCATAGACATCGCACCGAGGCAATCCTGTGCGCGAATTCCATAGGGCTGCGTCGCACGTTGCCGGTTATGAAACAATCGTGCCAGAGGAGGCTGAGCAACGGTATGGTATGCAGGGGTGTATGGTGTGGACAAAGTTTTATACGCCTAGCGCACTGTAAGTAGCCGTCGCCGCATATGAAGTGGCGGTTCACCAGCCTCTGCACAGAGGCTTGGTGTGGGGCTAGTTCGGAATGCTCCAGTGGCCAACCGAAGCCCTTCATGGTGCACAACGTCCAACAACTTTAAGTAAGAAGGCCTCGCAGACCCATACACCGTGCACCCATAATCGAGCCGAGATCCCACAAACGCCCTGTAAAACTGGAGCAGACAAGCCCTGTCAGCTCCCCATGTACTGTGGCTAAGACATTTTAAAATACTTAAAGCCTTAAGTGACCGCCGTTTCAGGTCTTTAAGATGAGGTAAACACGTGAGCTTCGAGTCAAAAATGAGCCCCAGAAATCTCACCGTGGCTTTAAAAGTAAGAATAGTGTCCCTCATCCTCAACTCAGGAAGGGTTAAAATCGAACGTGAACGGTTAAAAAGAACACATACAGACTTCTCGGTGGAAAACTTAAAACCACTCTTCTGCGCCCAGTCATCCAAACGCCTAATCGTAAGTTGCAACTGACGAGTTGTCGTTGCAAGGATTGAAGAAGAGCAGAACAAAGAGAAATCATCCACAAACAGAGAACATTGGACAGAACTTTTCACTATGGACGTAATGCTATTAATAGCGATGGCAAAGAGAGTCACACTTAAAACGCTACCCTGAGGGACACCGTTCTCCTGCGCAAAGCGATCAGACAGGACATCACCAATTCGGTATCTAAAATATCGTGGCGAGAGGAAAGACTGAATAAAAAGAGGAAGACAACCACGAAAACCCCATTCGTGAAGCTGCTCCAGGATGAGACGCCGCCAAGTGGTATCGTAGGCCTTCTCGATGTCGAAAAATACACCTAGAAGGTGATGACGGCGTAGGAAAGCTTGTTGTATTGCCGCCTCCAGGAGGGCAAGGTTATCGAAGGTGGAACGAAACCTCCTGAACCCACACTGAAAGCGACTAAGGAGTTGCCGGGATTCTAACATCCAGACAAGGCGGCGGTTGACCATCCGCTCCAAGGTCTTCCCTATGCAACTAGTGAGGGCAACACTACGGTAGCTACTTGGGCTCGTGCGGTCTTTCCCAGGTTTTAAAAAAGGGATTAAAACTGCCTCACGCCACGCGTCAGGAAAGTGACCCAACGCCCAAATGGCATTAAAAAGTGCGAGGAGGATTTCTCTGTTGCGCATTGTGAGGTGCCATAGCATACTGTAATTGATCCTGTCGTGACCAGGGGATGTGTCACGAGCTCCAGACAATGCAGAATCCAGCTCCCACAGAGAAAATGGGCAGTTGTAAATTTCATGAGAAGTGGACTGGAAGTCCAGACTACATCTCTCAGCAACGGCTCTATGGCGCTGGAAACCTGGATCCTGACTGGTTGTTGCAGTAACTGTGGCAAAATACGCTGCCATAGTCTGGGCAATGTCTCGCGGATCCGTGTGGAGAGTGCCGTTATTCATTACAGCAGCTATGGGGCACCTCCCTCCTCTGCCAGAAATTCTCCTGATGGTCTCCCACACAATGGAACTGTTGGTGGAACGATTAATGGTGTTCAGGAACTGTTGCCATGACCTCTTCTTGCTCTCACGAATAATGCGGCGACACCTTGCCCTCGCCACCCGAAAGGCTGCAAGATTCTCAGCAGTCGGCCGACTCTTGAACCGACGCAGAGCTGCACCCCTCGTCCTGATTGCAGAGCGGCATTCGGCACTCCACCAAGGCACAGGTGGCCTCTTCCGGTGGCCTGTGGTCTGTGGAATGGATGCTGCAGCGGCGTGGTGGACCGTTTTGGTAATATGATCCACCCACACCTCAACATTCGCACAGTGTTCGAATTGGGCCAACTGGCTATAAAGTGTCCAGTCAGCTCCACTGAGCACCCATCGTGGTGGTCTCTTTTCGGGGCCCAGACCATCTGGCAGGTGAATCCAGATTGGGAAATGATCACTGCCGTGCAAGTCAGCAACCACTTCCCAGTGAGCACTGGGGGCAAGAGATGGAGAGCAAAGCGAGAGATCACTGGCAGAGAACAACCCAGTCGCTGTGCAGAAATGAGTACTCTGTCCTCCATTGAGCAAGTAGGCGCAGGATGACAGGAGAAGCCTCTCAATTGCTCTACCCCTGGGGCAGGTAATTGCAGAGCCCCAAAGCACATTGTGGGCATTAAAATCACCACAAATAATGAAAGGCTGGGGGAGCTGTGTAAGAAGGTCGGTGAGGGCCACTTCATCAAGTGCATCATGTGGGGGCAAGTAAAGCGAGCATACAGTCAATGGATGACGCACGTGCACAGACACAGCGACGGCCTGTAAAGTCGTCGTAAGTGAGAGAGGCGAGGAGGGGTAGTCCGTCCTGACGAAAATACCTATGCCTCCTCTAGCTCTTTCTCCACGCAGGTCGTCCTTTTTGTGGAGTGTATAACCTCGTATCTCAGGGGAGTAAGATGGATGGAAATAAGTCTCCTGGAGACAGAGACACAGTGGTCTACCCTGCGATAGGAGACGAAGTTCCTCCACATGCGTCCTGAACCCTTGCAAGTTCCACTGAAGTAAGGGAGTCATCTATGATGGGGGTAGCACCTTCATCCTGTCTCTCCGACGGGGCGAGGAGACTGCAGCAGGTGGAGGGGCAGGCGTGGGGCGAGATGATTTCCCCACACATACATCGGATTCCATCAACTCTGGGGAAGAGTCAGAGGAAGCCTCACAGAAAACCACATCTGCATGGTCAGACGGTTTACTACGGGATTTGACCCGCTCCGATCATGATGCTGTAAACAGAACCTGGATTCATCCGAAAAAATGACGTTTTGCCATTCGTGCACCCAGGTTCGTCGTTGAGTACACCACCGCAGGCGCTCCTGTCTCTGATGCAGCGTCAAGGGTAAAAATGGTTCAAATGGCTCTGAGCACTATGGGACTCAACTTCTAAGGTAATTAGTACCCCCCAAGAACTTAGAACTAGTTAAACCTAACTAACCTAAGGACATTACACACATCCATGCCCGAGGCAGGATTCGAACCTGCGACCGTGGCGGCCTTGCGGTTTCAGACTGTAGCGCCTAGAACCGCTCGGCCACTCTGCCCGGCATCAAGTCATCGATATATCTTTCATAATAGGCCCCAAATATGATTTTGCTTGTGATATACAAGTAATTAACGAAGAATTAGGTTTAGAGCTCGGTGATAAAAATTTCAGCTAACAAAACTGAAAAACTCTTACTCATCGTTACGTTTATAAAATTTATTATTGAACCTAACGCTGCTGAATCAGATCTAACCTTTCATGTATTCCTCCAGGTTCAAATGGCTCTGAGCACTATGGGACTTAACATCTGAGGTCGTCAGTCCCCTAGAACTTAGAACTACTTAAACCTAACTAACCTAAGGACATCACACACATCCACGCCCGAGGCAGGATTCGAACCTGCGACCGTAGCGGTCGCGCGGTTCCAGACTGAAGCACCTAGAACCGCTCGGCCACACCGGTCGGCTGCGCAGGAGAACTACGAATGTGAGCAACATAACTGGCCACCAGTTGTACATGTCTAACATGCAATGGAGGGACTCCGACCTCCACCCAGCGAGGTGGCACAGTGGTTAGCACACTGGATTCGAATTTAGGAGGACGACGGTTGAATCCCGCGTCCGGCCATCCTGATTTAGGTTCTCCGTGATTTTTGTAAATCGCTTAAGGCAAATTTGGGGATGGTTTCTTTGAAAGGGCACGACCGACTTCCTTCCCTAATCCGATGAGACTGATGACCAAGCAGTTTGGTCTCCTCCCCCAAACCAACCCAAACCAACTCCATCCTCCACCAGGACGCTGGTCACCGGACTCGTTCTAAAAGCTCCTGTCGCTAGGCGCACGCCACAGTGGCGCACTGGTGACAATAAACCCAACGTTGAGGGCGCCGTTGAACCATAAACCAGACACCCTGGTTAAGGCAGGGTTGAACACGAGTTCTGTAGAGCTGCAGCAGTGTACAGCGATCTGCACCCCAGTTGATGTTGCTCAGGCAGCGGAGGGCATTGAGGTGCTGCCAGCACTTCCGCTTATGCTGACGAAGGTGAGGAAGCCAAGTCAATTGAGCGTCGAAAACCAGTCCTAAGAATCGACATGTCTCCACCACAGTGAGTGGGTCGTCATTAAGGCAAATTTCTATTTCCGGATGAACAGTACGACGCCGATAGAAGTGCATAACACACGGCTTTGTGACCAGAAACTGGAAACCGTCAGCTAGAGCCCATGACTGTGCGTTGTGGATGGCTCCCTGTAGGCACCGCTCAGCAACACCAGTACTGGTGGAGCAGTACGAAATGCAGAAGTCGTCCGCATACAGAGAGGGTGAGACGGACGGCCCTACAGCTGCTGCTAGACCATTACTGCCCACTAAAAGTAGAGATACACTCAATACAGAGCCCCGCGGGACCCCATTCTCCTGGATATGGGGGAACTAGGAGGCACCAACTTGGACACGGAAAGTACGAAGCGACAGGAAATTTTGGATAAAACTCGGGAGCAGGCCTTGGAGACCACACTCATATAATGTGGCAAGGGTATAATGTCGCCAGGTAGTGTCATACACTTTTCGTAAATCAAAAGAGACGGCAACCAGGTGTTGGCGTCTGGAAAAGGCTGTTCGGATGGCAGACTGGAGGGACACAAGATTATTAGCGGTAGAGTGATCCTGGCGGAAGCCGCCCTGACATGGAGCCAGTAGGCCACGTGACTACAGGACCCAACCCAACCGCCTACACACCATACATTCCAGCAGCTCATCCTCTAGTGGAATTGCCATAGCTCAGCCAGGCGGTGGATGAGCACCACATAGGGGGAGGGATATACGGCTTTCCATCACAGCGGTAGACCATCACCTTGACCTTCTACGGTAATGTATCACCCTCAAAGGCCAAGATGAAGGTACCAATGGCAACTTGACTATCCCTCGGAGCTCAGTGGACACGCTCAACGAAATGTACACCTCACTGCTTTAAATTGGCACGCAGCTCACAATCAGACTGCAAAAGAAGGTCCCTGTGAAATATGAAACCCTGGACCCTACTTAAGCTCTTGTAGGGTGTGATGGCTACAGAAACATCCCCCAGCTTGTCACAAGTGAGTAGCGCCCATGACTGGGCAGAGAGAGGATGCTGTTTTAATCAAGACTGACCCAGATCTGATTTTGGACAGGCCCTCCACCTCCCCAAACTTGTCCTCTAAATGCTCGACAAAAAACTGAGGCTTAATCATCATGAAAGATTCCCCATCAGCTCTCAAACATACAAGGTACCAGGGCGAATAAGAGCCACTGCCATCCTTAGCCTGACGTTCCTCCCATAGTGTGACCAGGGAGGGGAAAGATTTGGGGTCATGCTTCTGTGTAGAATTGAGCCAGTGAACGCTTAGAGACTGCTGGTGTTTGACCACCACAAGACCACCATCGCCTGTCATCCGCCCTGATACCACCCACTTCGACCAGGAGCCCTACCCACGGGCGCCGCCCAGGCGCAGCAAAGGCCACCTGGCAGGATGGCCATTGCTAGGAGTCCCGATGCCCCAGGGTGATGGTCGTCTATTCCTAGGCATATGTGGGGAGTTAATGGCGCAGGCATCAGCAGAGTAACCCCCGTGTGGTCAGGGGGCGACAACCAACAGGGTATGTGGCAGCCACACCACAATGGACTGGCTACTATGCTGGAAATCAGGTGCAACCACGCAAACAAGTCCATTATCATCGTCAGTGTAGAAAACGATTCTGTGCAGTTGATGGAAAAATACGCACCCACGAGGGTGACCTCGCCCAACAGTTGGAGACTGAGCAGAAGTGCAGATCCACATCGACAGAGGATGCCATAGGTCTCAGTGCACGATGGACACAATGCACCATGTAAGGTGCCCTTCCCCACTTGGTTCGCTCTTCGGGAAAATTTTGAAAAATGGAGGTCAAACCTCACAGGGGACCGTCACATAAAGGCCAAAACGTATGAGACTCCTTTTAGTCGCCTCATACGACCCGCAGGAATACCTCGGGCCTATACTAACCCCCGTAGCCACAGAGGGTAATCGTTCAACGTGACGAAATTCAATCCTTCCGCAAACTGCTGCAGATTTCAATTCTGGGCCATCAGCAAGTATCAGCCTGTGAACAACTCAACGAAACATCATCGATATGGGCTCTGAGAGCTGAAGGCCCACTCATGTACCCTCTATGACTGCACGAGACAAAACTTTATGCATCACAGCGAACTCTGACACTGGACTGTTGATGAGTGGAAACATGTCTCGTTTCAAATTGTATCGAGCTGATGCATGTGTACGGTATGGAGATAACCTCATGAATCCATGGATCCTGCATGTCTGCAGGGGACTGTTCAAGCTGGTGGAGGTTCTGTCATGGTGTGGGCAAGTGCTCTACCAACTGAACTACCCAAGCGTTTCTGAAGAAGAGAAATTTGTTAACATCGAGTATAGATTTAAGTGTCAGGAAGTCGTTTCTAAAAGTATTTGTATGGAATGTAGCCATGTATGGAAGTGAAACATGGACGATAAATAGTTTAGACAAGAAGAGAATAGAAGCTATCGAAATGTGGTGCTACAGAAGAATGCTGAAGATTAGATCGGTAGATCACATAACTAATGAGGATGTATTGAATAGAATAGGGGAGAAGAGGAGTTTGTGGCACAACTTGACAAGAAGATGGGACCGGTTGGCAGTACATATTCTGAGGCATCAAGGGATCAGAAATTTAGTATTGGAGGGCAGCGTGGAGTGTAAAAATCGTAGAGGGAGACCAAGAGATGAATACACTAAGCAGATTCAGAAGGATGTAGGTTGCAGTAAGAACTGGGAGATGAAGAAGCTTGCACAGGATAGAGTAGCATGTAGAGCTGCATCAAACCAGTCTCAGGACTGAAGACCACAACAATAACATGCCTGGTGCGTATTTTGTGGCTGAATAAAAAAATTTTATCGCTGAAAATGTGTGTAGTTTGTAAGACTACCGTCCACCTCCATAGCTGAGTGATTACGCGGCAGAACGCCATGTGACAGGCCTGTGTTCGATTCCGGTCTGGGTTAGACATTTTTCCCCGCTCAGGGACTGGGCGTTGTGTTGTGTTCATCATCACATCACCCTCATCGACACGCAAAGTAAGATGTCTTGCAGGAGGCGATCGGTCTACCCCACAGGGGCCCTAGCTGCACGACATTTCATTTCATTAGACTGCCGCGATATGGTGATTGTTTGATCGATATTTTTAAGTTCTCTTCCTTAAAAAAGTAGCTCTTTGTGGAATACTAGGAGACGATCGATAAAATTGTAACGATTTTCCTAAAAACTGTAAATAGTGTCATGCATTGGTAGTGCTCGTTATTAAATAAGAAAGCCAAGTGTTTTACTTATGTTTCCTGAGAATTAATAAAACAGCAGCGAAAGCAATATTTATGGATCTCGTCTTTAAAAAAAAGTAGTCATGAAACCAGTATTTACCAGTCTCTTCGTAAAAAGTCGGGAAAAATAGCAACGGAACCAATGAGTAAAATAGCACTGAAATGTGGGTCTTCTTAAAAATTTGCCACAAATCTATAAATACGGTGGGTGCTGCACATCCGCAAAAGCTATGCCAAGACCACTAGGTGCTACGCTATGCAGGAAATTTGCCATATCACCTGAATTTAATGATGTTGCTGCTACTCCAGTGAGATACACATTAGGAATAACTATCTCAAGGAACACTAAGGAGCAGTAGGGATGGTAATGGGGGTCGGGGTGGGGGGAACGACGAATACCAGTAGAGTGAGGGTGTTGGGGATCGTTATTTTTTGTGTCATAAATTACCATCATTAAAAAATGAGAGTTATCACTTTAAGCTAGGAGCATTGAACATCTGAGTAAATATGCCGCCATCTTGCCCACAAATTATGATAATCATCATGACAGTTATTGGCCATTAATTACCCTGAAAAGCCAAAATCATGCCGTTGTAGGCAAGTGACGCAGTAACAAAAGAATGTAAGCGGAGCGGACACGGACGGGGGATAATCCCAGCGAAGATGTGGGCCATAAAAGCGGAAATCCACTGAGATATGTGACTTTGACAAAGGGCAGATTATGATTATGCAGAACCTGTGAACGAGAATCTCGAAAACGGCGAAGCTGGTAGAATGTTCACGTGCTACTGTCGTGAGCATATACGGAAAGAAGTAGAAGGACAATGAAATTACCACTTGGTGCTAAATGCTTGGAACTTCACGACTCTTCACGGAATGTATGGTTCGGAAGTTTGTCTGCTCGGTAAGGTAGGACAGATGGTTATCTGTAGTATCTCTGGCGAAAGATCACAATGCTGACAGACGCATTGTTTCGGAGCACACCGTGTTGAACGTGTAGCTCTGCAGCAGACAACCCCTACGTTTTCACATGTTAACCCAACGGCTTCGACAGTTCCGATTGCAGTGGGCATGATACCAACGGGATACGACCGTCTATCTATGGAAACGTGTTGGTTCTTCGGGTGAATCACGTTTTTGCTACACTAGGTCGCTGGTCGTCTCCATAAACGCGGTCATCGAGGGAAACGGCGGCTCGAAACGTGCAGCGCGCCACGGACGCAAGTTGGTGGGCGCGGTATTCTGCCATGAGAGACATTCTCTTGAGCTTGCATGGGACCTGTGGTAGTTATCGGAGATACGCTGACAGCTGTGAACCACCTGCATCCCTTCATCCCTGATGTTTTTTTCCGACAGCGATGTCATCTTTCAGCAGTATAACTGTCCGTATCTTAGAGCCAGAACTGTGCCACAGTTCTTTCAGGTGGATTATTCTAAACTCATGCTAGTGTCTCGGCGACCGTATTCGTCTGTTGTAAATCCTATGGAAACCATCTTGGTCGCTACTGGGCGCTATCCCAAGTACGCAGATCAGCGGACCGCTATTTACGAGAATTACGTGACCTATGCCTAAACAAATCTACCAACAAACTGTCAGATCCCTGATGCGAAGAATCAGTGACGTATTTCGTTCAAAAGACGGACAGACAAGCTATGAAGCAGGTGGTCATAGTGTATTGACTAATCAGTGAAAAAACGAAACCTGTGCCAAAGGGAACAGTATTTTTTTAAAACAGGGGCCACTAAATAAGGCTAGCGCAAGTGACTGGTTTGCATTCTTTAGAGAACAATGCCTTCCATTGGCCAAGAACTGGCCTGTAGCCCTTTCTTACCAGAATGAATATAAGTGTTATTCGTTTCCACGGGGGTCACGCTCGTACTGATGTTGATGATAGACGTCAGTGCCCAATGTAATGACTTTTTAATCATTCAATAGCCACCGAGACATGAACATCTCCACAAAGATTGATAAATATAGGACCGCTGCTTCACGGTGTAAGCCTTTCTACTTCAGTCAGTGTAGTAATGATGATAGGTAAGGTCATTATTGCACTTCTGGCCATTAAAATTGCTACACCAAGAAGAAATGCAGATGATAAAAGGTTATTCATTGGACAAATCTATTATACTAGAACTGACATGTGATTGCATTTCCACGCACTTTGGGTGCTTACATCCTGAGAAATCGATACCCAGAACCTCTGGCCGTAATAACGGCCTTGATACGCCTGGGCATGAGTCAAACAGAGCTTGGATGGCGTGTACAGGTACTGCTGCCCATGCAGCTTCAACACGATACCACACTTCGTCAACAGTAGTGACTGGCATATTGTGACGAGCCAGTTGCTCGGTCACCATTGACCAGACGTTTTCAATTGGTGAGAGATCTGGAGAATGTGCTGGCCAGGGCAGCAGTCGAACATTCACTGTATCCAGAAAGGCCCATACAGGACCTGCAACATGCGGTCGTGCATTATCCTGCTGAACTGTAGGGTTTCGCAGGGATCGAATGAAGGGCAGAGCCACGGGTCGTAACGCATCTGAAATGTAACGTCCACTGTTCAAAGTGCCGTCAATGTGAACAAGAAGTGACCGAGACGTGTAACCAATGGCACCCCATACCAACACGCCGCGTGATACACCAGTATGGCGATGACGATTACACGCTTCCAATATGCGTTCACCGCGACGTCGCCAAACACGGATGCGACCATCATCACGCTGTAAACAGAAACTGGATTCATCAGAAGAAATGACGTTTTGCCATTCGTGCACCCAGGTTCGTCGTTGAGTACACCGTCGCAGGTGCTCCTGTCTGTGATGGAGCGTCAAGGGTAACCGCAAACATGGTCTCCGAGCTGATAGTCCATGCTGCTGCAAACTTCATCGAACTGTTCGTGCAGATGGTTGTTGTCTTCCAAACGTCCCCATCGGTTGACGCAGGGATTGAGACGTGGGTGCACGATCCGTTACAGCCATGCGGATAAGATGCCTGTCATCTCGACTGCTAGTGATACGAGGCCGTTGGGATCCAGCACGGCGTTCCGTATTACCCTCCCGAACCCACCGATTCCATATTCTGCTAACAGTCATTGGATCTCGACCAACGCGAGCAGTAATTTCGCGATACGATAAACCCCAATCGCGATAGGCTAAAATCCCACCTATATCAAAGTCGGAAACGTGATGGTACGCATTTCTCCTCCTTACACGAGGCATCACAACAACGTTTCACCAGGCAACGTCGGTCAACTGCTGTTTGTGTATGAGAAATCGGTTGGAGACTTTCCTCATGTCAGCACGTTGTAGGTGTCACCACCGGCGACAACCTTGTGTGAATGCTCTGAAAAGCTAATCATTTGCACATCACAGCATCTTCATCCTGTCGTTTAAATTTCGCCTCTGTAGCACGTCATCTTCGTGGTGTAGCAATTTTAATGGCCAGTAGTGTAGAAGCGTCTATAAGCTAGGAATCTCTGTCACATAAACCAATTGTTTTAGGTGGTTCTTTTGATAAGAATCGGAAATACTGAGATCAAACACCAGTCAGCATCTTATTTCCTTACAGCATCTTATTTCCTATAGTTTAGGACGTCTATTTACAGTGACTTGGCAGAGATAAGGTAATTTTCATGCTGTCATCATATGCTGCAGTTCCGCTCATCTCTCTCTCTCTGTCGCTCATGGTTGTTACATCCAACATTTCATATTTAATTCGGAATGTTCAGCAATAACCTTGCAGCACACTGAACAAAGTAAATTCGTCGTAGAACAACTTCCAGCCAGAACAAAGAGCAATTTCTGTCACGGAAGCCTACCCAAACTCCATGACATTTTCAAGGCAGGTCTTGAAACTGAATTGGTGTTTATCTGCCGAAATATCGAGGGTTGTCGAAGAAGTCACCCGTTTGCATTCTTACATCGGTAAATATCCAACGGTGTGAATGTATTTAAGGCGGAACGGCTACATAACTTTATTTGCAGGGAGGGAAGGTGCCAACAGAGATTCATTGGTGGAGTGCTAAGTAACTACGCGAAGCAGAACGATACTATACCATATGTAGTTGGGGTCGGGTAGTAAACAAGATGGCTGTCTCAACAGTTTTTACTTTAAATTCCTCAGTTTTACCCTTACCAAAACACTTTCTAGCCATGTGCATTATCCTGACGAAAGATGATTTTTTTTTAAATTGGGGCTTTGTTCCCGTATTTTTGATCTAGCATATACAGAACACGTGTATTCAGTAGTTAATTTTTTACATTTTGCTATGTAATCACTAAGAAGAATTCCTTTTCTAGCAATCATTCTAAGAGTTAAGCTTCAACTAAACCACGCTCCTAATTAAAATCCATACGTGTCAAGTAATAAATTAGCATGCTATCATAAATGCATAAACAAGGAATAATACAAATGACGTGAGATGTCTCCTTTTGATAGGAGTAGACTAATAAAGATGGCCACTGCATAGTTCTTTTTCTCAAGTTTAGTGGAAGTAAACTACTTCTTATTTCACGCTACGTTAATAGATAACTGACAGAAAAGGAGAGTTTCTCGTTTCTTATCGTATAATAATAAATTAAAATTCTGTGTAGGCGACGAACAGATAAACTTTCTTCAAGCTCTGTTGCTGTTATTTTTTCGCTTTTTATTTTCTTCCTCTTAAACTTGAAACAGAAGTATTAAACATTTCTCTTCAATTTTACGTTAAAGATTTTTACTAGGCATGCTAGTCAGAAACACTAAAGTTGATCGAGGTATTTAAATGAAGGTGCGTCGAACCATACGCGCTGGTATCTACGTTGTTTGGTGTTCGCCCGCCAGTGCTAGATAGTAGCGTTTTCAACTAAATCTCCAAACTCTCTTGAGATCATCATACATACCAAGGGTGGTAGGCGAGAACGAGCTGAACCGGCATTCCTGTGTCAATTGCGACGTTCCACAATCCCGATAAGACGCTGCTGGCTACGCCGTACCTCGAGGCCACAAAAACAGGGTCCCACTGTCTGCAGCGGTTTATTACGAACTTCCTTTTATTTCCACTCAGTCGTGTTTCACGACGCAGTCGCAACCGGTTTCGGCCTACAACGGCCATCTTCAAGTGCTATGAGGCGTGGACGGCATTTTATAATGACAGTGCATGTAATGAAAGTTTTGTTTGACGACGTATGTAATGAAAGGCTCGTTTCCAATATGGCGGCCACGACCGATAGCAATTGAGGATATACAGTCTTGGTCGAAACCGGTTATGATTGTTTCGTAGAATGTGATTGTGGCTAAAACAAAAAGAAGTTCACAATATACACTCCTGGAAATGGAAAAAAGAACACATTGACACCGGTGTGTCAGACCCACCATACTTGCTCCGGACGCTGCGAGAGGGCTGTACAAGCAATGATCACACGCACGGCACAGCGGACACACCAGGAACCGCGGTGTTGGCCGTCGAATGGCGCTAGCTGCGCAGCATTTGTGCACCGCCGCCGTCAGTGTCAGCCAGTTTGCCGTGGCATACGGAGCTCCATCGCAGTCTTTAACACTGGTAACATGCCGCGACAGCGTGGACGTGAACCGTATGTGCAGTTGACGGACTTTGAGCGAGGGCGTATAGTGGGCATGCGGGAGGCCGGGTGGACGTACCGCCGAATTGCTCAACACGTGGGGCGTGAGGTCTCCACAGTACATCGATGTTGTCGCCAGTGGTCGGCGGAAGGTGCACGTGCCCGTCGACCTGGGACCGGACCGCAGCGACGCACGGATGCACGCCAAGACCGTAGGATCCTACGCAGTGCCGTAGGGGACCGCACCGCCACTTCCCAGCAAATTAGGGACACTGTTGCTCCTGGGGTATCGGCGAGGACCATTCGCAACCGTCTCCATGAAGCTGGGCTACGGTCCCGCACACCGTTAGGCCGTCTTCCGCTCACGCCCCAACATCGTGCAGCCCGCCTCCGGTGGTGTCGCGACAGGCGTGAATGAAGGGACGAATGGAGACGTGTCGTCTTCAGCGATGAGAGTCGCTTCTGCCTTGGTGCCAATGATGGTCGTATGCGTGTTTGGCGCCGTGCAGGTGAGCGCCACAATCAGGACTGCATACGACCGAGGCACATAGGGCCAACACCCGGCATCATGGTGTGGGGAGCGATCTCCTACACTGGCCGTACACCACTGGTGATCGTCGAGGGGACACTGAATAGTGCACGGTACATCCAAACCGTCATCGAACCCATCGTTCTACCATTCCTAGACCGGCAAGGGAACTTGCTGTTCCAACAGGACAATGCACTTCCGCATGTATTCCGTGCCACCCAACGTGCTCTAGAAGGTGTAAGTCAACTACCCTGGCCAGCAAGATCTCCGGATCTGTCCGCCATTGAGCATGTTTGGGACTGGATGAAGCGTCGTCTCACGCGGTCTGCACGTCCAGCACGAACGCTGGTCCAACTGAGGCGCCAGGTGGAAATGGCATGGCAAGCCGTTCCACAGGACTACATCCAGCATCTCTACGATCGTCTCCATGGGAGAATAGCAGCCTGCATTGCTGCGAAAGGTGGATATACACTGTACTAGTGCCGACATTGTGCATGCTCTGTTGCCTGTGTCTATGTGCCTGTGGTGCTGTCAGTGTGATCATGTGATGTATCTGACCCCAGGAATGTGTCAATAAAGTTTCCCCTTCCTGGGATAATGAATTCACGGTGTTCTTATTTCAATTTCCAGGAGTGTATGAGTTACTGATCTCCATCGACAGACTGTCTTATTTTTTCCGAAAATCGGACTATTACGGCATAGGTTTCAATGTACTCGGAATTTATTTTTTAACTGAGTGATCAACTACTCATATCTCTCAAATTATTGCCCAGTTTATCACTTCTTTTGCACTCATTTGCAGTTTTACTTAACGACTCTTTCCTGAAATTTGTTTAGATATCTTACTTTATTTCTTTGCCAAGATATGAATTAAACTCCAGTTATAACAAAACTGCATCGACGATAACGACCTTGCTCTTTATGGACAGACTCACGTCTGTAGTCTTCGTCTTCAACATCAGCTTAGCATCACAAAAATCGTCAATTTATGTAGCGCACGTAAGCAGGCGTAAAGATACGGCATTCTTGGAACAACCGACGGGAGTGCAGCCATCTTCGATAAATGCCGGTATTTCGACAGATGAACACCATGTCATTTTCACGGCACGTCTTGAATCTGACGGGGTGTTTACCTGTCGAAATGTCGAGGGTTGTCGAAGACGTCATCTGGTTGCATTCCCATATTGATAAATATCCAACGGTCTGTAGGTATCTAAGGGGATCGGCCACATAACTTTATTTGCAGGAAAGGTAGGTGCCAACACAGATTCATTGGTGGAGTACGAAGTAACTACGCGAAGCAGAATGATACCGTACCATATGTAGTGGAGGTCGGGTAGTAAACAAGATGGATGTCAACAGCTTTTACTTTAAATTCCTTAATTTTCCCATTCCCAAAACACTTTCTAGACACGTGCATTATCCTGACAAAAGACGACCTTTTTCTTATTTTTGAGGCAGTGTTCTCGGATTTTTTATCTAGCATTTGCAGAACACTTGTGTATTCAGTAGTTAACTCTTTACATTTTGCAATGTAATCAGTAACAATAATTCCTTTAATAGCAATGGCCGTAGTGTATCCTGCATAGCAAATTGATCTCACCTGTTTCCGTGCAGACTCACCGGATGTTTAGCATTTCACTCAGAAATGCAGATCGGCACGCAAGATCTGCTGGACTCCCTCTAAATCGGTTAAAACACGCGTTTTTTCATAAACTTTCAATGAACATTCATTTACCGCAGCAATCAGCTTTCACAAAAATTTCCGTTATACAGAAAAATTAATGAAAATTGTACCTTACTCTACTCACTAATAAGCCTACAGGATCATGAATTTCATACCTGTTTAATATCCGATCTCTTAGTAATAGCCGGCCAGTGTGGCCGTGCAGTTCTAGGCGCTTTAGTCTGGAACCACGTGACCGCTACGGTCGCAGGTTCGAATCCTGCCTCGGGCATGGATGTGTGTGATGCCCTTAGGTTAGTTAGGTTTAAGTAGTTCTAAGTTCCAGGGGACTGATGACCATAGATGTTAAGTCCCATAGTGCTCAGAGCCATTTGAACCATTTTTTCTTAGTAATAAACATCAGGAAGGCATTTGACACACCTTCACACTGTTTTTTTCAGTCAAAAGAGTACTATCTAGCCAAGTATCGCAGCAGATTTGTGATTAGATTAAGGGCATCACTGCAGATAGAACTCAACACGTCTCTCTTAATGGAACAAAATGGACAAATGTAAAAGTAATTTCAAGAGTGCCACAAGGAAGTGTGATTGGATCCTCACTGATACAGTACATATACATGATCTAGCAGAGCCGGCCGCTGTGACCGAGCGGTTCTAGGCGCTTCAGTCCGGAACCGCGCTGCTGCTGCGGTCGCAGGTTCGAATCCTGCCTTGGGCATGGATGTGTGTGATGTCCTTAGGTTAGTTAGGTTTAAGTAGCTCTAAGTCTAGGGGACTGATGACCTCAGATGTTAAGTCCCATAGCGCTTAGGGCCATTTGAACCATTTGATCTAGCAGATGGGACGTACGATTGACTGTAAGAAGATACCAACGAAAGACTGAAGCAAATTGCAGGAGGATTGATGGGTGCTGAGAATTGATGGGTGTTGCAGGGACTGGTACTTGACCCCGAGCATACTGAACATAAATAGGCCAAGAAATGCACTACTGTACGATCACACTATTGGCCACTGGGAACAGTAACTACCGTCAAATACCTAGGACTAACCATTCGGAGGGACCTAACGTGAAACGGTCACATAACACAAATTGTAAAACGTACGACATTGCAGTGCCTGTACTATTTTGAAATACAATGCAATGTTCCTTCGGACATCCATATACGTCCGAAAGAACAGGTAGCGCGGCGCCCACAGCCATTATGAAATACATTAAGTGTATTCGCAATTGCGAATATGATCAGCCATCAGCTGTATATATGCTAACCATTACACCACTATTTTTTTTTACACTTCTGCGAATACCTTTTTTTTATCTTCCCCTGGGGAATAGGAAAGGGATTTAAAAAAAGGAAGGATTTCTTTTTTTACTTATGGCAAAAGTGGCGATGGCAAACCGTCACTTCAGACGTTGGCCCCTACCTAATCGTACTCCCAGTACGACCAACCTAGAGCTATGAGGGGACGAGAAAGGATAAAGGAAAGAAACCGCATAGGAACCATGAAAATTAAAGATAATTAGTTTTTAAGAAATGTTCAAATATGTGTGAAATCTTATGGGACTTAACTACTAAGGTCATCAGTCCCTAAGCTTACCGAGCGAGGTGGCGCAGTGGCTAGCACACTGGACTCGCATTCGGGAGGACGACGGTTCAATCCCGCGTCCGGCCATCCTGATTTAGGTTTTCCGTGATTTCCCTAAATCACTGCAGGCAAATGCCGGGATGGTTCCTTTGAAAGGGCACGGCCGACTTCCTTCTCCATCGTTCCCTAATCCGATGAGACCGATGACCTCGCTGTTTGGTCTCTTCCCCCAAACCAACC
The DNA here is from genome assembly GCF_021461395.2 of Schistocerca americana. Taxonomy (NCBI): domain Eukaryota; kingdom Metazoa; phylum Arthropoda; class Insecta; order Orthoptera; family Acrididae; genus Schistocerca; species Schistocerca americana. The sequence goes on from NC_060130.1 coordinate 188,300,730, forward strand.
AACCAACCAACCCTAAGCTTACACACTACTTAACCTAAATTAGCCTAAGAACAAACACACACACACGCATGGCCGAGTGAGGACTCGAACCTCCGCCGGGACCCGCACAGTCCATGACTGCCGCGCCTTAGATAGTTGGTTTATTTTATTTTATTTTAATTTTTATGAGCGCCTTGAGTAATGGGTTCTGCGTCGGCCAGCACGTCCAAACCTCTCTTCCCGTTAAGTGGGCGTAGATTCCGTTGTTGGTTCTATTCGGATCGGGTAGGTTCAGATCAGTTTTCACTTCTCATGGCTTGGATATTCCAGCTCCGAGGCGCATCATTATAGGTGCTCCCTAAGAAATTGGAGAAGTATTGCTTACAGCGTGGGTTGCGTGTTAGGACGCCGTGTCGTTCGTTGAGATACTTACAATATCCTAGCACTGGCTTATGGCCAGAATTAGAAAGATAACGGATCGTCTGACCACAGATCCAGTTCGCAGAGTGAGTTTTGATAGTGTGGTAAAAATTCCCCTCCGCAAATAAATGTGTGTAGATGTCGATCTGAGCTGGTGTTTGGCGTGTGAGAAACGCCAAAATACGCCGCGCAAGCGTCCAGACATCGCACGCTGGACCACAGTGGAACCGGTGATCGCCTGTATCGTCCACTCCACAGTGTACACAAGAGGGTTGAGTCAGCTAGATGGATGCGATAAAGTCGATGTCGGTTAACTTCTTTGTCATCCACTGTGATATACCACGCTGATAGACGTCGGATTCGAGAAAGCGGGCGTGGACAGCTTTCCATATGTGCCGCCACACATACTGGTGATAATTTCAACGGGGTTGCGCGGGCAGCACTGTTGTAACACTTCGTAAACTGTTTTTGTCTGATACAAACGCTCAAGTCGTAAAAATTGAACTCCAGGAAAAGTCGTCGGATATGATAAAAGGGCGATGAAACGTTCGATACCAAAACTGGAGAGGACAAAGAAATCGGCGAAAAGTCTTGGGAGTCTAGTGAGACCCTGCAGACAACGATGCCAGAGTTTGAGATGTGAGCTGATGTACAGCACCGTCACTCTGGTCAGCACATGTACGAGGGGCGTTTGAAAAGTCTGTGCAAAAATAACAACTACTTACGTGTTTGGGGTAAACCATTTTTATTTTTCGACATAGTCTCCTTTTAGACTTGTACACTTTGTCCAACGCTATTCTAATTTGTTGATCCCTTTCGAATAATAGGAATTGCCCAAGTCTGCAAAATAGCTATTAGTTGCTGCAATCACCTCCTCGTTTGAAAAAAATCTTTGTCCCGGAAGCCATTTCTTCAAATTGGGGAACAAAATGGTTCAAATGGCTCTGAGCACTATGGGACTTAACTTCTGAGGTCATCAGTCCCCTAGAACTTAGAATTACTTAAACCTAACTAACCTAAGGACATCACACACATCCATGCCTGAGGCAGGAGTCGAACCTGCGACCGTAGCGGTCGCGCGGTTCCAGACCGTAGCGCCTAGAACCGCTTGGCCACCCCGGCCGGCTATTGGGGAACAAATAGTAGTCCGAGGGCACCAAGTCTGGAGAATAGGGGGAATGTGAAATAAGTTAGAATCCTATTTCCATTAATTTTGCAACCACAACTACTAAGGTGTGTGCTGGTGCGTTGTCGAGATGGAAAATGACTTTTTTGCGGTCCAATCGCCGGCGTTTTTCTTACAGCTAGGTTTTTAAACGGTCCAATAGCGATGAATATTATTCACCTGTAATAGTTTTACCCTTTTCCAGATAGTCGATGAGGATTATCCCTTGCGAATCCCAAAAGACAGTCGCCATAACCTTTCCGGTCGAAGGAATGGTCTTCGCCTTTTTTGTGCAGATTCTCCCTTGGTAACCCATTGTTTAGATTGTTGATTGGTTCCAAGAGTATAGTAATGTATCCAAGTTTCATCCACAGTGACGAAACGACGCTTTAAGTCCTGCGGATTCTTCCTGAACAGATGCAAAACATCCTGCAACACTTCACACGCTTCCGTTTTTGGTCAAACGTGAGCAATCGCGGAACCCATCTTGCGGATAGCTTTCTCATGTCCAAATGTTAATGCAAAATATTATGTACCCGTTCATTCGAGATGCCCACAGCACTAGCAATCTCATGCACCTTAACTCTTCTGTCATCCATCACCATATCATGGATTTTATCAATGATTTCTGGAGTCGTAACCTCCACAGGGCGTCCAGAACGTTCAGCATCACTTGTGCCCATATGGCCACTCCGAAAATTTTGAAACCACTCATAAACTGTTCTAATCGAAGGAGCAGAGTCACCGTAATGTTTATCAAGCTTCTCTTTAGTCTCCTGCGGCTTTTTGCCTTCATAAGGTAATGTTTAATCACCACACGAAATCCTTTTTCGTCCATTTTTTGACAATCACTCGACTTCCTTGATTCACACGAATGCCAAACACAAAGAAAAAAATCAATATGGCTGAAACTTGGTGTGCGTTCTTCCAAACATGCTACTAACTAAACATGACCTAGATACGCGCTGGTGGTGGCATCTCTCGGACTTTGCAAGGACTTTTCAAACGCCTCTCGTATTGGTCCCTCCCTACCACGGCCCAGCCCTATGGGAGAACAAAGGAGTCATACTGCACTTTGAATAACACCCCTGAGCTGACGAAAGAGCCCAATGCCACCAACGGACGTAGGGCCAGGAGAGTTGGGAGCGATAGTACCTGATCCACGTGTGATATAGTGGAGGCATGATAGGTGTTGACATATTGCATGTGTTGGATAATGATGGTTCAAATGGCTCTAAGCACTATGGTACTTAGCATCTGAGGTCATCAGTCCCCTAGACTTAGAACTACTTAAACCTAACTAACCTAAGGACATCACACACATCCATGCTTGAGGCAGGATTCGAACCTGTGACCTGCAGCCGCCTTGTTCCGAACTGAAGCGCCTAGAACCACTCGACCACAGCGGCCGGCTTGGATAATGACGAGGGCTCGTAGCTGATGATTTGCAAGGCTTGCGCTGATGGTCTGTAGCAAACGCCTTCCGTTAACAGACGCTGAGCGATGGAGATGGACTGTGAATTCAACACCAAGACCTCGAATGACGGCGGCGTCGCTAAGGCCGGTATTACACTATCAAATTTCTTTGTCCAATATCTTTGTCAAATATCTTTCTCAAAGAAATTTGATGGTGTAATAGGGAACTTTGACAAATGTCGTCAAATATTTGATCAAATGTAGGGCCTCGCTGTAGATTTGATCAAATAAGTCGCTTGTCTTCTGTTCACTGCAATGCGATATGTTACCACGAGGAGGGCTCAGAACTGTCGAGCCTTGGTTGGAGAAGTGGCGTATTAAAGTAAACGTCGACAAGTGCGAGGCAGTTCTGTTCACTCGCAGGCCGAAATTACTGCGCAAACACCAAATCTGCAGACCAATAACACTACACGCAAGCCCAAGACGCTTCGCTGCGAAAGTCAGATACCTCGGTGTTTGGCTAGACCGGAAGCTCACATGGGGGGACCACATACAATAAATGACCAACAGGGCAAACGCGAGGCGCAAACAACTCTATCCTATGCTCAATAGGAACAGTAAACTGAATAGGAGGGTGTCTAGGACATTATACATGACACTGATTAGACCGCTGATGACATACGCAGCTCCTGTCTGGAGATACGCAGCGTCCACACACCTGGACCGCCTCCAGGAAATACAGAACAAGGTATTACGTATCATAAGCAATGCTCCCCGATACACACGGACAGCGGACCTTCACCGAGAATACCGACTGGAGACTCTCCAGGAGGTATTCAAAAAACTCACCACACGACTGTACAAGAAATCAAGTCACTCGAACAATCCTCACATCCTACACCTGGGCAACTAGTAGATAGTGTCGGAAGTTCGCGGATGATGCTGTAGTATACAGAGAAGTTGCAGCATTAGAAAATTGTAGCGAAATGCAGGAAGATCTGTAGCGGATAGGCACTTGGTGCAGGGAGTGGCAACTGTCCCTTAACATAGACAAATGTAATGTATTGCGAATACATAGAAAGAAGGATCCTTTATTGTATGATTATATGATAGCGGAACAAACACTGGTAGCAGTTACTTCTGTAAAATATCTGGGAGTATGCGTGCGGAACGATTTGAAGTGGAATGATCGTATAAAATTAATTGTTGGTAAGGCGGGTACCAGGTTGAGATTCATTGAGAGAGTGCTTAGAAAATGTAGTCCATCAACAAAGGAGGTGGCTTACAAAACACTCGTTCGACCTATACTTGAGTATTGTTCATCAGTGTGGGATCCGTACCAGATCGGTTTGACGGAGGAGATAGAGAAGATCCAAAGAAGAGCGGCGCGTTTCGTCACAGGGTTATTTGGTAACCGTGATAGCGTTACGGAGATGTTTAATAAACTCAAGTGGTAGACTCTGCAAGAGAGGCGCTCTGCATCGCGGTGTAGATTGCTCGCCAGGTTTCGAGAGGGTGCGTTTCTGGATGAGGTATCGTATGTATTGCTTCCCCCTACTTATAGCTCCCGAGGAGATCACGAATGTAAAATTAGAAAGATTAGAGCGCGCACGGAGGCTTTCAGACAGTCGTTCTTCCCGCGAACCATACGCGACTGGAACGGGAAAGGGAGGTAATGATAGTGGCACGTAAAGTGCCCTCTGCCACACACCGTTGGGTGGCTTGCGGAGTATAAATGTAGATGTAGAACTACAATCACAACCATAGATGGAAACACAAGCGCCCGAAGACACTCCTTAGGGACTGGCCATCTATGGTAACTTCGCAACTACGCAAACGACACAATGAGGCGAGCCCCTGCACTTCAGCCACTGACTAGCTTGCTAGCTGAGAACTTGCAATCGCAGGGAAGCCACACACGACACACAAACAAACCCCCAACACATATCACACTGCTAGTTCCTTCAGGGCCATCGAACTGACAAACCTAAAACGACATGGCTATGTTACAGGAGCAGCAGCAGCAGCTGGCCCTGGAGACATCGTCGGTCCAGCAGCACCAGCGCTCACCTCCTCGACGGGACGGATCATTCCATGACAATCTGGCATTGCTTCTGTGGTACTGATGCATGATACCCAACCGCTAACATAACCTTACCTTGCACGATCTGTTGCAGATAGCAAGAAACCGCTACTGCCCTTACCACCCAACCTGACACTGTCGCAGAGGTCTTTTTCCCTTGTCACTTGCCTTGGCACTTTTTTCCCTCTGCCCTTCAAACCGCTCTTCTTTCAAGCTTGACTCTGTCGAGCTTTTTCGACCACTTCTATCACCCAGATGCGCCCGTATTAATGGGTAACCCTACCCAGACGTACGGATAACATCGCAGTTCCTCGCTCCTGCGATCTCCTCGATTCTAAATACTAACAATGCAGAGGTGACAGTAGACCTTTTGAGTTGGTCACCATGCTTGTGTAGGCGTGGAGGGGCTCACACCTTCACGTGGAGGGCTAGCATCGCTGCAACGTTCTGTCATCTCTAGTGTGTTTGTAAACATGACCGGAAAATACAACTGGTGTGTGGCGTCTACCACAAAATTAATAGAGATGTATGAAGCTGATGAGGCGCTTTACAATGTCAGATTACGAAGATTGAAGAGGTACAAAAATATTGCGGAGGTTCAAAATGGTTCAAATGGCTCTGAGCACTATGGGACTTAACTTCTGAGGTCATCAGTCCCCTAGAACTTGTTGTTGTTGTGGTCTTCAGTCCTGAGACTGGTTTGATGCAGCTCTCCATGCTACTCTATCCTGTGCAAGCTTCTTCATCTCCCAGTACCTACTGCAACCTACATCCTTCTGAATCTGCTTAGTGTATCGATCGCTTGGTCTCCCCCTACGATTTTTACCCTCCACGCTGTCCTCCAATGCTAAATTTGTGATCCCTTGATGCCTCAAAACATGTCCTAGCAACCGATCCCTTCTTCTAGTCAAGTTGTGCCACAAACTTCTCTTCTCCCCAATCCTATTCAATACCTCCTCATTAGTTACGTGATCTACCCACCTTATCTTCAGCATTCTTCTGTAGCACCACATTTCGAAAGCTTCTATTCTCTTCTTGTCCAAACTGGTTATCGTCCATGTTTCACTTCCATACATGGCTACACTCCATACAAATACTTTCAGAAACGACTTCCTGACACTTAAATCTATACTCGATGTTAACAAATTTCTCTTCTTCAGAAACGATTTCCTTGCCATTGCCAGTCTACATTTTACATCCTCTCTACTTCGACCATCATCAGTTATTTTACTCCCTAAATAGCAAAACACCTTTACTACTTCAAGTGTCTCATTTCCTAATCTAATCCCCTCAGCATCACCCGATTTAATTTGACTACATTCCATTATCCTCGTTTTGCTTATGTTGATGTTCATCTTATATCCTCCTTTCAAGACACTGTCCATTCCGTTCAACTGCTCTTCCAAGTCCTTTGCTGTCCCTGACAGAATTACAATGTCATCGGCGAACCTCAAAGTTTTTATTTCTTCTCCATGGATTTTAATACCTACTCCGAATTTTTCTTTTGTTTCCTTTACTGCTTGCTCAATATACAGATTGAATAACATCGGGGAGAGGTTACAACCCTGTCTCCCTCCTTTCCCAACCACTGCTTCCCTTTCATGCCCCTCGACTCTTATAACTGCCATCTGGTTCCTGTACAAATTGTAAAAAGCCTTTCGCTCCCTGTATTTTACCCCTGCCACCTTCAGAATTTGAAAGAGAGTATTCCAGCCAACATTGTCAAAAGCTTTCTCTAAGTCCCCTATAACTTAGAACTACTTAAACCTAACTAACCTAAGGACATCACACACATCCATGCCCGAGGCAGGATTCGAACCTGCGACCGTAGCGGTAGCGCGGTTCCAGACTGTAGCGCCTAGAACCGCTCGGCCACTCCGGCCGGCTATTGCGGAGGTTATTAGCCGTGACATACTGCCTGGGTGCACGGCTGAGACATTAAAAAGAAAACTAATAGCCTTCACACAAGTTACTCCCACGAGAAAGCAAAAGTACGTATCGACATATTTCTTTCTTTTTATTTATGCAAGTAAAGTTTACATGCCATACAAATGGATAACATTAATTTGTTCACTGCAGCAACTTCAAGCATACAATAATGTTTAGGTAACCTACAAGTAGTTTACATTATTTTCATTACTATTTTTGGAGGTGCATAAAAGCAAATGTGGAGCCAGCGCACAGGCGGCGTACAGTCCCAGGTGTACTGGTGCCACATGCTAAAGTTCCTCGACCAGGGCACAGAGGCGGACGAGAGTGTCTGTAATATCGAAAGCACAGAAAGTGGAAGTGAACGTGCTACACCAACATTCGAAGAAATGTTTGAGGTATGTACATTTGTTTACATTTTACGTAAGTAAATGTGATTATCTTGCCAGGGCACTTTCTCAGCGCCATTGTAAAATGTCTTAAAGTATTCTCGAACTGCTCTCCCGTGTACTGGATCTCCAGAAGCAGCTTGGCAAGCTATTGGTTCCATTCGCTGTAGGTCCTCAGTGCCTTGTGTCTCAAGATAAGTGCAGTCTCCTACTACGGCAGACACTGTTTCCTGACGAGTGTACAAGTGTTTTCTTCTCTCAGTTAACAAATTGTGCAGTGTGTAGACAGCCAGTGAAATTGTGGTAACTTTTTCTGGAGGCAGATTAATGGTAGTAACAAAAATCCTGAAACTACTTGCAAGAATGGCAAAGCTGCTCTCCACTAATCTACTTCCTCGTGACAGTCTGTAATTGAAAACCTTTTCCTCCTTTGAGATTCCTTTTAAGGGGTATGGCTTCATAATGTTGTAACTCAGAGGAAAAGCGTTATCTGCCATTACAACCATTGGGGTTGTAATGTTTGTGTTCCCAAGCTTCCTGCCTTCAGGAATGTTGAGAATACATCGCTCAATGAACACTCCCGTAGTTTGCTTTTTGAAAACACTCCAGCACCACCAACACGCCCATTTGTTCCTACATCAACATTCAAAAATTTCTAGGAAGCATCTACCATGGCAAATAAAATGATACTGTTGAAGGATTTTCTGCGGAATTCGAGTGCTGTACTGTAAGCTAGAGTAACTTTGAAACTTCCTGGCAGATTAAAACTGTGTGCCCGACCGATACTCGAACTCGGGACCTTTGCCTTCCGCGGGCAAGTGCTCTACCAACTGAGCTACCGAAGCACGACTCACGACCGGTACTCACAGCTTTACTTCTGCCAGTATCTCGTCTCCTACCTTCCAAACTTTCCAGAAGCTCTCCTGCGAACCTTGCAGAACTAGCACTCCTGAAAGAAAGGATATTGCGGAGACAAGGCTTAGCCACAGCCTGAGGGATGTTTCCAGAATGAAATTTTCACTCTGCAGCGGAGTGTGCGCTGATATGAAACTTCCTGGCAGATTAAAACTGTGTGCCCGACCGAGACTCGAACAGATGCCAATGAAGATAGAAACTTCAAGCTAAGAGATAACAATGTACATGGCTTCAACTAGATAGAAATCAAAGGGCACAGTATACCATACGTCCGAAAAACTGCGTACAAGCAATAATGACAGGAATTTCATTTACTGACAAAGTGAAAAAGGAGATGACGATGTACACCCATTATCAAATGGTTCAAATGGCTCTGAGCACTACGGGACTCAACATCTTAGGTCGTCAGTCCCCTAGAACTTAGAACTACTTAAACCTAACCAACCTAAGGACATCACACACATCCATGCCCGAGGCAGGATTCGAACCTGCGACCGTAGCGGCCGCGCGGTTCCAGACTGTAGCGCCTAGAACCGCATGACCACACCGGCCGGCACACCCATTATCATTCAATTAATTGTTCGCGTGACTGACGGTGCAAAGCTTCTATCATCAAAAGATATGTAACTGATGATACTCTTCAGTGGAAAAAGAACTACAATTTCATCAAGGAAAAACGGAATTAACCACAGAACAAGAATACGACAGAAATGACATATGTTTTAATGAGACTTCTGAAATTTTCCCGGCGTATTTCTTCTTCTAATAATTTCCGGGTATGCAGCCGGATCCCGTCGACATTCTGCCACGATATTTCGGCCCAGAGACGTTCGGCCATCATCAGGTGAGTACACAACTACTGAAGAGCCCAGGTGCAGTCGCGGTATTTATGCCGAAGCTCGCGCATGCGAAATGTACTGGCATCCTACAGCGCATGCGTCAGCATAGCCGAGTTGTACGTGCTGCCCTCGGTGGTGAAAAAAAAGGTTCATCTAGTCATTGAGTATCGAATGACACTGTCGATTCCGCTGTGATTGTATAATTTTTATAACAGGATTCCAATTTTTATCCAGCTGAAAGCCGTTGTCACGATTTATAAGATTATTGGCAAGACGTATTTCCACTGATTCCTTGATTACGGAATCCCAAAAACCGGAAACCGGGGCTAAAATTTTTGTTCCATTGCATTCCATTGAATGTCCCAATGAAATACAGTGCTCTGCTACTGCCGATTTTGACGGTTGCCGCAGACGGGTGTATCTTTCATGTTCTATACATCGTTCATGGACAGTTCTTGTCGTCTGGCCAATATATGCAGAGCCACATTCACAGGGAATTTTGTAGACGCCTGCTTTCTTCAGTTGTAAATCGTCTTTAACGGATCCAACCAGGGCCCGGTTCTTTGCTGGTGGACGGAAGATAACCTTGATTTTATTTTTCTTCAGTAATCGGCCTATTTTCGAAGACACATTCCCGGCGTATGGAAGGAACGCAGTTGATTTAAAGTCGTCATCTGCGTCCTCAGTGCGTTGCTTCTTGTTATGATAGTTGCGCATGGCCTTCCTTATTTGGCGAGAAGTGTAGCCATTCTCTTTGAAAACCTTCTCCAAGTGTTCTAATTCTGCGTGGAGGTTTTCATCATCCGATATTATATGCGCTAGATGTATTAAGGTACTGAGAACACCGGCTGTTTGTGCTGGGTGATGGCAGCTTGACGCCTGGAGATACAGATCTGTGTGAGTCGGTTTCCTGTACACAGAATGTCCTAATTACCCATCAATTTTACGGCGTACTAGCACGTCTAGAAATGGTAAAGTGCCCTCTTTTTCAATCTCCATCGTAAATTTGATGTTCTCATGTAATGAGTTTAAGTGATGAAGGAATTTCTCCAATTCCTGTCTGCCATGAGGCCATACAGCAAAAGTATCATCTACGTACCGCCAGAAGACCGTAGGCTTTAAAACAGCAGACTCAAGTGCTTTCTCCTCAAAGTCCTCCATAAAGAGATTAGCTACCACAGGCGACAAAGGGCTCCCCATGGCGACGCCGTCTGTTTGTTCAAAGAATTCGTCATTGAATAAAAAGTACGTTGAGGAGAGTATATGTTCAAACAAGGCCGTCATTTCTGCACTGAATAAGTTACCAATAAGATGTAATGATTCCATTAAAGGCACTTTGGTAAAAAGTGAGACAACATCAAAGCTGACTAATAAATCCGAGCTGCTAAGCTTAACTTCCTTCAAGCGACTGACAAAATCCTCGGAATAACGTATATGGTGGCAACACTTACCCACATACGGCTTTAGTAATGAGGCCAGATATTTTGCTGTAGAATAGGTCGCAGCACCAATATTACTCACTATTAATCGTAGTGGGGCACCATCCTTGTGTATCTTCGGAAGACCGTAGAGTCTTGGTGGTACTGCATTGTGTGGTCTCAATCTCTTGATAACTTGTTCAGGTAGAGAACAGTCGTTCAAAAGGGTAGTAGTTTTCCTTGATATTCGGCTTGTTGGGTCCTTTTCAATTCTACGGTACGTAGAATCATTTAGCTGACAATATATCTTCTCGTTGTAGGCTTCTGTTGTCAGAAGAACTGTGGCGTTACCCTTATCCGCAGGCAGTACGACTGTGCTAGTATCTTCTCTCAGGCTGCGGAGAGCAGCTCTTTCAGCTGGCGAGATGTTACTTCGTTGTGGCGCACATTTCAACAACGTTCGGCAAGATTCACGTCGAATCTCGTCTGCAGAATCCACAGGGAGACGTCTAATGGCTTCCTCAATGGAACTGATGAAATCCGTTAAAGGCAGTGAGGCAGGTGTAGGAGCGAAGTTTAAACCTTTCGCAAGCACTGACATCGTCGCATCGTCAAAAGATTTCTCCGTGAGGTTCACCACGGATCGTCCAGAGATAGCTTCTTGCGGCTTTCGTGTTACGAGTTGGCTAAACTTCCCACTTTGCCTGTTCGTACTGTCCCTGTGAGCCCAGTCTGCCTTGGCCCAGGATACACCGTCAATTCAGTCCCAACTAAGGGAAGAACATCTTGCTGCAATCTTCAGATGTAAATAATTCAGATGTAAATAATTCGTTCGAGTCTCGGTCGGGCACACAGTTTTAATCTGCCAGGAAGTTTCATATCAGAGCACACTCCGCTGCAGAGTGAAAATTTCATTCTAGAGTAACTTTCTCCTGTAGCAAGGAATCGGAGTATTACAGTGAGCCTGTCTTCTGCAGATATAGCAGTTCTTAAGTGAGTATTGTGCTTTGAGATATGAAGAGTCACTTCACTGAGCACATACTGAAATGTATGCTCATCCATTCTTAAGTAATTGATGTACGGAATGACGTCCTCCACTATAAGCTCACGTAACAAGTTTTGTTGAATGCTTTTATCGTGTCATCGTAAAACCCACGGCTTCACCCAGGTACAAAGCAACTGCTGAGGTTAATAACAATTTGTAGTTGTCAGCCATCTTGAACTTTGACGAAAAATTTGATGACAATGTAATACCCCTTCTACCGCTACGTCAAAGATCTTTGTCAAATATATTTGACGAAATATTGGATCACATCTTTGATCAAATCTTTGACAAAGAAATTTGATAGTGTAATACCGACCTAAAGGGGGTGACGCTTCTCTCAGGTCGGCCTTTACCAATGAGCAACACCCTGCATTTGGACATGTTGAGGGAGCTGTCCGATGCTTCACCTTAATTCTACACTCATGTCAGGGTTGCTTGAACTTCATTCTCACTGCACAGATTAAGGATTAGGTTGTCTGTATAGGCCATGCAACAGAAACGGTGCCCGCGCAACCTCATACCTTCCAAACGTTGCGCAGTCCCTGGAGCAATGGTTCCAAAGCGAAAGCACATAAAATTGTGGAAAGGGGGCAGCCTTGCCGGACATATCGGCTATGATCAGGGGCGGCGTGAGGCGACCGTTGTACATGGTTTTTGAGGTCGCGCCGTTCAAAAGGCGCAAAGCTATCGTGACCATACCGTCGGGGAAACACGTATGCTGAAGAACTGACTTCCAAGCACCACCGGGTACACCGCCCATATTTCTCATGCCTCATATTCGTGACAGAGTAAAAACTATTTTAAGGAATTATAACGACTTGCTACTGGAACACATAATCATGTACATACTTAAGCGTCATGTGTTTCCTATTTGAATAGTATTGAATTGAAACTGTTGAAGAAATGTGAGTTCTGAAAACCTGTAATTTCGTTTAGAATCTCGTTTTTCCACATTTTCCATGGATGAATATTTCAGTTTCGTCCGAGATGTCCACTTTCCATCTCTTTTGTAAAGTACTTTAAAATTGTTATCTGTTGAAACAGTATCCTGTTTCGTCTACATCCTACAATATAGTTGATTTGTTATGTTATCATAATACAGTGACACTTGCCAATGTTTAATATTTTTCATTCTATTGACAAATTTTCGCTGTGAAATATAATTTTTGAAAGAACCCACATTCCTTCGTTTTGTAAGTTTGTAAGGTGTCAGGCAATTCCAACACCTTCCGTGAAAACCCTGACATGATAAGCAAATCCAGTAGTATGTCACATAGCTCCGAATAAATCGTGACATTAAATTAACCAAAGTAATAGGAGTAACGAGTGAGCAAATGGAATACCACAGACTAACACAAGAATGCCTAAATGCATATCATACCTTCCCACCGTGAGACAGACGCAGTTCCGAGGGGAGAAACGAGAACAGAAGCCGAGAGTAGAACTGTGTTAAGCTGGAAGGCCCTACGATAAGGGACGGACGGACACCCACGTCGCCAGCTAACTGCTAGGACCACACCACCCGCAAGTTTTAGCGTGAGACTTTTTCGCGTCTCTGTTACGTCAGAACCACCCCCCAGCCAATGTTAAAAGATAGAGCCCTCCAGAAGAACAGTATAGATCTTACAATAACGCTAAAAGGACCACACCAGCTGCAAGTTTTAGCGTGAGACTTTTCGCGTCTCTGTTACGTTGCAAACTTTAAAAACGTTGCCCCACCACGGAAAGTATAACGTTTCTCATTGGATAGACAGAATTTTTGTAGGTGGAGCTTAAGGTTAACATTGATACCCTGATTGGTCAGATGAAAACACAGCCAGATAGTTTTTTTTAAAGCAACTTCGGTAAATTGTAGTAAGGAGAAGTTGGGAGAGAGTTGCTTCCGAGACGGCGAGGTGAGCGGAGCTGTGCTGTCCGCCGCCCCCTGACGAACACCGACAAGGTAATGAACGCACGTGATGCCGCATAACAGCGCATAAAGCTTCACTCAGAACTGCAGAAGTCTCATCTGTTACACCCCCTGTTTTTGCGTAATACTAGTGTCGATCGTCAATTAAAGCTCATGGTGATCACATTTGCCACTTGAAGTAAAAATCTGAAACGCGATGATTTTTCTGTTATATAGTTATTGAGAAGCCACATCAACCACTGTAATTTACGATAAGTTATATAAGTAATTAAAGATAATTGAGGGTCACTGTAGACCATTTTGATAGTTTTCTCTTTTGTGAAACTTAATTTAAACCTAGATTGTAGATGTGATATGGCATAGGTCATCCTTCGATCCATTGTAGAACTTGGAAACCCATTCAGGGAATATTCGTTCACATTTTTGTTGAACGCAGTTGGTTTTTACCATCCTGTATTAAAACATTTCCTTTTATCAATAGTGCAATTTATAAACAATGTTTTGTGAGTAGAATAAAATTTCCAGTGGTAAACTTAACTGCCTTTTCGATGTTATTTTACTAGCTAACTAAAAATAGGAAAGCCTTGAACCCCTTCCACTAAATTTAGTTAGTATTAAGATTCTTTTACAGGGAGTGCAGTGGAGCTGACGCTGAAATCATTAAGTATTTGGTTATATCATCGCTAGTCTCACTGAACTCTTCTGAAAACTACATGTCATGTCTGGTCTGGCGTCTCCTTACCAGCAACAGGTCCCAGGTTCAAACTAGTCAATTCCCTAAAAAACACGCTCAGAGCGTCGTTGCGCGAAAGTGGTAGGGAGACACGATATAGAACAAACAGACACCACGCAGAATGTTAGAAGCTGCCTTGCGGAATATGAGCAGAGGCGTCGAGCATCATGCATGGCTTCTCCCTTTTATGAGTAACAAATGACAGAACTTTCATTCTGTTAACAGCCTATTGTCAAAGAGGTCATTAAAAACGAACTGGCGTTAAAATCTTAAGAGGACACGCTCTGCCGTCGCTCGCGCTGAGCCGCTACGTAACTTCTATTCTGAGGCAATGTTCTGCGCTATAAGCGAAGAAACTGCAATACAACATGCCAAAGAATGAAACTCTGACGTAATGGCGTCAGTCAAACAGCCGTGTATTGTCGTTTGCCTCACTAAGAACAACAGTTATCACTGTTCGCTTTTGTGAAACACGTCGCTTCTGCTGTTCACAGCTGTTAAGGCATGCATTACGGAGGTCATAATTACTATCGGATTTTGTTTTCGTGTGTCGGACCATACTAAATATAGAAATCAAAAAGCTTGCATTGGAAGAGATGTGTTTCACAGTGGCGAACGGGAATAAAAGCTGATAGGTTCTAAGCTATTCATTTTAGAGTCCATTTTAGTGGACATTTTGGTCTTCTTTTGGTCCATACTACCAACACTCTACACATGGAATACTTTTTTAGCCGGCCGCGGTGGTCTCGCGGTTCTAGGCGCGCAGTCCGGAACCGTGCGACTGCTACGGTCGCAGGTTCGAATCCTGCCTCGGGCATGGATGTGTGTGATGTCCTTAGGTTAGTTAGGTTTAAGTAGTTCTAAGTTCTAGGGGACTGATAACCACAGCAGTTGAGTCCCATAGTGCTCAGTGCCATTTGACCCATTTTTTTAATACTTTTTTAAGACACTATATATATCCGACGCCATCGTCCCATCCCTTACGTTATCTTCACCCATACAGACGATACATATGCGACCAACATTTTTTGCACTGTCAACATCCATAGCTGAACTCACGTTGAACTCCAGCTGTGGCGTCGGTTTACTAACTTCCTCGAGGGTTCTGTCGTCCCTATCCCGCACCATGCCTGAACAGAAAGCAATTCCAACCCGGTGTCATTTCCTAACCTCCTTGGGCGCATTACTGCAGATGTCGTCGATCCTGTTGAAAGCGGCCATCTACAGGGGTTGGACAAAAATATGTAAACACAAGAAACAAAACCATTACCAACCTAATACAGCGTAGGAAATCCGTTGGAATTCAAAACAACTTCCAATGATCTCGGAATTAATAAATAAAGGTCCTTTATGGTTTTCAAGTGAATATCGTACCATTTCTCCCGCAAAATAGTGGCGAGTTCAGGTAACGATTATGGAGATGTATAGCAATAACGCCCAAAGTGGGCCACAAAGGCTTAATACACTATTGTCCATTAAAATTGCTACACCAAGAAGAAATGCAGATGATAAACGGGAATTCATTGGACAAATATATTATACTAGAACTGACATGTGATTACATTTTCACGCAATAGATCCTGACAAATCACTACCCAGAACAACCACCTCTGGCCGTAATAACGGCCTTGATACGCCTGGGCATTCAGTCAAACAGAGCTTGGCTGGCGTGTACAGGTACAGCTGCCCCTGCAACTTCAACACCATACCACAGTTCATCAAGAGTAGTGACAGGCGTATTGTGACAAGTCAGTTGCGCGGCCACCATTGACCAGACGTTTTCAATTGGTGAGAGATCTGGACAATGTGCTGGCCAGGGCAGCAATCGAACATTTTCTGTATCCAGAAAGGCCCGTAAAGGACCTGCAATTGCGGTCGTGCATTATCCTGCTGAAATGTAGGCTTTCGCAAGTATCGAATGAAGGGTAGAACCACGGGTCGTAACACATCTGAAATGTAACGTCCACTGTTCAAAGTGCCGTCAGTGCGAACAAGAGGTGACCGAGACGTGTAACCAATGGCACCCCATACCATCACGCCGGGTGATGCGCCAGTATGGCGATGACGAATACAAGCTTCCAATGTGCGTTCACCGCGATGTCGCCAAACACGGATGCGACCATCATGATGGTGTAAACAGAACCTGGATTCATCCGAAAAAATGACGTTTTGCCATTCGTGCACCCAGGTCAGTCGTTGAGTACACCATCGCAGGCGCTCCTGTCTGTGATGCAGCGTCAAGGGTGACCGTAGCCGTGGTCTCTGAGCTGATACTCCGTGGTGCTGCAAACGTCGTCGAACTGTTCGTGTAGATGGTTGTTGTCTTGCAAACGTCCCCATCTGTTGACTCAGGGATCGAGACGTGGCTGCACGATCCGTTACAGCCATGCGGATAAGATGCCTGTCATCTCGACTGCTAGTGATACGAGACCGTTGGGATCCAGCACGGCGTTCCGTATTACCCTCCCGAATCCACCGATTCCATATTCTGCTAACAGTCCTTGGATAACTACCAACGAGAGCAGCAATGTCGTGAACCGATAAACCGCAATCACGATAGGCTAAAATCCCACCTATATCAAAGTCGGAAACGTGATGGTACACATTTCTCCTCCTTACACGAGGCATCACAACAACGTTTCAGCAGGCAACGGCGGTCAACTGCTGTTTGTGTATGAGAAATCGGTTGGAAACTTTCCCCGTGACAGCACGGTATAGGTGTCGCCACCGGCGCTAACCTTGTGTGAATGCTCTGAAAAGCTAATCATTTGCATATCACAGCATCTTCTTCCTGTCGGTTAAATTTCGTGTTTGTAGCACGTCATCATCGCGGTGTAGCAATTTTAATAGCCAGTAATGTATATTGTTCATCCCAAAAACCGTAAGTACGCCATTTTTGTATCCCTTGATTTCAGGAAGGTATATGACAATATATGACACCCCAACCTTCTCTTTGAGCTCCACATCTATGGACCTCCAATTAATAACATCTACCTCACACTTTGTATTCAACAGCCCATCGTATGTCACCGTCAAAAGCATCAACTCCCGTATTTTCCATCCCCAAGGTCCCTTGCTCTCTCCACTCTTGTACGGCTAATGTACCACCGATATGCCAAAGCTATCTTCTCCTTCACTTCTCCTCCAGTATGTCGATGGCATGCATTCCTAGCCCTCTGCCCTTTTCACCACTAATCGTAACTCTCCCTTCAGATCCATCTCAACATAAATTCACCTGCTCGTGCAACCAATGGCTCCTAAGACTATACCCTACCAAAATCCAAGCAATAATTACAGGACGAACCACTAGCAGATTCCGCCCCCAAAATTTTTAATTTGCCATTTATGACCGTCGTATACAGTTAACAACACACTCAAATAACTTTTAGTAACGCAACTAACATGAAAACTGTTGCGACCAGACAAAACTACTTAGGCCAGCCATAACTGTGGTTCCTTTGGTTGCTCGGTAAGACGGCGCACAGGAACTGTAACCCATGAAATATTAGTTCGCCTTATTACAGTAATGAATAAAAGATTTTCTTAACTTTCACACACTTCTTTGCTACAGGAGTACTGGATATTTTACAAATGTTGACCATCAAAGTTTCACTTGATGCGCTAATTAACAAATTGTTCTCTTGAAGTACAACGTTCAACCTTTACTAAAGAACAAGTTTATCAGAAGCTTTAGCAGCTGCCACTGTCCTACATGATGGTGTTGATTCCTGTAGCTGACGTTTCGAACTGGGCAATGCTCAGCTCTACAGTGGCCTCACTGCGAGGGCGCTCCCATGCTGAGAGCGAGGGCGTATCTTCTGGTGTGCCATCTACATCTACATTTATACTCCGCAAGCCACCCAACGGTGTGTGGTGGAAAGCACTTTACGCGCCACTGTCATTACCTCCCTTTCCTGTTCCAGTCGCGTATGGTTCGCGGGAAGAACGACTGCCGGAAAGCCTCCGTGCGCGCTCGAATCTCTCTAATTTTACATTCGTGATCTCGGGAGGTATAAGTAGGGGGAAGCAATATATTCGATACTTCATCCAGATACGCACCCTCTCGAAACCCGCTGGTTGTTGCGGATTGCAGCACGACCTTGCTAAGTCTGTAGTGTTGGTTCGCACTGCCATCTTTGGCGTGACACCGTGATGTCTGGACGATACCACAGAAACCACATCCAATAAGCTTTCAACAGAAAGCCCACAGTATACTAAAATTACTAGACGACGGAACATGGAGATTGCAACCTATCCTCTGCCATACAAATATAGCAAGCATTTCGCTCCTCCAATTTCTGTCATACCCTACAGATCCTAGAATGCCACGTACTCCGCCTAGAATTTCGGATCCGCTTTTCCATCTATATCTACGTGACTACTCTGCAACTCACATTCAAGTATCTGGCAGATGGTTCATCGAACAATCTTCGGACTATTTCTCTGCCGTTCCGTTCTCCAACAGCGCGCAGGAAAAATGAACATTTACCTTAAATCTTGCCGCACAAACTCTTATTTCTCTTCGTTCAGTAGGATGATCATTTCTCACTATGTAGGTTGGCGTCAACACAATATTTTCGAATTCAGAGGAGAAGATCCGTAACTGAAATTTCGTAAAATGATCTCGTCACAACGTGAAACGCCTTTGGTTTAATGATTGCCAGCCCAGTTCAAATACAGTATCCGTGACACTCTCTCCCCTATTTCACAATAATTAAACACAAGATGCCCTTCTGTAAACTTTCTCGATGTCTTCCTTCGCCGGCCGGAGTGGCCGAGCGGTTCTAGGCGCTACGGTCTGGAACCGCGCGACCGCTACGGCTGCAGGTTCGAAACCTGCCTCGGGCATGGATGTGTGTGATGTCCTTAGGTTAGTTAGGTTTCAGTATTTCTAAGTTCTAGGAGACTGATGACCACTGCAGTTAAGTCCCATAGTGCTCAGAGCCATTTGAACCATTTTTTGTCTTCCTTCAATCCTATCTGTTAAGGATCCCATACTGCGCAGCAGTTCTCTAGAAGAGGACGGGCAAGCTTAGCGTAGGCAGCTTCGGTAGTTGATCTGTTGCATCTTCTAAGTTTTTTACTAATAAAACGAAGTCATTTTTTCGCCTTCCTCACATCATTTTCTATGTGATTTTCCAGTTTACCCCTCCTGCGTCAATCTTCTATCAATTTATAAAACTCCGCACCCACCGCTTCCATACTGAACAACTACGAATATCCTACGTTACCACGTTATTATAGCCAAGTTGGCACGAAGCCCACGCCTACCACAGTAGTACAAGTTTGTATGCCAATTAGCTCCGCAGACGACGAAGAGATTGAAGAA
Organism: Schistocerca americana; assembly: GCF_021461395.2. NCBI lineage: Eukaryota > Metazoa > Arthropoda > Insecta > Orthoptera > Acrididae > Schistocerca > Schistocerca americana. The sequence continues at coordinate 188,320,299 of NC_060130.1, forward strand.
ATGTATGATGAGATCAAATAAATTATTCAGATAGTGAAGGGAGACGAAAATTTAATAGTAATGGGGGACTGGAATTCGATAGTAGGAAAAGGAAGAGAAGGAATGGGGATAAGCAATGAAAAACGAATACACCTGGTAGAATTTTGCACGAAGCATAACTTAATCATAGCTAACACTTGGTTTAAAAATCATGAAAGAAGGTTGTATACGTGGAAGAGGCCTAGAGGCACTGAAAGGTTTCAGATAGATCATATAATGGTAAGACAGAGATTTAGGAACCAGGTTTTAAACTGTAAGACATTTCCAGGGGCAGGTGTGGACTCTGACCACAATCTATTGGTCATGACCTGTAGATTAAAACTGAAGAAACTGCGAAAAGGTGGGAATTTAAGAAGATAGGATCTGGATAAACTGAAAGAACCAGAGGTTGTAAAGAGCTTCAGGGCGAGCATTAGGGAATGATTGACAGGAATGCGGTAATGAAATACAGTAGAAGAAGAATGGGTAGCTTTGAGGGATGAAGTAGTGAAGGCAGCAGAGGATCAAGTAGGTAAAAAGACAAGGGCTAGTAGAAATCCTTGGGTAACAAAACAGATATTGAACTTAACTTATGAAAGGAGAAAATATGAACATGCAGTAAATGAAGTAGGCAAAAAGGAATACAAACGTCCCAAACATGAGGTCGACAAAAAGTGCAAAATGGCTGAACAGGGATGGCTAGAGGACAAATGTAAGGATGTAGAGGCATGCCTCACTAGGGGTAAGGTAGATACTGCCTACAGGAAAATTAAAGAGACCTTCGGAGAAAATAGAACCACCTGCATGAATATCAAGAGCTCAGATGGAGAACAAGTTCTGAGCAAAGAAGTGAAAGCAGAAAGGTGGAAGGCGTATATAGAAAGTCTGTACAAGGGCGATTTACCTGAGGACAATATTATGGAAATGGAAGAGAACGAAGATGAAGATGGATATATGATACTGCATGAAGAATTTGACACAGCACTGAAAGACCTAAGTCGAAACAAGGCCCCAGGAGTAGCCGACATTCCATTAGAGCTACTGATAGCCTTCTGAGAGCCGGCCATGACATAACTCTACCATCTGGTCAGCAAGATGTATAAGACAGGCAAAGTACCCTCAGACTTCAAGAAGAATACAACAATTCCAATTCCAAAGAAAGCAGGTGTAGACAGGTGTGAAAATTACCGAATTCTGTACAGACGAATGGAGGAACTGGTAGAAGCCGATCTCGGGGAAGATCAGTTTGGATTCCATAGAAATGTTGGAACACGTGAGGCAATACTGACCCTACGACTTTTCTTAGAAGATAGAATAAGGAATGGCAAACCTACGTTTCTAGCATTTGTAGACTTCGAGAAGGCTTTTGACAATGTCGGTTGGAATACTCTCTTTCAAATTCTGAAGGTGACAGGGATCAAGTACATGGAGCGAAATGCTATTTACAGTTTGTACAGAAACCAGATGGCAGTTATAAGAGTCGGGAGGCATGAAAGGGAAGCAGTGGTTGGGAAGGAAGTGAGACAGGGTTGTATCGTATCTCCGATGTTATTCAATCTGTATATTGATCAAGCAGTAATGAAAACAAAAGAAAAATATGGAATAGGAATTAAAATCCAGGGAGAAGAAACAAAAACTTTGAGATCCGCCGATGACATTGTAATTCTGTCAGAGACAGCAAAGGACCTGGAAGAGCAGTTGAATGGAATGGAGAGTGTCTTGAAAGGAGGATTAAGGCGAACATCTACAAAATCAAAAGGAGAATAATGGAATGCAGTCTAATTAAATCAGGTGATGGTGAGGAAATTAGATTAGGAAATGAGACACCTACAACAGCAGATGACTTTTGCTATTTGGGGAGCAAAATTACTGATGATGATCGAAGTAGAGTGGATATAAAATGTAGACTGGCTATGACAAGGAAAGTGTTTTTAAAGAAGAGAAATTTGTTAACATCGAGTATAGATATAAATGTCAGGAAGTCGTTTCTGAAAGTATTTGTATGGAGTATAGCCATATATGGAAGTGAAACATGGACGATAACTAGTTTAGACATGAAGAGAATAAGAAGCTTTTGAAATATGGTGCTACAGAAGAACACTGAAGATTAGATGGGTAGATCACGTAACTAATAAGGAGGTACTGAATACAATTGGAGAGAAGAGGAATTTGTGGCACAACTTGACTAGAAGAAGGAATCGGTTGGTAGAACATGTTCTGAGGCATCAAAGGATCACCACTTTGGTATCGGAGGGTAGCGTGGAGGGTAAAAATCGTAGGAGGAGACCAAGAGATGAATACACAAAGCAAGTTCAAAAGGATGTATGTTGTAATAGTTACTTGGAGATGAAGAAGCTTGCGCAGGATAGAGTAGCATGGAGGGCTGCATCAAACCAGTCTCTGGACAGAAGACCACAACACAACACACCCACAAACTTGATACCAAGCACACTCAAACTTGGTACTAACCACACTCTAGTTTCTCCCCCGCTCTCTAATCCTGATACTCTGCTGCGACTATATCACATATACCTCCGACAATACACCTCCACACTCTCTACATCCTCCCAACGGAACTTTAATCATCTCCCCTTATCTGACCTTGAAATCCACCCTGATATACACGCATCCTACCAGAGCTAGCAAGACCCACTCCTTATCTCCTTGTCAGGGTTCATGTTCTCACTACTCATCTCCATCAACATCCTAAGGCTTGGTTTGGAACCTCATTCCTCATCATCTTCTCAATGCTATCGACCAAACATCCACCCAAATAAAACCTATTTTACGTAGTATTGAAAAACCTACAAATCCCATTATACCTCTACCCCTGACAATTTAAATAAACTCATCACTTCATTCAACAGCGTAAATATGTCAAATAATCCACATATCAGCCTTTTATCTTTTAATCAACACAACGAACAGTCGGTATTTTATTTTGTGAAAACGTTCGCGTTAATTCCGTGTAAAAGTTTTAATATCTTTTTAAATTTGTCACATCGTTTGGCTGAAGAGCGGAGATTGCGAATTGTAACCACTGACAGTCCTCCACCTCCACGTGTGGGATCAGTGGAATGGGATGAAAAAACAATACAGAAAGAAATTGAGTGTAACATCATTTTAAATTTATAAATGACTTCGGAATACATTAATCAAATTTTGATTAAATGAAAAACTGAAACAGACTTGTGTTATTACTTAGTAAACAAGTAATAAAATGCAGTAATAAAATTACAGATGTCCTCCAAGGATCACGTATTATGACAACGGAACAAGTGAAGAATCCCTTATATTCCTACCATCCGATAATATTACTTAACAAGAAAGAAAGTACAACTGAAAGGGACCAATATACACCGTTGGCTCAAACAAAACTAGATATGATATATTAGACAAAGACGTGTGCTAGACAACGACCTAACCTTGTTCACAACGAAACGCACATGCAAAGCTGGAAAATCATGTAAATGTAACTGTGTAAATGCAGCAAACGCATGCAATACTCTCACCAAGACTTTCATACGCTGCAGTGTAGAAAATTCACTACATAAATAGCTATACTTTATAAAAAAATCAACGAACAGAATAAAATGGACGGTGTCCCCACAGTTCCAAGCGGAGGTAATGGTGAAAAGAAAACTGGCTGATTACCCATATGGCACTATCGAAACTCGGGGGCCTAGCCTCCTGATTGGACAGTAGGGCTCTGTCTCCAGTTTACTACTCGCGGGTATTTTGCCTAACTGGAGATGCGACAACCCAACCAGACGAGAACAGTGCGTAGAGAGTCCTTGCACTGTGCCAGCGACTTACAACTCGTGTAGTGATACATACACTACGTGATCAAAAGTGTCTGGACACCTGGCTGAATATGACGTACAAGTTTGGGGCGCCCTCCATCGGTAATGCTGAAATTCAGTATGATGTTGGCCCACACATAGCCTTGATGACAGCTTCCACTCTCAGAGGCATACGTTCAATCAGATGCTAGAAGGTTTCTTGGGGAAGAGCAGCCCATTCTTCACGGAGTGCTGCACTGAGGAGAGGTATCGATGTCGGTCGGTGAAGCCTGGCACGAAGTCGGCGTTCCAAAACATCCGAAGGGTGTTCTATAGGATTCAGGTCAGGACTCTGTGCAGGTCAGTCCATTACAGTGATCTTATTGTCGTGTAACCACTCCGCCACTTTTCGTGCATTATGAACAGGTGCTCGATCGTGTTGAAAGATGCAATCGCCATCCCCGAATTGCTCTTCAACAGTGAGAAGCAAGAAGCCGCTTAAAACATCAATGTAAGCCTGTGCTGTGATAGTGTCACGTAAAACAACAAGGGGTGCAAGCCGTCTCCATGAAAAACACGATCACACCATAACACCAACGCCTCCGAATTTTACTGTTGGCAGTACACACGCTGGTAGATGACATTCATCGGGCATTCGCCATACCCACTCCCTGCCATCTGATCGCCACACTGTATTTCGTGATTCGTCAGTCCACACAACGATTTTCCACTGTTAAATCGTCCAATGTTTACGCTTCTTACACCAAGCGAGGCGTCGTTTGGCATTTCCTGGCGTGATGTGTGTCTTATGAGCATCCGCTCACCCATGAAATCCAAGTTTTCTCAAAAATGGCTCTGAGCACTATGGGACTCAACTGCTGAGGTCATTAGTCCCCTAGAACTTAGAACTAGTTAAACCTAACTAACCTAAGGACATCACAAACATCCATGCCCGAGGCAGGATTCGAACCTGCGACCGTAGCGGTCTTGCGGTTCCAGACTGCAGCGCCTTTAACCGCACGGCCACTTCGGCCGGCCAAGTTTTCTCACCTCACGCCTAACTGTCATAGTACTTGAAGTGGATCCTGATGCAGTCTGGCATTCCTGTGTGATGGTCTAGATAGATGTCTGCCTATTACACATTACGACCCTCTTCAACGGTCGGCGGTCACTGTCAGTCAACAGGCGAGGTGCCGGCCGGGGTGGCCGAGCGGTTATAGACGCTACAGTCTGGAACTGCGCAACCGCTACGGTCGCAGGTTCGAATCTTGCCTCGGGCATGGATGTGTGTGATGTCCTTAGGTTTAAGTAGTTGTAAGTTCTAGGGGACTGATGGCCTCAGAAGTTAAGTCCCATAGTGCTCAGATCCATTTGAACCATTCTGAACAGGCGAGGTCGGCCTGTACGCTTTTGTGCTCTATGTGTCCCTTCACGTATCCACTTCACTATTTCATCGGAAACAGTAGACGTAGAGATGTTTAGGAATTCTCGCGAACAGACGTATGACACAAGTGACACCCAATCACCTGGCCACGTTCGAGGTCGCTGATATGGAGTACCTGGCAGTAGGTGGCAGCACAATGCACCTAATATGAAAACATATCTTTTGAGGGGTGTCCGGATATTTTTGATCGCATAGCGTAACATGCAACACATTTTTAATGATGGTTTTCATATTAATCGGAGAATGTCTGGTTATATCGATAACCGCAGTGTTTTAGTAAACATTATTCACAGCAACAAGTTGTTCAATGAATTTAGCTTCTGCGAGATGGTACTGTGGAGTCGAGAGAGGCTGGATGGCCCTGCCAAACGCTTATCATGCACATTGCTGATGATGCATGAACTGTGATCAGTGAAAGAGCCGATGATCCAAGGGAAGTGCACATGCTTGTCGTCCTGATTTCTGAAGATGAGTACTTACAGATCACGCCTGGACCGCCACAACAGAGAATAATCCATTACTCTGTTAACCGCAGCAGAAATTAGGAGCAATGTTGCACCTAGATTGTCAGCTAGGTGTAGTAGGGACTCTTCTCTGAAGGCTGCGGTATAAACCAGGATGTCACTCGCTAGCCCTCCTGTCGCTCCCAACGTTGTCGCATTAGAAGCAATTGTTGCGTAGAATGGCACAGAGCTTAGTTCAGTGATGAGAACAAAATTGGCCTTAGTAGTCATTTGCGAGCTTGGTGTCGAGTACATTAGTTGTCGCAATACACTATGCTCTCTCCAACAAATCTGTCAACTCCAGCGCCTTGCACTGACTCTATACGGACCATGATGCGATGGCGTCTGACTTCATGTATATTACAACAAACATACTTTGATTAGCTGCGTTTAGAGACGGAAGTAATGTGATGCAAAATATCCCAAAAAGACATCTGGCAACCCTAATATTGTCTTTATACAAAACTGAAAGAGTGCTTCGTAGGTGCAAGAGGTTATACTGGATACTGAAATATTTGTTAAAGAAATTTTGTTCGTATATATTGTACTACCCCGCTGCCCATGCCATTAGGTAATGACCCTGTATCAGTATGTACAGGGTGTTTCAAAAATGACCGGTATATTTGAAACGGCAATAAAAACTAAACGAGCAGCGATAGAAATACACCGTTTGTTGCAATATGCTTGGGACAACAGTACATTTTCAGGCAGACGAACTTTCGAAATTACAGTAGTTACAATTTTCAACAACAGATGGCGCTGCGGTCTGGGAAACTCTATAGTACGATATTTTCCACATACCCACCATGCGTAGCAATAATATGGCGTAGTCTCTGAATGAAATTACCCGAAACCTTTGACAACGTGTCTGGCGGAATGGCTTCACATGCAGATGAGATGTACTGCTTCAGCTGTTCAATTGTTTCTGGATTCTGGCGGTACACCTGGTCTTTCAAGTGTCCCCACAGAAAGAAGTCACAGGGGTTCATGTCTGGCGAATAGTGAGGCCAATCCACGCCGCCTCCTGTATGTTTCGGATAGACCAAAGCAATCACACGATCATCGAAATATTCATTCAGGAAATTAAAGACGTCGGCCGTGCGATGTGGCCGGGCACCATCTTGCATAAACCACGAAGTGTTCGCAGTGTCGTCTAAGGCAGTTTGTACCGCCACAAATTCACGAAGAATGTCCAGATAGCGTGATGCAGTAATCGTTTCGGATCTGAAAAATGGGCCAATGATTCCTTTGGAAGAAATGGCGGCCCAGACCAGTACTTTTTGAGGATGCAGGGACGATGGGACTGCAACATGGGGCTTTTTGGTTCCCCATATGCGCCAGTTCTGTTTATTGACGAAGCCGTCCAGGTAAAAATAAGCTTCGTCAGTAAACCAAATGCTGCCCACATGCATATCGCCGTCATCAATCCTGTGCACTATATCGTTAGCGAATGTCTCTCGTGCAGCAATGGTAGCGGCGCTGAGGGGTTGCCGCATTTGAATTTTGTATGGATAGAGGTGTAAACTCTGGCGCATGAGACGATACGTGGACGTTGGCGTCATTTGGACCGCAGCTGCAACACGGCGAACGGAAACCCGAGGCCGCTGTTGGATCACCTGCTGCACTAGCTGCGCGTTGCCCTCTGTGGTTGCCGTACGCGGTCGCCCTACCTTTCCAGCACGTTCATCCGTCACGTTCCCAGTCCGTTGAAATTTTTCAAACAGATCCTTTATTGTATCGCTTTTCGGTCCTTTGGTTACTTTAAACCTCCGTTGAAAACTTCGTCTTGTTGCAACAACACTGTGTTCTAGGCGGTGGAATTCCAACACCAGAAAAATCCTCTGTTCTAAGGAATAAACCATGTTGTCTACAGCACACTTGCACGTTGTGAACAGCACACGCTTACAGCAGAAAGACGACATACAGAATGGCGCACCCACAGACTGCGTTGTCTTCTATATCTTTCACATCACTTGCAGCGCCATCTGTTGTTGAAAATTGTAACTACTGTAATTTCGAAAGTTTGTCCGCCTGAAAATGTACTGTTGTCCCAAGCATATTGCAACAAACGGTGTATTTCTATCGCTGCTCGTTTAGTTTTTATTGCCGTTTCAAATATACCGGTCATTTTTGAAACACCCTGTAGATGCCCAATGAAGACTGTAAACTATCATTTGTTACGCAATGATTTGCAACTAACGCTAAATTATGGTCCTACAGACTTCAAAAGGTTGGTGCAATAGTGACACTGTAATAAAATTTTGTAACCAGGTGAGACACATATGTAATGAAAGTCAACGTTATTATGAGTTGTACTATTTATTATAAATCCTCGCACAAAACGAATGCAGTAATTGTACTGACGTTAAACATGGACATGTTTAATAACTCCCTATTCAGTGACAAATTATCACAAGAACATTAAACAGTTACAAGTAACCAATAAAAAATAAGGTAATGTACCAGAATGCTGCTACAATTGTTAATTGCTAGACTTTTACATTAGGAATATGCCTATTTCGGCGTTATCGCCATCTTCAAGCTATCTGCAACCAAATATGCTATGTTAAAAATTGTGACATTGTGACTAATAACAATTTTCTTTTACTGTGTGCTAGTACATACTTCAATATTGCAACGTGATGCTGTCTCTGTTTTATAATGTTATTGCTGCATAGGGCGTTACCAACTGCAACCAAATTTTTTAATATTTAATTTAATTATCTCTATTAATTGCTGTTGTCACAAATATAAGCTAGATCTTTTATCACTTGTATATGCTGTTGTGGTTTTGACAGATACGATTGTCTATGAATCGTAATTATCTGTGGCGTGGTATTATAATCTTTGTTGCGTTTTTTTAACGTATATATATCTGTGTTTTTATTTTATTACGACTAATCTGAATCAAGATATCTAGAAAAATTTTATGCTTTAGGTCCGTTTGTTCGTTTAATATATTATCACAGTCTGTCCGTGAGTGTATATAGATCCCGATTTCTTTTAAAACGTTCATTTTAAATCCCTTTGGAATTACCTGTAAGATTTTCATTGCGTTTGTTATGTAATCAGCTTTATGCTTTTCTGTTTTTTAAATGGTTGAAGAAGTTCGAATGGTTTGTATCGGTAATTCTTGTGTGTTCTCTGTACCTAATTTCAAAGCTTCTGTCTGACTGTCCTGTATAGAAATTAGCACTGTTTATACAATTTATTTTATATATGCCTGCTTGCGTGTGTAATGATGGTATTGTTTTTTCGGAATAGATTAGTGTATAGAGGCTATATCTGGTTCTGTACGCGAATTTAACTGCTATCTTCTTTAGTAAGCCGGCAGGGTGGCCGAGCGGTTCTAGGCGCTACAGTCTGGAACCGCGCGACCGCTACGGCCGCAGGTTCGAATCCTGCCTCGGGCATGGATGTGTGTGCTGTGCTTAGGTTAGTTAGGTTTAAGTAGTTCTAAGTTCTAGGGGACTGGTGACCTCAGAAGTTAAGTCCCATAGTGCTCAGAGCCATTTGAACCATTCTTCAGTAATCTATTGAGTTCATTGGATATTTGCCCTGTGTAAGTTTGCAGTATTTATTCGAACTTTTGTTTTGTGGGTTGATTGGTTGGTTGATTTGGGGATGGGGATCAAACAGCAAGGTCATCGGTCCCATCGGATGGGGAAGGAAGTCGGTCGTGCCCTTTCAAAGAAACCATCTCGAAATTTGCCTTAAGCGATTTAGGAAAATCACGGAAAACCTATCAGGATGGCGGGACGTGGGTTTGAACTCTCCTCCTCCCGAATGCGAGTCCAGTGTGCTAACCATTGCGCCACCTCGATCGCTGTTTTGTGGATATTTCTTCCGTTAATTATATATCGCTATGGATCTTAATGGATTTAGGTTCATGGCGTTTGCCATATAGTTTTCTCACTATACTTACATCAAATTTATTTTGTTGAGCTACGTAAGTAAGGACAGCCAGTTCTTTTTGCATGGCTGTATGTTCTGAAGATACATTGATTAGTCTGTTAATCATTGCGTTAAAGTATGTATATTTGTGTACTTTCGGGTGGTAAGAGGTTGCGTTAATAACGTTGTCTGATTTTGTGTGTTTTAGGTGTATTTCAAATCTGTGCTGACTGTTAATATTTTTGATTGTCAGGTCCAAACAGTTTAGAGTTTTATTTGTTTCAGGTTCCATCGTGAATTAGATTTTTCTGCTTAGTTCATTCGGCGTTTTACGTAACTGTGCTAGGCCAGTGTTGGATCCCTCTATTAGTAGCAGAGTTTCATCAACGTACCGAAAATAGTATACTATTTTCCTCATTAGTGGGTTAGTTGGATTGAAGAATTTCACCTCTAAAGTGTTTGGGAAGATGTCAGCAATGGTTCCTGCAGTGCTACATCCCACTACAACACCATCTTCCTGGGTGTATATGTCATTGTTAAATCAGAAGTAGTTTTGTTTTAGAACCTGTTTTAGTAGGTTCATGATTTCTTGTATTCCTGTCATAGGTAGCTTTCCATATTGTAGTAAGCTCTCTTCTGTGATGGTTATTGTTTCTTGGATTGGAATTCTTATATATAAATTAGTAATGTCAAAGGAAACAAATTTACTATTCTGTGGAATTTTTATGTCTTTTATTTTATTTGCTAGAGCTCTTGAATTTTTGATTGTGAACTGTAGTATTTTTTGAGCAAGTAGTTTAGCTTTTTACTAATCTGGTATGTGGGACTATCAATAGAGTTTACTAAGGTACTTTTCGTTATTAAATTTTTATGTACCTTTGGTTGTCAATATAGTTTGGGTGTTTTTGTATTTACGTTTATACATGCTCTTTTTTCAAAATCAGTTAACAGTGTGTCACAGTTACCAGCGTGTAACATATTTTTATTACTTTTTAGTTTCTGCTGCTTATTTGTTTGTGAGGTCCATATTTAGTTTTTAAATGTTTTGCTTTTGGGTTAGAACTTTTTCTGTTATGTGATATCTCTACGGATATTTTATTCTGTTGACGAATAGACAATTTAGTTGTTACAATAGAAAATCTCGTTAATACGAGTATCAACATGTTATGAAAACTTTCGACACGCATTAGAAAACAATAAAAAAACGAGAGTATTTCTTTAAGTTACCAAACAATTAATAAATTTGTCGCCAAAAGCTCTTTGAAATATTATTCCATAAGTTCAAATTTTTCTGCGGTTTTCTTTCTGTTTTCGCTGCCCTTGTACAGGAGCACAAACGCATACAGCTTGTACGAAACTCATGTGCAAACTGAGAAACAAAACAGCTTCTTAGTTTCTAGCGTACACTGTTAGAGGTCTTCGTCGACTTTGAGTGACTAAACTATTTGATGCTGCTCTGGCTGCTAATTTGCATTGCAGACGCAAATGTTTAAATACTAATCTGTGAAGGTAAATGCACTAGAAATTTCACGATTCAGAGGCAGATATCTACAAGACATTTCTCCCCAGTACAGGATGACATTGCGTTGTGCTAACAGTGGCGACATTCAGTTACCGAAACTCCTCCAATCGCCAACGTTCATAATTGTATATGCCAACAACCAAATATGTAGGATTTGTTATTGGATGCAAAATACTCACCTTACAAATATGAGCTAAAGATGAACACAGTGTACTGGAATATTGTACATCATGGAGAAGTAATGTCCACCAGTTTGACACGGAAATCTAAAACAAATAAATTGTACAGTAGTTAATACCATCAAGGTAACAGAATGGTCAAATATTAACTGTTGGGACCAGCACGAAATGCATAAATGTTATACTATGACATCATTTCATTTACCACATGAGAATTCCTTAGGTAATTGTCTGAAATTGAATAAATACATTAGAAAATAATCACCAGTAACTAAAATGTGAACTAAATTAAGACGTAAAATTAAATAAACAATAGAAACTAAGTAAGTGTTACACAACCGTTTTTCTGAAACAGTCCCGTAACATAAGCAAAATTACGATCAGAACAGCTAATTGACAGCGAAAAATGTGATGTTCAAGTTGATCCCTATTAAAGTTTGAATCCCCCCGAAGCGACGTAGATGACGTTGAAACAAGAACTTTAATATAAGACACTCGGGGCCCAAAATGTCGAGAAATACCCCACAAGTGGATAGCAAATTTTGAACACGTGACGTCACCAGATGACGTACCTCTCCGCAAGTCCATCGGTGGAGCTTGTCGGTCTGTCGTACCTGATCAAACCAGCCCAACCCAAGTATTCGCGTCGGTGTGGCTCCCAGCCTAAATGGGCAACTTCAGAGCATGGGTTCGAGTTTTGCTTCTGGCAGGCAGTATTTTTTTGCATTTTGTTAGACAAATACATGTTTACATTGAGGTAATATAAATTATTTTATTTACAGGTTCCACAGTCTCCACTAGTTCATTTCAAAGAAAAATACAACAAAAAAAACCATATCGTGTGACATGTAAACAAATATAAGCTTCCGAATTGCATCGCTACCAGTGAATGACCTGCGTGTTCCTTACGAAATAAAGTCTGTAAACAAAAAAAGAAGTGACAAAAGGAAAGAAACACAAAATATGGACAGCTTTTGCTTGGTTACAGCGAGGACAATAATTTTGTAACTTCTATGTTTATAACAGACCAAAATAACAAAGTGTGTTCGAAAACAAAGTAGCCTAACGGAGCGAAGCGTTAACACTGCCCCTTATGAGCGAGGGTAGGATCGAGAAGTCCAATCGCTGCGCGTGCGGTGAGGTATGTCATTTGGTGACGTCACATGTTCAATATTTGTCGTCCACTTTTCGGCTGTTTCCCGACACTTGTGGTGCCATGAGCCTTATATTAAATTACTTAGCGTCATCCACGTCGCTACGGAGGTTTTTATACGTTAATAAGAATCACCCTGTGTAACAGTACTAGTGAGTGTCAGTAGCTGGCTAACGTAATTTACTCTCCATTTAGTCTTTTATTTCAATTCGCATCGCTTATATAGATGAGAGGACGTTGAAACCAGACTCGAACGAAACGAGAGCACCGTGAAATCACGTAGGCCACCACCCTTGCGGCAGGTCTCGGAGGGGAGTGCCAGGAGGCGTGCAGTCCTATGGGTGACAGGCCACTGGGTAGTCTAGTGCTGCGTACAAGAAGCACATGTGCAAACACAGGCAAGTTCTCCTTGGCACAAGACCCCAGCTGCGATCATTTTTACAATCCAAAAGTGGAAAGAGAAGGTACTCTGTTATTACTGAAGTCCAAGAAAAGACTGTCATGTACAAAACGTAGAAAGCTGTGTTTTCTCCAGAAAGTGCCAGATGCTAGAGATGGTCTCTCAGAAATGGAGTAGGTACCCATAGTTTTGGGACACTTTGAAGGTGTGAGATGCTATGACCTCATCCCCTTCCCCCACCTCCTCCTTTTCTACGTCCGCAGGTTTGATCCCCCAACCCCCTGGTGTCCTCCTTCCTCTCCACCCCCCCACCCATTGCCACTCCTCTATCGCTGTATCCCTCCCTCTCTCCACCTCCATCTCCTTCATCAGGGCAATTTCCAGCGCCGCCCCCTACCAGATGATGAACTTCACCATGACATCTACCCTTCCTACCAAGTGTAACCTGCCCTCGTTCCCCACCCCCTCCACAGCACCCCCCCCCCCTGTTTCCTTTCCCCTCCTTCCCCCAGAGCGGTTTTTCCTCCTCTCCCTCCCCCCCACCCTGAGTCTCTGCATCCCCTCCTCGACAGTTTCCCTCCCCCATCCTTCCCATCCCGGCCCCCTTCGGCGTCTCCCCCCCACATGTCTCCCCCTCTCTCCCCCCTCTAGCAACCCCAATCCCCCCTTTCTTCCCTTCTCCTTTGTCTCGGTACCCCTGGCAGATCCTCTCAGTTTGTTTGTCGTCGTCGGTGTGCTACGACTGTGTTGTGTTTGATGATATTCTCTAGTGCCGTCAATTTTAATTGTGTGCTGTACTTGTACATAGTGTTGCTGTCTGTGATTGTTCTGTGATATGCCACCTACTGCAACTTTTATGCTCTGGCCATACTTCGCCTTGTGTTCTTTTAGTTGTCAGAGTGTGTGCTTTTTTGTGTATGCTACTGTTTTAAGGTTTTTATCTCATTTTACAGTCGCCCCCCTTTTTGTCTGTTCTCTTTCATTATGTTCCCCCATTTTATATCTCTGTACCACATATTTTCTCCTTTATGTTATTTAAATGTCTTCCATTGTATAATTAATGTCTTTTGGCTGAAGAGCAAAGAGCAGCGTCTATGTTGCTGCCAGCCCGCCCGAGATGGGGAACTGAAGTACAATAAAGGAAAAAGAGAGCGTGACACGATGCTGAACGTTTGCTTCACAGAATCGAAATGTTTATGCAACTAAAGAACTGCCAGGATTGGCTAGTACCAATAAACTAGAGGTTAGATGGAGATTAGATTAGTACTTGTTCCATAGATCCATGAATACGACACTTCGTAATGATGTGGAACGTGTCATGTTAATAAAAGGTGTCTATACAAGATATTACATTGCACAAAATATTACATGAAGCTTAATTTTTTTGTGGGGGTTGGGGAAATTACCCACTTACTACGTCCAAACATTCATCTACTGAGTAGAAGGAGTTGCCATGAAGAAATTCTTTTAATTTCCTTTAAAATGCTATATGGCTATCTGTCAGACTTTTGATGCTATTAGGTCAGTGACGAAAGACTTTTGTGGCAGCATAATTTACCCCCTTCTGAGCCAAAGTTAGATTTAACCTTGTGTAGTGAAGATCATCCTTTCTCCTAGTGTTGTAACCATGTACACTACTATTACTTTTGAATCCGTTCGGATTGTTAATAACAAATTTCAAATATACTGTGAGGCTACAGTGAAGATCTCTAGCTCTTTAAATAAGCGTCTGCAGGATGATCTTGGATGAGCTCCAGCAATTATTCTGATTACACACTTTTGTGCAATGAACACTCTTTTACTCAATGATGAGTTACCCCAAAATATGATGCCATACGAAAGCAGAGAATGAAAATAGGCGTGGTAAGCTAATTTACTCAGATATACAGGGTGATTCAAAAAGAATACCACAACTTTAAAAATGTGTATTTAATGAAAGAATCATAATATAACCTTCTGTTATACATCATTACAAAGAGTATTTAAAAAGGTTTTTTTCACTCAAAAACAAGTTCAGAGATGTTCAATATGGCCTCCTCCAGACACACGAGCAATATCAACCCGATACTCCAACTCGTTCCACACTCTCTGTAGCATATCAGGCGTAACAGTTTGGATAGCTGCTGTTATTTCTCGTTTCAAATCATCAATGGTGGCTGGGAGAGGTGGCCGAAACACCATATCCTTAACATACCCCCATAAGAAAAAATCGCAGGGGGTAAGATCAGGGCCTCTTGGAGGCCAGTGATGAAGTGCTCTGTCACGGGCTGCCTGGCGGCCGATCCATCGCCTCGGGTAGTTGACGTTCAGGTAGTTACGGACAGATAAGTGCCAATGTGGTGGCGCTCCATCCTGCTGAAATATGAATTGTTGTGCTTCTTGTTCGAGCTGAGGGAACAGCCAATTCTCTAACATCTCCAGATACTGTAGTCCAGTTACAGTAGCACCTTCGAAGAAAAAGGGACCAAAAACTTTATTGGCTGAAATGGCGAACAAATGTACAACTAAATGAAACTTTATAGCTCCCTTAATTCGCCGACAGATAGTGCTTAGCTCTGCCTTTTGTCGTTGCAGAGTTTTAAATTCCTAAAGTTGTGGTATTCTTTTTTAATCACCCTGTATATCGCCAAAATTTGCAATGACCCTAATAGCACAAGTAGCTGAACTCTGACTGTTACTGGTTAATCGCCTAAAGAATAGCCAAGGGAAGGGGACTAGCGTTTTCTAAGGAATATTTTTACTGTTCAGCGCTCGGAAGATCCGTAGCCCACACAATGCGAATAGAAGTCGAACACTCGGTACAAAATTACTTCGTCGATGAGAGCCGCCACCCCCAGATTTCGACTCTGCCGGGCTGAGATGCCGCCAGATCAGGTGTATCGAGGGATTTAAGAGAGATTTTGTGGCTTATCTGCACTTAGCCATTGATGAGAGTGCTAACGCTGGAGTGCCACCAATAACTGATTGTACAGCCACTACAGCCTCCATCTACAATTTACTGAGGTGAGATGGAGCCGCAACAATGAAACGATGCATAGGGACGTCGTAGAATTTCATAACTTCATGTTCCACTTTGAAGACTAGCATTCAGACTGAATGACTATCTCACTTTCAACTCCGAATACACGTTCAACGCATTCCATTCTTTTCTTCTTACATCACAGCAATCACGTTACAACTACGCAGTTGTAATTTTTTCACTTAAATGTTACCATAGACCGTTGTATCAGATGTGCAAAGGCTTTACTTGAACAATATTTTGCCGGCCGCGGTGGTCTAGCGGGTCTAGGCGCGCAGTCCGGACCCGCGCGACTGCTACGGTCGCAGGTTCGAATCCTGCCTCGGGCATGGATGTGTGTGATGTCTTTAGGTTAGTTAGGTTTAAGTAGTTCTAAGTTCTAGGGGACTGATGACCACAGATGTTAAGTCCCATAGTGCCAGACTGAAGAGCCTAGAACCGCTCGGCCACAACGGCCGGCAGCCCTTATCTGATAGAAGTGCAATGTTATTGCCTAGATAAGTACACTGTAATTTTATCAATAGTCCTGTACATAAGACAATGGAATCCCGTTTCTTTACCCTTTGACAACATTAAATGCATAACCTAGCTCACTGTACCGCTGAAGACGATCTCAGAACCATTTCTTCCTCAGTTACTTGATGTGGACTATGAATTCTAATTTCACGTGATTGCATCTCGCCTTTCGTAATATTGCTTACAAAACTGAGCTCTTACAAAAAGAAATAATACACAATGTTCTTCGAATATCGTTCTTCTGTTTGCCCGGATGGTGCAATCAACCAGGAGAAGTAATTACTCGATGTTTTGCCGACCGCCTTCTACTGAGGGAAACGTTTCAACCTCCTCTGTACAAATAACTGTGAGAGTTAGGAGTATGTACCAGTAGTACCAAATTATCGTCCTCCACCCTGTCAAAAAATCATATACGTCTGCTTTGGTTTTCTAGTCTCTGTTCTTTCAGCTTACACAAGTAAGCTTCACTTGTAGAGCGCTAAAAGCGCAGCAAAAGTGCTAAGGTCATATTTGACCGTATTTGCTTCTCGCTGTACGTGCTAGAAATGATAATAATTTATAATTTTATTTATTTACAATGCAGTTAATTCCAGTGTTGTGTTTTACGTGGTATGCTACCATAATGCTGTAGCTTCGCTGCTACAGTATGTCGCTTTTTTCCAAATACACGTTGATGTTATATCAGAGAGTTTCTTCGTTTGTTACTTGCTTAAGTTTCTCTTTCCGCACACAAAACATTCCCTCCGGTTTTGAGAATAACTAATTGATTAACGAACTCCAAAACGTATATTTCAGATTAGCTAATAAAGCAAAAAAACTAAATTTTGCCACGCGCATTTCCCTCACAAATTATGATGTTATTTCTCTGACTTGTTGGATTTGGTTAGAACGCAGTTGCTCAGCTGGCAACAATCTGAAAACCTCTAAAACCATAAGTTAATAAATATCCAAATAAAAATTATAGTAGAATTATCTAGTCATCATAATCATCAAGAGCTCATTCTTCAACTTCAGAGTTACAAACCGCTTAAGCATTCACTGTTAAGAGTGTTGGTTTTGTAGCAGTTGTTTTCCTTGCTTTGCAGGCGGCACAGGTTTAGTGAAACTGTAGCAACTGAATCGAGAGGTAGCGCAGTTGTTGAGCCACTGAGCACCGCTCAAGCCATCAAGCACTGTATTTTGTGTTCCATAAATGGGACGGTTTCTTTAATAAGGACATGACAAATTTCGTTTTCCACACTTGCTGAATACGAATTTGTGCTCTGCCTTTAGTAACTTCGTTGTCGGTGGGACGATGAACTTTAATCATCCGTTAACCGATTTATTTTCTACCCAGCAACGATGATTATATATGTCAGTCAAGTCAGCGACTGATTATTTAAGTTAAATTGTGCAAAACTAACAACTAAACAGCACTTTCAATTGAAATCTCGGCTACAACAATAAATACGGTAATGCGTCCGCAACACTTTTAGGACGCAGATCTTTCAACCTACTTCCTACATTATTGATGTCACACAGTGGTTTACATTACACTATTAATATATTATTTGAATTCTCGCGTCACAAATTTTAAAAGTATTTGCATTTATTTCTCAGTACTAAACCAACCAACACGCTGTACAGTTGGCCAACAATCAGCACATAGATTCTTATAAATATCACATAAATGAAAACCTATGGCATTTACTGCATGTTCCCTTACATTCCTCTATTTTCCTGCATTTATTCATTTCGGTTTATCTTACTGATATTGCTTAAATTTTTCATGTATTCTGTAGTTACAATTGATAATTGTTTCTATTGACTGGTTTGTGTATCACTCTCCATGTTTTATACCTCCTGAAGTAGCCTTGTCAAGTACTAATTTTATTTTATTTTATTGGTTTTGTTTCTTAACCCTGTGGCCGGTGCGCGGAAGATATTGCGCCACCGGATGCGAGCGGCACTCAGTTCCGCTTAACATCAAATACCTTTTAACTGACAACTTCTTTGGTTTTCTGGTAGAATTTATAGACAGGAATTTGAGCTACAAGTAAGATCGTTATAAGTGCAGATTTCAGTGCTATTATAGGCCTTTATTAAAGGAAGTCTTACAAAAATGTATAATGAAGACAAACAAAAATACTGTATAGTCATAATAAAGAACAAGAAATCCAATTAAAAAAAAAAAAATATATCGCCAACACACATCAAGACTCACACACTTTGTTCCTCTGGAGAAGATCAGCTGACATTACAAGTCACAATGTTGTGGCTGTGTTGCTTGCAAACAAATCTTTTGCAACTGTTGCAAGTCAGAGTAGCTTTCATATTTTTTTATCACCACAAAGATAGCACCTTCCACACCTTCTAACAACCTCTTCGTTACTTACGGGGATTCATCGATAGGGTGACAGAAATCCTTGGATGTCCCTTGGTAAAGTAAAGAATTGGGCCCTTTGTTTCAGCTGACTCTCCATTAGAGCCAAGGCCAGGTTTGTTTCTTCTAAACTTTTTATCTCGATTATTTGCGAAGAACAGCACTTGGGAATTAATTCTGGCAATATCCAGATACCGGAAAAACAAAGCCAAGGGCCATCTTCTTCTTGTCCTCTGAGTGGGACGTACACAAGTAATCAACAGCAACTACACCACCTTTGGTTGGATTGTGGTCCAGTCTTACAACAGTCGTTTCTGTAGAAGTGTCTTTTTCATCAGTTTGATGCACTGACGACAGAAAGGGAACAGCCTTATTTCTTTTCGTTTGGCACGAAACAAGACGGAAGCCATCCTGAAATTAGAAAAGACAGTTTTCAGTTTATCGCGATCTGTTTGCCAAAAATTCCGGAGGAATTTCCGCTTGTTCTTTTTCAGTGTCCCTATGAAGGCGGGTCCATATTGTAGAAGCTACTGTCCTGAAGGATAACTACTATAATAGTTGTACATAGTTACATTCCTGTGAGCGCCCTTGATTGGTTCAACTAATCTCTTCACAATATCCATAGGCTGGTTAGATGCAAGATATGGTCCAAGATTCTGTCTGCCACAGAACATTTCGGAGTTACAAGTGTAAAATGTCTTGCTATCGCACAATGCGTACAACTTCAAGCCGCACTTGGCAAGCTTATTGGGCATTGACTGCACAAAATCGCAACGTCCACGAAAACTAACGAGAATTTCGTCTATGGTTGTCTACTCCCCTGGGCTGTAATTATTTCTGCAGTTGTCCAAAAATGGAGAGTGGAAGTCACAGATGGCCGCAGTTTTGTCCATTGAAAGTTGCTCTTTTCTCGTGGAAGTATCATCAAATCTCAGTGACCGGAGCAAGAACAGAAAACACTTGTAGCTAAATGCTGTCCTGAAAATAATCATCCCTGTGTCATTTGATGCCCACAGCTTTAACACGTTTGTGCGTCCTAGTTTTTGTGCAGCAATGAGAAACAGTGCTCCTAAGAGGGCCATTATTTCAGAAACAGAAGTATTTCTGCAGTCTGTTCCACGCGTAATTCACAGATAATCACCTGTTATTTATACATCTATTGGTGTTCGTTACAACACAATCAATTATCTCAGGATCAAAAATCAGAGAAAGCTTTCAATTTCAGTTTTAGTTTATGTAGCATTGCGTTTCGGACCGGGGAAGACTTTGATTATATTCTTACGTTTTATTTCACCCGGCACCACTAACGGATTATTTATTCATAAAATTTCTTGGTCTTTACCAAGATAAAAATGGCACCCATCACTTGGTAATTAATTCGCTTCATTCCCGCCGTCATACGATTGTTCAGATTCACTGGAATAATCTGCAGCCTCGATTATTTCTGCATCAACATCGCTGTCAAAGAGATCACCATAATCCTCTTCGTCAGATAATTCCAGAAGAAGGCGCTCAATTTCATTTCGCGTCAATCCTTATCTTTGTGCGAACCTTCAGGACAATAGGAAAAGTATTATACTAATCTTCAGTAACCAAATAATCATCCACTCGAAGTGTTTTTGTAAAATATAGCGTCCGATGTTCAGAACATTTACTTACATCACCACGCGCGTGTGCTACGCAGCACCGCCTCATTTGAGTTGTCCACTTCACAGATCAGCCACGGCTATTATAAAGGGTCTTATAAAGCGACAATAGTGAAACTTGTCGCCTGACAATGTAATCGAAGCATATCTAGCACCATTGTTGTGTGCCTGTCGCGCCAACTCAATTATGAAAATAAAACTGTATTGGCAGTACCGTTTGCCGCCACGCGCCCACCGCATGGTGAATATGAACTGTTATGTGGGCATGCTTCTCCAGTTTTGTGTTAAAGTTTTTTTCGTGTTTACTCCCTTTATATTTATTTATGGTTCGATATTTCACTTTTTAAATTGCATTACCACCACAGTGTCAAAGAGGTCATTTACTGTGGGTTTGTGCTTCAATCTATACGTGTACCGTTTTTTCAAAGAAATGGCTCTGAGCACTATGGGACTTAACTTCTGAGGTCATCAGTCCCCTAAAACTTAGAACCCCGGCCGGCAACGTTTTTTCAAATGCCATTGACAAACATTGTAACTTCTTTGGCGACAATAGTGAATAAATGTCTGATGATGGCCTTGTAGCCGGCCGGAGTGGCCGAGCGGTTCTAGGCGCTTCAGTCTGGAACCGCGCGACCGCTACGGTCACGGGTTCGAATCCTTCCACGGGCATGGATGTGTGTGATGTCCTTAGGTTAGTTAGGTTTAAGTAGTTCTAAATTCTAGGGGACTGATGACCTCAGAAGAAGTCCCATAGTGCTCAGAGCCATTTGAACCATTTGATGGCCTTGTAAGCCGAAAGCAGGTTAACACAATAAATCACTATTGTAGAAGAAAAGCAAACTTGCGCTTTTCAATTATTACGAAAATCTATGAAGTCTTCAAATGTTCAAATGTGTGTGAATTCCTAAGGGACCAAACTTCTGAGCTCATCGGTCCCTAAACTTTCACACTACTTAAACTAACTTATGCTAGGAACAACACACACACACACCCATGCCAGAGGGAGAACTCGAACCTCCGGCGGGAGGGGTATGAAGTGTTGGCAATACATAATAAATTAAAATTTGTACGAGGAAGTAGCAGAAAAAATATATTCCTTAAATAACAAGGAACAGAGACATGGTATCACATACAGGGGAACATCAGTACGAAGTGAATGTATCGAAACGGTTTTGATGGTTCGCAAAACGATCAATAACTTGCACTTTGTTTAGCACTTAAAACTTATCTTAATGACAAGGAAATTGAAACTGCTATGACTGTTTTTCCACAAATGGAACAACCTAGTTTTATTCAACAGCATTCAATAGGCCTTGAAACGAGGAGTATACGGGTTCAACGTTTACCAATGTCCGCAGTCAAACGTTCCGTAACGATAGTTGGGAAGTGTACGTACACAGTACAGTTTCGCCTCGTTCTGCTCCGTGTATGTTGCAGCTGAGGTGAAAATGTGACGTGCTAGCAGCCTCAGCGTTCTCATATATAACGTCATCTCGTTATTTTTGCGAAAAATGCACAACTTCCTTCTGCTAAATCCACATTACACACTGTACACGTACAATCATATTCGAAGCCATTACTACGACGGCACCAATGCATTTGCCATTCTCGCTCTCCACACCTTCCCATTAGCTTGCTAGAAAACAAATAGGATTGTGAGTTTGGCTCAAAATGGCTCTGAGCACTATGGGACTTAACATCTATGGTCATCAGTCCCCTAGAACTTAGAACTACTTAAACCTAACTAACCTAAGGACATCACACAACACCCAGCCATCACGAGGCACAGAAAATCCCTGACCCCGCCGGGAATCGAACCCGGGAACCCGGGCGTGGGAAGCGAGAACGCTACCGCACGACCACGAGATGCGGGCAATTGTGAGTTTGAAATGTGGGTAATGAATTGAATTAATGTGTCTGGCAAGATAAATGAAACCTTCTACCGGTACGCAAGACAAGAAGTGTATTTATTATTTACATACATTTTCTACCAAACTGTGTTACTTAAATAGTCATTTGCTGCGTAAAAGCTGTAATTTACCAAGGCTGTTTTAAAGCATTACGAAACAATTACTGCAACTTGAGTTACGATCATTAGCGTTCCTTTTTCCTATACCCTTCACTCACTCTTTTTGTCCTTAAATTTGTTTGCCCCTGTATGACTAAAATATGCTTCCTCGGTTTCCGATGGACAGAGTAGTTTCGCCTGATCTGAAGACAGCTTCTACAACGTCAGTCGCTATCAAGCATCTGTAACATTAGCCTACATACCTCGCCGCTCTCCAGATATTAAGAGACGCAAATGATGTTGAAATACACAGGCCAGATGTTTCAGTGCTTCCGCCTGACCGAGTTCCACTTTTGGTATCGTTGTCCCCTAACCGCACATTCCTCTAGCCTTACCTCGCTGGCACGAAGCATGCTTGCGCACCTGTCCTTTTGCTTGTATAGGCTGTGTGCAGTAGTTATGTTGGCCCCATTATACCATCTACCCCAAGATTTGTAAGTACGAATACCCATTTAAGCATGTATTTGGCTTTTAATCTTTGTGCCATTCGTCTATGTGATGTGACGTAGATAGTAGGCGCATAAGTGTGACGCTGACCAAGGGTATTAGCCTTGGCGTTTATGTTTAATATGTTTGTCCTCTCATTATCGACATAATACAGGATGTTTCGAAAAATTTCGTCCTATTTCACGAGACCATATTTTCTACATGAGTAAAGATAGAAACTTACGGGGTTCTTAACTTACGCATCCAAACTAAAAGTGGTAAGTTGGCGGTTCATGTGGTTACCGATAGAGGCTTCCATTACGCAACTAGCTCGCCTGCAAGAATCACGTGTCTGGGTATGTTGCAGACCCCGTATGTAAGGCCATTTGTGAACAATGAGCTTTCTCAACGATCATCGGCCTTATGAGGTGTACAGATCTCGCCTGATCCCATGGCGAGTAACCCTTTTTTTGTGGAGTTTGTGTGTCTCCCCTCCCCGCAGCTTTGGCTGAACTGCAACGCCGCATATCAGCAGCACCGAATACTGTTAACTCCAGACATGCTCGCAAAAGTATTGCACGAATTTGACTATTCTGTGAATGTTTGTCGTGCGTCCGGTAAAAGGCATATTGAACATTGGTGAATGAAAATTAAAACTTTGATCCTAAACGTAGCAGTAAAAGGTAAACAAATAGTGTATAAGCATGCATGAAAAATATATATTCATTTAAAATGTGCTGGTCAAGCTTCTATCTTCGCTTATGTAGAAGACATGGCCTTGGGGAATCTTTTAGAAACATCCTATATTACACAGCGTGAGTCAGTCCGTACTTTCCTTATTTGTGTATTTCAGCTATGTCATCGTTAATGAGACATGGAATTACAATCGTTCACAAATACTATTCCAGAAGAATTTTTTCTCTCAGTTACACGTTACTGCCTACAGTGCGCTCACTATCAGGGAAACTCCCTCTCTTCCTTCTAATTGTAACCTGTACTTTTTTTTTTTTTTTTTTTTTGAAATTTGTGGTACGTTCCTGTGGGACCAAACTGCTGAGGTCATCGATCCCTAGGCTTACACACTACTTAATGTAACTTAAAGTAACTAAAGTAACTTACGCTAAGGATAACACACACACCCATGCCCGGGGGAGGACTCGAACATCCGTCCGGGGATCCGCGCGAACCGCGCCGAAGACCAACACCGACTTAAAGGAAGGCCTCGGCGCTTGTTGCTGTCTTCACGTCAGCTAGGCACGGCGAACGCCAGGTCTGTTGCAGGCAGAAACGCCTGGGCGTGCTTATCACTATAAATCTCTTATTTTTGAACAAAATGTTTGGTATTGTTTTGGATTCTGCAGTTTTATTTAGATGAAAGATTTTCTTACTGTCGTAAAGCTACAAATGAAGATCATAGTTCTGTATTACTGAATCCTGTCGAAACAAACGTAGGTCAATATGAGAAGATGCTTTGCACCATTGCAAGCTTCGGAAATTTTACATTCAAGAAACTATATTTACTTTATCCATTTTGCTGTCGAAACTTACCCCAACCCCCTTACAATGAACTCGTTTCTTTTATTTATTTATTTATTTATTTTCGTTTGACATCATCACTGGTAATGTGAACTAATTTACATGTGTAAATGTCCAACTGTTGCCAGTCATTAGATTACAGTCGTTTTCAACGAAAGGAATTCTAAACAGAAAACAAAATAGCTTCATATATCGAAAATACTGCTGAGCTTAAACTTTTTGAAACATGCACATCAGAAAAGATAAATATTCCCCTCTTGCAACTGAAAGGAGAAACTTTATAAAAAAAATTTATTTGATAAAACAAGTATCGCTCTTTTGCCTATACTTCTGTCTCCCACCCCATCCCCAAACGTGTACAATCGCAATATATTTCATTAACATTCAGTGCTCCTCACCCCATAGTCAACCAAGATACCTAAAGAAGAGCACCAATATGTTCACAGTTTCTTGTAAAAGCAACCCAGTACAATCGTAACTTCCTCAGATTTGCAAATAAGGTAAAGAGGCACGAATTCTGTTGCTGCTGGACCATGAAGTTTTTTTTGTATGTCAATCCTTAAAACAGGTGGAAATTTAAGTTCAGGACTACAGTATTTGTTAAGAAGTGTAATGGATTGCACAATTAATTGATTGCAGAAATCTCTCAGAACAATGTGTGTTGGTGAACTACCGCCAATAGTTTCACATTTTCCTGTGTCAGAGAGGGAGAGACCACCATTATGAGTATGCCTGCAACAGACCTGCCTAGCTGACGTGACGTCACGAGCAAGCGCCGAGGCCTTCCTTTGAGTAGGTGTTGCTAAGACCGAGCGGCTACCCCGCGCTCAACTTGTACTGTTAACTCACTTTCTAAATTCCTAAGTTTTGTGTTTTCAGCGTCCTCTTTATATTGTAAGAGTACGCTGATAGTTAAGTAACTATTTCGTTCCCTTATAAGGAAAACTGCAATGATCTGGAAGTCTAATATGAAAAGACTTGAGCAGGCATCGTACCGTTGGAAGCGGTAACTTCTCGCCTTCGTCGAGCTGAGCATTGGCCCACTTAACCAACAGCCAGCGCCTACAGTGAAGTGCGACTATAAATTAGCAATGCCGTACGTGTAAGCACTCGTAACTGCCAGGAAACAAGCCAGTCACCAAACTCCCAGTCTCACCACCTGCCAAAAAGGATATTATAATAATGTATTCGAGCAATATGGCCCGGTTTCATTCACGGAAGTCGACTTCGCTGTTATTAAAAATTTATTTTCAATGTCTTATTCATACCGCTTACAAAATGATTTCGAATAATATGTGTCTACCTCCATAAAAGATTTATAAAATCTATGTATACCTGATTGAAAGCATTGAAGATTCACAGCCATAGTTTACTAGATTATCGAAATATACTAAATAAATATTGGACCGCGACAATATTGTGAGGACTAAAATGTGAAAAACGAGGAAACAAGTGATGTATGTGGAAGGCCGGTAAGAAACCGTCAAGTGTACATGCAGCAAATGGTTCAAATGGCTCTGAGCACTATGGGACTCAACATCTCAGGTCATCAGTCCCCTAGAACTTAGAACTACTTAAACCTAACTAATCTAAGGACAACACACACATCCATGCCCCAGGCAGGAATCGAATCTGCGACCGTAGCGGTCGCGCGGTTCCAGACTGAAGCGCCTAGAACCGCTCGGCCACCAACGGCCGGCGTACCTGCAGCAGGCCGGCCGCGGTGGTCTAGCGGTTCTAGGCGCTCAGTCCGGAACCGCGCGACTGCTACGGTCGCAGGTTCGAATCCTGCCTCGGGCATGGATGTGTGTGATGTCCTTAGGTTAGTTAGGTTTAAGTAGTTCTAAGTTCTAGGGGACTGATGACCGCAGATGTTAAGTCCCATAGTGCTCAGAGCCATTTGAACCATTTGAACCTGCAGCAGTGCGTACTCAATGTTGTGATTATGATTGCAAGTCGTGGGCATTGGAAACACACTATTCGAATTTAAGGAAGCACGAGGGCACTGAGCTGATGAAAGAGACATTACATTACAACCTTCCGTCGAGGATCAAGTCGTTAGGAACAGAACTGTGATAGGATAAGAATCACAAATAAAATTGCTATGTTCTTTCTCTCGTGGTCTCGCGGTAGTGTTCTCGCTTTCCGAGCAGGGGGTCCCGGGTTCGATTCCCGGCGGGGTCAGGGATTTTCACCTGCCTCGAGATGACTGGGTGTTTTGTCGTCTTCATCATCATCATTCATCCCCCTCACGGTCGGAGGAAGGCAATGACAGACCACCTCCGTTAGGACCTTGCCTATTACAGCAGTGCGAGTCTCTCGCATCGTCCTCTACGCTCTGTCAAGGAGTATGGGGCTTCATCATCATCATCATCATCATCATCATGTTTCTTCTCATAATATCTATCCCGGCATTCGCCTTAATCGATTTATGGGAGCCCTGGAAAATCTAAATATGGACTGTTGGATGGAGATCTGAACACCAGTCCTCCTCATCGCTGACATGACGTGAGACAGAATCCCTGGCAGATTACAGATAATCCACAATCGGGATGAGGTGAGATAGGAATTGAATTCACTGCTGTGAAGAAGATTCTAAGAGGGAAGTAGAATTCAACAGCAATACCAGCGAGGTGGTACCGTATACGGGGAGAGTATACAGGTTTCCCCATTTATCTTGACCACACCAAATAACCTGAAGACCTCCGACCAAGCTGCACGAGTCTATGCTATAGAACTGGTGGCAGAATGTCGGTCATACTTTCTCCGTCTGATTGTATCGGTGGTTCGGAGAGGTTCGATCTGCACGCTTGGCAACCCGCCAGATGCATTCTTCTCGCAAATACGCACCAAGAACCTCGGAGAATATATGGGTTATCCACTTTGCCAGTGAGCCCACGAACAGTGGGTCAGTTGCAGTTTGGCACAGAGAGTGCTTCTCGTCGGCTGTTCCTCTAGTGCACGCCTGCAAAAGACGGAAACTTCTGTTGATATTATGGAACTGGACTGTGTTGAAGCGCAAATGTTCAGTCCAGGGCAACATTGTGGTAGGAGCACGTACGTCACTGCCTGTCTGTCCTACGAGTACTGCGACAGCTGTGGTTTACTGGGGTGACATCCTATAGCGTGACCATAAGCCATCCTGAACGGCAAGTTCCACAGTCTGGAGGACTGTTATGCGCCCTGTATGAGGTGATTATACCCCGTACTGACGGAGTGGCACCATGTATGACAAACGCTCCCCACGGCCTATGAGTTGTTAACCACTACACTTCGTATCCGTACCACTCCGTCACGTGTCAGACTCTTTCCAGGGCTACCCATAGCCTCTATTGTCATCTCACGGATCTCGAAAATCCAGCGCCTTGATTCCATCAGGGGTATGCAGCTACACAAGATGCATTTTTAATAGTAATTTTCCCTTCTGTTCGTGAAAATCAATTGGGTTTAAAAAATGGTTCAAGTGGCTTTGAGCACTATGGGACTTAACTTCTGAGGTCATCAGTCCCCTGGAACTTAGAACTACTTAAACCTAACTAACCTAAGTGCATCACACACATCCATGCCCGAGGCAGGATTCGAACCTGCGACCGTAGCGGTCGCGCGGTTCCAGACTGTAGCGCCTAGAACCGCTCGGCCACTCCGGCCGGCAAAATCAATTCGGTCGATAATTCTATGGCAACCTTCATACCATGATATAGCTTTTCCACTGTTTTATAGACCGCTGCGTAATATCATCATCTGTTTACAAATGTGCTTAATTATAGTGCTTTTTTTAGTGGCATCAGCTAACAGCTGCTAAGGCGTAAGATGAAACTGAAATAAGAAGCTGAAACAGTGATACAGCAGTACTGTTGTATCAAGATTGTGTATTAGATCGGAACTTGAACTCGGCTAGTCGTTCTCCATTTGAATGACCTACGCACACTTAATGAGGCAACTTATACAGGGTGTTTCAAAAATGACCGGTATATTTGAAACGGCAATAAAAACTAAACGAGCAGCGATAGAAATACACTATTTGTTGCAATATGCTTGGGACAACAGTACATTTTCAGGCGGACAAACTTTCGAAATTACAGTAGTTACAATTTTCAACAACAGATGACGCTGCAAGTGATGTGAAAGATATAGAAGACAACGCAGTCTGTGGGTGCGCCATTCTGTACGTCGTCTTTCTGCTGTAAGCGTGTGCTGTTCACAACGTGCAAGTGTGCTGTAGACAACAAGGTTTATTCCTTAGAACAGAGGATTTTTCTGGTGTTGGAATTCCACCGCCTAGAACACAGTGTTGTTGCAACAAGACGAAGTTTTCAACGGAGGTTTAATGTAACCAAAGGACCGAAAAGCGATACAATAAAGGATCTGTTTGGAAAATTTCAACGGACTGGGAACGTGACGGATGAACGTGCTGGTAAGGTAGGGCGACCGCCTACGGCAACCACAGAGGGCAACGCGCAGCTAGTGCAGCAGGTGATCCAACAGCGGCCTCGGGTTTCCGTTCGCCGTGTTGCAGCTGCGGTCCAAATGACGCCAACGTCCACGTATCGTCTCATGCGCCAGAGTTTACACCTCTATCCATACAAAATTCAAACGCGGCAACCCCTCAGCGCCGCTACCATTGCTGCACGAGAGACATTTGCTAACGATATAGTGCACAGGATTGATGACGGCGATATGCATGTGGGCAGCATTTGGTTTACTGACGAAGCTTATTTTTACCTGGACGGCTTCGTCAATAAACAGAACTGGCGCATATGGGGAACCGAAAAGCCCCATGTTGCAGTCCCATCGTCCCTGCATCCTCAAAAAGTACTGGTCTGGGCCGCCATTTCTTCCAAAGGAATCATTGGCCCATTTTTCAGATCCGAAACGATTACTGCATCACGCTATCTGGACATTCTTCGTGAATTTGTGGCGGTACAAACTGCCTTAGACGACACTGCGAACACCTCGTGGTTTATGCAAGATGGTGCCCGGCCACATCGCACGGCCGACGTCTTTAATTTCCTGAATGAATATTTCGATGATCGTGTGATTGCTTTGGGCTATCCGAAACATACAGGAGGCGGCGTGGATTGGCCTCCCTATTCGCCAGACATGAACCCCTGTGACTTCTTTCTGTGGGGACACTTGAAAGACCAGGTGTACCGCCAGAATCCAGAAACAATTGAACAGCTGAAGCAGTACATCTCATCTGCATGTGAAGCCATTCCGCCAGACACGTTGTCAAAGGTTTCGGGTAATATCATTCAGAGACTACGCCATATTATTGCTACCCATGGTGGATATGTGGAAAATATCGTACTATAGAGTTTCCCAGACCACAGCGCCATCTGTTGTTGAAAATTGTAACTACTGTAATTTCGAAAGTTTGTCTGCTTGAAAATGTACTGTTGTCCCAAGCATATTGCAACAAACGGTGTATTTCTATCGCTGCTCGTTTAGTTTTTATTGACGTTTCAAATATACCGGTCATTTTTGAAACACCCTGTAGCTTCAAATATCCACTAGCTTCGCTGTATTAGTTCCAAATTCCGTTCTACTGTGCTGATCAGCTGTTTCTCTGGCAATAGAATACAGCTTTCACCTTCTGCACAACATATAGGTAATAAATAAGATGAAAGTTTTTTTACAATTTATATGTGTTTATCCAGCGCTGCGCCTTGTGCGAAGTTAAAGCGATGTCGTAGCCGTGGTTCGAACCTCTTGCGCACTGCTGTACTCGCTACTAACGATGGCCAAAAAAAAAAAAAGTAGCTTTCAATATTTAGCTTTTCATATTTGTTTCATGTGTACGATTAACGTTAGAATACATGGATATTTATTAATCACTCCCACAAAAAGAATAAATATGCGTCACCGTTCTTCCACGCTCGTCATTGCGACTAAGTCGCGGCGTTCTTTTTTTAACTGAAGAGATACTGCCATGAGCAAGGAAAAGGGATGAACGGGGATGTGTGTACGAATTCCTAAGGAACCAAACGGCTGAGGTTATCGGTCCCTAGACTGGCACACTACTTAAACTAACGTCGCGGAGCAGTGAGATGTTTACGTAACGTAAACAGCAATAAAAGTAACATATATAAATCCTGTGTAGTCCAAAGGCATAAAAATATGCTACTGAAGTGCGTAAGCCTGCACAACTGCGGTACTTATGGTTATTCTTTGCCCTCTTTAGTTGGGAATGAGTAATTGAAGCCGGCCGAAGTGGCCGTGCGGTTAAAGGCGCTGCAGTCTGGAACCGCAAGACCGCTACGTCGCAGGTTCGAATCCTGCCTCGGGCATGGATGTTTGTGATGTCCTTAGGTTAGTTAGGTTTAACTAGTTCTAAGTTCTAGGGGACTAAAGACCTTAGCAGTTGAGTCCCATAGTGCTCAGAGCCATTTGAACCATTTGAGTAATTGAGCATCGTAAAGCTTACAGGCTTCAACCGTACTCGCTGCCGTTAGAACAACCTCTAAACAATCTCTACTGTTGTTCGACCCAATTACAGCAGCTTTACTCAGCACAGCGTGCTCTCAAACCGTGACACATGTGGCCCCTTTTCTCCATTCCATGGGGCACTGAAGGACCTGAACGCAGCTTCACAGTAAGTAGATATAGGTTTTCAAAATCAGAACATTTCGCTGAACTTAACAATAACTCTTCGTTCTCATGGATATACACTACAGGCCATTAAAATTGCTACACCAGGAAGAAATGCAGATGATAAACGGGTATTCATTGCACAAATATATTATACTAGAACTGACATGTGATTACATTTTCACGCAATTTGGGTGCATAGATCCTGAGAAATCAGTACCCAGAACAACCACCTCTGGCCGTAATAACGGCCTTCATACGCCTGGGCATTGAGTCGAACAGAGCTTGGATGACGTGTACAGGTACAGCTGCCCATGCAGCTTCAACACGATACCACAGTTCATCAGGAGTAGTGACTGGCGTATTGTGACGAGCCAGTTGCTCGGCCACCATTGACCAGACGTTTTCAATTGGTGAGAGATCTGGAGAATGTGCTGCCCAGGGCAGCAGTCGAACATTTTCTGTATCCAGAAAGGCCCGTACAGGACCTGCAACATGCGGTCGTGCATTATCCTGCTGAAATGTAGGGTTTCGCAGGGATCGAATGAAGGGTAGAGTCACGGGTCGTAACACATCTGAAATGTAACGTCCACTGTTCAAAATGCCGTGAATACGAACAAGAGGTGACCGACACGTGTAACCAATGGCACCCCATACCATCACGCCAGGTGATACGCCAGTATGGCGATGACGAATACACGCTTCCAATGTGCATTCACCGCGATGTCGCCAAACATGGATGCGACCATCACGATACTGTAAATAGAACCGGGATTCATCCGAAGAAATGACGTTTTGCCATTCGTGCACCCAGATTCGTCGTTGAGTACACCATCGCAGGCGCTCCTGTTTGTGATGCAGAGTTAAGGGTAACCGCAGCCATGGTCTCCGAGCTGATAGTCCATGCTGCTGCAAACGTCGTCGAACTGTTCGTGCAGATGGTTGTTGTCTTGCAAAAGTCCCCATCTGTTGACTCAGGGATCGAGACGTGGCTGCACGATCCGTTACAGCCATGCGCATAAGATGCCTGTCATCTCGATTGCTAGTGATACGAGGCCGCTGGGATCGAGCACGACGTTCCGTGTTACCCTTCTGAACCCACCGATTCCATATTCTGCTAACAGTCATTGGATCTCGACCAACGCGAGCAGCATTGTCGCGATACGATAAACCGCAATCGCGATAGGCTACAATCCGACCTTCATCAAAGTCGGAAACGTGATGGTACGCATTTCTCCTCCTTACACGAGGCATCACAACAACGTTTCACCAGGCAACGCCGGTCAACTGCTGGTTGTGTGTGAGAAATCGGTTGGAAACGTTCCCCATGTCAGCACGTTGTAGGTGTCGCCACCGGCGCCAACCTTGTGTGAAGGCTCTGAAAAGCTAATCATTTGCATATCACAGCCTCTTATTCCTGTCGGTTAAATTTCGCGTCT
Source organism: Schistocerca americana (assembly GCF_021461395.2). Taxonomy (NCBI): domain Eukaryota; kingdom Metazoa; phylum Arthropoda; class Insecta; order Orthoptera; family Acrididae; genus Schistocerca; species Schistocerca americana. The sequence goes on from NC_060130.1 coordinate 188,352,794, forward strand.
GCAGCACGTCATCTTCGTGGTGTAGCAATTTTAATGGCCAGTAGTGTATTTCAGGTACCGCGGTTGGATGTAAGCTGAACAATATACATCTACACGTAACGTGTTTTATTTTAGTTGACATGTTTGAAAATATACTGATAGTTTTCTGTGTTGTAATACTTTCTGTATAAAGTGCGTCAGATCCTTAGGTTTGGCACCGAGCGAGGTGACGCAGTGGTTAGCACACTTGACTCACATTCGGGAGGACGACGGTTCAACCCCGTATCCGGCCATCCTGATTTAGCTTTTCCGTGATTTCCCTAAATCGCTTCAGGCAAATTCCGGGGTGGTTCCTTTGAAAGGGCACAGCCGACTTCCTTCCCCATCCTTCCCTAATACGATGAGACCGATGACCTCGCTGTTTGGTCTCTTCCCCCAAACAACCCAACCCAACCCCCAACCCCTTAGGTTTGGCAATGCGGACAATCGGCATTGCAAACTTGGAGGAAGTTCTAGTCGAGGTGGCTTGCTTTCTTTGACATGTTATGATGTGTCCAGCGTGTGTTTGTGTCATACGCATGGGAGTGAAGATTATATCTCGGCTAAGGTAAGTGTTTTCCTGAAAGGAACACAGTGCATTTCTGAATTATTTAAGGTGTAGTATATCCACGACGTCTCCGTACCTTATTTTTTTGTACTTCCTCTAGGGAGAGAAGAAAAATACGATTTATTAAAATACTGTACTTAGCCTTGCCCTGAAAATGTGAATAGTTCGTCCTGTTATTTTCTTGGGTACAGCACGACACAGTGCTGCCCCCATGGCCAGGCACACAACTCTCATGCCCAAGGTATAATTATGCGGTATAATTTTGCGCGAGTGCTTTTATGGACAAGTGTGGAGCGAAGAGAACGCAAGTTGTGCCAGCATATAGCTTGCTCTTCTCGAATAATGTCATTGAACTTAATGTCTTCATCCTGTGGATACATCGTCATCGACAATGTCACGTGCCTTCAGTCCACAAGATGTTTCATGTTTAGTCCGCTGATGAGGAAGGTTATGTCACCAACTCTGCTTTCCTTGCTGGTCATTTATTCCTTGTGAAAATTTCCTTCCGTGCTAAGATTCGAGTGATTTAACTGCAGATTGTGTGTTTAATGTATCTTGTATTGTAAATCAGTTAAGATCCTTAGACGCTAAGAAGGCATCTGGCCCAGTCGGATTTGCAGAAAATAAATGCGTGGTGTAATGACTGGCAGTTATGTCTCAATATTAGTAAGTGTAACCTACTGCGTATAACAAAGCGAAAATCCCCATTAATGTACGAGTACAGAATAAATGATCAGTCTTTGGAAGCGGTAACATCAGTCAAGTATCCGGGTGTGACTATTCGAAATGATCTCAACTGGAATGATCAGGTTACACAAGTAACGGGTAAGGCGAACTCTAGATTGCGGTTTATTGGTAGAATCCTGAAGCGCTGCAAACCTTCAACAAAGGAAATAGCTTACAATACGTTAGTTCGTCGAGTCTTAGAGTATTGTTCGTCTGCGTGGGACCCTTACCAGTTGCGTCTGATTCAAGAGATTGAGAAGGTCCAAAGAAGAGCGGCTAGATTAGTGACTAGTACATTTAGCCATCGCGAGAGCGTTACAAATCTCATAGAAGGTTTGAAGTGTGACGCACTTGCAGATAGACGGCGCGCTAAGAGGAAGGGGCTGCTCACTAAATTCCGAAATCTGATCTTTGGCGAGGGCGTAGAGCATATATTATTACCACCAACTTTCAAATCCCGCAGTGATCACCATTCAAAGGTAAGGGAAATTAGAGCTCGTACTGAGGCGTTCAGACAGTCGTTTTTCCCTCGCGCGATCCGCGAGTGGAACAGACGGAAATATGACTTAGGAGCATTTTGTGCCCTCCGCCACACACCGCTTGGTGGTTAGCGGAGTATTTATATCGATGGTAGGCAATGAAAACCTCGTAACTCCATTTTACTAAATGTTACAGGAGAAGAAAACGGTTCCTTAAATAATTATATAAAGTGATACAGAGAAAGCTGCTACATGTGTAAGTGTATAGTAGAAGCCTAGTTATTGACAGATTACACAAATTCATGCACTGTCAAATTTCTCCTTGATAATGGAGTGACTGATTATTGGAATTACCAGGTTTTCACAGGCAGATGGAGTTACGAGGTTTTCATTTCTACCATCGATATGTAAATGTATGTAGATGTAGATCGCATTAGCAACTACATCTACGGAGTCGGATTATTACGTAGCCATCAAATTATAAATATAAAAGTACTAAAAACAATGAATAAATTGGTAAACAGACACAGTATAATGTAGTATTCAATCAAAGGGGTCTATGAATATGTGGTCATTAAGTCGAAAACAAATGTGTTGATTCAATAAAAGTAGCAGAACTAAGCCATCAATGTATACGAGGTATTTACTGATAGAGACAAGATAGCAAGATAAGCACAAATGGAGCAACGCGACTGAATGATTGACCAACGCTCGTATTCGACAACTTTTTTCAAGCAACTGTAGTGGAATTCTACACTAAATTTAACATAGCTGAAATTTCTTACACATAAACATCATTGGCGACGAATGAAAATAAAAATTCATTCATCTAAAGTTTACAAAATTAAACAGAAATATATGAATTTAAAACGGAATGTAAACCTTTTCACCACTATCGTCGGGAAGAATTCAGGCGTTAAGGGAGTAGGACGTCAAACGGGCCGACTTGGAGCAGGGGAGGCACCACAGGATATTTTAATTTCCATTGTCTATACTTTTACAAATAAATTCATAAAACTTTGAAAGCATGATAAAGAAGGATTCCTGATTCATACTCACAGTAGTGGAAGCTCAAAAACGTAACAAAATACATTTTTTACATGTGAAATTTCATCACTTTTTCACTTACTACTGGCTGCATTTGTTGCTATAGGTACACTTTTCTTCCTAAGTAAGAGAGATTCTTCGATGAATTTTGCACAGCATACAAACTATAGTTACAAGTGTATGAAGCTCTAGAGTTTATTTAATTTATGAAAAAATGAATGAACTGTTACATTTTAAACGTCTTGTTTAGAAAAAACTCAAATTTTATAGTTAATTATCTCAGTTTTTACCACAGTTTTTAATAGATTTGGAAAATTCTAGAGTTTCATACACGTGTGAGTACTGCTTCTATGCTGTGCAAAATTCATCGAAGAATCTCTCTTACTTAGGAAGAAAAGTGTACCTACAGAAACAAATGCAACCAGCAGTAAGTGAAAAAATTATGAAATTTCACATGTAAAAAAAGGTATTCTGCTACGTTTTTGAACTTCCACTGCTATGAGTTTGAGTCCTCAATCCCTCCTGGTCATGCTGGCAAAGTTTTATGAATTTATTTGTAAAAGTATAGACAGTAGAAATTAAAATGTCCTGTGGTGCCTCTCCTGCTCCAAGTCGGCCCGTTTGGCGTCCTACCCCCCTTAAATACCAAGTTATATGCGTCCGTAGCCCTTAAAACACGTCGGAGGGCTGGTTCAAATGGCTCTGAGCACTATGGGACTCAACTGCTGAGGTCATTAGTCCCCTAGAACTTAGATCTAGTTAAACCTAACTAACCTAAGGACATCACAAACATCCATGCCCGAGGCAGGATTCGAACCTGCGACCGTAGCGGTCTTGCGGTTCCAGACTGCAGCGCCTTTAACCGCACGGCCACTTCGGCCGGCCACGTCGGAGGAAATGAACAGAAAGTTCAGTGAGCATTCAAGGTTGTGTATCAAGGACACGTTGCCAGCTGGTGAAATGCCAGGCAACCGTCCAGACACGTGGAAGAGCGGTACTAAAGAAAATGAAAGTGACCTTGGGGCGATGCCCGTTAGTCGTCTCCTCATCCAGTAACATCCGAGAAACCTGAAGTCTTGCACATGGGAAGGCTGAGCTCCACACACGTTGGTATAGGCACAACGCCTCTGCTCTTCACAAAGGCTGCGCAGCTGACGAATACGTCAAATGTTGGTAAATGTGCGTATCAAATCAATTGCAACTAAGAGCCACACGTGTCCATAAATACTGTTTAATTAATATATACAGCATTTCAGATGACGTGAGTCCATTGGCTTACTGTGAAGTCACTGGTTCAAGGTTATTTCACTCCCGCCATGCACATTTACAACACCGACTCAAAGGAAGGCCTCGGCGCTTGTTGGTGACGTCACGTCAGCTAGGCACGGCGAACACCAGGTCTGTTGCAGGCATACTCATAATGGTGGTCTCTCCCTCTCTGACACAGAAAAATGTGAAACTATTGGCGGTAGTTCACCAACACACATTGTTCTGAGAGATTTCTGCAATCAATTAATTGTGCAATTCATTACACTTCTTAAAAATAGTGTACTCCTGAACTTAAAATTCCACCTGTTTTAAGGATTGACATACAAAAGCAACTTCATGGTCCAGCAGCAACAGAATTCTTGCTTCTTTACCTTATTTGTAACTCTGAGGAAGTTACGTTTGTATTGGGTTGCTCTTACAAGAACCTGTGAACATATTGTTGCTCTTCTTTAGGTATCTTGGTTTACTATGGGGTGAGGAGCACTGAATGTTAATGAAATATCTTGCGTTTGCACACGTTGGGAGAGTGGGTGAGGGAGAGAAGAAGAGGCAAAAGAAAGATACTTGTTTTATCAAATAAAACTTTTTTATCTTATAAAGTGTCTCCTTTCAGTTGCAAGAGGGGATTATTTATCTTTTCTAATGTGCATGTTTAAAAAAGTTTAAGCTCAGCAGTATTTTCGATGTATGAAGCTATTTTGTTTCCTGTTTAGAATTCCTTTCGTTGAAAATGACTGTAATCTAATAACTGGCAACAGTTGGACATTTACACATGTAAATTAGTTCACATTTCCAGTGACGATGTCAAACGAAAATAAATAAATAAATAAAAGAAACGAGTTCATTGTAAGGGGGTTGGGGTAAGTATCGATAACAAAATGGATCAAGTAAATATAGTTTCTTGAATGTAAAATTTCCGAAGCTTGCAAGGGGCATAGCATCTTCCCATTTTGATCTACGTTTGTTTCGACAGGATTCAGTAATACAGAACTATGATCTTCATTTGTAGCTTTAAGTAGTAAGAAAACCTTTCATCTAAATAAAACTGCAGAATCGAAACAAGACCAAACAGTTTGTCCAAAAATAACAGATTTATAGTGATAAGCACGCCCTGGCGTTTCTCCTTGCAACAGACCTGGCGTTCGCCGTGCCTAGCTGACGTGACGTCACCAACAAGCGCCGAGGCCTTCCTTTGAGTCGGTGTTGACATTTATGTTACTTACAGGATGTACTACGTTTCTTCTAGGCAACATTTTAACATTAGTACGAGAAAATAACGAAATTACAAATGACAGTAACGTGACAGGATACTCGGAAAAGTACTTTACGCCCCCTTTCAAGTACGCATCTGTTTTGGAGCATTATTATGTCCAGCGAGAGTATGGAACACCTACACAAATATTCTGTCCTCACATCAAGGTAAGTAAGAAAGGTTACACAGAAATACGGTCGAATTTGTCTGGTTAATCGCCTGTGCCGGCCGCGGTGGTCTCGCGGTTCTGGCGCTGCAGTCCGGAACCGCGGGACTGCTACGGTCGCAGGTTCGAATCCTGCCTCGGGCATGGATGTGTGTGATGTCCTTAGGTTAGTTAGGTTTAAGTAGTTCTAAGTTCTTGAGGACTTATGACCTAAGATGTTGAGTCCCATAGTGCTCAGAGCAATTTTTAAATAATCGCCTGTGTGTACAAACATGACTGCAACAACAATAAAACAAGTTTTACATTCGGCGTGAAAAACAGTGACGAAAGCGGTTCTATACCTATTCAGCTGCAATACTGAATCTCAAATAACGTTCAAAATGCGCTCCACCTGCAATGCAGCCGGCCGAAGTGGCCGTGCGGTTAAAGGCGCTGCAGTCTGGAACCGCAAGACCGCTACGGTCGCAGGTTCGAATCCTGCCTCGGGCATGGATGTTCGTGATGTCCTTAGGTTAGTTAGGTTTAACTAGTTCTAAGTTCTAGGGGACTAGTGACCTCAGCAGTTGAGTCCCATAGTGCTCAGAGCCATTTGAACCATTTTGAACCTGCAATGCAACATTGGTCACGTCGGACCATGCACTGTGATACACTTAAAAAATCACATGTTGGTTGTAAATGGTTTCGCAGCCATCCACGAAGCGCTTCTAAATTATTTCTTAACTGTCGCTCGCACTTTTGCACGCGAAGAACTTTAAAAGCCACTATAGATAGAAATCGATTAGAAGATGGCCTGGTGACTGTGCATTGTAAACGTAAGTTATTACAGGTGTAACATTGCACCTGAAATCAGCTCATGTTTAAATGACGTGATTGTATTTTCAGAGGTTCGTCGTCCTGAAAAGTTACCTATTTACTAATAAGACCCTGTTGACTATATTTGTTATATGTCGTCGTAAAAGTGTGATCCTACAACACAGTAACTGAAAAACACGGGAAATGTTTCTGATTTCTATCTCGGATAGTACCTAGTGGTTTCTCGTCTGCGAGCAGTTGTTGGTTGTGAATGTTTGTGCTACTCGAACGTTTCTTCATCTGTAACGAACACGAAAGAGATAAATAATAAATCAGCAGTTTTCTGGCTGAATGACAGTTTGAATTTTACGATGTGTCGGCAATCACTTGGTAGGATACTCTGAACGCGTTTGAGGTGATATAGGTAAAGAGGCGGTTAATTAATTGCACTGATGAGCCAAAACCTCGGGACCACCTGCTGTGGTGGCAGGGATTCTACGAGTCCTCGGAAAGTTTTCGAAGGTTTGTGGCTCCAGATAGCTACAAACAGATCACACAAGTTCCGGAAATTATGGGCCGTTAGTTTGTGGGCACGGAAATGGTACCCGATAGCGGTCCAGATGTGTTGCATCTCGTTCCGCTCACGAGAATCTGCTGGCCAAAACATCAACATCACTTCACTATCATGATCGTCAAACCACTGTGGCACGTTTCTGGCTATGTGACACGTACAATTAATTTGCTGGACGATGCCATCGGCTTTCGCGAAGACATCGAGCACGTTCACGTAGTCCACAAATATCACGGTGGCTTCGATTATTACCATAGGTTTCGTGGAAGCCGAGGTGGAATCCCCCATAGCATAGAACTGGCCCCACCGGCCTACGTCCGTGGCACGGTGATTGACCAGCCATTCGTCTGGATAACGGCGTATCAGGGCACGGCCATCGACATGATATAACAAGAAACGGGATTCGGTGGAGCACGCGAACGCTTCCGCTGATCCACGGTCCAATCTCGATGGTCCTATCCACACTGCAGTCGTGATTGACGGTGGCGTTAGGTCGAAACGGGAACACGTAGGGATCATCTGCTGCGGAGTCTCGTGCTCAATAGTGTGCGAGCCGGCCGCGGTGGTCTCGCGGTTCTAGGCGCTGCAGTGCGGAACCGCGGGACTGCTGCGGTCGCAGGTTCGAATCCTGCTCGGGCATGGATGTGTGTGATGTCCTTAGGTTAGTTAGGTTTAAGTAGTTCTAAGTTCTAGGGGACTGATGACCTAAGATGTCAAGTCCCATAGTGCTCAAAGCCATTTGAACCAACAGTGTGCGAGGAAAAACGTGCCTGCACGCTGTCATCAGCTCGGACTATCCGCTTTACAGAGTAACCTCTACGCAGTGCGATAAGGTGTGGACGTCGCCTGACTGTGTTTTCACCGTCCTTAAACCACTTTCCTTAAATGTCTGCGGCAGTGTCACGCGAACAGCCGACAGTCTTCGCCGTTCCCGCGAAGCTCGTTCCTAGGCGCCGATTCATAACAACTTGCCCCGCGTCAAACACGCTTATATCAGCGGATTTCCCCACCTGCCGTCTATATCGTCGCTAGAAGCACTACCCAATTGTTTCTTCTTCGCATATACAGGGTGGTCCATTGATCGTGACCGGGCCAAATATCTCTCGAAATAAGCGTCAAAAGAAAAAACTACAAACAACGAAACTTGTCCACCTTGAATGGGGAAACCAGATGGCGCTATGGTTGGCCCGCTAAATGGCGCTGCCGCCATAGGTCAAACGGATATCAACTGCGTATTTTTAAATAGGTACTCCCATAATTATTACATATTCGTGTAGTATGTAAAGAAATATGAATGTTTTAGTTGGACCACTTTTTTCGCCTTGTGATAGATGGCGCTGTTAATAGACATAAACATATGGCTCACAATATTAGACGAACAGTTGGTAACACGTAGGTTTTTTAAATTTAAATACAGAACGTAGGTACGTTTGAACATTTTATTTCGATTGTTCCAATGTGATACATGTACCTTTGCGAACTTACCATTTCTGAGAGCGCATGCTGTTATAGCGTGATTACCTGTAAATACCACATTAATGCAATAAACGCTCTAAATTATGTCCGTCAACCTCAATGCGTTTGGTACTACGTGTAACGACATTACTCTCAACAGCGAGTAGTTCGCCTTCCGTAATGTTCGCACATGCATTGACAATGCGCTGACGCATGTTGTCAGGCGTTGTCGGAGAATCACGATAGCAAATATCCTTCAACTTTCACCACAGAAAGAAATCCGGGGACGTCAGATCCGGTGAACGTGCGGGCCATGGTATGGTGCTTCGACGACCAATCCACCTGTCATGAAATAAGGTATTCAATACCGCTTCAACCGCACGCGAGCTATGTGCCGGACATCCATCACGTTGGAAGTACGTCACCATTCTGTCATGCAGTGACACATCTTGTAGTAACATCAGTAAAACATTACGTAGGAAATCAGCATACATTGCACCATTTAGATTGCCATCAATAAAATGGGGGGCAATTATCCTTCCTCCCATAATGCCGCACCATACATTAACCCGCAAGATTGCTGATGTTCCACTTGTCGCAGCCATCGTGGATTTTCCGTTGCCCAATAGTGCATATTATGCCGGTTTACGTTACCGCTGTTGGTGAATGACGCTTCGTCGCTAAATAGAACGCGTGCAAAAAATCTGTCATCGTACCGTAATTTCTCTTGTGCCCAGTGGCAGAACTGTACACGACGTTCAAAGTCGTCGCCATGCAATTCCTGCTGCATAGAAATATGGTACTAGTGAAATCGATGTTGATGTAGCATTCTCAACACCGACGTTTTTGAGATTCCCGATTCTAGCGCAATTTATCTGCTACTGATGTGCGGATTAGCCGCGACAGCAGCTAAAACACCTAATTGGGCATCATCATTTGTTGCAGGTCGCGGTTGACGTTTCACATGTGGCTGAACACTTCTTGTTTCCTTAAATAACGTAACTATCCGGCGAACGGTCCGGACACTTGGATGCTGTCGTCCAGGCTACCGAGCAGCATACATAGCACACGCCCGTTGGGCATCTTGATCACAATAACCATATATCAACACGATATCGACCTTTTCCGCAATTGGTAAACGGTCCATTTTAACACGGGCAATGTATCACGAAGTAAATACCGTCCGCACTGGCGGAATGTTACGTGATACCACGTACTTATACGTTTGTACTATTACAGCGTCATCTATGACAAAGCGAAAAAAGTGGTCCAACTAAAACATTCATTTTTCTTTACGTACTACACGAATATGTAATAAAAAAATAGGGGTTCCTATTTTAAAAAACGCAGTTGATATCTGTTTGACCTATGGCAGCGCCATCTAGCGGGCCAACCATAGCGCCATCTGGTTTCCCCCTTCAAGCTAGACAAATTTCGTTCTCTGTAGTTTTTTCGTTTGACGCTTATTTCGTGAGATATTTGGCCCGGTCACTATCAATGGAACACCCTGTATACATCGCTTACCGAGTCACGTGACCGCAACGTCACCCGACGACACACAGCGTCGCGGTGGGCAGTGCTCATTATGTTTTGTTTGTGCTCCATGCAGTATTTTAAGCAGCAGACAGTTGTTTTGTAGTGCTGCCTGCTCATTGGCGACACGCTACAAAAGACAGTCCTACGATTGATAGACATGAATTACGCTCTCCCTCAGTGTCGAGTATCGTATCTCTACAAGTCGTCCTTAAATGGTAACGAAGTTTCAAGATTCCGTTGTTGTCCGTCTTGGAAGACTTCCATACAGCTGCGTTGCCTAGCCCCATTATTATCAAGTCGAACGAACGTTCAAATGATGTAGCTGCAAGCAAAGCTTGTAAGCACACCAAAGACATCTACATCTACATCTACATTTATACTCCGCAAGCCACCCAACGGTGTGTGGCGGAGGGCACTTTACGTGCCACTGTCATTACCTCCCTTTCCTGTTCCAGTCGCGTATGGTTCGCGGGAAGAATGACTGTCTGAAAGCCTCCGTGCGCGCTCTAATCTCTCTAATTTTACATTCGTGATCTCCTCGGGAGGTATAAGTAGGGGGAAGCAATATATTCGATACCTCATCCAGAAACGCACCCTCTCGAAACCTGGCGAGCAAGCTACACAGCGATGCAGAGCGCCTCTCTTGCAGAGTCTGCCACAAGAGTTTATTAAACATCTCCGTAACGCTATCACGGTTACCAAATAACCCTGTGACGAAACGCGCCGCTCTTCTTTGGATCTTCTCTATCTCCTCCGTCAGACCGATGAGCAATACTCAAGTATAGGTCGAACGAGTGTTTTGTAAGCCACCTCCTTTGTTGACGGACTACAGTTTCTAAGCACTCTCCCAATGAATCTCAACCTGGTACCCGCCTTACCAACAATTAATTTTATATGATCATTCCACTTCAAATCGTTCCGCACGCATACTCCCAGATATTTTACAGAAGTAACTGCTACCAGTGTTTGTTCCGCTATCATATAATCATACAATAAAGGATCCTTCTTTCTATGTATTCGCAATACATTACATTTGTCTATGTCAAGGGTCAGTTGCCACTCCCTGCACCAAGTGCCTATCCGGTGCAGATCTTCCTGCATTTCGCTACAATTTTCTAATGCTGCAACTTCTCTGTATACTACAGCATCATCCGCGAAAAGCCGCATGGAACTTCCGACACGCGTCACTACACTACGGTACGGCCCAGTCTGAGCACATAAAAATAGCTACACAGGTGTCATTCAGTATATTAAATGCAGCTGGTAGATGAGACTATCATCTCGTAAATGCATGACACAAGTACTTGGGTCAACATTTCATTTGATTTTAACGTTAACCAAAACACAAGACTCTTCATTCGACCCAATCGTAAAGAGAACAGATTCTATTTAGGATACATTTCTGCATGTAATCGGGCACATATTCATTAAGAGTTCTTACATGAGTGAAAGTGAGCAACCTGTCACCCAAGTTTACTCAGTTATATGACGCCGCAGTAAAGCGTTCGGAAACTTATGACTTAATTGTATATTAAATGCAGTAAACCTAACGGCATTATAATGGAAATGACTTCTTCAAACCTATGAGCAGTGTATTGAGTACTGGAATGTAGAGGTGTTCACATTCCAGTATGCAGTGCGTTTTAGAAAAGAGGTAAGACAATAAGCAAACTTCCTGTGTATATGATTCTTCTCTTGTGTTAATATCGTCTGTCACCACGTTGCGACATTGGCATGGTCTAGAATTTGACTAGATAATAATAGAAAACCTCTACACGTCCCACTGAGGCTGGAAGTGTATTCAATTTACAAAATAACACTTTTTAGAAGCTGAGAACGCTCTATTTTATGAATTTGGTAATACACAGACTTCAACCAATTGTATGCAACATGAAAAAAGTGAAGTATAATCATTTTTTGTCGTTAACACTGCGTGTCATGCCAACAACGAACGTCTGCGAAATTTAGTTATCGTAAGGTTAAGAGAAGATCTGTAATTTGATCTTTCTGAAAATGTTACCCAAATTTTGATAATTTAAGTTAAGAATCCAACTCAGGCTAATTACTAAGCATGGAACTGACCTCCTCATCTCAAACATGAAATTTCTGACCATTTTCGCTCGACTGGAAGTGAGCATCTCATTTCTAACAGTATTGCTGGCATGAGTCCTTTACCATGGTCTTCATAAGCGACGCAAGCACGCAAGTAGACATTGCGACTCAGGTGATTCCGACGTAGCCGTGTCTATTGAAACACGAGGGCGGTAACAGAAGGGTTAGAAATTTCGGAGTCTGCCTTGGCCAAGGATGTGTATTTCATGTATCGCTTCGCATGCACGATTTTGTGTGTTGTCTTCTGGTAGCGAATATGACTATTACAGTTCACAATACCTTAATTTGACTACGTCATCTCTGCTTAGTTCAGTTTATACAAATGTATGTGATGTAAATACACTACTGACCATTACAATTGCTACGAAGATGACGTGCTACAGATGCGAAATTTAACCGACAGGAAGAAGATGCTGTGATATGCAAATGATTAGGTTTTAAGAGCATTCACACAAGGTTAGCGCCGGTGGCGACACCTACAACGTGCTGACACGAGGAAAGTTTACAACCGATTCCTCATACACAAACAGCAGTTGACCGGCGTTGCCTTGTGAAAGGAGGAGAAATGAGTATCATCACGTTTCCGACTTTGATAAAGGTCGGATTGTAGCCTATCGCGATTGCGGTTTATCGTATAGCGACATTGCTGCTCGCGTTGCTCGAGATCCAATGACAGTTAGCAGAATATGGAATCGGTGGGTTCAGAAGGGTAACACGGGAACGCCGTGCTGGATCCCAACGGCCTCGTATCACTAGCTGTCGAGATGACAGGCATCTTATCCGCATGGCCGGCCGCGGTGGCCGTGCGGTTCTGGCGCTGCAGTCCGGAACCGCGGGACTGCTACGGTCGCAGGTTCGAATCCTGCATCGGGCATGGGTGTGTGTGATGTCCTTAGGTTAGTTAGGTTTAAGTAGTTCTAAGTTCTAGGGGACTTATGACCTAAGATGTTGAGTCCCATAGTGCTCAGAACCATTTGAACCATTTTATCCGCATGGCTGTAAAGGATCGTGCAGCCACGTCTCGATCCCTGAGTCAAGAGATGGGGACGTCTGCAAGACAACAACCATCTGCACGAACAGTTCGACGACGTTCGCAGCAGCATCGACTATCAGCCCGGAGACCACAGCTGCGGTTACCCTTGACGCTGCATCACAGACAGGGGCGCCTGCGATGGTGTACTCAACGACGAACCTGGGTGCGCGAATGACAAAACGTAATTTTTTCGGATGAATCCAGGTTCTGTTTACAGCATCATGATGGTCACATCCGTGTTTGGCGACATCGCGGTGAACGCACATTGGAAGTGTGCACCCGCCGTGATAGTATGGGGTGCCATTGGTTACACGTCTCGGTCACCTGTTGTTCGCATTGACGGCACCTTGAACATTGGACGTTACATTTCAGATGTGTTACGACCCGTGGCTCAACCCTTCATTCGATCCCTGCGAAACCCTACATTTGTCCGCAGCTCGTGGTCGTGCGGTAGCGTTCTCGCTTCCCACGCCCGGGTTCCCGGGTTCGATTCCCGGCGGGGTCAGGGATTTTCTCTGCCTCGTGATGACTGGCTGTTGTGTGATGTCCTTAGGTTAGTTAGGTTTAAGTAGTTCTAAGTTCTAGGGGACTGATGCCCATAGATTTTAAGTCCCATAGTGCTCAGAGCCATTTGAACCAAACCCTACACTTCAGCAGGATAATGCACGACCGCACGTTGCAGGTCCTGTCCGGGCCTTTCCGGATACAAAAATGTTCGACTGCTGTCCTGGCCAGCACATTCTCCCGATCTCTCACCAACTGAAAACGTCTGGTCAATGGTGGCAGAGCAACTGGCTCGTCACAATACGCCAGTCACTACTCTTGATGAACTGTGGTATCGTGTTGAAGCTGCATGTGCAACTGTACCTGTACACGCCATCCAAGCTCTGTTTGACTCAATGCCCAGGCGTATGAAGGCCGTTATTACGGCCAGAGGTGGTTGTTCTGGTTACTGATTTCTCAGGATCTATGCACCCAAATTGCGTGAAAATGTAATCACATGTCAGTTGTAGTATAATATATTTGTCCAATGAATATCCGTTTATCATCTGTATTTCTTCTTGTTGTAGCAATTTTAATGACCAGTAGTGTACGAGTGAAAAAGCAGCCTGTACAACTGAAAGACCACACTATCAAAAGTCGTACATACAGTACTTTCATGCTGTATGAACCGACATAAATCCATCAAATAACGCACAGAGGAAAGTATAGTATAATTAATGTGTCTGGTTACGGTAATTTGTAGGAGGAAAAAGTGAGATAAATATGTAGATGATGCTCATTTTAATGAAGTTTCTGACGTTCTCGTGCGCTGTGTAGTAAGACCCTTGTTGTGGGACATGAGGGGATACATACAGAGTTACAGTTTTGAAGGTTTCCCTTACTTATTTCAGGCGAATGCTGGAATAATTCCCTCGAATACTTTACCTATACGATTGATTGCCGTCCTCATTCCTTTGAATATGAGTAAGTGTAACGTATCTAGTGGTCAGAGAAATTACGGGACAGTAAACATTAATTTACCTGTTCTTACGGTGGGGGATTTGGAGAACAGATCCAGTCGAAACATCGGGGTGCGCGGAACAGCAAACAAGTGTTGCGGTGAGGCAGGCATCTGACGTTAGCTGCCCGCTGGGGAGTTCGGCAACGGCACGCGTGTGCTAGACTACTTTTTGCGCTTTCTACGCTATTGCGCAACAGCTGCCGTTTGCCCTCCTGTCCACTCGTTTGCTGATTGAATCAGGCGTCTGCGACCCACATACTGGCAAGGCTCAGGCGATGTGTGAGAGCGCAGCTTTTGACACGCTGCAGTAACCAGATCGGAAATGTTCGCTGGGAAGCTCACATTGCTTTCAGATTGACAAATAGGCCGTGGTTAAAACTATGGTGTTACTACACAATGCACACTTTTCCATTATTCGTCCACTAATTTCGCTTCATTGTCAAGTAAAATCAAATACGTCTGCTGCATCATTTGCTCTACAGGCAGGTCGAAAAGCGACGAAGAAAACTGAAATCGCTCCGTTAAGGATGCAGTCTGGCGTTATTTAAAAGACCGTATGAATACTGATGACAATGTCTCGAACATAATAAGATTGGAGTTCCACTTCTCATTGGAATCGAATTTATTTCCTTAACCCTGCGCCGCCTCGACAGGTTCATCACCTCAAGAATATGTCTAGCAAAACTTTCAGTCTTCATTTCAGAAGAAAGTTATGTTTCTTTCCGATGATGTAATGATGCGTAACGCTCAGTGTAGTTCTCGGCCATTTTAGTATTGCAGGCACTCGTAGTACAAAACGGATAAAATATTAAGAGTGCATGTTTAACAGCTGTTTTGGAGTATTCGTTTTACGGTGCTAACACAAGTAAACTGGTTGACATATAACCTGTCAACAGCGAGTACATTTTACACATTTCTACCTTTATCGTTTTTAATACAGATTAAGAAATCCGTACTTTAATAGAAAACCAGGAATCCATGTAAAAAATGCAATTAAGATTAATAAGAATTTGCTACAAAAAAACTGTAAGACGCGCAGGTGAGGACGTCAGAGCGAGTAATTACACACATTGGTACACAAAAACACTACAGCAAAACGTTTTAAAAATACAAACGATTGATCCCCTACACGTCCTGTCATTCATTTATTACGAATACAGAACTCAATCAAATTTGAGTTCAGTATTTTCTAAGAGATTCCAGCAGTACTGTCTATATGCTTCTAATTCTAGTACGGCGATCTTCTCTTTTATTCTACATACTGTTGGACAGTAATACCTGTCTAGCCATAACGGGAAGTGTTCTCCTTTACTCAGTAGTACAACTGACAACTATGATCTTCCGTTGTCCGCTGATAACTGTCAACTGTTTTTATTAGTCGCTGAATGGTGCATTAGTGCGTATAAGGATCAAATACTACCATTTCTGCTAGCTTTTCCCGGAACTGTGGTGAGCACGCATCTCAGCCAAATGAAATATTCACTAAAAGCAGATCTCCAACCAAACAAAAGTCCATAAACAGCACATCCTACAGGTATCTATCTCTGTTTCCGAGTGCTCATGACCTATTCTCTTACGAAGCTCCTAGAATGCTCCATCGGTTACCATTTAACCATTTAGTACCCCCCCCCCCCCTCCATACTCACACACACACACACACACACACACACACACACACACACTCTCTCTCTCTCTCTCTTTCTCTCTCTCTTTCTCATTACCGAGCGAGGTGGTGCAGTGGTTAGCACACTGGACTCGCATTCGGGAGGACGACGGTTCAATCCCGCGTCCGGCCATCCTGATTTAGGTTTTCTGTGATTTCCCTAAATCGCTCCAGGCAAATGTTCCTTTGAAAGGGCACGGCCGACTTCCTTCCCCATCCTTCCCTAATCCGATGAGACCAATGACCTCGCTGTTTGCTCTCTTCCCCCAAACTACCCAACCAACCCTCTCTCTCTCATTCACTCTACCAATCTTCCTGCTCCAGAGAGAGTACGGTGATATTTTGATTCACTGGGTTAATTTTTGCGGATAAGTGAGTTGTGGTTTGCGAACAGTCTTTGCTCTGTGTTGAGTCATAAGATTTTGTATTCTTAATTTGGAAGAGCGAGTTTCAAATAGCCGTGTGGCCAGTGCCCGGTACAAGTACCGTCCAAGCTAGTAACTTAAATAAATCACCAGGATAATTCCTCTAACCACACCACTGTCAGCACCCACCGGCATTACATTCCAGCTGATCAACTGTTCCATCTCTGACCTGTAAACCGGCGTGATGCTAAACTCCGATCTTTCTTCCTCTCTGCAGTCCTACCACTGAAGGGGGGAAAATCGTTTATTTCTTTTAGAAATTCTGATTTAGCTGATCTGAACTTCACTAGAGAAGAATCCATCACCAATACACTCCAAAGTTCTAACCTTAGAGTTGGGAAGAACGGAAATTAAAACTACGCCCGCCCATCCTGACAGGTTTCGTTACCTTCCCTAAATTACTTCTGAAAACTGAATCGACGATTTTTTTGTCAATCGGGGCTATCGCCGATTTCTTCTACTCTCCTTCAACTTGTTCTACACCGTAGCTCCGACTCTCGAAATGCTACCATTGCCTGGTAATTACAGGAGGGATCAAAAAGTTTCCGTTCGAAGGCCGCACAATCCAGAATCACGCAAAAGCACCGTGAGCACTGAGGCAGTCATCCCACCAACACAACAGGTTGAACATAATCTTTTGGCAAAACTCGGCGTCCTGCTGTGTGAAGAACTCTTAACTGCCTGCTGCAAATCCTCGTCCAGCACGAATCGACCCTTCAAGGCCTTTTTTAACGGACAAAGGTGTGATAATCGCAAGGGGAAAAATCATGACTTTAGGGCGGGTGTTCGGGTGTCTCCCTCTTCAGTTGGAGTAACTTCTGCATTACGACGTTTGCGATATGTGGACGTGCGTTATACGAAGCAGCATCATCCCTTATCGCATGCAACTTGGCTCATGATTCTACAACGGCAGTTTTCGACAGAATCGGTGCCCCATACATTCTTCATTTTCCGACGGATGTCTACCGGTATTTGACCTTCGGCAGCCAAGAAAAGAAAAACAGAAGGTTGGTCACGTTTGCACGCATGTGGTAATAACGTCGCCATGGTTCACTATCTGCATTTACTGCACGCACGTCGGAAAGACACGAATGCCACACTAATCCATTGCCTATATGTCGGTGTTCATGTGCCCAAACCGGAAGTTGTATACAAGCTGCAGCAACGACCTCAAACCGAACAGTTTTGAACGCCTTATGATGACTTATGAGTATCGAGTACTTTGAGTTGACACGCAAAGCACCCCTGCGCCATCATTGCACTACCGTTGCAACTACACTACTGGCCATTAAAATTGCTACACCACCAAGATGACGTGCTACACACACGAAACTCAACCGACAGGAAGAAATTGCTGTGATATGCAAATGATTAGCTTTTCAGAGCATTCACACAAGATTGATGCCGGTGGTGACACCTACAACGAGCTGACATGGGGAAAGTATGAAAGGTGGCTACACTGAGCCACTGCGCCAGAGATTGCGCCAAAGATTATTATTCAGCCGCCTCCACTGGTGTGCTTGTTGAGAACTCGTGGCAGTCAGTGCTTGTTGAGATGTGCTAGTGAAAAGTGCTTGCTGAGATGTCGTAGTGAAGAGTGCTTGCTGAGATGTGATACTGAAAAGTTCTTGTTGAGATCTGGTAGTAGCTAGTCGGTGTGGAGATATTGTAATGATTAGAGTGCTTCTCGTCAATATATGAAGGTAAAAGAAAAAAAATTGTCCTTTTCTTTTTATTATCTCAATGTCTTAAATAATGCGTCATTACAGGTTCAGTCAACAAAGCATCTGGCTTGTGTTCTTGTATTAGAGTGTAATTCTGGTTTTCTTGCGCAATTATAGTATTTCTATTTTTTTAATTACTTCAGTATAAATGATATTTAAAATTTCTTGTCTTGTTGAAGAAGAACCGTGCCAGATGTGTACGTTGAGTCACACTCCCACACACAGAACAATTACATTTGTGCTTTGGTTTCGTAGGTTTTATAGTTGCTGGAGACTTAATTAATTAATTGTGTTAACAGGAAATTTTCATTTCAGTCTTTGTTGTTGTTCTATGCAGTCAGATTGCGTACTAAAACTAGTCAGGGCCAACCGTTTACGAGACACAGCGTAATCGGACATACAGCTACTAAATCAAAAAAATTAAAAGTATTTGCATTCTTTATTAATAATTAAGCCCCCATGCAAGTATCCAACCCATTTCTCATACACAAACAGCAGTTGACCGCCGTTGCCTGGTGAAACTTTGTTTTGATGCCTCGTGTAAGGAGGAAAAATGCGTACCATCACGTTTCCGACTTTGATAAAGGTCGGTTTGTAGCCTATCGCGATTGCTGTTTATCGTATCACGACATTGCTGCTCGCGTTAGTTGAGATCCAATGACTGTTAGCAGAATATGGAATCGGTGAGTTCAGGAGGGTAATACGGAACGCCGTACTGAACCCCAACGGCCTCGTGTCACTAGAAGGCAAGATGACAGGCATCTTATCCGCATGGCTGTAACGGATCGTGCAGCCGCGTCTCGATCCCTGAGTCAACAGATGGTGACGTTTGCAAGACAACAACCATCTCCACGAACAGTTCGACGACGTTTGCAGCAACATGCACTATGAGCTCGGAGACCATGGCTGTGGTTACCCTTGACGCTGCATCACAGACAGGAGCGCCTGCTATGGTGTACTCAATGACGAACCTGGATGCACGAATGGCAAAACGTCATTTATTCGGATGAATCCAGGTTCTGTCTACAGCATCATGATGGTCGCACCCGTGTTTGGCGACATCGCGGTGAACGCACACTGGAAGCGTGTATTCGTCATCGCCATACTGGCGTATCACCCGGCGTGGTGGCCACTGGTTACACGTCTCGGTCACCTCTTGTTCGCATTGACGGCACTTTGAACAGTAGACGTTACATTTCAGATGTGTTACGACCCGTGGTTCTACCCTTCATTCGATCCCTGCGAAACTCTACATTTCATCAGGATAATGCACGACCGCATGTTGTAGGTCCTGTACGGGCCTTTCTGGATACAGAAAATGTTCGACTGCTGCCCTGACCAGCACATTCTCCAGATCTCTCACCAACTGAAAATGTCTGGTCAATGGTGGCCGAGCAACTGGCTCGTCACAATACGCCAGTCACTACTCTTGATTAACTGTGGTATCGTGTTAAAGCTGCATTGACAGCTGTACCTGTACACGGCATCCTAGCTCTGTTTGAATCAATGCCCAGGCGTATCAAGGCTGTTATTACGGCCAGAGGTGGTTGTTCTGGGTACTGATTTCTCAGGATCTATGCACCCAAATTGCGTGAAAATGTAATCACATGCCAGTTCTAGTATAATATGTTTGTCCAATGAATACCCGTTTATCATCTGCATTTCTTCTTGGTGTAGCAATTTTAATGTCCAGTAGTGTAATAAGCATCCCTGGCGCAGAGAAGCAACTGAAGGAGTTGAAAACAAGTAAGTCACCAGGTCCGGATGGAATCCCAATTCGGGTTCTTCAAAGAGTACTATACGCCATTTGTCCCCTAATTAGCTTGTATTTAGCGCGAATCTCTCGCCCAGCGCAAATCCCAAAGCGACTGGAAAAAAGCACAAGTGACTCCTGCAGAAAAAGAACGGATCCGCAAAATTACAGACCAATATCCCTAACATCTCTTTGGTGCAGTATCCTTGAACATATTTTCAGTTGGTCTACCACAAATTTTCTTGAGAGCGAGAAGTTGATGTCCACGAATGAGCATGGTTTTAGAAAGTAACGCTCGTGCGAAACTCAGCTTGCCCTCTCCTCACATGATATACTGCGAACTATTGATGAAGCGAAACAGGCAGATTCCACATTTCTAGATTTCAAAAAAGCGTTTGACACGGTACCCCGTTGCAAGCTGTTAAATTAGGCACGAGCATATGGAATAGGTTGATGGATATGTCATTGGCTCTAAGAGTTCTTAAGTTATAGAACCCAGTACCTTGTCTTCGATGGCGAGTGTTCACCAGAGATAAGGGTATCGTCAGGAGTGCTCTAGGGAAGTGTGATAGGACCTCTGTTGTTCTCTGTATACATAAATGATTTGGGAGACAGGGTGGGCAGCAATCTGCGATTTCCGGAAATTTGTGGTAAGGTCTTATGAGACCAAACTGCTGAGGTCATCGGTCCCTAAGCTTACGCACTACTCAATCTAACTTAAGCTAGCTTACACTGAGGACAACATACACACCCATGCCCGAGGGAGGACTCGAACCTCCGACGGGGGGAACCGCAAGGGCCGCGACAAGGCCCTTCAAACAGCGCGGCTGCCCTGTGCAATCAGTGGTTGTTGCTGACGAAGCCGTGGTGTACAATAAGTTGTCGAAGTTGACAGACTGGAGGAAGATAAAAGATGACTTACAGGGGGAGGCCGCCAATTGTGAAATTCAGATTCGATTCATACTGCGCATGATAAAAGCTCATGGCCAGAGGTGTAGTGTGGCAAAGCACCAAGATGCACTTCTCAGCCGTTGTCGAGAAAATCGACAGTTAAAAGAAACCGTTGCGGTGAAATACTCTCTACGATTGATAATTTCCTACAGCGTCGTGGCGCAGCGGTAAGCTCTCGGGTTCGTAATACGAAGGTCGCCGGTTCGAATCTCGCGCCATGCAACATTCTTTTTTTTTAGTATTTGTTTTTTGTAATTCACACACACACACACATATATATATATATATATATATATATATATATATATATATATATATATAATAATTCCCGGCAATCAGTTGCAACAATTATGCATATAATAAGTTGTTGAAAGTCGTTTGTCGTGGAAAAACTGGCGACTTCGAACATCATTATGTTTTCCGCAAACAAAGTTGTATTTCACAAGTTTAATTAATTATCTTCATAATGTTATCCACGTATAGTTAACGGAAGACGTAGAAACGATATTCCGAAACGAATACGTATAGCGTAAGTCAAACGTTCGAATTAGAACAGAGACACCACGAACACAAATTTGCTGTGGCAGGTATGAAATATAAACTCCGTTACTCGCTCGTTACACTTGAAGGACAGATGTTGAATGGGCCGAAACGAGCCGCCGCATAACGGCGTAGTTGCGTGCTAACTTCGAAAGAAGGTAGATGCGGTCTCTAGCGCAACTTATAACATCGTCGAAAATCAGTGCGGACGGGAGAGCTTTGGTACACCCTGTTAAAAAAAAGGGAAAAATGGAGGCGGTACAATTGGAGAGCGATCCGCCTTCACCAACATGCATAAGCAATTCATTAATTTTATATATATATATATATATATATATATATATTTGAAAACAAAGATGATGTGACTTACCATACGAAAGCGCTGGCAGGTCGATAGAAACACAAACAAACACATACATACACACAAAATTCTAGCTTTCGCAACCAATGGTAAGTCTTTCCGCTCCCGGGATTGGAATGATTCCTTACCCTCTCCCTTAAAACCCACATCCTTTCGTCTTTCCCTCTACTTCCCTCTTTCCTGACGAAGCAACCATTGGTTGCGAAAGCTAGAATTTTGTGTGTATGTATGTGTTTGTTTGTGTTTCTATCGACCTGCCAGCGGTTTCGTATGGTAAGTCACATCATCTTTGTTTTTAAACATATTTTTCCCGCGTGGAATGTTTCCCTCTATTATATATATATATATATATATACATATATATATATATATATATATATATATATATATATATATATATTTGAATTACAAAAAACTAATAATAAAAAACGGTTGCACGGCGCGAGATTCGATCCGGCGACCTTCGGATTACGAACCCGAGCGCTTACCGCTGCGCTACGACGCTGTAGAAAATTGTTAATCGTAGAGAGTATTTCACCGCAACGGTTTCTTTTAACTGTCGATTTTCTCGACAACGGCTGAGAAGTGCATCTTGGTGCTTTGCCACATTACACCTTTGGCCATGAGCTTTTATTATGCGCAGTATGAATCGAATCTGAATTTCACAACTGACGGCCTCCCCTTGTTAGACAAAATTTCCAGTTGGTGTGATGAATGGCGGCTAGCCCTCAATGAGCAAAAATGTAAATTAATACGGATGAGTAGGAATAACAAACCTGTAATGCTCGGATATAGTATTAGTAGTGTCCTGCTTGACACAGTCGATTCGTTTAAATATCTGGGCGTAACGTTGCAAAGCATACGTCCGCAGATCGTGGTCTAGTGGCTAGCGTTGCTACCTCTGGATCATGGGGCCCCGGGTACGATTCCCAGCTGGGTTGGGGATGTTCTCTGCCCGGGGATTGAGTGTTTGTGTTGTCCTCATCATTCCATCGTTCATGAAAGTGGCGAGATTGGTCTGTGTTCAGATTGGAATGTGTTGGGGGCTGATAACCGCGCAGGTGAGCGCCCCACAAACCAAAACATCATCATCATCATCAAAGCAATACGAAATGGAATGAACTTGTAAGGACTGTGGTAGTAAGAGTCGACTTCGCTTTATTGGGAGAATTCTTGGAATAAATGGCTCTGAGCACTATGGGTACGGACAGGAAGAACTCGTTTAAACGATAACGCGAATTTGGTGGTTTTTACAGAAATAACTCGAATTCAGCAGTTTTTAAGAAAGTAACGCAAAAGCGGCGTTTTTCAACAAAATTTCTGTGTCCTCGTAAGAAGTATCGTAAATCTACTGATGTCAGTGACATATTAAATGTTGAAATGTTCCATGTTCAACTGTCGTACTACTTTTTGCAGTCGTGCCGTCACTAGTGGCCTTTCGACTATCGACTTTTGCGAGCGCGTACGAACGACAAGTGTGTGAATTTCGATTATTTATTTCTTTTGGCCAGCCGCGGTGGTCTAGCGGTTCTAGGCGCTCAGTCCGGAACCGTGCGACTGCTACGGTCGCAGGTTCGAATCCTGCGTAGGGCATGGATGTGTGTGACGTCCTTAGGTTAGTTAGGTTTAAGTAGTTCTAAGTTCTAGGGGACTGATGACCACAGATGTTAAGTCCCATAGTGCTCAGAGCCATTTGAACCATTTTATTTCTTTTGTAGTGTATATTTCGCAGTATGCTGTTTCAAAGCAATAGTGCAATGAAAATCTATCACAAACACAGCACAGTGCCAAAGCCTACAGTAACCGCTGACGAAACGGTCCGAGGATTTGAAATCGATGGTTTATATGCTCCCGATAAGCTAACAGTGTTTTGTAAATTCTGCAATATCAGTGTTTCATGGGAGCGTAAAGATTCTATAGCGAAACATGTGCAGACCGAAAAAAATAAGGGAAACAAGTTGAAGTAGATCAGTTTGCCAATAAAGCGGCTGTCTACAATTAGCGGCAGCTTTGAAACTGCAAAAAAGAAGAGCGATTTTGAATATCTGGCCCAAAGGACTGTGGAAACATTTTTGTAGGCCAACATCACACTCCAAAAACTGGATACATCATTGATAATTTTTTTCGCATTATTTGAAATATATGTGTCACTACACACCATTCTGGCCAAGCGCAGCAACTGTATACAAATGTTAAGAATTGAAATAATAGTCTCTGTTGCAGATGTTTTATCATTCTTGAACTGCGGAGACCGGCTTCTGTGGTCTCCACAACTCAAGAACGATATGTAGAAGTAAGCAACATGTCATCAATGAAATATCTGCAACAAGCTGTTATTTTCATTTTTACCTTTGATATTTGTTTTAAATAATTATTTGTGTCAACATTTTATGTTAAAACATTTTTTCTCTACACAAAATAGTATTGAAAAATGGTTAAACACGACAAAAATAGATAACTGATAATAGCAAAAGCTTGCCAGAGAATGACACCAAAAATTAACACCGAAAAGTACAAAAAATAACACCGATTTTGGCCGTAAAATAACACCGATTTTTTCCTGTCCCTAACTATGGGACGTCATCAGTCCCCTAGACCTCGAACTACTTAAACCTAATTAACCTAAGGACATCACACACATCCATGCCCGAGGCAGGATTCGAACCTGCGACCGTAGCAGCAGCGCGGTTCCGGAGTGAAGCGCCTAGAACATCTCAGCCACAACGGCCGGCAGAATTCTAGGAAAGTGTGGCCCATCTGTGAAGAAGTTCGCATATATGACGTTGCTACGCCCTATTTTTGAGTACCGTTCGAATGTTTGTATCTGTGCCAGGTCGATTTAAAAGAAAACATTGAAGCAGTTCTGAGGCAGGCTGCTAGATTTGTTGCTGGCAGGTTCGAAAACCATGCAAATGTTACGGAGATGCTTCGGACACTCAAATGGCAATCCCTGGATTGAAGAAGACGTTCTTTTCGGGGAACACTATTTAGAAAATTTAGAGAAGCGGCATTTGAAGCTGGCTGCAGAACGATTCTGTTCTCTCCAGCATATACTGCGTGGAAGGACCACAAAGATAAGATAGGAGAAATTAGGGCTCATACGGAGACATACAGACAGTCGTTTATCCGTCGCTCTATTTCCGACAGGAACAGGAAAGGCTGGCTCTGAGCACTATGGGACTTAACATCTATGGTCATCAGTCCCCTAGAACTTAGAACTACTTAAACCTAACTAACCTAAGGACATCACACACATCCATGCCCGAGGCAGGATTCGAACCTGCGACCGTAGCAGTCGCGCGGCTCCGGACTGAGCGCCTAGAACCGCTAGACCACCGCGGCCGGCAACAGGAAAGGGAATGACTAGTATTGGTACGGGGTAACCTCCGCCGCAAGCAGTAAGGTTAACTGCGGAGTATCGATGTAGACACGTTTCTTAGGTGAGCCAAAGCCAGATGAAGTCACTTATTGACGATTACATACCGTAGATTTACCAAACTGCGAAGATATTGACATGCTGTCCCAAACAGCACCAGACATTGTCTGTGTGAGCAATCGAGTAATTTAGCAGACCATTCGACGTGTGAGAAGATACCTGTGTTTTCGTCAAAACAGGAACATATGCGTGGTTCCCCGTGAACACGGGTGAATTCATTGACAGGAGCAACTCCTTTCTGGTTTGAAAGCGACGTTCAATCACATGTCACAACACTCGTCTCCTAATATCTTGTCAGTTAGGATGTTTTTACGACCACTATGCCCACGCCCCATTATGTGACTGCGAGCGGTACAGCAATCCTTATAGGCATGTCGGACAACCCACGTTGATACACCAACAGTCCGGGCAACTTAGTTCGCGGTGTGGTCACGGGCACATCCAAAGATGGCAACTAATTCCCATCGTTCTGCCACGTGTCCACGTCGTCCCATGTTACTGCGATGATACTTACACATCACTGACTGCCGTGACGTATGCCTTCTGTGGAGGCAAACAGAATCATCTGGCGCCAATTCTTGGGCATCTAGATCTTTCCAAAGTGATCAGTGTGTCCTTTTCAGAATTTTGTCTAGTAAGATTAAGTGTGAGTTAAGTAGTTGAAGCTTGCTCCTCGACAACGTCAACTCAACATGGCTGTCAGAGTGAAGAGAACTTCACAACGAACATAAACACAGCCAAAGCCTTGCAGACAAACAAAAATTACGCGAAGCGAAATGTAGTGTGAGGAGAGCTATGCGAGGGGCGTTCTGTGAATTCGAAAGTCAAGTTCTATGTACTGACTTGGCAGAAAATCCTAAGAAATTTTGGTCTTATGTCAAAGCGATAAGTGGATACAAAACAAAATGGTATTGAAACAGAGGATGACAGACTAAAGGCCGAAATACTAAATGTCTTTTTCCAAAGCTGTCTCACAGAGGAAGACTGCACTGTAGTTTCTTCTCTAGATTGTCGCACAGATTAAAAAATGGTAGATATCGAAATAGATGACAGAAGGATAGAAAAACAATCAAAATCGCTCAAAATAGGGAAGGCCGCTGGACCTGATGGGATACCAGTTCGATTTTACACAGAGTACGCGAAGGAACTTTCCCCCTTCTTGCAGCGGTGTACCGTAGGTCTCTAGAAGAGCGTAGCGTTCCAAAATATTGGAGAAGGGCACAGGTTATCCCTGTTTTCAAGAAGGGACGTCGAACAGATTTGCAGAACTATAGACCTATATCTCTAACGTCGATCAGTTGTAGAAGTTTGGAACACGTATTATGTTCGAGTATAATGACTTTTCTGGAGACTAGAAATCTACTCTGTACGAATCAGCATGGGTTTCGTAAAAGAAGATCGTGTGAAACCCAGCTCGCGCTATTCGTCCACGAGACTCAGAGGGCCATAGACACGGGTACCCAGGTAGATGACGTGTTCCTTGACTTCCGCAAGGCATTTGATACAGTTCCCCACAGTCGTTTAATGAACAAAGTAAGAGCATATGGACTATCAGACCAATTGTGAGATTGGACTGAAGAGTTCCTAGATAACAGAACGCAGCATGTCATTGTCAATGGAGAGAAGTCTTCCGAAGTAAGAGTGGTTTCAGATGTGCCGCAGGGGAGTGTCGTAGGACCGTTGCTATTCACAATATAAATAAATGACCTTGTGGATAACATCGGAAGTTCACTAAGGCTTTTTGCGGACGATGCTGTAGTATATCGAGAGGTTGTAACAATGGAAAATTGTACTGAAATGCAGAAGGATCTGCCACGAATTGACGCATGGTGCAGGGAATGGCAATTGAATCTCAATGTAGACAAGTGTAATGTGCTTCGAATACATCGAAAGAAAGATCCTTTATCATTTAGCTACAACATAGCAGGTCAGCAACTGGAAGCAGTTAATTCCATAATTTATCTGGGAGTTGGCATTCGGCCGAAGTGGCCGTGCGGTTAAAGGCGCTGCAGTCTGGAACCGCAAGACCGCTACGGTCGCAGGTTCGAATCCTGCCTCGGGCATGGATGTTTGTGATGTCCTTAGGTTAGTTAGGTTTAACTAGTTCTAAGTTCTAGGGGACTAATGACCTCAGCAGTTGAGTCCCATAGTGCTCAGAGCCATTTGAACCATTTTTGAGTAGGCATTAGGAGTGTTTTAAAATGGAATGACCGTATAAAATTAATCGTCGGTAAAGCAGAAGCCAGACTGAGATTCATTGGAAGAATCCTAAGGAAATGCGGTCCGAAAACAAAAGAAGTAGGTTACAGCACACTTGTTCGCCCACTGCTTGAATACTGCTCACCGGTGTGGGATCCGTACCAGGTAGGGTTGATAGAAGGGACAGAGAAGATCCAACGGAGAGCAGCGCGCTTCGTTACAGTATCATTTAGTAATCGCGAAAGCGTTACGGAGATTGTAGATAAACTCCAGTGCAAGACTCTGCAAGAGAGACGCTCAGTACTCGGTACGCGCTTTAGTTGAAGTTTCGAGAACATACCTTCACCGAGGAGTCAAACAGTATATTGCTCCCTCGTACATATATCTCGCGAAGTGACCATGAGGATAAAATCAGAGAGATTAGAGCCCACACAGAGGCATACCGACAATCCTTCTTTCCACGAACAATACGAGACTGGAACAGAAGTGAGAACCGATAGAGGTACTCAAGGTACCCTCCGCCACACACCGTCAGGTGGCTTGCGGAGTATGGATGTAGATGTAGATGTAGAGTACAAGTGTGCTGTCTCTATCAATAGACCCTTCCGCATCTACCAGTTACTGTGTTCTTCGATAAACGACTGCAGCTATGTCAGACAACTGGGTCAGTTTCTGAAGGCGAAGAGATACAACAACATATTTTTTGCTACAGCTTCTCTTGTAACAAGGGATTCCTGGCCGCCGCCATGACCTCGCCAACTTGGCTGTTGAGAACGCCAGAGCCTGTCTCAAGTATCTGCAGAAGAGGACTGAAAATTATGGGCCTGTGATTCTAAACCAGAAATCATCGCCCCCCCCCCCCCCCCCGATTTTTTAAAGAAGCCAAGTCCCGGAAATAGTCTAATTACTTTACCAATGAGTTATATGTCAACTGTTTGACGTTAAACATGCTGAAGACACAAAAGCCTAATTACGTCGATTTTATTTTATTAGTTTCGGATTATTCACCAACAGACTAACAAAAAAAGTCAAAATTTAATGTTAGGGAGAGATTAGAAATTATGTTAAAAGTTTGTTGAAAGTCGCTAAGTCAAACACTGGATGAGAATAATCCGGATAATTTGCACTGCGTTTTAATAAAATCTGGTTTATCACGCATTTCAATGTTTATGACGTATTATCTCCAGTGGTATGTGCGCATACTGCTTGTAAAACGTGTTGCGAGTAGTCACCAGTGAAGGAGCAATAAATTAAAGCCGGCCGAAGTGGCCGTGCGGTTAAAGGCGCTGCAGTCTGGAACCGCAAGACCGCTACGGTCGCAGGTTCGAATCCTGCCTCGGGCATGGATGTTTGTGATGTCCTTAGGTTAGTTAGGTTTAACTAGTTCTAAGTTCTAGGGGACTAATGACCTCAGCAGTTGAGTCCCATAGTGCTCAGAGCCATTTGAACCATTTGAATAAATTAAAACATCATGCCTGATGCAGTACTTTTACTACATGAACAACGAAAATGTAGTACGAACGGAAATGTAGTTAGCGAAAATTTTCCTTTCATCATTTTACGCGGGTGTCAGATACATAAAGTTTCTGAAAGGCTTAAAATTATACTTAACGCATATCGAAAGTCGTTGAGGGCTCCCGTCCTCAAATACTGAATGAGTATTATCTGGGTACTTTCAGCGCCGTGAGTTATTCTGTCGCCGGCCGTGTACACAGTTTATACTTGACATATTGTGTTGGACCTTAATTGTAACATTATACCCCTTAATGATCATATTACCACAGCGTTTTAATTTTTCAATTTCGGTAAAAAATTATACGAAATACTGGAAATGAAATATTTGTTGGTCCTGGAAGCCGTTAGACAGGCACCCAGCAAGTGGTACCAGGTGATCGTTTTAGTCGTTTAGTAGTTTAGTTGGTTTGCGATTGGGACAACGAAGCTGACTAAAGCGCTAGTGAGTTTCCCACGATGGTAGGCAGTTTCCAACACCTACCCGAAATAGTCATGAAAAGTCATGGCCAGGACCAGCAATAGGCTGAGGCCTGCTAATAACGAAAGCAGGAAACGGCCTCCATTTTCCTGAAAAGCATCAATGTTGAACAAATTTCTTCAGCGGCTGAAAGTTCGCCGGCCAGCAGCCCTCGCGAGTAGGGGCGAGGTTATGTTTTAAGGGGGTCCCTTATGTCAAATCGGTAGTTGGTGATACTTGGTGATCAATCAAATTTTTTGCCAACACGTTAAGTTTTGAAAGTGGTTTGCAAGTCCGTTTCCGTGTGCGGGCATAGATTTCTGCTTAATCCGCTGGCGTGCTACGCGAGAGAACACGCAGATGCTCGGTAGAAAGAGGCCGCAAAGCAAAGCGAGGAGCCAAGAAAGGAGGCAGTCTCACTGAAAGAAAGAAATTCCATTTATCCCCGTGGAAACTTCAAGTGTTGTTTTTTTGTGTCCTTTTCCTTACTCTTTTGTCTTTAGCACATCATCGGTGGGAGTGGCCAGAAACCAGATGCGTTCGTGTAGCCATTCGTGTTAGCACGCCGCTTCCGGGATTCGAGGAGACGCAGCGCCTAAGCTCGAATCCGCCCGCGGATTAAAGGCTAGGCGGACTGAACGAGTCCTGGCGGCACGGCCTGTGACCTCGAGTCGCAACAGCCACGTCGCATCATTGAAATGCTCATTACTCAGTCGTGCCGGTCACACAGAGTGCTGCTTTGACGCTGCAGCAACAGGCGTGCCGCAAAGGCAGGGGCCGAGTTGTTATACAATACAGATTCCCAACAAGCCGGAGCGGCTGTTTGCACCTGTTGGCGCATTTGACTGTTTCGTGGCAGCAGAGTCGCTGCACACAGAAGGTCGCGTCACACAGCTTACGCAGCCGCAGCACCAGTCGCTACGGCCAGACGTTTTGTCCTGTGCAGCGTTCCTTGTGGCTCAATGCCCCTGCCATCCGCTGCGGCCTGGGGCAGTCAGGCCTTAAAAGGCCTGACAAGACAGAATGCAGGCTGACTGTGCGGTTCACGCGGGCGCGTTCACCGGCAAGCGACACCACACATGCAAGAGCTGCAGTCGCTGCGTAAGCTGTCACACCGCGGAAGCGGCCGAAACCTCATTAGCTGCTTTCATGTGTAGCGCGACACGACAGTGCTGCCTCCGGCCGTTGTTGCCACGCAGCAGTCAAATGCGCCAGCAGGTGCACAGGTAGACGTTTTCCAACCTAATGGTCAGATCTTAAGCCGGTATTACACTATCAAATTTCTTTGTCAAAGATTTGATCAAAGATGTGATCAAATATTCCGTCAAATATATTTGACAAAGATCTTTGACGTGGCGCTAGTAGGGGTATGACACTGTCATCAAATTTTTCGTCAAAGTTCAAGATGGCTGACAACAACTTTTTATTAACCGCAGCAGTTGCACGTACCGCAATTGCGTTGTGTGCACATGCGGAAAAGAAGTGGGGGAAAAAAAGAACCATACATACGAGTTTGACAGTCTTAAATTCCTGGGATTACAACTTGATAATAAATTCAGTTGGGAGGAGCACACCACAGAACTGCAGAAACGCCTTAACAAATCTGTATTTGCAATTCGAGTGTTAGCAGACATAGGCAACATAAAAATGAAAAAGCTTGCATACTTTGCCTACTTTCATTCCATAACGTCATATGGTATAATATTTTGGGGTAACTCTTCAAGTCAAACAAAAGTTTTCAGAGTCCAAAAGCGTGTAATACGTATTATTTGAGGAGTAAATAGACGGACATCCTGCAGAAACCTCTTCAAATAACTAGGCATACTAACTACTGCCTCTCAGTATATTTACTCCTTAATGAAATTTGTCCTAAATAATATATCTCTTTTTCCAACAAACAACTCAGTTTATACATACAATACCAGGAACAAAAATGATCTGCACAAGGACTTAAAAGCACTTACTTCAGTTCAAAAAGGGGTCCACTACTCAGGAACACTCATCTTCAATAGTTTGCCAGCAAACATAAAATATTTAGTTGCAAATAAAGATCAGTTTAAAAAGAGCCTGAAAGACTTACTAGTGGCCAACTCCTACTCCATTGACGAAATTTTTAATAGAAACAAATGATGTATTGTATTTATTCATACTTTTAGTATTGTTATTTCAGCTTAAAAAAATTGACATGTTCCACATCCACGAGGATCTCCTCTGCATGGATCTATGGAGCGAAAAACTAATCTAATCTGGGTGAAGCCGTGGGTTTTACGACGACACGATAAAAGCATTCAACAAAACTTGTTACGTGAGCTTACAGTGGAAGACGTCAAGTCGCACATCAATTACTTAAGAATGGATGAGCATACGTTTCTGTATGTGCTCAGTGAAGTGTATCCTCATATCACAAAGCACAATATTCACTTAAGAACTGCTACATCTTCAGAAGACAGGCTCATTGTAACGCTCCGATTCCTTGCTACAGGGGAGGGTTATGTTATGTTAGGTTAGGTGAGGTCAGGTCAGGTCTCCAATCTTCTTAATCTATTTTTTGTATTCAGGGTGCCTAACTTTGTAAAGCGCCTCGTCAGCTTCATACATCTCTATTAATTTTGTGGTTGGCGGCACACACCAATTGTATTTACCGGCAATGTTTATAAAAACACTACAGACGACAGAACGCTGCAGCGATGCTAGCGCTCCATGTGGTAACATGGCACATTGCAGTGAACAGAAGACAAGCGATTTCTTTGTTAAAATCTACAGCGAGGCCCTAGATTTGATCAAATATTGGGTGACATTTGACAAAGATCCTATTACACCATCAAATATCTTTGACAAAGATTTTGACAAAGATATTCGACAAATAAATTTGATAGTGTAATACCGGCCTTAAAAGAGTCTTGCTGAAAGTATTTGGATCGCTACAGGCCACTTATTCGTGGTATAGGAGCACTGAGAATTTGAATCGAGTCAAAGAGAGGCTGACGTCCATTGATTAGACTTATTTAATAGTGTAGCAGTGCTGAAGATTAATCAGAATCCGCCAATAGTAATTTTCTAGTAAATCCGTGGAGTAATACATCGAGCGCAGTATGTCGCTAAGAGTGCGTAGATTGTGACCTCGGCCTCCAGTGGCAATTTTTGCAACGCCATGGAACGAACATAAACCAGCAGTGCAACTGACGCTCTGTATTTTGCCGCGAGAGCTCATTTGGTTGTGTGTCAGATTAATTACTCAAAACTTTACTCTTGACGCCTTGGCTGGCCCTAGAGATTTGTTTCTCTTCTCCTTTAACCATATTTATGTATAAAACATATGAAATTGCGTAAAGTTCTGATCGTACAATAATGATTGCACTGAAAAGCTGCCTAGATGACACTACGAAATCGTTCTCAGGACACCACTAGATGTCTGTAGCTCCAGATGTCTCGGAGAGAACATTTCTTTGTCTGTGTTCTGTGTCTGTTTATGGTCGCTGAATTACGACACCGACTATGTGTTTTTTTTTCTAAAGGAACTATATACTTTTTTCTATGGCACTTGAAAAAGGCTGCTAAGAGAAGTTCAACGACATAATATGATTTAGAGTTTAAAAAGTGCACATATAAAAAAACATTTTTGCATCACCCCGGTTCCCAGAACTCCAGAAGACAGACGCAGTCCCTTTGACTGTTCAGAGATGTCACTCAAACCGCCCAAAGATGTAAACATCCACGCATGAGTAGCGCCTATTAGACGGAGAGGGGCCGACAGCCGATCAGTTCCAGCCATTCCACCAGGAAGGACATACATAGCTCGTGTTGTCTGTATTTCGTCTATGCCTAGACGGTCGATACCGCGGTTCGATCGCGTCCGCATTGTTACTTCGTGCCAGGAAGGGCTCTCAACAAGGGAAGTGTCCAGGCGTCTCGGAGTGAACAAAAGCGATGTTCTTCGGGCATGGAGGATATACAGAGAGACAGGAACTGTCGATGTGTTGTGTGATGTGCTTAGGTTAGTTAGGTTTAAGTAGTTCTAAGTTCTAGGGGACTGATGACCATAGATGTTAAGTCCCATAGTGCTCAGAGCCATTTGAACCATTTGAACTGTCGATGACATGCCTCGCTCAGGCCGCCCAAGGGCTACTACTACAGTGGATGACCGTTACCTACGGATTATGTCTCGGAGGAACCCTGAAAGCAACACCACCTTGTTGAATAATGCTGCCAGCCGCGGTGGCCGAGGGGTTCTAGGCGCTTCAGTCTAGAATCGCACGACTGCTACGGTCGCAGGTTCGAATCCTGCCTCGGGCATGGAAGTGTGTGATGTCCTTAGGTTAGTTAGGTTTAAGTAGTTCTAAGTTTTAGGGGACTGATGACCTCAGATGTTAAGTCCCATAGTGCTCAGAGCCATTTGAACCATTTTTTTGAATAATGCTTTTCGTGCAGCCACGGGACGTCGTGTTACGATGCGCAATAGGCTGCATGATGTGCAACTTCACTCCTAACGTCCATGGCGAAGTGCATCTTTGCAACCACGAACCCATGCAGCGCGGTACACATGGGCCCAACAACATACTGAATGGACCGCTCAAGACTGGCATCACGTTCTCTTTACCGATGAGTGTCGCATATGCCTTCAACCAGACAATCGTCGGAGACGTGTATGGAGGCAACCCGGTCAGACTGAACGCCTTAGACACACTGTCCAGCGAGTGCAGCAAGGTGGAGAGGTTCTCTGATGTTTTGGGGTGGCATTATGTGGGGCCGACGTATGAGGCTGGTGGTCACGGAAGGCGCCCTGACGGCTGTACGATACGTGAATGCTATCCACCGACCGATAGTGCAACTATATCGGCAGCATATTGGCGAGGCATTCGTCTTCATGGACGACAATTTGTGCCCCCATCGCGCACATCTTGTGAATAACTTCCTTCAGGATAACAATATCGCTCGACTAGAGTGGCCAGCATGTTCTCCAGACATTAACCCTATCGAACATGCCTGGGATGGATTGAAAAGGGTTGTTTATGGACGACGTGACCCACCAACCAGTCTGAGGGATCTACGCCGAATCGCCATTGAGGAGTGGAACAATCTGGACCAACAGTGCCTTGGTGAACTTGTGGATTGTATGCCACGAGGAATGCAGGCATGCATCAATGCAAGAGGATGTGCTACTGGGTTATAGAGGTACCGGTGTGTACAACAGTCTGGACCACCACCTCTGAAGGTCTCGCTGTATGGTGGTTGTTTTTGTTGTGGTCTTCAGTCCCGAGACTGGTTTGATGCAGCTCTCCATGCTACTCTATCCTGTGCAAGAATCTTCATCTCCCAGTACCTACTGCAGCCAACATCCTTCTGTATCTGCTTAGTTTATTCATCTCTTGGTCTCCCTCTACGATTTTTACCCTCCACGCTGCCCTCCAATACTAAATTGGTGCTAAGGTCATCAGTCCCTAAGCATACACACTACTTAACCTAAATTATCCTAAGGACAAACACACACACCCATGCCGGAGGGAGGACTCGAACCTACGCCGGGACCAGCCGCACAGTCTGTGACTGTAGCGCCTGAGACCGCTCGGCTAATCCCGCGCTCCTTATTTACAGATCACCCCTCAGAGCCATAGGGAATTATACCCTGAACAACCATACATGAAGACAGATTTATGATTGTTGTGATCAGCTACAGACGGAAAACACGAATTGCACGGTGTGCTTTAGTAACGTACAGTCTTAGACAATAAAACTGACCGCCGGCCGGCCGCCACAGGGACTAAGCCCGAGTCATTCACTTAAGGTGGCCAATAAAACTGACCGCCCCTGCCAATTCTAAGTCCGGCCATATGCACATTCTGGCAACACTGTAAGATGCGGAAGTGTTAGGAGGAAGTGTTGTCTACTTCCGAGAGGTTGTCGGACTGTGAGAACTCGTGGTCTAGTGATGCCGGCACGGTAGCTCAGCGTGTTCCGTCATAGGGTTAGCTGCCCTCTGTAATAAAAAAAAAACTGAGTTAATCGATCAACAACAAACTTAAACAGATGTCTTACGACGTCCGCCCCGTGCAGATGCAACGAACAAAAGCGAACAAAATGAGATTAAAAAAAAAGTGGCAATTGTCGTGCATTCTAAACTTACAGTGCCAGTTCGCGTCCGACTGCATTTTTTTTTTTTTTTTTTACCACATTTCGGTCTAAAGTTATGAGTCTGACTGAACATCGAAGATAATTCGCTTAACATTCTACCCACCAGCAATAACAAGTATTCCAGCAACAATTCCGCAGGACAGCTCGTGGCTGCGTCGCGATCATAACAGCTTACGCTCGAGCGTTTCGACGCGCTGTAGCGGCTACCGGCCAGACGCCACCCGCCGCCCATGTGATCGCGGCGCCACCCTGTCAGTGTATGTATCAACTGTCATTTTCGAATTTGAAGTTCTAGTTATCATCTTGCAGTTAAGCATTGGATTTTGCATACTTGTAAATCATGAACTACAGTTAAGCTTTGTAAAATTGAGTCGCAAGTGGAAAAAGGTGTAGCATCTGCAACACAACGTTTACTTTTGGTATAACAGAGGGGTGAATGCAGAGGAGGCAGCTAGAAAGATTTGAATTGTGTGTGGAGCGAGTGCTTTTGGGAAAAATACGCCAGAAAAAAGATATTCTTGTTTCAACAAAGATCGTTCTGGCATGAATGATTTTCCACGTTAAGGAAGTCTCGGCTACTGATATATGTGATAAATTACCATTTTACCATCATTCGACATTTGAATTCAACAGGCAAAGTTGAGAAGTCTGGTGTAGGGGTACTGCATGCTCTAATTCGAAACAACAAACATCAACGGAGTGACTATTATTGAACGTCATCAGGTCGCTCATTGAGCATTCGTATGCAGTAGTTACTGGTGAAGTGTTATGATGCCTTTATCGTTAACTTCCTAAGAAGAAATGAAAGGCTGAGCCCCACCAAAAGACATGAACTCGAGCAAAGAGTAGTGTGAACATAATATTTGACATCTGATAGCTCCAAAAGTGTGTTTTGGGCTACGAATTCTGCCCCAAGCGCTGTATGCAACACAGCTGGAATTTGTTGCCAACAACTGAGACACCTATCGGTCTCAGTGTAAGAAAATCGAGCAACACAACTATATCACCTGTGCTACTACATGATAACGCACTGTGTTGATTTGAGAAACAAAACTATCCAGGAGATTGATAGGAAAGTCATCTCTCAGGCACTTGTAATTATAGAGAAGTCCTCTCTCAAACGTCCCTCTTGTCATATATTCGTAAAATTTTACCTATCCCGCTCATGATCAGTCAACCGTATATACTTTTAGTAACCAACCCACCCACGATCATTACTTAGTATTTCTCGAGGGCGTAGTGGAATTGATTTCATTAAGTCGTAGACAGTGTAGGGTGATGGTTTACATCCCACCATACGTTTTCTATATTCGCCCAAAGGTCGCTTGCATTTGTAGGTCCACATGGCAATGACCTTGTTACCTCTGCCCACATATTCTCTATCTGGTTGATGTTCGGTGATCGTGGAACAAACGGCAACAGCTTTATCCTCTCTTGGCCCTGAAACCAATCTCGCACTGCTCTGCTATGATGGATGGGGCCCTGCTCCTGTAAATAAACTGTTATCCCGTTAGTTCATATATTTATATTTAAATAACGTATGTGTAATAAGCACATTGGATTATTATTTTCCACAGTGTTTAAGAATTGAGGCCCTGTCATAGATAAGTGATCTGGATTCTACAGTCCGATTAAGAATGTGGTTTACCCAGTCTATCATATGATGAGAGTCGTAGTCGGATATCCACATTAAGACTGACTGGCTGAGTCCGATTAGGACGATCTTGTATCGAAATGAAACTACAGAAATCGGATAATTTGAACGTCTGTATTGCAACAGCGCTGCGCACATAAATTCCTATGATGGAGTAACAGCTAGCAACTGTCTAAGAAAAAGTGAGAAATATGTCGACTAGCAGCAATGTAACGTAATTATAACCCATA
Organism: Schistocerca americana; assembly: GCF_021461395.2. Classification (NCBI taxonomy): domain Eukaryota; kingdom Metazoa; phylum Arthropoda; class Insecta; order Orthoptera; family Acrididae; genus Schistocerca; species Schistocerca americana. Next base: position 188,390,359 of record NC_060130.1, read on the forward strand.
TTTATGTGATGGAAATACTGAATCGAACAATACACATCTGTTTCAGTGGTGGGAAGCTACACCATATCGGATTTGCTGATGACATAATGACAATAATAATAATAAAAATAAAAATCCCGTGTGGCCGATAGGGGAAACCCTCCCCCATATGGGTGGTACCGAGGAAATCAAGTACTTGGGGTGAACCAAATACTAACACAATCCTGAACGGCTACTCAATCCGTTGAACCCAAAATCCAGACACGTCTGAGTGAAAATCACCTCTACTCTGGTCACCGTCTGTTAGCTCAATGAGCTTGGCTGAAAATATTTGCTTCCAAAGGCCTCAAGACCCTCTGGTCCTGTCCGGTCCCGGTGTCACCCAGGCCAAACCAATGAGACACAAGAAAACATGAACTATGCAAGCAAAGGTAACTTTACCCCAGGTGGTACACAACTTGGCCACCGATAGGTGGCAGTTGGATTTTCGCACTCTGGGGAGTCCAGGTTAGCACGGCAGAGAATATGTAAGAACTCTGGTAAATTTCCCTTCAAGCAGAAAACATTCATTTGAAAACTAAATATCGATACATTGATCCAAACAAGAAACCTAAATAATCTCACAAAAGAAATCGACCGACAAAAAATTCTCATCCTTGCTCTTCAAGAACCACGACTAATTGACAATTAAAACTTGCATTACGGAAACCATGGCATCTCCAAGAGCAAAATACAACAAAAGGTAGCGAAAAGCGTACCAATCTTCGGCATTGCATTTCTCGAGCACGGATCTATCATCAACTCTGTCGAAGAAATCACACCCATCAACAATCGACTTATGACTATGCTCATTCAGAGCCCCTATAAAAAATATACACTCATAAATGCACATGCCCCCACCAACATCGAAAATAAGGAAAACACCGAAAATGTCGAAAAATTCTGGGACACACTCGAAAATACTATGAGCAAAATTCACCAAGATGACGTGAAATTACTAATGGGAGACTTCAACTCTCTATTTGGGACAGAAAAAACCTGTAGAAAAATCATTGGTACAAACTCAACACACCGAAACGCTTAGACCAACGGCACACGTCTGACTGACATTTGCCAACAATTCAACACAAAAGAATGTCTTCCCACTTTAGGAAAAAGCCAGTTTCCAAGAAACATGTTTGGCTACCAGGTGCAAGCTGCTTTCGTTCGCCTTTCGAGACTCGCTGAAAGCCAATTTTTTAATTCTTTTGTAGCAGAGTTACAAGCAGGCAGATACAAACGCAATAAGGGAATCGTAAGACAACGCTCGAGTAAAATTCGCCTTGCTACTTTCAGTAACCCTTAGTGTCAGAGCGAAAACCTTACGGTACTGCCAAATTCATAATGCCGACATATGTTTTGTTGTTGTGAATACATTATTATATCTCCGAAATGCCACATTTTCATAATAGTTGCGAATGATACGGGAAATGAAGTAAATACAGACCTTTTCGAAGTCAAAAGTCGGTAATATCCTACTAATTCGTGTTAAAATAGGCTCAGTCGTCTTACAGACACTTAAAAGCTTTTTAAGGTAGACTGCCGTCTTGATGTTTCTGTAGTAAGCTGAATTTAATTTGTATTAGTACAGTGAATATTTTAATTGCATTTTCCATTACTTTACTAAACGCAACAGTAATCGTCAAAGAGACATAAATCAGCAGCAGAATTTTCTTTCAAGGTATCTAAAACGATCTGACAATGCTAAAGTTGTTTACAAATTCTACGCCAGTAGAAACCTACTGGTTCCAACGATATCGTTATACCAGAGTAGTTTTAAGAGTATTTTCGTCTAGAAATGAATTGCCTTGACGGTTGACCGATCGAGAGCGGGATAGGTAAAATTTTACGAATATATGACAAGAGGGACGTTTGAGAGAGGACTTCTCTATAATTACAAGTGCCTGAGAGATGACTTTCCTATCAATCTCCTGGATAGTTTTGTTTCTCAAATCAACACAGTGCGTTATTACGTAGTAGCACAGGTGATATAGTTGTGTTGCTCGATTTTCTTACACTGAGACCGATAGGTGTCTCAGTTGTTGGCAACAAATTCCAGCTGTGTTGCATACAGCCCTTGGGGCAGAATTCGTAGCCCAAAACACACTTTTGGAGCTATCAGATGTCAAATATTATGTTCACACTACTCTTTGCTCGAGTTCATGTCTTTTGGTGGGGCTCAGCCTTTCATTTCTTCTTAGGAAGTTAACGATAAAGGCATCATAACACTTCACCAGTAACTACTGCATACGAATGCTCAATGAGCGACGTGATGACGTTCAATAATAGTCACTCCGTTGATGTTTGTTGTTTCGAATTAGAGCATGCAGTACCCCTACACCAGACTTCTCAACTTTGCCTGTTGAATTCAAACGTCGAATGATGGTAAAATGGTAATTTATCACATATATCAGTAGCCGAGACTTCCTTAACGTGGAAAATCATTCATGCCAGAACGATCTTTGTTGAAACAAGAATATCTTTTTTCTGGCGTATTTTTCCCAAAAGCACTCGCTCCACACACAATTCAAATCTTTCTAGCTGCCTCCTCTGCATTCACCCCTCTGTTATACCAAAAGTAAACGTTGTGTTGCAGATGCTACACATTTTTCCACTTGCGACTCAATTTTACAAAGCTTAACTGTAGTTCATGATTTACAAGTATGCAAAATCCAATGCTTAACTGCAAGATGATAACTAGAACTTCAAATTCGAAAATGACAGTTGATACATACACTGACAGGGTGGCGCCGCGATCACATGGGCGGCGGGTGGCGTCTGGCCGGTAGCCGCTACAGCGCGTCGAAACGCTCGAGCGTAAGCTGTTATGATCGCGACGCAGCCACGAGCTGTCCTGCGGAATTGTTGCTGGAATACTTGTTATTGCTGGTGGGTAGAATGTTAAGCGAATTATCTTCGATGTTCAGTCAGACTCATAACTTTAGACCGAAATGTGGTAAAAAAAAAAAAAAAAAAAAAAAATGCTGTCAGACGCGAACTGGCGACTGTAAGATTAAAATGCACGACACTTTCCACTAGACCACGGGCTCTCACAGTCCGACAACCTCTCGGAAGTAGACAACACTTTCTCCTAACACTCCCGCATCTTACAGTGTTGCCAGATTGTGCATATGGCCGGACGTAGAATTGTGGGGGGCGGTCAGTTTTATTGGCCACCTTAAGTGAATGACTCGGACATTGTCTCTGTGGCGGCCAGCCGGCGGTCAGTTTTATTGTCTAAGACTGTACATGACGCACTCAAAGCCTTTTCGTCAGTCTGTCTTTATATAATACTGAATAAATACAGGACGCTATACAACAGCTATTAATCACAGAATAAACATTCAAATCGCATCAAGTGGAAGGGTACACTTGAAAATGTATCGCCCACCATAACACCTTCTATTGCGTTACAATTACTGCACTACATTCTTTCCTACACAGCCTGCTCAGTGATCTGCAATATTCTGATACCCTGGGCGCTGGCGATACTGAAGTACATAATCCCTTCCATGACATTCCTGTCGTAATGTAGGGCAGCGCCGCGTCATAAAAAAACGTTGGTAAATCGAGATGGAAGGAGGAAGGAAGCTTGCGTAATGCGAGGCAATATAAGGAAGCTAGTGACACATGGCCTGCGAAACAACTGAAAAAATACTACCAGGAAGGAAGAGAGGTATGAGAGCCACGGACTTCAGCACTGACGATCATTTCATGTTGCTAAAACTGGGCACACAGAATCTTCAGCATGTCATCACTTCATTGCTTGAATCAAATATGAGTTATCACAAGTGTGCTGCAAAGTGGAAAGAAATCAAAGAAAAGATCAACAACCCAAAATGGGTTGAGATCGTAGAGTGCCTTGTGGAGTTTTTCATGTGACACTGTGGATGATAATCCGACAATCGGATGAAGTCTTTAATCTCAGTTGGCCCTTTGGTAGGCTTACAATATTGTTTCGAGTCCAATCCAGGATGTATTACCGTATTTTTTGGGAAACAACCCAGGACATGTTTTTGAAATTAGTTAACTTTATTTATTCAGTTGTATTCTTCACTAGAAATGACAGTTTTCATAAATTATCTTCGTGTCTGACAGTGTCATATAAGAATGTAGCCTCTTTAGGAGCAGCCTCCAGATTACTGCTACTTCCCTCCTTGGCTTTAAGAAAATCTTGCGTTTGGCGAAGCGGTAGTATTAATAGCACTCCTATGTTTAACTGTTTTCACGTGGTCTTTCATATCACTCTTCGTTTTATGCGCAACAGAAAGTTCTTCAGTATGCAGTGTGTAATAGACACGCTTATTGTTATTGTCACTACAAATTTCTAAAATCTGTATTCCTGTTGCAGGTTAACAGTAAACACATTGCCAAATAATGAGACAAAAAACGAATCGAGAGAAAACAAAAAACGTGTACACTAGTTACTTCTCACGCGAAACCAAATCAAACACATTGCCTCTGTTCTGTTGCCAAATAACTAAGTGAAAAGTTGTGGAGGAAACGACAGGCATGCCTGCCCATAGACGCCAGCGCTTGTTCCAAAGTCGGCTGAGACAGGCACACTCGTTTAAGAGAACGTTTAAAGCTGTATGTTGCACATACAGGTCTACGATTTAAAAAAAAGATCAACCCCCGTCACATTAATCTCAAACGCCGGACATTTTTGCAACCCTGGACAACGCTAAAAAACCAGGACTGTCTGGGCTAAACATGGGCGTATGGTAACCCTTTGATGCTATTCCGGAGGGTTTAGCTATTTGCCGATAACGGTTGTTACCCTGTTCCTGTTCTATCATCGTCGTCAACAACGCAAACAGTAAGCTATCTTCCACACACACTCATCCTGTCACTTACACAAACAGCAGCTACACTCAAGATTTAACATTCGCCCATCAGCAAGGAAAGCACCAATCATCCCATTTGTTTTCTATTCGCATTAGTAGCAAATGCCGAGATGGCTCCCTCTCTCTCTCTCTCTCTCTCTCTCTCTCTCTCTCTCCTCTCTCTCTCTGTATCCCTCTCTCTCTCGAAGACAGGGATTAGACAAAAATAAGCAAACACCCTAAGAGAAGCATGCTTGAGCATACACTACTGGCCATTAAAATTGCTACATGAAGAAGAAATGCAGATCATAAACGGGTATTCACTGGACAAATATGTTATACAAGAACAGACGTCATTATACACTCCTGGAAATTGAAATAAGAACACCGTGAATTCATTGTCCCAGGGAGGGGAAACTTTATTGACACATTCCTGGGGTCAGATACATCACATGATCACACTGACAGAACCACAGGCACATAGACACAGGCAACAGAGCATGCACAATGTCGGCACTAGTACAGTGTATATCCACCTTTCGCAGCAATGCAGGCTGCTATTCTCCCATGGAGACGATCGTAGAGATGCTGGATGTAGTCCTGTGGAACGGCTTGCCATGCCATTTCCACCTGGCGCCTCAGTTGGACCAGCGTTCGTGCTGGACGTGCAGACCGCGTGAGACGACGTTTCATCCAGTCCCAAACATGCTCAATGGGGGACAGATCCGGAGATCTTGCTGGCCAGGGTAGTTGACTTACACCTTCTAGAGCACGTTGGGTGGCACGGGATACATGCGGACGTGCATTGTCCTGTTGGAACAGCACGTTCCCTTGCCGGTCTAGGAATGGTAGAACGATGGGTTCGATGACGGTTTGGATGTACCGTGCACTATTCAGTGTCCCCTCGACGATCACCAGTGGTATACGGCCAGTGTAGGAGATCGCTCCCCACACCATGATGCCGGGTGTTGACCCTGTGTGCCTCGGTCGTATGCAGTCCTGATTGTGGCGCTCACCTGCACGGCGCCAAACACGCATACGACCATCATTGGCACCAAGGCAGAAGCGACTCTCATCGCTGAAGACGACACGTCTCCATTCGTCCCTCCATTCACGCCTGTCGCGACACCGCTGGAGGCGGGCTGCACGATGTTGGGGCGTGAGCGGAAGACGGCCTAACGGTGTGCGGGACCGTAGCCCAGCTTCATGGAGACGGTTGCAAATGGTCCTCGCCGATACCCCAGGAGCAACAGTGTCCCTAATTTGCTGGGAAGTGGCGGTGCGGTCCCCTACGGCACTGCGTAGGATCCTACGGTCTTGGCGTGCATCCGTGCGTCGCTGCGGTCCGGTCCCAGGTCGACGGGCACGTGCACCTTCCGCCGACCACTGGCGACAACATCGATGTACTGTGGAGACCTCACGCCCCACGTGTTGAGCAATTCGGCGGTACGTCCACCCGGGATCCCGCATGCCCACTATACGCCCTCGCTCAAAGTCTGTCAACTGCACATACGGTTCACGTACACGCTGTCGCGGCATGCTACCAGTGTTAAAGACTGCGATGGAGCTCCGTATGCCACGGCAAACTGGCTGACACTGACGGCGGCGGTGCACAAATGCTGCGCAGCTAGCGCCATTCGACGGCCAACACCGCGGTTCCTTGTGTGTCCGCTGTGCCGTGCGTGTGATCATTGCTTGTACAGCCCTCTCGCAGTGTCCGGAGCAAGTATGGTGGGTCTGACACACTGGTGTCAATGTGTTCTTTTTTCCATTTCCAGGTGTGTATTTCCATGCAATTTGGGTGCATAGATCTTGAGAAATCAGTACCAAGAACAACCACCACTCGCCGTAATAACGGCCTTGATACGCCTGGACATTGAGTGAAACAGACCTTGGATGGCGTGTACAGGTACAGCTGCCCATGCAGCTTCAATACGATACCACAGTTCATCAAGAGTAGTGGCTGGCGTATTGTGATGAGCCAGTTGCTCGGCCACCATTGACCAGACGTTTTCAGTTGGTGAGAGATCTGGAGAATGTGCTGGCCAGGGCAGCAGTCGAACATTTTCTGTATCCAGAAAGGCCCGTACAGGACCTGCAACACGCGGTCGTGCATTATCCTGCTGTAATGTAGGGTTTCACAGGGATCGAATGAAGGGTAGAGCCACGGGTCGTAACACGTCTGAAATGCAACGACCACCGTTCAAAGTGCCGTCAATGCGAACAAGAGGTGACCGAGACGCGTAACCAATGGCACCCCATACCATCATGCCGGGTGATACGCCTGTATGGCGATGACGATTAGAAGCTTCCAATGTGCGTTCACCGCGATGTCACCAAACACGGATGCGACCATCATGATGCTGTAAACAGAACCTGGATTCATCCGGAAAAATGACGTTTTGCCATTCGTGCACCCCAGTTCGTCGTTGAGTACACCATCGCAGGCGCTCCTGTCTGTGATGCAGCGTCAATGGTAACCGTAGCCATGGTCTCCGAGCTGATAGTCCATGCTGCTGCAAACGCTGTGTTACTGTTCGTGCAGATGGTTGTTGTCTTGCAAACGTCCCCCTCTGTTGACTCAGGGATCGAGACGTGGCTGCGCGATCCGTTACAGCCATGCGGATAAGATGCCTGTCATCTCGACTGCTAGTGATACGAGGCCGTTGGGATCCAGCAAGGCGTTCCGTATTACCCTCCTGAACCCACCGATTCCATATTCTGCTAACAGTCATTGGACCTCGACCAACGCGAGCAGCAATGTCGCGATACTATAAACTGCTATCACGATAGGCTACAATCCGACCTTTATCAAAGTCGGAAACGTGATGGTACGCATTTCTCCTCCTTACACGAGGCATGACAACAACGTTTCACCAGGCAAATAAATGGCTCTGAGCACTACGGGACTTAACATCTACGGTCATCAGTCCCCTAGAACTTAGAGGATTCGAACCTGCGACCGTAGGGTGACGCGGTTCCAGACTGAAGCGCCTAGAACCGCACGGCCACAACGGCCGGCTCCACCAGGCAACGCCTGTCAACTGCTGTTTGTGTACGAGAAATCGGTTGGAAATTTTCCTCATGTCAGCACGTTGTAGGTGTCGCCACCGGCGCCAACCTTGTGTGAAGCTCTGAAAACCTAATAATTTGTATATCACGGCATCTTCTTCCTGTCGGTTAAATTTCACGTCTGTAGCACGTCATCTTCGTGATGTAGCAATTTTAATGGCCAGTATTATAAACGCAGATACTAGCCAAGCCTGCAGAGTGCGCCGTTATATTTGGCCACGAAGACCATGGCTGCGGTTACCCTTGACGCTGCATCACAGACAGGAGCGCCTGCAATGGTGTACTCAACGACGAACCTGGGTGCACGAATGGCAAAACGTCATTTTTTCGGATGAATCCAGGTTCTGTTTACAGCATCATGATGGTCGCATCCGTGTTTGCCGACATCGCGGTGAACGCACATTGGAAGCGTGTATTCGTCATCGCCATACTGGCGTATCACCTGGCGTGATGGTATGGGGTTCCATTGGTTACACGTCTCCGTCTGTTCGTATTGACGGCACTCTGAACAGTGGACGTTACATTTCAGATGTGTTAGGACCCGTGGCTCTACTCTTCATTCGATCCCTGTGAAACCCTACATTTCAGCAGGATAATGCACGACCGCATGTTGCAGGTCCTGTACGGGCCTTTCTGGATACAGAAAATGTTCGACTGCTGCCCTGGCCAGCACATTCTCCAGATCTCTCACCAACTGAAAACGTCTGGTCAATGGTGGCCGAGCAACTGGCTCGTCGCAATATGCCAGTCACTACTCTTGATGAACTGTGGTATCGTGTTGAAGGTGCATGAGCAGCTGTACCTGTACACGCCATCCAAGCTCTGTTTGACTCAACGCCCAGGTGTATCAAGGCCGTTATTACGGCCAGAGGTGGCTGTTCTGGGTACTGATTTCTCAGGATCTATACACCCAAATTGCATGAAAATGTAGTCACATGTCAGTTCTAGTATAATATATTTGTCCAATGAATACCAGTTTATCATTTGCATTTCTTCTTGGTGTAGCAATTTTAATGGCCAGTAGTGTACGATTTCTGGCCGAGTTTACGTCCCAGGAGTGAAACATGGCGGGGCCTCAGTCATGACTCGTGCAGTGATATCGTGGTATTTCATAAGCCCATGGTCACTCTGCAAAATCGTGTAACTGCTAAGGGTTGTGTGACCATTGTGGCTGATCAGGTCCGTCCCACCCCGAATGGTGTCGCTGTGTTCCAAGCCGATAGGATCTCTGTTCACGAATCCTTGTGGACTGTTATATAGGGCAATAGTATGAATAGGGTACTTGTTTTTGTGGAAATCATTTTAAACTATTAAGTATTTCATTTTATGCTCGTGATATATTTTTCCTCAGGAAATTAGGTATTTAACAGAAACGGAAATGAATTTCAAATAGTTTGAAAGCCCGCTACACGCTTCATTTGAATGATGTGATGACTGTGACGTCACTGGCTAGCACGCTGCTCCTACTGTCATAAAGCTCATTCACAGTGATACCTTTTTTTTTTTAATTTACATTTCGAAAAATGGGTTACAAATGGTGTATAATAAAATAGTTTAAATGGCTCTGAGCACTATGGGACTTAACATGTAAGGGCATCAGTCCCCTATTACTTAGAATTACTTAAACCAAACTAACCTAAGGACATCACATACATCCATGCCCGAGGCAGGATTCGAACCTAAGACCGTAGCTGTCGCGCGGTTCCGGACTGAAGGGCCTAGAACCACTCGGCCACAGCGGCCGGCGGTGTATAATACCACAATGTACAAATATATCCATAAATACTCCTTAAAAATTGTTTTTGAGTGTTCCAGCAGGCCGGAGTGGCCGATCGGTTCTAGGCGCTACAGTCTGAAGCCGCGCGACCGCTACGGACGCAGGTTCGAACCCTGCCTCGGGCATGGATGTGTGTGATGTCCTTAGGCTAGTTAGGTTTAAGCAGTTCTAAGTTCTAGGGAACTGATGACCTCAGCAGTTAAGTCCCATAGTGCTCAGAGCCATTTGAGTGTTCCAAAGAACGAGAAGATGCGTAAAATGTGATTTCAATTGGCTTGTAGAGATCCAAGTGAGACAGAGGCCACTACAGGCGCTTATTTCTATGACGATAATTTTAATGGACGTGAACATCACATTTAAACATGTTGGCGCTTGTAAAGCAGTAAGTAGCGTGCTGGACTGCTCATGTAACGTTTGCAAGCTCGAGCCTCATTCGGAGCAAGTTTTTTTTAAATTTTTTTTTTTTATTTGAATTTCCTTTCTGACTCTCTCTCTCTTTCTCTCTCTCTCCTCTCTCCCTTCGCTAAACAGTACTGTCTTCTTAAGTTTACTTTATTCGGAATACCGTGACGTAAGATCTTTAAATTCTATATCATATTTTAATATATATTTCCATTTATTAACTTCATTTTACACCCGATCAATTTGAGATGAAAATTTTGGAATTTGTGGTAAGGTCTTATGGAATCAAACTGCTGAGGCCATCGCCCCCTATACCTACACACTACTTAATCAAACTTAGACTCATTTACGCTGAGGGCAACACACATACCCATACCCGAGGAAGGACTCGAACCTCCGACGGGGCAGCCGCACGGACCGTGACAAGGCGCCCAAGACCGCGTGGCTATCCCGCGCGGCAATTTGACATGAATCACACGGATGGAGTCAATAAACTGTATTTCATGCTTTTATTCTGAAGAATCTGAGAGATCATTTAACAAATTCCGACCACATTATTCGTTCCAAACAATTCGTTGAAGACAGTAATTTGCCACTTGTCTCTTCTGAGCTTGTTGTGGAGCTGTATGATTTTGACAAAGATAAAAACTGAAAATTGTTAGGCATCTACGAGGAACTGTAATAATTCCAGGGTACTACGATAAAATGAAAGTTGGTCGTGCCTAAGTACTTTTCAATCATAGTGTTTCAGCAATAGTTAAGTATGCAGTAGAACAACAGGTATGAAACTTCCTGGCAGATTAAAACTATGTGCCCGACCGAGACTCGAAGTCGGGACCTTTGCCTTTCGCGGGCAAGTGCTCTACCATCTGAGCTACCGAAGCACGACTCACGCCCGGTACTCACAGCTTTACTTCTGCCAGTATCTCGTCTCCTACCTTCCAAACTTTACAGAAGCTCTCCTGCACAGGTGAGCTTCTGTAAAGTTTGGAAGGTAGGAGACGAGATACTGGCAGAAGTAAAGCTGTGAGTAGCGGGCGTGAGTCGTGCTTCGGTGGCTCAGATGGCAGAGCACTTGCCCGCGAAAGGCAAAGGTCCCGAGTTCGAGTCTCGGTCGGGCGCACAGTTTTAATCTGCCAGGAAGTTTCATATCAGCGCACACTCCGCTGCAGAGTGAAAATCTCATTCTGAGAACAACAGGTACTTTAAGATTCTGGTGCGTTAAGTGGATGTTTTATAGACATAATTTCCCAGTATAAATTAATGAAGTGGAGGAACAGAAAAAAACTGCAATGCATAAAGTTGTGAAAGCAAACACGATGATGTTCTACAGTTTCACACGAGCTTTACTACGCTGTCTGAAATTCTGAAATCTGAGAAAAGAGGCATTTCGGAAACAGCAGCAGTTCAGGCAGCAACAACAGCAGTTAACAATCAGAATTATCTTCTGAGTGGAAAAGTGTCCAATGTGTTCTACTGTGCAGGCTTTTACATGTTGCCCTAGAAAACCTTTTCAGCATGATCCGAACAAATAATAAAGTTCCAGGTTCCCTCAATTTTAAGACAGTTCTGCGACTTATTTCTGTGTCACAGTACTTCCGTTCCATTCGCCATGTAGTGCAGATTTCACGTTTTTTATGCCCGGACCATACAAATCTGGCTTGTTTTTAAAGAACTAAGAGACCATAAACGAATCAGCTTTCAGAAGGTTTTCACTATCAGCCTTCTCAAATTCGGTTCTGTTGTTATATGAAAGTTGTAAGTGTGTTTTCCATCATCATGTAACTAAACTTCATGCAGAAAAAGAACGGAAACGCTAGTGGCTTCGGCTGACACTCCTGTAATAAACATATACCTTCGCATTACTCCTAGCCTGTGACGTCACCAGAACTGCGGCCAATAACAGAACGTTTGCGAGTACATGACCAAATCTCAAAATTTAGTGCTTTTTAAGCTTTAATTATACAAAAATAAGAGATGACAGAAAATGCTGTTTGAATGTTATAAACATTGAAAATAACAACAATCCGTACCGTATTTTTAATAAAGAAATGTAGCCTATTGTCATATCTCCCCTGGTACCACAGTCAGTAGATCTCAGTATCATTGAGGCTTTGTGGTCTGCTTCGGAGAGAAAGGTGAGGATCACTATCCATTCCATTATCGTTATCTGAACTTGCAATTATTTTGCAGGAACAGTGGTATAAGATTCCTTTGAAATTCATACCGTACCAGTATTTATCCATTGCAAGACGACTGGAAGCTTTTTTGAATGGCTACGGTTTCACTACATCATGTTAGGCATGGTTATGTGTTGTTGTTTTGGTGTTTCCATATTTTTGGCCACTCCCTGCATGTAAGCACGCCGTAACGCTTTATTTATTTTTTTAGCATTCAAACCATTTAATGGCGAGATCCGCACTGAACGATACGCATGTTCAACTTGAAACCCATGGTGCTCGCATGGGCAAATAATGTAAAATTTATTCACAGAGTAGAAGATATATGAAAATCGAGAGCTGAAATTTTATTCGAATGTTCTAAAATTTTACTTTTACATTCATCCGCAAAACAAGTTATGCTACATCAGCTCCTCCCATACTAATGAGCTGATTCTGTGGCAGGTATAATCTCTTTTATTACATATTCATTTGTGTAAAAGCTGCTGAAATAGCCTCTCAACAATTGGGTAACTGCTCAATCGTATATAACCCTGGGAAGGTTGCTGGCAGTACCAGTTTAAATTGTGTTCGGACAACTTTTCAAAATTTCCATGTACTGTACGAGTTGTTGGATTGGCTCATAAGAGCAGATTCTTGTGTTTGTCAGTCATCGGTGATGATCTTTTGTGAGCACAGCGTCAATCAGGATAACGGAGTGTATAATGCCGGACGTTATGGTGGGTGGCACAGTGATTAGCATAGCAGGATAACGGTTTAAATCCGCGTCCAACCTTCCAGATTTAGGTTTTCCAAGATTTCCCTAAATACACTCCTGGAAATTGAAATAAGAACACCGTGAATTCATTGTCCCAGGAAGGGGAAACTTTATTGACACATTCCTGGGGTCAGATACATCACATGATCATACTGACAGAACCACAGGCACATAGACACAGGCAACAGAGCATGCACAATGTCGGCACTAGTACAGTGTATATCCACCTTTCGCAGCAATGCAGGCTGCTATTCTCCCATGGAGACGATCGTAGAGATGCTGGATGTAGTCCTGTGGAACGGCTGGCCATGCCATTTCCACCTGGCGCCTCAGTTGGACTAGCGTTCGTGCTGGACGTGCAGACCGCGTGAGACGACGCTTCATCCAGTCCCAAACATGCTCAATGGAGGACAGATCCGGAGATTTTGCTGGCCAGGGTAGTTGACTTACACCTTCTAGAGCACGTTGGGTGGCACGGGATACATACGGACGTGCATTGTCCTGTTGGAACAGCAAGTTCCCTTGCCGGTCTAGGAATGGTAGAACGATGGGTTCGATGACGGTTTGGATGTACCGTGCACTTTTCAGTGTCCCCTCGACGATCACCAGTGGTGTACGGCCAGTGTAGGAGATCGCTCCCCACACCATGATGCCGGGTGTTGGCCCTGTGTGCCTCGGTCGTATGCAGTCCTGATTGTGGCGCTCACCTGCACGGCGCCAAGCACGCATACGACCATCATTGGCACCAAGGCAGAAGCGACTCTCATCGCTGAAGACGACACGTCTCCATTCGTCCCGCCATTCACGCCTGTCGCGACACCACTGGAAGCGGGCTGCACGATGTTGGGGCGTGAGCGGAAGACGGCCTAACGGTGTGCGGGACCGTAGCCCAGCTTCATGGAGACGGTTGCGAATGGTCCTCGCCGATACCCCAGGAGCAACAGTGTCCCTAATTTGCTGGGAAGTGGCGGTGCGGTCCCCTACGGCACTGCGTAGGATCCTACGGTCTTGGCGTGCATCCGTGCGTCGCTGCGGTCCGGTCCCAGGTCGACGGGCACGTGCACCTTCCGCCGACCACTGGCGACAACATCGATGTACTGTGCAGACCTCACGCCCCACGTGTTGAGCAATTCGGCGGTACGTCCACCCGGCCTCCCGCATGCCCACTATACGCCCTCGCTCAAAGTCCGTCAACTGCACATACGGTTCACGTCCACGCTGTCGCGGCATGCTACCAGTGTTAAAGACTGCGATGGAGCTCCGTATGCCACGGCAAACTGGCTGACACTGACGGCGGCGGTGCACAAATGCTGCGCAGCTAGCGCCATTCGACGGCCAACACCGCGGTTCCTGGTGTGTCCGCTGTGCCGTGCGTGTGATCATTGCTTGTACAGCCCTCTCGCAGTGTCCGGAGCAAGTATGGTGGGTCTGACACACCGGTGTCAATGTGTTCTTTTTTCCATTTCCAGAAGTATATATCGGTTTTAGGCGATCTGGACGAAATCGGAAGGACCGTTTAAAGAAATCCGAGGAAACAATTACGCCGTTTAACACTTCAGTAGCATCTGTGTCGAAATCAAACTGAAATCTTACAAAAAATAACGGAAGTGCGTAACTTGTGATAGCTACGTGAGCAATATACTGCAAGCCTTTTCTCAGAGACGTAACGACGACAGTTCATATCATCAATAATACCTCGCAATGCTGTCACAGGTGCGTTGGCAGTGTTTACACATTGTTCCGTTAACATTTTCTCCGAGAAGAAAATCGTCCCGGTGAATATCGCTGTTTTGAAAGAAATCTAGCATTACCGGAGACATATTATGACAAACTTTTTTGTTTTCTACATATTACGAATACAAACCTGATACGATGCCCTCTATTTTTGAAACAACCTTTGAAACTCCTTATAGGTGTTCGAAACAACCTATTCACAGCGGTATGACTCATATGTATAATACAGCTTATATGGTTATGTGAAGAAACTTCATTTACGTGTCACTACTTCCGGGTGTTCATATCCCACATTATAGCCTATTTGTAGTGATACCAGTACGTCACGGCTTGGCTTCTGAAGATCTACAAAGAGCGGTTTAAAATAGATGTGAATTACTTAGTGAAAGCTGAAATCAGCTTAGGGAACAGCGGGGCTATTCCGCTCACGGGGATAATCGGCCTGAAATAAGAAATGTTGAAAGAATGCGCTGGTTCCCCTCAGAGTCAGAGTCATTTTGCCTTCAGTGTGTCCCATTATTTCTGTGTCATCGCATGTGGTTGCAGTAAGGGAATTTTCTGTTGCGTTATTGACAGGTCAGAAGAACAAACCCTAGAGGTAAGCGAATTGTGACGGATTATTGCCATAGTTAAAGAATTTAAACTAACAAACTTAATGTATACTAAACACAATAACATGAAATTTTAAACTCTTATTGTTGCTTGTAAGAGAACACAGCTTATGCAATGTGAAAATATTGCTGGCTCTTTTCACGAAAGTCTGATTTGCCGCATCTTTCGAAATGTCTGCACATGGGGCTATTTCGCCCCATACACGTGCGCCTACTTCCGATCAATCAAATTATTAGTTTAATAGATATTTTATCGCGAAATTCTAGAGAACACGTCTTCTTGGTTTCTTGTCAAGTGATCCGTACATACAAAAGGAAAAAGGCAAGTACTTCATTATCCGAGAAAGATATGAAACAAACAATAGCGAGTGTTATAGGATGGTTCTCTGGATAAAGTGGCAGCAATGGGCTACATGGTATCTCGAGGTGTATGTGGATGGACAGGGACGAAAAAGGATTACTTGTGGTAAATGCTTTTGATTTTGACACTGAAATACCTTGTGGCGCAATAGCCTCTTGGTTGTGTAGAATAGCCTCACCACACTGCCGTTTCTGCCTTCTTCCGATGTTTGTTTAATACTTTGTTCCTGTAAAGGAATTTCTATCTTTTATATACTGGAATATATTCACAATTAACATATCATAATTACACTACTGGCCATTAAAACTGCTACACCACGAAGATGACGTCCTACAGACACGAAATTTAACCGACAGGAAGAAGGTGCTGTGATATGCAAATGATTATCTTTCAGAGCATTCACACAAGGTTGGCGCCAGTGGCAACACCTACAACGTGCTGACATGAGGAAAGTTTCCAAACGATTTCTCGTAGACAAGCAACAGTTAACCGGCGTTGCCTGGGGAAACGTTGTTGTGATGCCTCGTTGGGTAAGGAGGAGAAATGCGTACCATCACGTTTCCGACTTTGATTAAGGTCGGATTGTAGTCTATCGCGATTGCGGTTTATCGTATCACGACATTGTTGCTCGCGTGGTCGAGATCCAATAACTGTTAGCAGAATATGGAATCGGTGGGTTCAGGAGGGTAATGCGGAACGACGTGCTGGATCCCAACGGCCTCGTATCACTAGCAGTTGAGATGACAGGCATCTTATCCGCATGGAGCCACCTCTCGATCCCTGAGTCAACAGATGGGGACGTTTGCAAGACAACAACCATCTGCACGAACAGTTCGACGACGTTTGCAGAAGCATGGACTATCAGCTCGGAGACTATGGCTGTAGTTACCCTTGACGCTGCATCACAGACAGGAGCGCCTGCGATGGTGTACTCAACGACTAACTGGGGTGCACGAATGGCAAAACGTCATTTTTCCGGATGAATCCAGGTTCTGTTTACAGCATCATGATGGTCGCATCCGTATTTGGCGACATCGCGGTGAACGCACATTGGAAGCGTGTATTAGCCATCACCATACTGGCGTATCACCTGGCGTGATGGTATGGGGTGGCATTTGTTTACACGTCTCGGTCACCGCTTGTTCGCGTTGACGACACTTTGAACTGTGGACGTTACATTTCAGATGTGTTACGACCCGTGTCTCTACCCTTCATTCGATCCCTGCGAAACCCTACATTTCAACAGCACGAGCGCATGTTGCAGGTCCTGTACGGGTCTTTCTGGATACAGAAATTGTTCGACTGCTGCCCTGGCCAGCACATTCTCCAGATATCTCACCAATTGAAAACGTCTGGTCAATGGTGGCCGTATCAAGGCCATTATTACGGCCAGACGTGGTTGTTCTGGGTACTGATTTCTCAGAATCTATGTGTGGTGTCACCGCCAGACACCACACTTGCTAGGTGGTAGCTTTTAAATCGGCCGCGGTCCGGTAGTATACGTCGGACGCGCGTGTTGCCACTGTCAGTGATCGCAGACCGAGCGCCACCACACGGCAGGTCTAGAGAGACGTACTGGCACTCGCCCCAGTTGTACAGCCGACTTTGCAAGGAAAGGTTCACTGACAACTACGCTCTCATTTGCCGAGAAGATAGTTAGCATAGCCTTCAGCTAAGTCAATTGCTACGACCTAGCAAGGCGCCGTATTCAATTGATAATTAATATTATGAAGCATGTACCGTAACGATAGATGTTCTACAATTGTGGATTAAAGTTAAGTATTCCAGAAGCTACGTACTTTTCTTTATAGCATTCATTACGTATCCTGTTTCAGACCTCACGCCAGCCTGCGTGAGTTTAAGCGCGTGCCTTTCGGCTTCCTCTCATTGTGTCTAGGCTTTCTTGTCTAGACACAACACTATGCACCCAAATTGCGTGAAAATGTAATCACATGTCAGTTCTAGTATAATATATTTGTCCAATGACTACCCGTTTATCATCTGCATTTCTCTTGGTGTAGCAATTTTAATGGCCAGTAGTGTATATCACATTGACAGAGTTCGTAAAAAGTTTCATGTCATAGTATATAGGGCTTACAGTTGAAATGGGCGGAATAGCCCAGCTCTACCCTAAAGAAGAAGCAGTATTCTTCTGCACTGGTCGTTCATGACCCACATAACGCTTATTTAATGTCGTGTAACGTCTAAAAAACTATTACGTTGTTACAGGTGACTGTTAAGAATGCACTCTAAATTTTCTTATAAAAATTACAGCTGATTAAAAAACACAGTCACCAGTTACTTGATGGCTGCAGTGTTTGTTAACTTATGAGATTATCTACTGAAATTAAGGACCTTTATATTTTCTAATTGTTGGTCGTTAACCATCGCACCCACAGAGGTTGCCTCAGCACGCACTGAGTGACCATAACGGAAATGTTATGCCTTACTTAACGTCAGTCACAGAAAAAATAGTGTCTATCAAGAAAGAAATGTGGAATTGTTCAACAGTAAGTGTGATTTAGTTCAGTTTTGGAACATGATGTGGTATTACTGAATACGGCTTAAATATTTTTGTATTCACTATGCACGCAGAACTCCTAAAAGATGTGTTTTACTCACTGTGCCAGATAATTTTAGAGAAAAAGCTGAAGTTACGTGAGACATGTACAGGGTAAAAAGTATTTAAACCGACAAACTCTGGGAGGTTGTAGGGGACATCAAAACAAATATTTTTCCCTAATGTCATTTTTTCCTATGAGGAGTATTTAAAGTGGTAGAGGAAGATTTCTCTGGCGACAAATTAATTAAACCAAGAAAAAAGTCCAGAGGGGACATATCTGGGGATCGAGCAGGCCATGGTACAGGACCACCTTTGCCAATCCACGTTTCTGGGAACCGTCGGTCCAGGAATCTACGCACACGAGGACTGAAATGTGCCGGCGCCCCGTCATGTTGGAACCACACGCGTTGTCTTGTAGAGAACGGGACGTCTTCCAGCAATTCTGGCAATGCTCTGGCGAGAAAATTGTAATAGTGCCTGCCATTTAATGGCCTAGGTAGCAGATATACGGTCCAATTAAACAGTCCCCAACAACACCGACCCACACATTAACGAATAACCGCACTTGATGAGCGCTAGTAACTGTGGCATGTGGGTTATCCTCACTCCAAACATGCGAATTGTGCATGTTGAAGACTCCATCACGCCCGAACGTTGCTTCATCGGTAAACAACACATGGGATGGAAATGTAGAATGTATTTCACACTGTCCCAGGTACCACTGCGAAAACTGTGCTCTGGTGGATAATCAACTGGTTCCAGGTTGTGGACACGCTGTAAGTGAAATGGACGTAACAATTGCTCTCGAAGGACTGTTCTTACATTCGTCTGATTCGTCCCCATGTTACGTGCAGTTGCACGAGTGCTGATTGAAGGATCCCGCTCCACATGCTGGAAGACAGCTTCCTCAACTTGCAGCGTTCTTACCGTGCGACGGCGTCCCTGTCCAGGTAATCTGCTAAATGACCTGGTCTCACGCAGACGTTGGTGCACAGCAGGAAAGGTCGTATGATGCGGGATACGGTGATTAGGATGTTGTTGTTGATAAACCCGTTGTGCAGCGCGTCTGTTGTCGTGCGCTACGTAGTATGCACCAACCATATCAGTGTACTCACTCCAGGTGTATCGCTACATTAGTAAACAGACACAATGCACTACTACACTGGTGGACAGCAGTTGCCTACAACTGAAGAGCGTAATACGTCCTCTAACAACTGAAGATCGTAATACGGCCTCTACCGGTTTAAATACTCCTCATAGGAAAAAATGACATTACGGAAAAATATTTGTTTTGATGTCCCCTACAACCTCCCAGAGTTTGTCAGTTTAAATACTTTTCACCCTGTATAAGATTTGGGAAAGGTAAACTAACGTAAACCATAATACTGGAAATACATAAATAAACATCACACATCAGAGTTTTGACACAGCAGTAGTGGTTGCTTTGTCCAGTATAATCATGAACAACTTAGAGAGACCTTCGTACAGCGTTTTCTGCTGCCGTGAATGGCACGGACTCCACCAAACAAGACGGCGCCGGGAAAGCATCCACCGAACCGCAGCCTATTATACAGCTGTAAGACATCGCAGGGTGAGTGCAGTGATTATTTCGTATACCTTTATCATTCACCATATCCTATTAAACCAGCCGATGATGCGCGTGGAGAACGACAAAGGCTACACAGCTTCACATGTTGCATAAGCGACCTGCTTTGTTTCATCTTACATTTCTGATTTTGGATACTACACGATCGGTGATGCGTACTCGAATGGTGCAGTTCTTAGCACACTATCAGCGAAATTCAGGGTTCGGATTTCTAACCTCGGCCAGCAAACGGTTTTAGCACATCTCATATACTCAGTCTGCCCGTAGGAGAGTGATCATAATTACAGAGTACATCCAGTATGATTTGTGAATAAAAATTATTTCTCGTGTTTCCATTGATTCATGGAGTTGGTTGCTCTCTTTTCTCTTGCATAACACCACGACGCCACGTGAAAAGCTTCCCCGACTGCCATACTGGCGTACAGTCACTAACTTTAATATACAGGAAGTTCTTGCGCTCGCGAACCGACTCCGTGATGATTCGATGGAGCAGAGTCAAGAGTGAATGCACGAAACTGAAATTTCGATGGTTGCTCTTTCCATATAGAGTGGAACGGTTAGAGCTACACTACTGGCCATTAAAATAACTACACCACGAAGATGACGTGCTGCAGACGTGAAATTTAACCGACAGGAAGAAGATGCTGTGATATGTAAATGATTAGCTTTTCAGAGCATTCACACAATGTTGGCGCCGGTGGCGACACATACAACGTGCTGACATGAGGAAAGTTTCCAACCGATTTCTCGTAAACAAACAGCAGTTGACCGGCGTTGCCTAGTGAAACGTTGTTGTGATGCCTAGTGTAAGGAGGATAAATGCGTACCATCACTTTTACGACTTTGATAAACGTCGGATTGTAGCCTATCGCGATTGCGGTTTATCGTATCGCGACATTGCTGCTCGCGTTGGTCGAGATCCACTGACTGTTAGCAGAATATGGAATCTGTGGGTTCAGGAGGGTAATATGGAACGCCGTGCTGGATCCCAACGGCCTCGTGTCACTAGCAGTCGAGATGACAGGCATCTTATCCTCATGGCTGTAACGGATCGTGCAGCCACGAATGGCAAAACGTCATTTTTTCGGATGAATCCAGGTTCTGCTTACAGCATCATGATAGTCGCATCCGTGTTTGGTGACATCGCGGTGAACGCACATTGGAAGCGTGTATTCGTCATCGCCATACTGGCGTATCACCCGGCGTGATGGTATGGGGTGCCATTGGTTACACGTCTTGGTCACCTCTTGTTCGCATTGGCGGTACTTTGAACAGTGGACGTTACATTTCAGATGTGTTATGACCCGTGGCTCTACCCTTCATTCAGTCCCTGCGAAACCCTACGTTTCGGCAGGATAATACACGACCGCATGTTACACGTCCTGTACGGGCCTTTCTGGATACAGGAAATGTTCGACTGCTGCCCTGGCCAGCACATTCTCCAGATCCCTCACCAATTGAAAACGTCTGGTCAATGGTGGCCGAGCAACTGGCTCGTCACAATACGCCAGTCACTACTCTTTATGAACTGTGGTATCGTGTTGAAGCTGCATGGGCAGCTGTACCTGTACACGCCATCCAAGCTCTGTTTGACTCAATGCCCAGGCGTATGAAGGGCGTTATTACGGCCAGAGGTGCTTGTTCTGGGTACTGATTTGTCAGGATCTATGCGCACTAATTGCGTTAAAATGTAACCACATGTCAGTTCTAGTATTATATATTTGTCCAATGAATACCCGTTTATCATCTGCATTTCTTCTTGGTGTAGCAATTTTAATGGCCAGTAGTGTACTTACATAACCATACGAAACGTTTATAGCTCGAATATTCCCATCGTGTATAGTGTGTTGTAAAGCAGTAACTTGTAATACGCGAGAGTTGGCTTGGAGAACTGAGTCATTCCGAAACCCTTAAGTCCGGAGACGCCAGTGTCATGATTGCGTCAGCGTTCCGGTACAAAGAGCGACTGGTTTACGCAGCCACAATTATTTCAGACGGCAGTGGGAATCACACGTATGCACAATAGTCCCGTGAATTCTTGCATAAGCACTGAATATATATCTGGTATTCGGTACAACGATAAGCAATGTATTAAGTTGGTAGCTTACTCCGCTCTTTACTAGCCAGAATAATACTGACATACAAAACACCTTTCACATCACAAGAAAATAAGACGACAGTTTCTATAAAATCTCCTTCGTTTCTTGTTCGTATATACGCTATATTACTGTCGTCGTAAATCACGCCCTCTAGATGTAATACTAGTATGGGGACGATGGAAAAGCGCTTTCTCTTTCTGTATCTTCCTCTTGCCATTATTCACATTTTCAGGCTCAGCACCCAGTGAGCAGTTATCCATACTAGTCAGCAATTATTACTTTCTGTAAGTTTACCAATGGTGTTCTCAGTTTAGCTGTTTCTATGGTATGTCTATGTGGCAGATGTTGAAGCCAGTTAGAAATTAGCAGGGAAAAGTGTGCGAAATAGCGCAAAACCACACTAAGATAGGATAGGTTACAAAACCAACAGCTGTGAATCCAGTGCTTGGATACAATTATTAAAAAGCTTTCCTCTACAATAGTAATTGATTCTTCTGTCACTCCCCAGTAGAACAAACTGATATTCGACAACGAAAAACTGGTATTAGGTTGCATCTTAAATTAACACAGCTATAATGCCGACTGTTTTCGTTTTACCTCCGTTATACGTGCAGCATATCGAACCAGATGATGTAAAGAAAATGAGATGATCGTATGACATTATTGGCCGGGAGGCCCCATCCGGGAAGTTCGGCAGCCGGGTTGCAAGTCTTACTTCAAGTGACGCCACATTGGGCGATTTGCGTGTCGGTGATGATGAAATGAAGAGGACAGCACACCACCCAGAGCGCAGAAAATCACCAACCCGGCCGGGAATCGAACCTGGGCGCGCTGCATGGTAGGCAAACACGGTACCACTCGGCTAAGCAGCCGGCTCAAATGGTTCAAATGGCTCTGAGCACTATGGGACTTAACGTCTATGGTCATCAGTCCCCTAGAACTTAGAACTACTTAAACCTAACTAACCTAAGGACATCACACAACACCCAGCCATCACGAGGCAGAGAAAATCCCTGACTCCGCCGGGAATCGAACCGGGGAACCCGGGCGTGGGAAGCGAGAACGCTACCGCACGACCACGAGCTGCGGGCTAAGCTGCCGGACACGAGATGATGTGACGCTTAAATATGGGATATTTCATTTGCTGTCTCGAACAGTTTATTCTTATTTACAATTCCCATTCTTTCATTATATCCAATCAGGAGTGTAACGCAATATTTAGTCACATTTTTCTAACCACCATTTTTTACAGTTTCCCAGCACTCTGAGGGTCTGCTTGAAACACAAGCCTCTCCACTGTCCCTCGACTCTGGGCCATTCCTCCTCTCTCTTCCGAATGCCTTCTTCAGCTCGTTTTAGCCACTTGGCCTCTTCTTTCCTTCTTGCTCTTAATCTTCATTGGTCCATTTACCTAGGCATCCTCTTCTCACACATTCACTTCACATCCTCGTACTATTTTAATTTTGTTCCCTCAATCTTCTCTTGTAGGGGCGCTCCATGTTTTACCTACATAACAGCTCTATTTCTGACCTTTCTCATTTCTATAATACTTATTTGGCTGCACAAAACTTCATTTAACTTGCTTGCATCTTACTTTTTTTCCTTTCCTTCGCGACCAGTACTTCTGCAGCGTACAACAGAACTGGGATATAGTAAGTTTGGAATATCATCTTCTTAATTTTCTGGGGGACTTGTCTCGTTCATTCCTCTCGCACTTCCCATAACTCTATTCGCTTGCCTTACACGTTCACTTATCGTTTTGTCATTTCTTCTATTTTCCTGTATTATACTCCAAAGTTATTTGGAGCTTCTCAGTGTTGCTCTCCACCCAGTGTCCTGTTAACTAAGGTCCTTCCATGTTGTGACAGCCAGCTAACATTTCTTTCAGTTACATTTTAGTCCGTACACTTATACAACTTCTTCCTGAATATTAAATATCTAATTGTTCTGTACATTCTGCTCATTCTTTCCCCACCCCATCAAATCGTCAACAAATAACACTGCTGTGATTCTGTATTCTATATCGCTTGTCACATGTGTCATTGTATTGTCAAACACCATTACGAAAAGTAACGGATGGAAAGCAGTTTCTTGTTTCAAACCAGTTCTCTGCTTCATTGCATTCTCTCTGTCCCACTCTTACACAGCTTATAAGCTGTCTTATGAAAAATATCCCGACACCTGCTACTGTACATTAGTGTGGGGAGAGTCCACCATGCGCCTTTATGTCTGCTTGAACTCTGCTTGGGACATTTCTAAATGAGGCCCCACCATTGCTTGGGACACTTTAAATGAGGTGTCTGAATGTCTGTGCAGGAATGGCAGCCCACTCTTCCTCAGCATTGGAAACCAAAGAGGGTAGTCATTCTGGACGCTGTGGTCTTTAGCGAGGTTCTAACTCATCCCAAAGGTATTCCATTATGTTCAGGACAGAATGCTGAGCAGGCCAGTCCATTTCAGGAATATTATTGTCCATAAACCATTGCCTCCTGGATGCTGCTTTATGACAGTGTGCATTGTCATGCTCATACAAACACTGCCTCTGAACAATTCGTCTACTGTTCTCAGTAAGCAATGCTATAAAATGCAATGCTATAAAATGTCTTTCCGAATTTGCTGTTTTCTTAAGCGCAATAAGGAAACCACACTCCAACCACATAAAATACCCCCCCCCCCCCAGCCAAACCGTAACACCGCCTCCTTCGTACTTCAATTCATTGTTACCGCTACACTTGATGGCTGGTAACTTTCTCCAGGCGTTAGTCAAATGCAAACACTTCCATCCGATAATCACAGGCTACAGCGTGATTCATCACTCCTAATCACTCGATTCCAGTTGTCCACTGTCTACTGGCGTTACTCTTTACGCCTCCTCAAGCGTCGCTCCGGATAATCTCCAAAAACGCGTGGTTTTTGAGGAGCTGCTTTACCATAGCAGGGCTGGGGGGGGGGGGGGGGGGGGCAAGGCTAGTTTCATCCAAATGGGGGTATTGTTCTCTTATATAAACAAACCGGTGAGTTGCCCTGGTCTAATTTAATGATCCTTATGTAAACATACCGCTCACTTGGACCCATGTTTTGTTTATTTAAGCTGGCCCTGGTGGCCGAGTGGTTCTAGGCGCTACAGTCTAGAACCGCGCGACCGCTACGGTCACAATTTCGAATCCTGCCTCGGGCTTGGATGTGTGTGATGTCCTTAGGTTAGTTAGGTTTAAGCAGTTCTAACAAATGGCAACACTGAAGCACTTGTCTGCTCTAATGAGTAAAGAGACACGTCACAGAGCATGCATGCTTAACTATACGCATATTCCATCTAGTGGGTGTAATGAGAACTAACGCTGTGATGTGATGATGATGTGCTACCGCCTTGCAGCTAAAGTTACAACTAATGATTCTGTAGACATTCATATACCACATTTGTGGAATATACAAATGTATATTGTTTGATTTATTTTGTAAAAAGATTACGTTGTGAAGAATATTGTAAAGTTATGTATTTGTCATTGTAGAGCAACATGTCTGTAGTATTAAGGAATACGTTCTCCAGCATTTTTTCTTTCATGTTTACAGGAAGAGTTTTTTATACCTTCTATAGTTTACTTCAGTCTCAAGGACATTTACATTTAACATTTTCATAGCATCACCCAGCTTTTTCGTTTCTGTAGTATGACGCTTAAGAGTTTTGTTGATGTTTCTAATTTCCGCACTATATCTGTTTATTGCTTCAATTTTTTTGTCTACATATAAATGGATCTTTGGCCTGCGCACCATTTCCTGTGTTCGAACTTTTCCATGTATATAGTGACACAGTTATGTATTGGTAAATTAACTTTTGAAATGAAACTCCTGCAAGTTTCATCTATATCGCACACCATTCACTTTTCTTGTTCTATCAATAACCGGAAACCTGCACTGCATGAGATTCCAGCCACTCTCGTATATGGTAATAAATTCATTGAATGTCATGTCAGTTCCTATATGCATTTGATATATGTGTTTGACATTCATATTGTCCTTTTCTAAAGTGATACTAAGGTTTTCATTATCATTCACCAACTGCTCAGAATCCTGCAACATATTTGTCTCAAATAAAAGGTGTCAACCCCCACATGATGGCCAAAACTGAAAAATGTCCGAATTTGAACCTGGTTTTCCCCTACAACCCCGAATATGAATACACAGTTATTGTTTCAATTGGTGGACTGTCACTGCTAGCACTTAGTGTCATATATGTTACACCATCGATGCCAAGCAATATCTCCTTTAATAGTTGGTTCTTGGGCTGAAGAAATGTTTGTTGAAATATATATAATGCTCTGAGTGGATTCCATCAGAATGTTTTAGCAGTGATATGAGATCATTTGTTTCACAGCAGTCGGATAGGCTAAGAATTGCAGCTCATATGTTATTTTAAAGGGGTGATCCAGTCTTCTACTTCTCCTGGCTTTCAGTGTCACTGCAGGACGAGTCAGTTACTATAAAGTCCTTATGACAGGGCTGTTTTGCTCATCCACTCATTGTTATGACTGTACATTCACATCACCATACAGGGGATTTCATAGAGAAATAGAAATATGCATGCAGCTCTTACGCTTATGTTCCTTTTTAAACTGTTAGAGATAGCTGGATATATAAACATGCTTAAATAAGAGTGCATTTCTATGACTATATATTTTCTTTTATTGGTGCACGACATGAACTGTAATTTTAACCCATGATTTTTTCCGATGGATTGAGAGTTTGGTATATTAACTCCAACGAAGTGGTTCATATTTTGAAGTAGAATCTGTACACATATGGTAGCCAGCTTAGCTGTTTGTGTACAACATACTGGATCGCGTAAGTGGAATACATTAGATTTTTAAATGTGTGCGCTTGTGGATGAGTACACTCTCTCTCAGTTAAACGATGTAACTGTTCATTGGAGGAACGCTGTGGAGATTGTACGATAACCTAGATTTAATAACACGGGAGGAATCTGCATTGAGGAATTTCATATGCGAATCCACTTATCAAAGTACAGGGTGATTCAAAAAGAATACCACAACTTTAAAAATGTGTATTTAATGAAAGAAACATAATATAACCTTCTGTTATACATCATTACAAAGAGTATTTAAAAAGGTTTTTTTTCACTCAAAAACAAGTTCAGAGATGTTCAATATGGCCCCCTCCAGACACACGAGCAATATCAACCCGATACTCCAACTCGTTCCACACTCTCTGTAGCATATCAGGCGTAACAGTTTGGATAGCTGCTGTTATTTCTCGTTTCAAATCATCAATGGTGGCTGGGAGAGGTGGCCGAAACACCATATCCTTAACATACCCCCATAAGAAAAAATCGCAGGGGGTAAGATCAGGGCTTCTTGGAGGCCAGTGATGAAGTGCTCTGTCACGGGCTGCCTGGCGGCCGATCCATCGCCTCGGGTAGTTGACGTTCAGGTAGTTACGGACAGATACGCGCCAATGTGGTGGCGCTCCATCCTGCTGAAATATGAATTGTTGTGCTTCTTGTTCGAGCTGAGGGAACAGCCAATTCTCTAACATCTCCAGATACTGTAGTCCAGTTACAGTAGCACCTTCGAAGAAAAAGGGACCAAAAACTTTATTGGCTGAAATGGCGAACAAATGTACAACTAAATGAAACTTTATAGCTCCCTTAATTCGCCGACAGATAGTGCTTAGCTCTGCCTTTTGTCGTTGCAGAGTTTTAAATTCCTAAAGTTGTGGTATTCTTTTTGAATCACCCTGTATTATATGAAATTCATATCGGCGTATCAAGGATTTTCAAAAGCCATCACTGGGTACAATTCACGATCTGAGATCATTCCCACGCTGAAACTTTTACTGTTGCTTCTCTTTAAACAACATGCCGAAATCGACAGCACAAAAATTTTCATGTCAGGCAGCTGCGATGCCTTTATCTCACCTGCATGAGAAAAAATGGCAGTCATATGATAAGTACTGGCGAATATTAGTGTAGTGGAACGACTTAAATGCACCTCAGCAAATTGAGGGAACTTTGACGGCTGCTCTGATACCCTGTCTGTGTGTTGCTGCTGCTGCTAGTGGAGTGTGCTTACCACTTGCGTTCCCTTATTCTGTTATTCAGGTATGTGCTGCTGCCATGGTGCAAACAATAGAAACTCAAACAGGTGCATGACCGGGTCCAACAATCAGCTTGTGCCGATTCCTGTTACGCTACAGCATAGGGGCAATGCGCTGTTGCAAAAAATAAAATTCGTAAATATTTGCAAAAAAACCATGGAATATCAATAAATGAATAATTATGAGTGTGGAGTCACCGCCAGACACCACACTTGCTAGGTGGTAGCCTTTAAATCGGCTGCGGTCCGTTAGTATACGTCGGACCCGTGTGTCGCCACTGTCAGTGATTGCAGACCGAGCGCCGCCACACGGCAGGTCTAGAGAGACTTCCTAGCACTCGCCCCAGTTGTACAGCCGACTTCGCTAGCGATGGTTGACTGACAAATTACGCTCTCATTTGCTGAGACGATAGTTAGCATAGCCTTCAGCTACGTCATTTGCTACGACCTAGCAAGGCGCCATTATCATTTGCTATTTATCTTGTGATGCATGTACCGTCAGACCGATTTTCACCAATTATGGATTAAAGTTAAGTATTCCAGAAGCTACGTACCTTTTTTGCTAGTATAATTACTTTACCTGTTCCAGACCTCACGCCAGCCTGCGTGAGCTTAAACGCGTAACTTTTGGCTACCCGTCACAGTGGATTGGCTGTCTTGCCAGTCCACAAAAATGAGAGAGATGGATGGACTAATATTTATATTCGAATGTGCCAGTCTCCATATTTTTTTATTCTGCCTGGAACTGTTGGCTGATCTCTGATTACACTTCATGATGATCCTTTCAGTATGATGTACAGAGCTTGAATGATGAAACTCACCCAATTGCATTAGTGAGAGAAAGGGAAGGGGAAGGGAAGAAGAAAGGGGAACTTCGTTTTGCCGCCTTTTGAGTCTTCCAACTGGCATAGGTCAATAGGTGAAGGGTGAGCTTAAAATGAGCTTGTATGCACACAATGGATGGGCGACCTTCCTTTTTGCCTTCATTTTTATGTCACACAATTGGCCTGCAGGTGTGGATGGAGAAGGGGACAGGGTCACCTTGACACATATGACAGGTATCAGATTATATCATGACCGTGAATTTACCACACACAGTTGCCCTAGAGGTGTGGGTGGTGACCTTGAATTGGACTGTTATCTGAATTTGTAACCATCTTGTTACACTACTCACCCCTTGTAACACATGCATTAGTGTACATTACCTTAACACGATGCTACTTCAGATGAAAGTTCTCATGCCGTTGTTTCAGTCCCTAACCCCAATATCGGCAAGGTTGTAACGTGTCCCAAGAGTGTATGGATGGACAGACTGATAAGACTCACTCTTCAGTCTAGTTAGCCATTGATCTGTGACACTGGCCACTATCTTCCTGATCATAGACCCTGTCACAGTGAACAAGACATCACCATTTTTTGTGATACTTGTTGCCTTTTTTGTGAGGGGTATGCATACAGTGGTTTGCCAAATGTGCAAAAATACCTCTAGAAGCTTACGACACACAGCATGACTGGAGATTTGTGACTCTTGGATTGTCGCGAGATCTCTAGCCGAGACAGGCAATGGTCTGGTGGACGTCTTTGTGCATTTCAGCCAAGACAACGAACATGGCGCTGGGTTATTAGTACATGATATAATTTTCCCATACAAGCTCAAATGTTCCTCCTTCCTAGAATCCTGTCCACGGTTGTGGAATAATCCTACGAGCAACTCTGAACTCTCAGGCCAGTTTCCACTATATCTGCCGGGTCTCTAACCGGTAAGCGATTTAGCCACGTGCAATGTTATCCAGTTGTGTTTGCTGCTTCTGTGCGACTTGAATGCTTTGAGGCAGATGCACACAAAATACGCTCTAGTCACAGTTACGGTCGCGAAGTGTCGTCATGGTACTGTGTTTCTTTCGCGGAACTAGAAGATCCTTAATTAACGGCGACGGTTGTATTCATTACTAGATGACAAAATACTTACACTACTGGCCATTAAAATTGCTACACCAAGAAGAAATGCAGATGATAAACGGGTATTCATTGGACAAATATATTATACTGGAACTGACATGTGATTACATTTTCACGCAATTTGGGTGCATAGATCCTGAGAAATCAGTACCCAGAACAACCACCTCTGGCCATAATAACGGCCTTCATACGCCTGGGTATTGAGTCAAACAGAGCTCGGATGGCGTGTACGGGTACAGCTGCCCATGCAGCTTCAACACGATACCACAGTTCATCAAGAGTAACGACTGGCGTATTGTGACGAGCCAGTTGCTCGGCCACAATTGACCAGACGTTTTCAGTTGGTGAGAGATCTGGAGAATGTGCTGGCCAGGGCAGCAGTCGAACATTTTCCGCATCCAGAAAGGCCCGTACATGACCTGCAAGATGCGGTCGTGCATTATCCTATTGAAATTTGGGGTTTCACAGGGATCGATCGAAGGGTAGAGCCACGGGTCGTAACACATCTGAAATGTAACGTCCACTGTTCAAAGTGCCGTCAATGCGAACAAGAGGTGACCGAGACGTGTTGTAAGGTGTCAGGCAAATCCAACACCTTCCATGAAAACCCTGACATGATAAGCAAATCCAGTAGTATGTCACATAGCTCCGACTAAATCGTGACATTAAACTAACCAAAGTAATACCAGTAACGAGTGAGGAAATGGAATACCACAGACTAACACAAGAATGCCTAAATGCATGTCATACCTTCCCACCGTGAGACACACGCAGTTCCGAGGGGAGAAACGAGAACAGAAGCCGAGAGCAGAACCGTGTTAAGCTGGAAGGCCCTACGATAAGGGACGGACACCCACGTCGCCAGCTAACCGCTAGGACCACCCCCCAGCCCATGTTAAAAGCTAGAGCCCTCCAGAAGAACAGTATAGATCTTATGATAACACAAAAAGGGCTACCCTAGCCGCAAGTTTTAGCGTGAGAATTTTTCGCGTCTCTGTTACGCCAGGACCACCCCCCGGCCCCTGTTAAAAGATAGAGCCCTCCAGAAGAACAGTATAGATCTTACGATAGCACTAAAAGGACCACACCAGCTGCAAGTTTTAGCGTGAGACTTTTTCGCGTCTCTGTTACGTTGCAAACTTTAAAAACATTGCCACACCATGAAAAGTATAACGTTTCTCATTGGATAGACAGAATTTTTGTAGGTGGAGCTTAAGGTTAACATGGAGACCCTGATTGGTCAGATGAAAACACAGCCAGATAGTTTTTTTAAACCAACTTCGGTAAATTGTAGTAAGGAGAAGTTAGGAGAGAGTTGCTACCGAGACGGCGAGGCGAGCAGAGCTGTGCTGTTCGCCGCCCCCTGACGAACACCGACAAGGTAATGAACGCACGCGATGCTGCATAACAGCGCATAAAGCTTCACTCAGAACTGCAGAAGTCTCATCTGTTACACACCCTTTTTGCGTAATACTAGTGTCGATCCTCAATTAAAGCTCATGCTGTTCACATTTGCCACTTGAAGTAAAAATCTGAAACGCGATGATTTTTCTGTTATTTAGTTATTGAGAAGCCACATCAGCCACTGTAATTTACGACAAGTTAGATAAGTAATTAAAGATAATTGAGGGTCACTGTAGACCATTTTGATAGTTTTCTCATTTGTGAAACTTAATTTAAACCTAGATTATAGATGTGATATGGCATAGGTCATCCTTCGATCCATTGTAGAACTTGGAAACCCATTCAGGGAATATTCGTTCACATTTTTTTTGAACGCAGTTGGTTTTTACCATCCTGTATTAAAACATTTCCTTTTATCAATAGTGCAATTTATAAACAATGTTTTGTGAGTAGAATAAAATTTTCAATGGTAAACGTAACTGCTTTTTCGACGTTATTTTACCAGCTAACTAAAAATAGGAAAGCTTTGAACCCCTTCCACTAAATTTAGTTAGTATTAAGATTCTTTTACAGGGACTGCAATGGAGCTGATGCTAAAGTCATTAAGTATTTGGTTATATCATCGCTAGTCTCACTGAACTCTTCTAAGCTCTACATGTCATGTGTGGTCTGACGTCTCCTTACCAGCAACAGGTCCCAGGTTCAAACTAGTCAATTCCCTAAAAAACTAAACAATGTTTTGTGAGTAGAATAAAATTTCCAATGGTAAACGTAACTGCTTTTTCGACGTTATTTTACCAGCTAACTAAAAATAGGAAAGCTTTGAACCCCTTCCACTAATTTTAGTTAGTATTAAGATTCTTTTACAGGGACTGCAATGGAGCTGACGCTGAAATCATTAAGTATTTGGTTATATCAACGCTAGTCTCACTGAACTCCTCTAAACTCTACATGTCATGTGTGGTCTGACGTCTCCTTACCAGCAACAAGTCCCAGGTTCAAACTAGTCAATTCCCTAAAAAACACGCTCAGAGCGTCGTTGCGCGAAAGTGGTAGGGAGACACGATATAGAACAACAGACACCACGCAGAATGTTAGAGTGTAACCAATGGCACCCCATACCATCACGCTGGGTGATACGCCAGTATGGCGATGACGAATACACGCTTCCAATGCACGTTCGCCCCGATGTCGCCAAACACGGATGCGACCATCATGATGCTGTAAACAGAACCTGGATTCATCCGAAAAAATTACATTTTGCCATTCGTGCACCCAGCTTCGTCGTTGAGAACACCATCGCAGGCGCTCCTGCCTGATGCAGCGTCAAGGGTAACCGCGGCCGTGGTCTCCGAGCTGATAGTCCATGCTGCTGCAAACGTCGTCGAAATGTTCGTGCAAATGGTTGTTGTCTTGCAAACGTAACCATCGGTTGACTCAGGGATCGAGACGTCGCTGCACGATCCGTTACAGCCATGCGGATAAGATGCCTGTCATCTCGACTGCTAGTGATACGAGGCCGTTAGGATCCAGCACGGCGTTCCGTATTACCCTCCTGCACCCACCGATTCCATATTCTGCTAACAGGCATCGGATCTCGACCAACGCGAGCAGCAATGTCGCGATACGATAAATCGATAGGCTACAATCCAACCTTTATCAAAGTCAGAAACGTGATGGTACACATTTCTCCTCCTTACACGAGGCATCACAACAACGTTTCACCAGCCAACGCCGGTCATCTGCTGTTTGTGTATGAGAAATCGGTTGGAAACTTTCCTCGTGTCAACACGTTGTAGGTGTCGCCACCGGCGCCAACCTTGTGTGAATGCTCTGAAAAGGTAATCATTTGCATATCACAGCATCTTCTTCCTGTCGTTAAATTTCGCGTGTGCAGCACGTCATCTTCGTGTTGTAGCAATTTTAATGGGCAGTAGTGTAATTATGTTGCACTGTTCTCGTAACTAAGAATAGAAAGGGAGTTCAAATTTTAACTACGGTTGGTTCAAATGGCTCTGAGCACTATGGGACTCAACTGCTGAGGTCATTAGTCCCCTAGAACTTAGAACTAGTTAAACCTAACTAACCTAAGGACATCACACACATCCATGCCCGAGGCAGGATTCGAACCTGCGACCGTAGCGGTCCCGCGGTTCCAGACTGCAGCGCCAGAACCGCGCGGCCACTTCGGCCGGCCCAAATTTTAACTGTAACAAATGTGGTACAAGTACCGATTATCAGGTTGTGGATAATATGATTTGCGGGTCATTCGTGCATAGTTTGGTGATTTTTGTGAACAATAAAGAAAAGAGTCTCGATGTTTTAAGTTATATTTATAACGAATATTTTAGTTTAGAATACTCTCAGATGCATGTGTCTCACGTTCTTCCGCCAGAAGATGAAGCAGGCCACAATCCCACCAACAGTCATCTCAGAAATACATTTTCATGGTTTCCAACTTCATATGGAAGGGAACGCGTGAACTCTTCACTCGTAACATGTCCGTCGCCGGTTTCTTGTCTGTTTGTTTGCCTAGTCCTTTCCCTAAGAGCTAAAAGTCAACGGTCTGCAACTCACTGAAATCTGACAGTAAAAGAAAATTGCGACACCCTCCACTGAATGTGGCTTCGAATGTTGTAATAGTGAGGAATGTGATGCTACTACTCATCTGATCGATGTTGTGAAACACAGGGTGTTACAAAAAGGTACGGCCAAACTTTCAGGAAACATTCCTCACACACAAAAAAAGAAAATATGTTATGTGGACATGTGTCCGGAAACGCTTACTTTCCATGTTGGAGCTCATTTTATTGCTTCTCTTCAAA
Organism: Schistocerca americana; assembly: GCF_021461395.2. Lineage (NCBI taxonomy): Eukaryota > Metazoa > Arthropoda > Insecta > Orthoptera > Acrididae > Schistocerca > Schistocerca americana. The sequence continues at coordinate 188,424,663 of NC_060130.1, forward strand.
TCACATTTATCATGGAATGGAAACACACAGCAACAGAACGTACCAGCGTGACTTCAAACACTTTGTTACAGTAAATGTTCAAAATGTCCTACGTTAGCGAGGATACATGCATCCACCCTCCGTCGCATGGAATTCCTGATGCGCTGATGCAGCCCTGGAGAATGGCGTATTGTATCACAGCCGTCCACAATATGAGCACGAAGAGTCTCTACATTTGGTACCGGGGTTGCGCAGACGAGAGCTTTCAAATGCCCCCATAAATGAAAGTCAAGAGGGTTGAGGTCAGGAGAGCGTGGAGGCCATGGAATTGGTCCACCTCTACCAGTCCATCGGTCACCGAATCTGTTGTTGAGAAGCGTACGAACACTACGATTGAAATGTGCAGGAGCTCCATCGTGCATGAACCACATGTTGTGTCGTACTTGTAAAGGCACATGTTCTAGCAGCATACCGTATGAAATCATGATAACGTGCTCCATTGAGCGGAGGTGGAAGAACATGGGGCCCAATCAAGACATCACCAACAATGCCTGCCCAAACGTTCACAGAAAATCTGTGTTGATGACGTGATTGCACAATTGCGTGCGGATTCTCGACAGCCCACACATGTTGATTGTGAAAATTTACAATTTGATCACGTTGGAATGAAGCCTCATCCGTAAAGAGAACATTTCAACTGAAATGAGGATTGACACATTGTTGGATGAACCATTCGCAGAAGTGTACCCGTGGAGGCCAATCAGCTGCTGATAGTGCCTGCACACGCTGTACATGGTACGGAAACAACTGGTTCTCCCGTAGCACTCTCCATACAGTGGCGTGGTCAACGTTACCTTGTACAGCAGCAACTTCTCTGACGCTGACATTAGGGTTACCGTCAACTGCACGAAGAATTGCCTCGTCCATTGCAGGTGTCCTCGTCGTTCTAGGTCTTCCCCAGTCGCGAGTCATAGGCTGGAATGTTCCGTGCTCCCCAAGACGCCGATCAATTGTCGGGACACCTTCGTTCTGGAAATCTGTCTCGATACAAACGTACCGCGCCACGGCTATTGCCCTGTGCTAATCCATACATCGAATGGGCATCTGCCAACTCCGCATTTATAAACATTGCACTGACTGCAAAACCACGTTCGTGATGAACACTAACCCGTTGATGCTACTTACTGATGTGTTTGATGCTAGTACTATAGAGCAATGAGTCGCATGTCAACACAAGCACCGAAGTCAACATTACCTTCCTTCAATTGGGCCAACTGGTGGTGAATCGAGGAAGTACAGTACATACTGACGAAACTAAAATGAGCTCTAACATGGAAATTAAGCGTTTCCGGACACATGACCACATAACATCTTCAGGAATGTTTCCTGAAAGTTTGGCCGTACCTTTTTGTAGCACCCTGTATATTTCTGGTCACGAAATACATATATGACGAAATCATTCGCGAGTGACTAATTGCGATGCCTGAGAACCGAGACGTGAGCAACTAATTGACGCTGGTGTAGTCAACAAAGTGCGTTCGTTTGACGAAGGGAGCGAACACGAGGCGGTCGAGGAAACCGTTCTCATGCACACTGAGAAACATAAATGCGTTGATATGTTATTAGAGTATGTAGAAACATGCGTTTATCTACACCGATATTTTGATTCTTAGGAAAATGGTAACTGTCGAAGAAAAAAAATGGAGTGAAACAGAAACAGAAAAAAATGAGCGATTACTTCCCGAGACTGAACTGAAACAAACGGATACAAAATGTGTTTTATGTATCGTCTTCTAAATAAGTTGTCATGTTCGGGCGAGTAAGGCGTAAGTAATGCAGTGTCATTTCAGATGTGACATATAACATCTTCTGTAAATAAAAGAATTAGCAGTTTCAGGTAAGCCGGCCGGGGTGGCCAAGCGGTTCTAGGCGCTACCGTCTGGAACCGCGCGACCGCTACAGTCGCAAGTTCGAATGCTGCCTCGGGCATGGATGCGTGTGATGTCCTTAGTTTAGTTAGGTTTAAGTAGTTCTTAGGGGACTGATGACATCAGAAGTTGAGTCCCATAGTGCTCAGAGCCATTTGAACCATTTTTTTTAGTTTCCGGTAAAAAAAAGTGTGTATTTTTGATTATCCATATTTTTCTGTCATCGGTGTAGTCTCGATTCAGGATAATAAGGAGCCTGCTGAACTATGGTTTCTCGTTATAGATACGTGCGAACGTATGTAAGAATAAAACGATGAAAGATATCGTGGATCACATTATCCCATGTGAGGGGAACAGAAGGTGTCCGTTTCGAAAAGAGAACACGCTACCTGTACGTTATAAATTCATACCATCATATCATAACAAACCAGGTCTTTTGCCAGATGGCCTGCTGTAACGTTTTGGAGCTGTAATTCTGTTCGGTTTCTAGCAAAGTTCAACATTTTGTTAGCATTGTTTTGAGATAAGAGGGCTTTGACGTCCCTTATCAGTATTGTGTACCTTTATCGATACGATTCTTCTGCCGCTATCGTGACCTTTTCGACAGGTACTTATTTCACAAGTATGCGTATAGATGCAAGGAAATATTTTACTATCTAAACACGATAATTGATGATAATCGATACATCTATCATCAACATTTCTTCTGATCAGATTATCGTTTAGCTGCGTGAGATGCATCCGTCAAGTGTCACGTGTACGTTTCAAGGGCTATCTCCGTAATTAAGACCAACTTGCTTTCAGCTGTGCGCATCAAATAGCGCTGAATATAACGACAATCTGTGGTGTAAAATGAAGCGAAATAGGTGCCCGCGGCACAGACGTCCACATCAGAACCATGTAAGGTACATTGCTATTCCTGTTGACGGAATGAAATTGACTGTAAAACACTATAATTCAAAGTCTGAATTTTCATTTGTTCTGAATAAACGAATAGCTTTAGCTGTTTTTTTTTTTTTATAAGCACAATGCGACACAACTCCGTACTCATCTTCAAGAATATACACTGACAGAAAAAATAGCACCACCAAAAATAATTAATGTAGAGTAATGAAATTTTGGGAACACATTTGTCTGTTATGTTGTTGTTGTTGTTGTGGTCTTCAGTTCAGAGACTAGTTTGATGCAGCTCTCCATATTACTCTATCCTGTGCAAGCTTCTTCATCTCCCAGTACCTACTGCAACATACATCCTTCTGAAGCTGTTTAGTGTATTCATCTCTCGGTCTCCCTCTTCGATTTTTACCCTCCACACTGCCCTCCAATACTAAATTAGTGATCCCTTGATAGCTCAGAATATGTCCTACCAACCGATCCCCTCTTCTAGTCAAGTTGTGCCACAAACTTCTCTACTCCCCAATTCTATTCAGTACTTCCTCATTAATTATGTGATCTACCCATCTAATCTTCAGCATTCTTCTGCAGCACCACATTTCGAAAACTTCTATTCTCTTCTTGTCCAAACTATTTATCGTCCATGTTTCACTTCCATACATAGCTACACTCCATACAAATACTTTCAGAAATGACTTCCTGACACTTAAATCTATATTCGATGTTAACAAATTTCTCTTCTTGAGAAACGCTTTCCTTGCCATTGCCAGTCTATATTTTATATCCTCTCTACTTCGACCATCATCAGTTATTTTGCTCCCCAAATAGCAAAACTCCTTTACTACTTTAAGTGTCTCATTTCCTAATCTAATTCCCTCAGCATCCCCCGACTTAATTCGACTACATTCCATTATCCTCGTTTTGCTTTTGTTGATGTTCATGTTAGATCCTCCTTTCAAGACACTGTCCATTCCGTTGAACTGCTCTTCCAAGTCCTTTGCTGTCTCTGACAGAATTACAATGTCATCGGCGAACCTCAAAGTTTTTATTTCTTCTCCATGGATTTTAATACATACTCCGAACTTTTCTTTTGTTTCCTTTACTGCTTGCTCAATATACAGACTGAATAACATCGGGGAGAGGCTACAACCCTGTCTCACTCCCTTCCCAACCACTGCTTCCCTTTCATGTCCCTCGACTCTTATAACTGCCATCTGGCTTCTGTACAAATTGTAAATAGCCTTTCACTCCCTGTAGTTTACCCCTGCCACCTTCAGAATTTGAAAGACAGTATTCCAGTCAACATTGTCAAATGCTTTCTCTAAGTCTACAAATGCTAGAAACGTAGGTTTGCCTTTCCTTAATCTATTTTCTAAGATAAGTCGTAGGGTCAGTATTGCCTCACGTGTTCCATCATTTCTACGGAATCCAAACTGATCTTCACCGAGGTCGGCTTCTACCAGTGTTTCCATTCGTCTGTAAAGAATTCGTGTTAGTATTTTGCAGCTGTGACTTGTTAAACTGATAGTTCGGTAATTTTCACATCTGTCAACACCTACTTTCTTTAGGATTGGAATTATTATATTCTTCTTGAAATCTGAGGGTATTTCGCCTGTCTCATACATCTTGCTCAGCAGATGGTAGAGTTGTGTCAGGGCTGGCTCTCCGAAGCGCCAGCCGGGGTCGCCGAGCGGTTCTAGGCGCTAAAGTCTGGAACCGCGCGACCGCTACGGTCGCAGGTTCGAATCCTGCCTCGGGCATGGATGTGTGTGATGTCTTTAGGTTAGTTAGGTTTAAGTAGTTCTACGTTCTAGGGGACTGATGACCTCAGAAGTTAAGTCCCATAGTGCTCAGAGCCATTTGAACCATTTCTCCCAAGGCTATCAGCAGTTCTAATGGAATGTTGTCTACTCCCGGGGCCTCTATCTAGGTAACATATTTAAGTGATTAACTTAGCAATATCACACGTTAATGTATGTGCGAGGTAAGCCATTGCATATGTGAAAAGCTGGCACAGTAATAACCAGTGTAACAGCCAGAATGTTGAATGCAACCATGCAAACGTGCAAGCATTGTGTTGTACAAGTGCCAAATGTCAATTTGTGGGTTGGAGCTCAATGCCTGTTGTACCTGGTGGATCAATACAGGGATGAGCCGGCCGAAGTGGCCGTGCGGTTAAAGGCGCTACAGTCTGGAACCGCAAGACCGCTACGGTCGCAGGTTCGAATCCTGCCTCGGGCATGGATGTTTGTGATGTCCTTAGGTTAGTTAGGTTTAACTAGTTCTAAGTTCTAGGGGACTAATGACCTCAGCAGTTGAGTCCCATAGTGCTCAGAGCCAACCAATACAGGGATGTTCAATGGTGTTTGTGGTTGCCGCTGGAGTTGTTATCCGATGATGTCCCATATGTGCTCAATTGGAGACAGATATGGTGATCGAGCAGGCCTAGACAAAATGTCGACACCTTGTAGAGCATGTTGGATTAAAGCAGAGGTATGCGGGCGTGCGTTATCCTGCTGGAAGACACCGCCTGGAATGCTGTTCTTGAATGGCAGCACAGCAGGTCGAATCACCAGACTGACGTACAACTTTGCTGTCAAGGTGCGTCGGATAACCACGAGAAAGTTCCTGCTATCATGCGAAATCGCAACGTAGGGCATAGACCCTGGTATAGGCCCAGTGGTGGTCATTGGTTGGTCAGGAGAAGGCCAGCTGAGATCATACAACCAATTTGTCACCGTGACCATCACTGGCACCGAGGCGGAACCAGCATTCATCAGAAAACACAAAAGACCTCCACCCTCCCCTCCAACGAGCTCTCACTTGGCACCATTTAAGTCGCAAGTGCCAGTGATTTGGGGTCAGCGGAATGCACGCTGCAGGGCGTCTGGGTCGGAGCTGTCCTTGAAGTAACCGATTTTTAACAGTCCTTTGCGGCACTGTGGTGCCAAATGCTGCTCAAATTGTTGCCGCATATGCAATACGATGCGCCAGAGCCGTGCGCCGAACACGATGACCATCCCTCTCGGTAGTGCCACGTGGCCATCTGGAGCTCGGTCTTCTTGCATCGCTGCCAGCAATCATGTACAATGGCTACATTCCTGACAAGTCTTTCTGCAGAAGGAACATCCAGCTTCTTGTAGCCCTATTACACGACCCCTTTCAAACTCAGTGTGGTGCTAATAATAGCATTCTTGACTAACATCAACTCACCATGTCCAGTCTCAAAAGCAGCTACTGCTCACAGCTGGTGCAGCGCGTTTTTAAAGCAGACCTGATTTGCATCCTTATAGTGGCGGTACTAGCGCCGCTCTTACGCAATTAGCGACAAATTTGAATAGATATCATCTTCGAGATGTAGAAACACGCCTGTCAACTTTCGTTTATGTTGCACAACTCCATCCTGGTGTCTGGATTTTTTTCCGTCAGTGTATTTGACAGAGTCGGGTTGTAAGCCGTGATGGCAAAATGGTTCAAATGGCTCTGAGCACTATGGGACTTAAAAGCTGTGGTCATCAGTCCCCTAAAACTTAGAACTACTTAAACCTAACTAACCTAAGGACATCACACACATCCATGCCCGAGGCAGGATTCGAACCTGCGACCGTAGCAGTCGCGCGGTTCCGGACTGCGCGCCTAGAACCGCGAGACCACCGCGGCCGGCTAAGCCGTGATTGTTGTGCTCCTATATAACAGTGTTGACCTCATTTGTGTTCAAAACACAAACCGTGTGTGCCTCAGAAACTGATTTGCCAGTACACAAGCAATCAATGGTATGCAGTTAGTTAGGACAGGCATGTTTAGGTTAGTGTGTTTCCTTCTGCCTTTTTACACTACTGGCCATTAAAATTGCTACACCAAGTCAAAATGCGGATGATAAATAGGTATTCATTGGACAAATATATTATACTAGAACTGACATGTGATTACATTTTCACGCAATTTGGGTGCATAGATCCTGACAAATCAGTACCCAGAACAACCACCTCTGGCCGTAATAACGGCCTTGATACGCCTGGGCATTGAGTCAAGTAGAGCTTGGATGGCGTGTACAGTTACAGCTGCCCATGCAGCTTCATCACGATACCACAGTTCATCAAGAGTAGTGACTGGCGTATTGGGACGAGCCAGTTGCTCGGCCGCCATTGACCAGACGTTTTCAATTGGTGAGAGATCTGGAGAATGTGCTGGTCAGAGCAACAGTCGAACATTTTCTGTATCCAGAAAGGCCCGTACAGGACCTGCAACATGCGGTCGTGCATTATCCTGCTGAAATGCAGGGTTTCCTAGGGATCGTATGAAGGGTAGAGCCACGGGTGATACGCCAGTATGGCGATGACGAATACACGCTTCCAATGTGCGTTCACCGCGATGTCGCCAAACACGGATGCGACCATCATGATGCTGTAAACAGAAACTGGACTCATTCGAAAAAACGACGTTTTGCCATTCGTGCACCCCGGCTCGTCGTTGAGTACAACATCGGGGGCGCTCCTGTCTGTGATGCAACGTCAAGGGTAACCGCAGCCATGGTCTCCGAGCTGATAGTCCATGCTGCTGCAAACGTCGTCGAACTGTTCGTGCAGATGTTTGTTGACTTGCAAACGTCCACATCTGTTGACTCAAGGATCGAGACGCGGATGCACGATCCTTTACAGCCGTTAAAGCCAGATGCCTGTCATCTCGACTGCTAGTGATACGAGGCCGTTGGGATCCAACACGGCGTTCACGTATTACCCTCCTGACCCCACCGATTCTATATTCTGCTAACGGTCATTGGATCTCGACCAACGCGACCAGCAATGTCGCGATACGATAAACCGCAATCGCGATAGGCTACAATCCGACCTTTATCAAAGTCGGAAACGTGATGGTACGCATTTCTCCTCCTTACACGAGGCATCACAACAACGTTTCACCAGGCAACGCCGGTCAACTGCTGTTTGTGTATGAGAAATCGGTTGGATACGTTCCTCATGTCAGGACGTTGTAGGTGTCGCCACCGGCGCCAACCTTGTGTAAATGCTGTGAAAAGCTAATCATTTGCATATTACAGCATCTTCTTCCTGTCGGTTAAATTTCGCGTCTGTAGCACGTCATCTTCGTGGTGCAGCAATTTTAATGGCCAGTAGTGTATAAGAACCAGCAGACTGTGAACTACATCAGTTTCAACAGTGTCAGAGAGAGGTAACTAACTCAGCTGCATTCGAGTTGTGGAATCAACCGGCGGTGGTCTTCTTGAAGAAATGACCTGTAATTCGACTGAAACCATCTGCGGAAACGATAGAAATTCTAATTAAGTATTAGGAGACAGATATCGAACGCCGCTCCTTTCAAGAAATAGACAGCTACGTTAATCAGCTAGAGGGCTCTGTCAGTATAGCCTTCTCGTATATGCAAAACTTCTACTTCACAACACAGAAAAACTTCTTAATGAGACTTACCCTTCTAAATTCATACTGTCCAGCCTGGTCTTAATTTTCAGTTGTTTCTTCACTTCTCTCACATTCAACCTCTCATCATCTCCTTACAAAAACATGTAATGTTGATTTGTAACACTTTTCTATCCGTCGTTCCAAATTAAAATATCCTGTATCGGATGGTAAGTTGTAGAACACACCTTTCAAGGCAGGATAGCATTAGCAGTAGCCGATTAGGTATGAGTAGTATAGCAGAGGGCATACGAGAAAAGATAACGATAGTATCTCAAGGTCACTTTCAATGTCATGTTGCACCTGAGGCAGTTGTGTTTCTTATCTCCAAGATCTTCCCGGCCTAACCCGCCACCCATGTATATTCTGTCCTGCCCATGCCCGTGAGGCAATTGTATGTGGTACATTCAAGGTCACCCTCTACCCCTCCCTCACTGAACCAATGTGTTGGCTTAAAAAAGATGGGAAACCTCTGGAACCATGGGAATCAAATTCCCCTTGCCATTTTTATTATCAGAATCAGATAGCGCGAGTCTCATCATTTTATGTGTGTATAACGCAGTGAAAGAGTCACCATGAAGTGCCAGTAGCAGCAGAAGCAGCAGCAGCATGGATCAGCCCATGTAACCAGTTAGAATAACAAGAAGACTGGCAAATTTGAAAAATAATTATTTGTCTATCTATTTTTATTAATATTAATATTGTTATTATTCGTTTATTAACATATTCGTTTATACTTACATTTGGTTACTTATTTTGCAACAGTGCACTGCGCCCCTGATGCAGTACAAGCAGAACCGCTGGACTAGGATACTCATATGTTCGAGCTATATTGTATGCACCACCTCAACAGCCCACAAAAAGTTTTCCTGGTTTATCGGACTATCCTGTATCGCTCCCACAGTGGCAGCAGCAGTGGCCAGAACTACCTCGAGTCTCAGTTAACAGCCACCAGCATACTGCTCTTTGTCATAGCACATAATTTAGTGGATCTAAATGTGTGAATGTAATACTAGCACTGGACAGTGACACTGATGTAGCAACTGGAGTAGAGAATGTTCCATGTGTTGGCATTAAAGCACGGCATATGTGGTAGAAATGGGGCTATCTGTGGAGTACAGTGGACTACACAGAGAGGAATACGAAAACTGAGTACAACCCCTCATATATATCTACAAATGTCTGAACAACTGGTGTCCACATGTTAAGGTGCATAGTATGACTTTATGAACTAGTTGCATCAGCAGAGTATAAATATGAATCTATTAAAGCAGCCTATAACTGCTTATATTCATCCAGTACCAGAGTCTACAAATGTAGATCCTATACATCTGTAGAAGCTAAATTTACAGACAGAATACTTAGGTACATACTTGCTCCTAAGAGTTGAATACTATACAGACTGAATGTCAGGTGTACGTAAAACAGTCATTTGCAAAATATTGCAGAACAGAATGACTGTAAAAATTTATGACAATATCAAAGTGTATATACACATTTAAAAAAATATATCTTATTTTCCACTTCATTCCCATCCTACCATCCAAATTCTGTATAACTACAGCTCGATGGGGAGCTATGCTACTGATTTTGTCAAAAGAAGAAGCATGCATATAAACTATCGCTATTTACCAAGTGTCAATGCTCACGCACAAGTCTTGATACGCTGCCCACATGTGCATACATTCATAATGCTCTTGCTAATAGCCAACGCCTTACTAGTGACCTTGTGTATTAAAGAGAGACATACCTATTGCAGTGCTTCCTCCTTCCCTGATAGCAGCCAGCACATAAGTGTGAAATAAGGGTAGTAAAAAGTCATAGTCACTATGGCTTAGTGAGTAAGGCGCTAAATTTCTAAACAAAATAGTTTCCCATTAACATAACCCAACCAGCTTGCTAAGCTATGATGGCTACACATATTATTATATCTAGGAAAGAAAATAATAAAGTGAGAGAACATTTATTTATTCCTTCCTGTTTACAACCATTACAGTGCAATTTAATAGGAAGAGAGCCATCAATCTCACATTGTGTATTCATATAATAGTGTTTATAGCAAGGCTCATACACAGAAATAAGTACGAGGGCAGTTCAATAAGTAATGCAACACTTTTTTTTTCTCGGCCAATTTTGGTTGAAAATACCTGAAATTTCTTGTGGAATATTTTCAAACATTTCCGCTTCGTCTCGTATAGTTTCATTGACTTCCGACAGGTGGCAGCGCTGTACGGAGCTGTTAAAATGGCGTCTGTAACGGATGTGCGTTGCAAACAACAGGCAGTGAACGAGTTTCTTTTGGCGGAAAACCAGGGCATCTCAGATATTCATAGGCGCTTGCAGAATGTCTACGGTGATCTGGCAGTGGACAAAAGCACGGTGAGTCGTTGGGCAAAGCGTGTGTCATCATCGCCGCAAGGTCAAGCAAGACTGTCTGATCTCCCGCGTGCGGGCCGGCCGTGCACAGCTGTGACTCCTGCAATGGCGGAGCGTGCGAACACACTCGTTCGAGATGATCGACGGATCACCATCAAACAACTCAGTGCTCAACTTGACATCTCTGTTGGTAGTGCTGTCACAATTGTTCACCAGTTGGGATATTCAAAGGTTTGTTCCCGCTGGGTCCCTCGTTGTCTAACCGAACACCATAAAGAGCAAAGGAGAACCATCTGTGCGGAATTGCTTGCTCGTCATGTGGCTGAGGGTGACAATTTTTTGTCAAAGATTGTTACAGGCGATGAAACATGGGTTCATCACTTCGAACCTGAAACAAAACGGCAATCAATGGAGTGGCGCCACACCCACTCCCCTACCAAGAAAAAGTTTAAAGCCATACCCTCAGCCGGTAAAGTCATGGTTACAGTCTTCTGGGACGCTGAAGGGGTTATTCTGTTCGATGTCCTTCCCCATGGTCAAACGATCAACTCTGAAGTGTATTGTGCTATTCTTCAGAAATTGAAGAAACGACTTCAGCGTGTTTGTAGGCACAAAAATCTGAACGAACTTCTCCTTCTTCATGACAACGCAAGACCTCACACAAGTCTTCGCACCCGAGAGGAGCTCACAAAACTTCAGTGGACTGTTCTTCCTCATGCACCCTACAGCCCCGATCTCGCACCGTCGGATTTCCATATGTTTGGCCCAATGAAGGACGCAATCCGTGGGAGGCACTACGCGGATGATGAAGTTATTGATGCAGTACGACGTTGGCTCCGACATCGACCAGTGGAATGGTACCGTGCAGGCATACAGGCCCTCATTTCAAGGTGGCGTAAGGCCGTAGCATTGAATGGAGATTACGTTGAAAAATAGTGTTGTGTAGCTAAAAGATTGGGGAATAACCTGGTGTATTTCAATGCTGAATAAAACAACCCCTGTTTCAGAAAAAAAATGTGTTGCATTACTTATTGAACTGCCCTCGTACATTACTCTTACACACTTGAGGTACACAGTGAAATCTGTGTGAAATAGCACATAACAAAGCCATAAATTGTGTAGGAAACAAATAATAGTCCGGAACAATGCGTTATGGGTGGGTGCGAGGAGGTGACATATTAAAACTCGGCGAGAACTTTCCAAATGATTTATTTGTTTCCACTACAGCACTCCTTTCACCTCTGTCTGCGTCACAACGGAAGCACACCAGCGCAATGCAACGCTGTGTCGTGCAGGCCTTGTACGCCAGCAGAGTTGTGGCGTCGTAAGGATGCCGCATTTGACTTGGCGGTCTGCGTCCCCGCCGACTCGGCACAGCTCGGTGTGAGCTGCACGCTGCCAGCTGCGTCCTCGCCGGCATGGCTAAGAATGCGGCGGCAATGACCGCCCGTGATCCGGCGTCCGAATCTGCGGCCCTCGCCACTTAAGTCTATGGCGTGTGTCGGGAGCCGAGACGACTGCCCACAGTAGCGAGCCGAAGAGTGGCCCACCGCTGGCTGTCTGCGGACCCCGCCTCGGCCTCAGAGGGTCGAACCAATGACCCGCCGTGGACTGGGATGCTGACGCCCCATCTGTTGCTGCGTGTAGCCCGGTGGTGTGACATGCCTCGCCATCCAGGAGACTTGCCACACTTCAATAAATCTCGTTAGAAAACAACACCTATTCATACTTGGCTGTGCGCCTGTTTTGCCAAGCATGCCAGTTCGCATCACGTACACGTAACACTTAGGTTGGCCAGTGGTCCTCTTCTGCCTGTGACTTGTGCCATGGAAACTGCTGTGTGCGCCCACTCCAGCAGTTCTACGTCCCTGTGGCCTCTATTTGCCTTCGCAACCGCTGGTGTGCATAGCTTACTGCAATCCGGTCCACACCTGTGCTCCGAATATCGCACAAAACTAGTTTTCCTTATCCTAAATGGCGGTGCCGCTACAAATGTTTTCCAGCCTTTTAAAATACGTAAACCCTTTCCAATTACAAAAATTCTGGTCACTCTCCCCACAGAGCCGTAATGGAACTATGTCAGTGATTTCGAAGGCAACCTATTTAATTTAATTTCTATTCCTACTATACTGATTGGGGAATCAGATACACTATGCAAGGTGCACGCAGCGCTCTGCGGGCAGGGGCATATACACTGTAGAACCAATGAAACTGGTATACCTGCCTAATATCGTGTGCACGCAGAAGTGCCGTATCATGACATCGCAAGGACTCAACTAATGTCTGAAACTGTGCTGGAGGGAATTGATACTATGAATCCTGCAGGGCTGCCCATGAACCCGTAAAAATACGAGGGGATGGAGATCTCTTCCGAACAGCACGTTGCAAGACATCACAGATGTGCTCAATAACGTACATGTCTGGGGAGTTTGGTGGCCAGTGGAATGGTTTAAACTCAGAAGAGTGTTCCTGGAGCATCCCTGTAGCAATTCTGGACGTGTGGCGTGTCGCATTGTCCTGCTGGAATTGCCCAAGTTCGTCGAAATGCACAATGGGCATGAATGTATGCAGGTGATCAGACAGGATGGTTACGTATGTGTAACCTGTCAGAGTTTTATCTAGACGTATCAAGGGTCCCATATCACTAAAACTGCATGCGCCCCACACCATTATAGAGCCTCCACCAGCTTGAACAATCCCCTGCTGACATGCAGGGTCCATGGATACATGAGATTGTCTCCATACCCGTACACGTCCATCCACTCGATACAATTTGAAACGAGACTCGTCCAAGCAGGCAACATGTTTCCAGTCATCAACAGTCCAGTATCGGTGTTGACGGCCCCCGGCGAGGCGTGAGGCTTCGTAACGTGCAGTCATCAAGGGTACACGAGTGGGTCTTCGGCTGCGAAAGCCCATATCGATGATGTTTCGTTGCATGTTTCGCACGCTGACACTTGTTGATGGCCCAGCATTAAAATCTGCAGCAATCTGCGGAAGGGTTGCACGTCTGTCACGTCGAACGATTCTCTTCAGTCGTCGTTGGTCCCATTCTTGCAGGATCTTTTCCAGCCGCAACGATGTCAGAGTTTGATGTTTTACCGGATTCGTGACAACATTCACGGTTCACTCGTGAACTAGTCGTCCCGGAAAATCCCCAGTTCATCGCTCCCAACCCCGTATTCTGTCTGTTTGCATATCTTTGTATTTGAATATGCATGGCTATACCAGTTTCTTTGGCGCTTCAATGTATATTGTTGGCCGCATTGAAGGCATGGGGCGGGGGGGGGGGGGGGGGGGGGGGGAGAGATAAAGAGTCAGCAGTCGCATAGGTGCGCGTTTTTGCTCGCTTCAATCAGTTGTCCGAATACGCCAGCGCGTACGGACGTGACTATTGTCTCTTTGCGATTAGCTCAGAGCGAACATAAAATGGAGATCTATGCAGTACTACTCCTCTGGCAGTGGCGGAAGCGAACCAAAGTCAAGAAATACACTTTATCTAAAAATGGCTCTGAGCACTATGGGACTTAACATCAGTGGTCATCAGTCCCCTAGAACTTAGAACTACTTAAACCTAACTAACCTAAGGACTTCACAGACATCCATGACCGAGGCAGGATTCGAACCTGCGACCGTAGCGGTCACGCGGTTCCAGACTGAAGCGCCTAGAACCGCACGGCCACACCGGCCGGCTACACTTTATCATGACAATTATTTGAAGTACGAATTTACTGTAATGAATAATAAACCTCTATCTGTAATTTGTGGCGAAGTATTCCCGCGTGAGAGTATGAAACCACCAAAGCTTATACGTCGCCTGTCGACTAATAATTTCAAGGAAGATGACAGTCCATTGGTTTTCTTCCAAAGGAAAGTGAAAGTCCTTAGCTTGCAGCAGTCTTCCATTATTCAAGTAATAAAATAGTAGTGTTATTTGAGGTCAAAACTAATATTATGTTAATGATTGTTTATTTGTTTTTCTCGTTTAACAATATTTTTATCTGATTCTGGATATCCAGTGTCAAACAGAAAGCTTTGTTAGCTAGATACCGAGTCGCTACAGCAGGGTTGCCGAGATTCCGGATGACGAGAGTCTTATTTTGGCAGCAGTCCTGAGTATCGTTGAAATTACAGTAGCTAAGCGGGATACAAGCTAAAATGCGTACCACTTTCCGATAATACCACTGAACGCTGAATAAACGATATGTTCAGTTATACTCAAGAACAATTAGTCGAAAAATTAAAGAAGAGCCCACATTTTATTTTACAGTTTGATGAATCTACTGTTGTTTCAGACTGCGCTCAGTTTATGATATTTGTAAGCTTTGAAACAGCTGAAAGTATCTTGGAAGACATTTTATTTTCCAAGGCACTTCTTGCGAACACTACTGGCCAGTGTTTTTGAAAGATGTTTTTGGAAAACACTCGTAACTACGAGACTCATTGAAGAAAATCTGTCGACATTTGTGGCGATGGTGTCAAAGCCGTAACTAACAATAAAAATACAGCGTTGCGGAATTAAAATCAATAATGCCAAATGTTTCACGGACACACTGCTTTCTTAACTGATACGCTCTGGCCCCCACGGTTATACCTTCTGATTTAAATAATGGGCTTAAAGAGGTGATCAGATTTGTGACCTCTATTAAAGGTTGCAAACTCGACTGTTTAGAATCATTTGTGAAGAAATGGGTTCGCGCCATTAGAGCCTCCTTTATTACACGGAGGTCAGGTGGTTTACCAAAGGAAAGCAATTGACACGAGTTCTGGAACTAAAAGCTTAATTGTTAATGTTTTTACAAGATTCTAAATCTGAATGTGGGAATTATTTTTGTGGCCCTGTTTGGCTATTAAAATTAGCACTTCTCGCTGATCTTTTTAATCATCTAAATATTTTAAACAAGAGCTTCCAAGGCAGAGAGGAGAAACGGCCAAGGATAAAATCTAAGGATTTCTCGCAAAATTACGTTTGTGGTCACCGTCTTTATAAAAGATGACGTTTAAGTCTTTTCCTTGCCTTCAGAATAGTGTCGAAGAAATTTCAATGAACCAGTCGGTGGTAGCAAGTTCCCACATTCATTGTATGATACAGAGCTTGCATAATTTGGAAGAGAAATCGTTGAGTTACTTTCCAGAACTGAACTCTGAAGCTGACAACAGGCGTAGATGGATATCTTTCTTGGATATGTCAGTACAACTGGTTGATCAGAGAACGAGGATGAAAGAAACACGTGTAGATTTTGCTGCTGATAGTATGCTTAAAATGGAATTTAATTCTCAGGGGACTGACATCTTCTGGATGAAAAGAAGAATATCCACATCTGACAAGGAAAGCTTTCAAATTATTAGTGCCATTCGCCACTCCTTACGTATGTGAATTAGCCTTCTCTTCAATGACGAACATAAAAACTAAGAAGAGAAATAGGCTGCAATTAGAAAATGACTTCAAAATATCTGTCTCAAAAACAGAACTACGATTTGAGATATTACTAATAAATAAACAGGCACAGTATTTGCATTGAAACGGTTATATTTTTATCGCAGTGTAGGCCTACAATCCTGCTTACTTTTAGCTGGTTAAGTGACATCCATGACAAATATCGCTGGTGTCTACCTATGAATTATAACAGTTAAAACAAAAAAATTCTGAAAATTGTCAAGTATGATTTTGAATAATACGAATGAGAGATGTTAGTCATTAATCATTAAATTGTAGTTGTGCCAACAAAGCGCGGTACATTTTCATATAATCGCTGAATCTTACCATTATTGTTATTGACTTTACTCTTGATGGTATGCCTCACGCTCTGCGGGGAAGAAATGACAATGAGGTAAAAGAAAATACAAACTTCCCTTAACGAGAACCTTCTATAAGGAGTTATTCGCATAACGAGCAATACACTATGTAATTTTGTGAATGCTTGAATCGCTTAACGAGTAATGTTTCGTGTAACGAGGCTGTTGAGTACCCTTTTAAAAAACGAAACAATGTCTTCGGTAACCATTTCAGAAACCACCTTCTGCCCTAGATAGATCTGTTCAGCTGATGCAGTCACTCGCTGTTCTATGCCGTTCCGCCAAATGACAATGCTGCCTACAATACAGTATGAAGATCTAATGTTAGTGACCCACCTCCCGTTGCAATTGTTGTCTCGGGTACCTACGCTCCTGCCCACTCGACGACGTTGCAAATTCCCTGTGATGTGACGTTATCTATGGGTTTTCTGCTGAGTAGTTGCTCTCTAACTAGCAGTTCATACGGCCACAGCAACTGCGAGTTCACGTGATGTTGCTCGTGCTTTAGGTAAATGGGATATGCACGTATCAGCTTAAAAGTAATAGTTCTATAACGCCGTAGGGTCGAGCCGCTTGATCGATGCATCCTTTTCAATAGTGATGTAAGCTAACACATGCAACTCGCCACTTTTAAATTACCAAGGTTTTTAATAGCACTGCCGGCCAGGGTGGCCGAGCGGTTCTAGGAGCTACAGTCTGTAACCGCGCGACCGCTACGGTCACAGGTTCGAATCCTGCCTCGGGCATGGATGTGTGTGATATCCTTAGGTTAGTTAGGTTTAAGTAATTCTAAGTTCTAAGGGACTGATGACCTCAGACGTTAAGCCCCATAGTGCTCAGAGCCATTTGAACCATTTTTTTTAATAGCACTTGTAATCAACATTTAAATGAAGTTACTGGCAAAATAGTAAACTATTCATTAAATAACTACGCAAGTATGACAAGATATGAGATACTCATGCTGCATTCAGTTGCTGTGTTATTGTAGATAATACGATGTTCTGACAAATTTTGCATAATTAAAAGATGTAATAGACGTCATAAATCAATAAATAGAATAGATACCGATACATAGCTTTCAGGGATGATAGCTATAGTGCAATGCTATTATCTGAGATATTGTTTGTAACAGTCGCATGAAGCATTTAAAAGTTGTTAATTCAAAGGTTCATTGTGACAATACTTATTCAATGTAGATATTAACTTCTTTAGTTTTAAAGGTATTACAAATGTTATTGTTTCACTGGATGCACCTCATTTTTCTGAGCTTGCAGGTGTTTTCAGATTTGCTTTAATGTTTGACTGTGAATAATTACAAATTTTCTGTGAGTTGTAACTTAACCATCTTCCATATTGTCTCTAAGTCCGTCATTGCTGGTGCATTCCTTATTCTGCTAAGCGAGTGACAACTGTCCAGCTCCAATCTGGGATTTTGCCCATTTCCAGCCACGTTGTTTGCCTTCGTACCAGGTTGGCCCGTACCAATCGCTTAGCTGGGCTGGCCACAGTATGCCTTCAGTCCTGGAGCTGTACAAACGAATTCACCTTACCTCCTACCATCCCTAGGTGGCTGAATCGCTAGCCCACATATGCGTAACGTTACTGTGACGATGTAATCTCTCCTAACTTAGAAGACCCGTGTTAATTTCTGGTATCGAAATAGCTGTTTATGAATTCCATTTACATCTGCCATCGTTAACCAACACAAATTCAGTAAAGTAGCCCATTAACCAATATGTAGAGAGCTGTATCATTCAACTGGCAGTCTTTTGTGTTTAGCACTCATTTTGAAGGGTAGCCAAAAACAAATGCCTTTAGACTACTTTCTCGTGAGAAAGGATGCGCAGTATTCTACATTGTATTAATATTTGATAAATTGTTTTAGTTTGTTTTGGAGTGGAAAGCATTATTGGATAGCTTTAAAAAAAAAAAAAAAAAAAAAAAGAGCATACTTCCAATCTGTAGGGGAGAGTGATGTGCCTGGAGGATAGTGTCCTCGGAACACACGATGTTTCCTGGTCAGTGTTTCAGTCTAGTGACCGATTTTAGAATCACACGAATAAATGCATTCTAGAGACTGCCATACAAAGTACTTGCATTTTCTGCTCTTTTTGCTGTTGTGAGACATGAGGTTTCTAAATATTAAGAGTTCTGCATATTTAAGTCCTGTATCATATATTAAAGTTATTTCGAATGTATTGTTAATTCTCCAGTTACACAGTTTTATGGTGAAATGGGAAAAGGTCGTCTATCATGGCACACGTGATATTTGCTGATGAACTGAGTCTCTTTAATGTCTTAACAATTTTCCCTTTCTTGAAAACGGAAATTTGTTTTAATTGCCAATATTACTTGTTCTTGATTTGATTTCACTTACTGATTATTAGTGTATAGCAGACTATTAAATGCGTTACTGATAAGATTTCCTTGATTGTAACACTTTTGAATTTTAACAGAATATTTGTTCTTAGGCACATGATCATGTTGTACCTTGGAACAGTTTTTCACCTTAGGATAAGCCTTAATCTTATGGAGTAATTTTTGTAATTTCAGAAAAAGACTGCAGCACACATTAGGTGAATGCTATCATTTCAAAATGAAATAAGAAAGTATTTTGAACTGTTATTACAGAGGTAGAGGAGAGTGTTCCGAGGTACAAAGCTCTTCCCTGGTAGTGTTTGTTTTGCGTGTGTGGTTTATGGGCGCTCGATGGTGATGTTATCATCCGTAGTTGTGAGATACAGCATGAACTATGGAATCATTGACTGTATCTTGTAAAGCCAAATTTAACACACATAAGAGTGCAACAATGTGTTTTCTTGAGGTTAACAGATAGTTTCTGTATTATACCACCGATAAGTTTCTACTCAGTTATGGAATATATCGGTTGGACCTGTTGTTTGGGACTATGTGTCCTGAAGTGACTCAAGGAAGGTGATCAAACGTAGATTCACAATAAACTTCGAACTAAGGCCAACTCAAAAAAATTAAGGTAGGGTTTTAAAATTGTTGCAGAATAAAAGATACCTCTCAGATAGAGGGAAAAGGACGTATGAGTTTCTCGGTAGCATTAGAAAAACGTTGAGGGTGAAGTTCTTTGTCAGCATTTCTAACCCACTACCTAACTGACCCATGGCCTGCCTACAGCAAATCTGTTTAACTTCAAAACGAAAGTAAATGAACTTCGTACTTATGAAACACGGACACTTCATTACTGTACTCCCCACGAAGATGTAGTGAATTGTGGTCTTCAGTAAATGAGAACGCTAAATCTCAGAAAAATGTTGAGAAACGGGTGAACTGCGAATTACAAAATGATTTAGACAAGATATTGTATGGTGTGAAAAGTGGCAGTTGATACTGAACAATAACAAATGTGAGGGCCTCCACGTGAGAACTAAAGAGAATTCACTGGATTTCGGGGAGCAATAAATAAATCAAATTTAAAATTTAAATTCAACTAAATACCCAAAGATTACAATTACGAACAACTTAAATTGGAACCATAGCACAGAAAACGTTGTGGTGACAGCGTTTTGAAGGCAGAGCACTTGGAAGATGCAATACATCTACTAAAGAGACTGCCTAATCAATGACTGACCATCCTCTGCTACAGTACTGCTGCACGGTTTGGGATCCTTACCAGATAGGATTGGCGGTCGACTTCGAAAAAGTTCAAAGAAGTACAGCCCGTTTTGTATTATCGCGAAATAGAGGGGAAAATGTCACGGGTATGATACGCGAGCTGGCGTAGTAATCTTTAAAACATGGGCGCTTCTCGTTGCCGCGAGATCTTTCCACAAAATTTCAGCCACCAATATTCTTCTGCGAATGACTGAGAATGAATTACCATCATAAAATAAAACAAAACAAAGCTCGCATTGAAAGATTTCGATGTTTATTTTTCGCATATGCTTTTCGGTAATGGAACAGTCGAGAAATAATCTGAAAGTGATTGTGTGAACTATCTGCCAAGCAATGGATATGAATTGTAGAGTAGCCATGTAAATGTAGATTAATCTGGGGCATCTTGGACTGCAGCTGCTTTATCCGTGAAGACCAGGAAACACTTCACGAGGTATTTAATCTTCTTTTCCAGCCATTATTCCGTAAAAACACATACCGAGCGATGTGGCGCAGTGGTTAGCACACTGGACTCGCATTCGGGAGGACGACGGTTCAATCTCGTCTCCGGCCGTCCTGATTTAGGTTTTCCGTGATTTCCCTAAATCGTTTGAGGCGAATGCCGAGATGGTTCCTTTGAAAGGGCACGGCCGATTTCCTTCCCAATCCTTCCCTAACCCGAGCTTGCGCTCCGTCTCTAATGACCTCGTTGTCGACGGGACGTTAAACACTAACCACCGCCACCACCACCACCACCGTAAAAACATAGAGAAGGCAATGAAGAAACTGGTGAATCAGGGTCTCCGTTAACTTAACGACATTCTTTTCCGTAAATATGGTCCGGGGATGATGTATCGAATCACTGTAACGATCGCAGCATGGAAACTTCACATCTTCTGTACTGAACTATAGGGATTCAATACTTTCGTTATTAAATTTAAACGTGATTATTTATGGTATTCGCTACTATGTATGCAACACTGCATCGTTCTTTAATTTCTGCTTCGCGTTTCGAAAGCCGAATACGTTAGCTGGTTTGAGTGATGGGTTCCTGTTCCTGGTTCCCATTTCTGTAACTTGAGAAAAGCACCCCTGCGAGTTAGTGAGATTGGTAATCAACAGCCCTCAGTGGTGAGCGTCGTTCATGTTCCACATCAGAGTGATCCACACACGCATCTATTTTCCCAGGTAAAATATATTTACCGGAAAAAATTACTTTGTCTTCAGTGTAGTCGGTGTACTCAAACTCGTCAGCTAAAAGCGTCGACCAGGTGAAATGCTACTTCAGCAGTAGCCTACGTTTGCAACACAACACACACTGTCAGCTGTGCGACAGGTGTGGAACAGCTGTCAGCAAAACTCGGATCACTGTTGGTAAACTGAGGGACAAGGCATATACACAATGGCCTTACTTTGTCCTTTAAACTCTGGCAGTGTCTACGGAAAAGAGTCCATCGCGAAATAACGGCTGAATGTCATCACAAATCTTAAGTCTATTATCAGTATCAGAAACTTAAAATTTCGTCCATGTGTTGTTGCTGTGTCAGTAAAAACGGCAAAAATTGGTATTTGTCTCCTAGTTTATTTGCGTCATTTCCTAATGTGTTTCTTGAAACAGTCGGGTTTGCACGTGCAGTAGACATCTGAATATCACCTACAGAAGAAGGAGATGGTTTATGTCGTGTTCGACAGCAATTTATTCATGTTAGATAGAAGCAACTGATATAGCCTGTAAACAAGTGATAATTCCTCTTTTTTGCACTAAAAGTGAGATAATTTTCAACATTTTCGTCGAAATATCAGCAGATAAAGCGCAATCTTTGTCACAGAAAAAATCTTGTACTAGTCTTTCTAAATTTAGTGTGTGTCATTTGAGTTTACAACGTTAAACTCGTGTTGTCAATAAGTTAATCTAAGATAATTGTTGCTATTTTTATGTTTCTTGCTTCCCTCGATATTATTGTTGGCGGATAATCTCTTATGACCTTGGTCTGTATTAGGTTTAGGCAAGTTACGGGATATATGTACACACATCAAACACAGTTTTGTATCACCCCAGTTGCCAGAACTCCTGAAGATATTGTGTATCACAGAGACAGTCCCTTTGACTGCTCGGAGATGTCACTAAACCCGCCCAAAGATGTAAACAACCATGCATGAGCGGCTCCTGTTAGACAGAGGGGGCTCCGACAGCCGATCAGTTCCAGTCATTCCACCAGGAAGGAGGTACACGGCTCGTGTTGTCTGTAGTTCAGCCATGCCTAGACGGTCAATACCGCGGTTCGATCGCGTCCGCACTGTTACTTTGTACCAGGAAAGGCTCTCAACAAGGGAAGTGTCCAGGCGTTTCGGAGTGAACCCTAGCGATGTTGTTCAGACAGGGAGGACATACAGAGAGACAGGAACTGTCGATGGCATGCCTCGCTCAGGCCGCCCAAGGGCTACTACCGTGGTGGTCGACCGCTACCTACGGATTATGGCTCGGAGGAACCCTGACAGCAACGCCATCATGTTGAATAATACTTTTCGTGCAGCCACATGACGTCTTTTTAAGACTCAAACTGTGCGCAGTAGGCTGCACGATGCGCAACTTCACTCTCGACGTCCATGGCGACCACGACACCATGCAGGGCGGTACAGATGGGCCCAACAACATGCCGAATTGACCGCTCAGGATTGGCATCACGTTTTCTTCACCGATGAGTGTCGCATATGCCTTCAACCAGACAATCGTCGGAGACGTGTTTGGAGGCAACCCGCTGAGGCTGAACGCCTTAGACACACTGTACAGCGGGTGCAGCAAGGTGGAGGCTCCCTGATGTTTCGGGGTGGCATTATGTGGGGCCGACGTGCGCCGCTGGTGGTCATGGAAGGCGCCGTAACAGCGTAGTTAAGCCATCTAAATCCCTCCTGGCTATATAAATGAAATCAGGCCTAGAGTGTAGTAAGATCTGCAACACCGACGTGAGGGCAGCATGACACGTCTTCTGTCTTCGAGCGCTCGATCGACACTGCTACTTCCACTCTCGCAGACAGACCTCGTCTCACAACAATGCTTAGAATCATGATCCCATGTTTCGCCCTCAGATTGTTACTAGCGATATCTGAGTGCTTATCCATTTCCAACCTTACACAATGCAAAGAAAACCGTTAAGTTGGCTATATTGTTTTCAATGTAATGGATAGTACTGACACACTCCTTACAACAGCCAGTTCGAATCCTAATGTCGAGAGAAATTCTCGTCATCCACGTGCTGCAGCAAACATCTACACGCTACACGACTCTAGCCAGTCCGTGTCTACAACAAAAGTATTGGCTTAAATGTTTGTGTGTCCAGCGGAGACTATGTACAATTGTTCGCACCAAGACAAAAACACTATTGGCCCAAAAACATCGACTCGAGGTTGATAAGCTGCATGTTACCTGTCAAAAGGAAGCTGTATTCAGCCTCTTCCGTGACAAATGGATAGACACTGCATCTGAAACAGTCTGCGTATGTTATGCTGTACCTGCAGTACGTGCCGCTGAATGTCACATCATTACCCAGTGATAAAATCAAGAGGTCAAATTGCTCTGCTGTGATTTCGTACATGTCGATTCGTGCACCCGTCCTATAACTGCAAGAATATTCATCTTTTACCTGGCAACAATGGTACAAAATTGGCATTGAAGACTCCTTTCCCGCCGGCCGGTGTGGCCGAGCGGTTCTACGCGCTTCAGTCTGGAACCGCGCGACCGCTACGGTCGCAGGTCCGAATCCTGCCTCGGGCATGGATGTTTGTGATGTCCTTAGGTTAGTTAGGTTTAAGTAGTTCTAAATTCTAGGGGACTGATGACCTCAGATGTTAAGTCCCATAGTGCTCAGAGACATTTGAACCATTTTAACACCTCTCTCAACACCACCCGATCGACTAGAGTGTGCGGGTACGCCGGACGAGTGACTAAAATGAGGAAGTGCCTCGGCGTACGGCCTGCTTTCGGCTGAAATCTGAAATCAGTCACGTGACGTCTCTTGCTCGCTACTTTTGAGACGCCGTATTGGATTCATTGTGTTTCGTTGTTTCCGTATTATAACTTGCATGTTATGAAAGTATGCCATTTCAAGGTAACGACACATTGAAGAATCATCACAAACACGTCACTCTAGGCACCACTTGTTGCAATTAAATGTTAGTTAACGACACATCTGCTTAGATATCCTTACGAGATTATAAGATGAACGATAAGAGTGCTCAAAATTTTATATGATCGTCGTGGTGATGTGGTTAAGATATGTACACTTATGCTCATAAATTAAGGATAATTGCAGAATGTGGTGCCACACAACGTGGCACTGCACAAAACTGGCGCTAAAAGCATAGGCACATAGGGAACACACACGACACAGACCTTTAAGTCCACGGTATTGGTGATAAGTTCAGAAAACCGAAACACATGTGCTACAAAACGCCACTGTTTCCTGCGCATGTACCCCGACATCGATAAGGGATATGATCACCATGCACATGTACACAGGCCGCACAACGGGTTGGCTTACTCTGGATCACGTGGTCGAGCAGCTGCTGGGGTATAGCCTCCCATTCTTGCACCAATGCCTGTCGGAGCTCCTGAATTGTCCAAGGGGTTTGAAGACGTGCAGCGATACGTCGACCGAGAGCATCCCAGACGTGCTCGATGGGGTTTAGGTCTGGAGAAAAGGCAGGCCACTCCATTCGCCTGGTATCTTCTGTTTCAAGGTACTCCTCAACGATGGCAGCTCGGTGGGACCGTGCGATATCATCCATCAGGAGGAAGGTGGGACCCACTGCACCCCTGATAAGGTGGACATACTGGTGCAAAATGACGTCCCGATACAACTGACCTGTTGCAGTTCCTCTGTCAAAGATATGCAGGGGTGTACGTGTACCAATCATAATCCCACTCCACACCATCAAACCACTACCTTCACACAGGTCCCTTTCAAGAACATTAAGGGGTTGGTATATGGTTCCTGGTTCACGCCAGATGAAAATCTGGCGAGAATCTCTGTTCAGACTATACCTGGACTCGTCAGTGAACGTAACTTGGGACCACTGTTCCAATGACCATGTACTGTGTTCTTGACGCCAGGCTTTACGGGCTCACCTGTGACCAGGGGTCAGTGGAACGCACCTTGCAGGTCTCTGGGCGAATAAACCAGGTCTGTTCAGTCGTCTGTAGACTGTGTGTCTGGAGACAACTGTTCCAGTGGCTGCGGTAAGGTCCCGAGCAAGGCTACCTACAGTATCCCGTGACCGTCTGCGGGGACTGATGGTGAGATATCGGTCTTCTTGTGGTGTTGTACACTGTGGATGTCCCGTCCTCTAACGCCTGGACACGTTTCCTGTCTGCTGGAATCGTTGCCATAATCTTGAAATCACTGTTTGTGGCACACGGAGGGCCCGTGCTACGACCTGCTGTGTTTGACCAGCCTCTAGTCGCCGTAGTATTCTACCCCTCATAACGTCATCAATGTGTGTTCTTTGAGCCATTTTTAACACACAGTCACCATTAGCACGTCTGAAAACGTCTGCACACGTACTCTCTGCACCGTACTCTGACATGCACCAACACACCTCTAGAACGTGGACTGCTGCCAGCGCCACCGTGCGACGACCGCAGGTCAAATGCACCGCATGGTCATACCCTAAGGTGACTTAAACCTGCGCCGACCAGTGTGGCCGAGCGGTTGTAGGCCCTTCCGTTTGGAACCGCGCGACCGCTACGGTCGCAGGTACGAATCCTGCCTCGGGCATAGATGTGTGTGATGTCCTTAGGTTAGTTAGGTTTAAGTAGTTCTAAGTTCTAGGGAACTGATGACCTCAGATGTTAAGTCCCATAGTGCTCAGAGCCATTTGAACCATTTAAGCCTGCAAACCGTCAAACAGAGCGTTGTTTCACCATGTATCAGCATTATCCTTAATTTATGAGCATGAGTGTAATTACAAAGTCGAAGGAAGTAAGTTTGTGTCCTAGTAGATGTTAATTTTTTTTCATCTTCACATTTGTAACACATTCTGGGACTTATTATTCACGTTACACAAGTATGTTCTGCAGTATTTGATGTTATTTACATTTAAGAGCGAGCTCTCTCAGTAAAGAGTTTCTTCGATTTTATGACGTCAATCTGACTAAAAAACGAAAGATAAAATTGCTGTGAGTGGAAAACCAGCAATAACATATATATTCTTTCTTCTCACAAATATGTGATCCTCTTTTTTCTGAATATATCGCGATGTCTAACGCTGTGGTTAGACCGGAACTTAGGAGCACAGCTCAAATTGATGCACGCGAAATGAGCAGCAATCGTATTTATAGCCTTCCTTGTCACAAATATTTATCTGCTATCGAATCCTTAATAACACTTCCGTAAATCTGGTAGTTGAGACGAAGATAGTACCATACGAGAGGGACGTCACGTAAGACGAACGGCCGGCCGAGGAGGCCGAGCGGCTGTAGGTGCGACAGTCTGGAGCCGCGCGACTGCTACGGTCGCAGGTTCGAATCCTGCCTCGGGCATGGATGTGTGTGATGTCCTTAGGTTAGATAGGTTTAAGCAGTTCTAAGTTCTGGTGGACTGATGACCTCAGAAGTTAAGTCCCATAGCGTTCAGAGCCATTTGAACCATTTTTAAGCCGAACGCCAACAGAAAGCGGTTGCGGCCTCCTCATTTTAGTTGCTCACGAACGTCCGCGACGTGCTTGATACTGCTCAAGAGATAGCTCTTTCTTCCTCACCTGGCACTGTTCGCTCGGTGAGGGGATGAGAACTGGTGGCATACAGATTGTGACCATGATACCGTGCGCTGATATCCTACATTAGGTGCTACGCCTCTTTGCAGTATCGTATCATATGGCACCGTTGCTGGCGGATCCGCAGGAGAGGATGTAAAAATCGGCGGCCCCATTTATGTTGCTTCAGAGGAGTAGGCCGTCATCTGGCACTGAATCTCACAATCTCGTCAACAGAACAAAAACACAGGACAGAATGACACTAGATCCTAACGTAACCATTGTAATCAGTGTCACCAAAACGAGTTCACTTACACCACCTATTAACAGAGCCGAGCGTTGTGACGAAGTGGCAATCTGGAGGACGACGGTTAAGACCTCCACCCCACTGTCCAGATTTCCCTCATTCGTTTAGATCACTTAAGCTAAATGAAAAGACTGTTCCTCCGAAAGGAACTACACTACTGGCCATTAAAATTGCTACACCAGGAAGAAATGCAGATGACAAACGGGTACTCATTGGACAAATAAATTAGACAACTGACATGTGATTACATATTCACGCAATTTGGGTGCATAGATCCTCAGAAATCAGTACCCAGAACAACCACCTCTCGCCTAATAACAACCTTGATACGCCTGGGCATTGAGTCAAACAGAGCTTCGATGGCGTGTACAGGTACAGCTGCCCATGCAGCTTCAACACGATACCACAGTTCATCAAGAGTAGTGACTGGCGTATTGTGACGAGCCAGTTGCTCGGCCACCACTGACCAGACGTTTTCAATTGGTGAGAGATTTGGAGAATGTGCTGGCCAGAGCAGCAGTCGAACATTTTCTGTATCCAGAAGGACCCGTACAGGACCTGTAACATACGGTCGTACATTATCCTGCTGAAATGTAGGGTTTCGCAGGGATCGAATGAAGGGTAGAGCCACGGGTCGTAACACATCTGAAATGTAACGTCCACTGTTCAAAGTGCCGTCAATTCAAACAAGAGGTGACCGAGACGTGTAACCAATGGCACCCCATACCATCACGCTGGGTGATATGCCAGTATGGCGATGACAAATACACGCTTCCAATGTGAGTTCACCGCGATGTCGTCAAACACATATGCGAACATCATGATGCTGTAAACAAAACCTGGATTCATCCGAAAAAATGACGTTTTGCCATTCGTGCAGCCACGTTCGTCGTTGAGTACACCATCGCAGGCGCTCCTGTCTGTGATGCAGCGTCAAGGGTAACCGCAGCCATGGTCTTCGAGTTGATAGGCCATGCTCCTGCAAACGTCGTCGAACTGTTCGTGCAAATGGTTGTTGTCTTGCAAAAGTCCCCATCTGCTGACTCAGGGATCAAGACGTGGCTACACGATCCGTTACAGCCATGCGCATAAGATGCCTGTCATCTCGACTGCTAGTGATATGAGGCCGTTGGGATCCAGCACGGCGTTCCGTATTACCCTCCTGAACCCACCGATTCTATATTATGATAACAGTCATTGGATCTCGACCAACGCGAGCAGCAATGTCGCGATACGATAAACCGCAATCACGATAAGGCCAAATCCGACCTTTATCAAAGTCGGAAACGTGATGGTACGTACACTCCTGGAAATTGTAATAAGAACACCGTGAATTCATTGTCCCAGGAAGGGGAAACTTTATTGACACATTCCTGGGGTCAGATACATCACACTGACAGAACCACAGGCACATAGACACAGGCAACAGAGCATGCACAATGTCGGCACTAGTACAGTGTATATTCACCTTTCGCAGCAATGCAGGCTGCTATTCTCCCATGGAGACGATCGTAGAGATGCTGGATGTAGTCCTGTGGAACGGCTTGCCATGCCATTTCCACCTGGCGCCTCAGTTGGACCAGCTTTCGTGCTGGACGTGCAGACCGCGTGAGACGACGCTTCATCCAGTCCCAAACATGCTCAATGGGGGACAGATCCGGAGATGTTGCTGGCCAGGGTAGTTGACTTACACCTTCTAGAGCACGTTGGGTGGCACGGGATACATGCGGACGTGCATTGTCCTGTTGGAACAGCAAGTTCCCTTGCCGGTCTAGGAATGGTAGAACGATGGGTTCGATGACGGTTTGGATGTACCGTGCACTATTCAGTGTCCCCTCGACGATCACCAGTGGTGTACGGCCAGTGTAGGAGATCGCTCCCCACACCATGATGCCGGGTGTTGGCCCTGTGTGCCTCGGTCGTATGCAGTCCTGAGTGTGGCGCTCACCTGCACGGCGCCAAACACGCATACGACTATCATTGGCACCAAGGCAGAAGCGACTCTCATCGCTGAAGACGACACGTCTCCATTCGTCCCTCCATTCACGCCTGTCGCGACACCACTGGAGGCGGGCTGCACGATGTTGGGGCGTGAGCGGAAGACGGCCTAACGGTGTGCGGGACCGTAGCCCAGCTTCATGGAGACGGTTGCGAATGGTCCTCGCCGATACCCCAGGAGCAACAGTGTCCCTAATTTGCTGGGAAGTGGCGGTGCGGTCACCTACGGCACTGCGTAGGATCCTACGGTCTTGGCGTGCATCCGTGCGTCGCTGCGGTCCGGTCCCAGGTCGACGGGCACGTGCACCTTCCGCCGACCACTGGCGACAACATCGATGTACTGTGGAGACCTCACGCCCCACGTGTTGAGCAATTCGGCGGTACGTCCACCCGGCCTCCCGCATGCCCACTATACGCCCTCGCTCAAAGTCCGTCAACTGCACATACGGTTCACGTCCACGCTGTAGCGGCATGCTACCAGTGTTAAAGACTGCGATGGAGCTCCGTATGCCACGGCAAACTGGCTGACACTGACGGCGGCGGTGCACAAATGCTGCGCAGCTAGCGCCATTCGACGGCCAACACCGCGGTTCCTGTTGTGTCCGCTGTGACGTGCGTGTGATCATTGCTTGTACAGCCCTCTCGCAGTGTCCGGAGCAAGTATGGTGGGTCTGACACACCGGTGTCAATGTGTTCTTTTTTCCATTTCCAGGAGTGTATTTCTCCTCCTTACACGAGGCATCACAACTACGTTTCACCAGGCAACGCCGGTCAACTGCTGTTTGTGTATGAGAAATCGGTTGGAAACTTTCCTCATGTCAGTATGATGTAGGTGTCGCCACCGCCACAGCATCTTCTTCCTGTGGGTTAAATTTCGTGTCTGTAGCACGTCATCTTCGTGGTGTAGCTATTTTAATGGCCAGTAGCGCATCATTCTCAAACCGAACTCGTGCTTTGTCTCTAATGATCTTACTGTCGACAAGACGTTAAACCCCAGTATTCCTTCCGTCTGACATGCAAGCCACGAAAGTTGAATCTTCTACTATAGATTGTACTAGGTTGCGAACCAGATGAAAGAAACATAAACATTAAACTACACTGAAGCGCCAAGTAAACTGGTATAGGCGTGCGTATTCAAATACAGAGATATGTAAACAGGTAGAATAGGGCGATGCCGTCGGCAACGCCTATGTAAGCTAACAAGAGTCTGGTGCAGTTATTAGATCGGTTACTGCTGCTACACTGGCATGTTATCAAGATTTAAGTGAGTTTGAACGCGGCGTTATAGTCGGCACACGAGCGATGGGACATAGCATCTCCAAGGGAGCGATGAACTGGGGATTTTCCGGGACGACCATTTCACGAGTGTACCTTGAATATCAGGAATCCGGTAAAACATCAAACTACGACATCGTTGCGGCTGGAAACGATGCTGCAAAACGGGACCAATGACGACTGCAGTTCAACGTGACACAAGTGTAACCGTTCCGCAAATTGCTGAAGATTTCAATGCTGGGATGTCAACAAGTGTCAGGATGCGAAACATTCAACGAAACATTATCGACATGAGCTTTCGGGGCCAAAAGCCCACTTCTTGTACCCTTGATGACTGCACGACACAAAGCTTTACGCCTCGCTTGGGCCCGTCAACACCGACATCGGACTGTTGATGACTGGAAACATGTCGCCTTGTCGCACGAGTCTCGTTTCAAATTGTATCGAGCGGATGGACGTGTACGGGTAAGGAGACAGCCTCACGATTCCATGGACCCTGCATGTCAGCAGAGGACTGTTCAAGCTGGTGGAGGCTCTGTAATGGTGTGCGGCGTGTGCAGTTGAAGTGTTATGGGGGCCCTGATACCTCTAGATACGACTCTGACGGGTGACACATACGTGAGCATCCAGTCTGATCACCTGCATCAGTTGATGTCCATTGTGCATTCATATGGGTAATTCCAGCAAGACAATGCGGCACCACACACGTCCAGAATTGATACAGAGTGGCTCTAGGAACACTCTTCAGAGTTTAAACAATTCCGCATGCCAGCAAACTCTCTAGACATGAATATTATTGAGCATATCTGGGATGTCTTGCAACGTGCTGTTCAGAAGAGACCCCCACCCCTCATATTCTTACGGATTTATGGGCAGCCCTGCAGAATTCGTGGAGTCAGTTCCCTCCAGCTCTACTTCAGACATTAGTCGAGTCCATGTCACGTAGTGTTGCGGCATTTATGCGTGCTTGCGGGGGCCGTAAACAATATTAGGCAAGTGTACCAGTTTCTTTCGCTCTTCAGTGTATATTCGTCTGCGAAGACAATCGCTCCACAATCATCGTAGGGTCACTTATCAGATTGATTTCAAAACCGAAGCATTCGTTACCTGCCACGCCGAACACGCACAAGGATGTCATCAAATCTCGTTTTAAGAACATTTCTAAGATCCATTGGCACGTCTTATAGGAGAACTGCTTCAGCATGTATGTCCGTTGTCTCTCACGTAAATTCCTACCTAGCTCTATATCCAACTAACTGCGCCCCGCTGTGTTACCCACCGTTAAACATTTACATATTAAGAGGTGTTAATGCCGAAACTCACTATCCACGTATATTTACCATGACAGAAATTATCTCTTGGAGGTACTGAAGCGAGGGCCATTGCGGCCCAGCAAACTGCGCGACATCAAGAAACAAAGCACCAAATTTTGACAAATGGGAGAAGCTGGCAGAATACGTGCCGCTCACAACTCACTCACTTAAGGGGAAAAAATTTACCCAACCGAGTAGCCAAATACTAAATGAGCCAAGAAAGGGAGTAAATAATTTGAGCACTGTTTGCGAAATGCCTAGCACGGAAAAGATCACAATTATCTCGGTGTGTCTGAAGAGCCAGAAATCTACTGTAGTACAGGGCTATTACAAATGATTGAAGCGATTTCATAAATTCACTGTAGCTCCATTCATTGACATATGGTCACGACACACTACAGATACGTAGAAAAACTCATAAAGTTTTGTTCGGCTGAAGCCGCACTTCAGGTTTCTGCCGCCGGAGCGCTCGAGAGCGCAGTGAGACAAAATGGCGACAGGAGCCGAGAAAGCGTATGTCGTGCTTGAAATGCACTCACATCAGTCAGTCATAACAGTGCAACGACACTTCAGGACGAAGTTCAACAAAGATCCACCAACTGCTAACTCCATTCGGCGATGGTATGCGCAGTTTAAAGCTTCTGGATGCCTCTGTAAGGGGAAATCAACGGGTCGGCCTGGAGTGAGCGAAGAAACGGTTGAACGCGTGCGGGCAAGTTTCACGCGTAGCCCGCGGAAGTCGACGAATAAAGCAAGCAGGCAGCTAAATGTACCACAGGATGGTGCTCCACCGCACTTCCATCATGATGTTCGGCATTTCTTAAACAGGAGATTGGAAAACTGATGGATCGGTCGTGGTGGAGATCATGATCAGCAATTCATGTCATGGCCTCCACGCTCTCCCGACTTAACCCCATGCGATTTCTTTCTGTGGGGTTATGTGAAAGATTCAGTGTTTAAACCTCCTCTACCAAGAAACGTGCCAGAACTGCGAGCTCGCATCAGCGATGCTTTCGAACTCATTGATGGGGACATGCTGTGCCGAGTGTGGGAGGAACTTGATTATCGGCTTGATGTCTGCCGAATCACTAAAGGGGCACATATCGAACATTTGTGAATGCCTAAAAAAACTTTTTGAGTTTTTGTATGTGTGTGCAAAGCATTGTGAAAATATCTCAAATAATACAGTTATTGTAGAGCTGTGAAATCGCTTCAATCATTTGTAATAACCCTGTACATTTCTGTGAACAGCGTTCCGAAACTTCTTGTTCTCTGCGTATAAGTTGAGATTTCCGGCCCTCAATGGACGCAAGCCGAGCTGTCCGCGTGAAAAATATGGTGAACCCAGATGTATATCTGTCCCTTCAACTTTTGTCCTTGACTCTTATTTATAGTGATCCCTATAATACACTTACAAAACATTCTAGGTGCTGCAAAATATTTTGAAACACATATGTTACATTGTTATGGAGTTTAGTGATGATTTTATCCTAGAGGAATATTTATGTTGTCCTAAATCTAAGTATTTACTTATTTCATTCGTCAAAACAGTGAAAAAGAATCTCTACGCTAAACTTAATGCATTCATTTGATATTTAACAGTCAAGGATTACTTTTTAGTCACGTGACGCTGACCATCCTACGCGAATAGTGATTTTTTTTTCGGGAAGAAGGCAGCCTATTTGTTAATTCAGGTTATCTCCATTCAGGAGTTCATCCAAATCCGTCCTACCGACATAACGGAGAAAATAAGCAATTTCTAGTTCGGTGTAGAGCAAATTTTATAATATCTGTTGGTGCAACAACGTCCTGTGCCCTCATGTGTGTGCCTGTTACCAGCGGATATACTCGAATATCATAACCAAATCCAGCATCACTAAAAGCCTACCACGTTCTGCATGTAAACGCATGACGTCTCTCTGCTGTATAGCATTTAAAAGACATCGTCATTGTGAGTCTTCAAGTATCTCAGAAGCTCTGAGATACGCCTGACACTTAGCAGCTAAAATGCAACGGGCTGTATGGAAGTATGGATTCAACACTATGAGGATTATATTCATTACGTTGAATCAATTATGTAGGGCATATTAAATAATAAAAGCATTTTTAAAAATGTGATTTAGCCCAAAAGTCAAGCTACACAGTTCCTACTGCAGTCAACACTGCTCTCTGGTCAGAGATTCTCTTATACCTTGCATATCGCAGGCAGCGCATGAGCAATACATCGAAATTACATCTGCTCGGACCTCTTACAGTATACCTTTTTTTCTAAGAGTACGTATTGCTTCACATTTCGCGTTATATCCTTCAAATCAATAAATGTATTGTACTACAGTTTTTAAAAGTAGCCTATGTGTTAATTCAGAGTATAAACTAATTCTATCCCAGCGTGAAAGAGTAACAAACTTGTATAATATATATGGGATTCATCCACAAGAGGTGCGTACGAATTTTATGACACATTATTCGTCTTAGTGGATTTTCTTTCATATGGTGTCGGAAAAAATTTTCATCATAGTTATTTAGCCGTCAGTTCCTGTATAGTAGACCGCACGCCAATGTCCTATTTTAGATATAACATTTCGTACCATCGCGTGGATTGAGTGCATGTAACACAGCCATCGGGTGTGGACATAAACTTCGACAGTCCCTTTGTACGATTTCAGAGGAGCGATCTGTACGATGGCATCATGTTTTTTCTTCCGTCTCTGTTGCTTTAAATTGCATGATCACCCCAAACATTATAAACGCACTCCTACTTTCCACAATCACTCACCAAAGGGACCGAGCGAGGTGGCGCAGTGGTTAGACACTGGACTCGCATTCAGGAGGACGACGGTTCAATCCCGCGTCCGGCCATCCTAATCTAGGTTTTCCGTGATTTCCCTATATCACTCCAGGCAAATGCCGGGACGGTTCCTTTCAAAGGGCACGGCCGACTTCCTTCCCCGTCCTTCCCTAATCCGTTGAGACCGATGACCTCGCTGTCTGGTCTCCTTCCCCAAACAACCGACCAATCATCAAAGGCATACACATGACACCTCAAATTATGGTCTGGAAATGAGAATACCCACGAACATCGATTGCAGCTATTAGGTTCGATTTTATGGCTGGCCATTGTGGTGGTACTCAGATTTATGTTTCCCTTGAATTCCTAAATAGCTTCTGGCAAATACCGGGATGTTTCCTTTGAAAAGGACACGATCGAAATCCTTACCCTTTCTTGACCAATCTGAGCTTGTGATATGTCTCTAATAGCCTCGAGGCCGACGGGGCATTAAACCCTAACCTCCTTCCTCTCTTCCCTAACACTTTTATTTACAATAGTCGCTTTGGAGTAATTTACCAGAGACCAAGCGCACTTTATGAAATTTTCCGTTACGCACGAACAGCAACAGCAGGATTGCCTGTTGAATTGCACTGTACGAAAATAAATCAACAGTTATTTTCTTTACAAGTTAAGTCATAGTCCTTTAATATAAAAATTAATCAAAACAATTTGCCAATTCTCCACCTGGAGCATCTCTACTGGGCCTGATTACGATTCTTTCTCTGTAGAAGATGGTACGTGATTTATTCACAGCAGTAACAGAGGTGAAGCTAATATTGAGCCATGTGAAATGCTTTTTGTTTCCAGACAGAAGACGGTACAGCACGAAAAATGTACTGGCCGTCTAAAGCGAGTCTCTGCTTCTATCAATTACACATGACGTAAACAAAATGCCCGTTGAACTTGGAAAGCTAAGAACGATTAAGTCGTAATTCTTACGGACGAAATCCTCAGACAGGTAGCAAAACAATTCAATTTGGGATCAGTGTACGTGATGTACGCTTTCCTTCTTTTGATCGATGGCGCGTAGGGAAGAGCACGACGATGAAGACTGAGCTTATCACCTCCCGACGGATCGCTCTTTCATTGACTTTTGTACCCGAATAGTAATCTCCTGTAGAATTTGGAGTAGCTGTCCTTTGCTTTGTTCGCACAGCCTAACATCGCAGAGAAGGCGTTGCGTGGAGCTACAGAAACGAGATCTGTTTGCTGCTGGTCGTTTGGACAATTTCTATTTGTTACTGATGTGGCAAAATAGATTCAGGCGGTTTAAAAATGAGGGAAAGCTGCAGTTAAAAAGAAATGACAGCATAAGATGATGGTACGTAACGCTTGGCCACTGAGCTGTGACTTGCTTGATTTTGCGCAGCTAGACTCACACAGCGCCACACCCGTGAGCGCAGATTCTGAGAATTAGCCTGGGCTCGGGCAACTTCTGTTAACAGAAGCTCTTCGGAGAACTATTACAGCGCAAAAACAAGAAAATGAATGTTCCTCCATAGCCACAAATGCCTGCGCCTTTATAACCGGCAAGTCAGGTTTTCTGCTTCACAAATAAAGCTTCGGAACAGGTTTAGGCTAAGACAGCGATACAGGAAACTGGATATCGTATTTATGTCATGATCTTTTTCGAACAATTCCCCGTATTTGTTTTATTTATTTTTTCAGTTTTCTTATTCTGAAAAAAGGTTTCACACATCTGCGTAGCCGAGGTCGCTAGAACAGTGGCTGGCATAACTGCTTTACTGAAAATTAAATGATTTTAAGTAGAATGATTGAAATTGTTAATGATGAAAACTTTCGAGCGTCGACAGGCTTGTGAATATCTAACCAAAAATCAGGCGCATTCCCAGCGTTGTTATCAACTTGCAGATCGATCTCTGCATTGGTCATAATACACAAACAATGAGAAAAACATACTCATCAGTGGGCACTTCTAATCTGTGGTAAAGCATGTTATCTTTCTTAAACAGCCCATCAATCTCACGAGAGACGATCATCAGGAGCATCTAAATGTGACCAGATAGATAAACGATTATTGAAGTCGCCGTCGGTATCTTCCAGATGGATTAACGGTCCTAAATAAAGCCATGAAAACAATCCCCAGGTCAAACTGCATCCCACGCTGCACTGTGTTGTTCTAGAAGTAGTTTCGGTTTTGTTCTGAGACGATTCTCTACTGACTCACTGCCATCCATCCGTTCTACGAAGCAGATAACACCAAACATTTGAAAAAGCACGAATTGGCCCTTCGTAGTGCTAAAGGTTCAATAATGCCAACTGAGTTCAAGTTCTATCAGCCTGTGCATCACCCTTCTCACAGGTGCAGGCATCATCTATCTTCTTCGGAGAAAAACGCAGGGGAGTCCGAGGAACTGCGGTGGTAGACACGAGGTTCAGTTTCCCCCTAATTTGCATTCATTAGTAAATAAATTAGAGATTGTTACTGTGTTGGAATGAGAGTACTTGTGCCATAATTGAAAATGGAATGGACTGGCATTCACGTGACTGGAGATCGTCAAATGGCTGTCAGCCTGGAGATCGAGCACAGAGTGCGCAACATCTCCACGAGATCGTGGCTGTCCGACAAGTGTCTGGTAAGGCCGACTCTCGCTACGTGTTCGTGGAGGTAATGGAGTTTTCACGTGCTGTTGTATCAAGGGAGCACTGTGGGTACTTCGATTCAGGGTTCAAATGGGTATGAGCACTACGGGACTTAACATATGAGGTCATCAAATGGCTCTGAGCACTACGGGACGCAACATCTGAGGTAATTAGTCTCCCTAGAACTCAGAACTACTTAAACCTAACGAAGTTAAGGACATCGCACACTCCCGTGCCCGAGGAAGGATTCGAACC
Organism: Schistocerca americana; assembly: GCF_021461395.2. Taxonomy (NCBI): domain Eukaryota; kingdom Metazoa; phylum Arthropoda; class Insecta; order Orthoptera; family Acrididae; genus Schistocerca; species Schistocerca americana. The sequence goes on from NC_060130.1 coordinate 188,462,024, forward strand.
TGCGACCATAGCAGTCATGCGGTTCCAGACTGAAGAGCCTAGAACCGTACGGCCACCAAGGCCGGCTCTGAGGTCATCAGTCCTCTAGAACTTAGAACTACTTAAACCTAACTAAAATGTGTGTGAAATCTTATGGGACTTAACTGCTAACGACATCAGTCCCTAAGCTTACACACTACTTGACCTAAATTATCCTAAGGACAAACACACACACCCATGCCCGAGGGAGGACTCGAACCTCCGCCGGATCAGCCGCACACTTCATGACTGCAGCGCCCTAGACCGCTCAGAAACCTAACTAACCTAAGGACATCACACACATCCATGCCCGAGGCAGGATACGAACCTGCGACCATAGCAGTCACGCGGTTCCAGACTGAAGTGCCTAGAACCGTACGGCCACCGAGGCCGGCTCTGAGGTCATCAGTCCTCTAGAACTTAGAACTACTTAAAC